>NC_064921.1:704301226-704926226 GCF_023897955.1 Schistocerca gregaria
CAAGAAGATGGTAATAATTCGAATATCAAATAAAAAATAGCTACTAAGTGTGAATATTACCGAACTATCACTTTAACAAGTCAAGGTAACAAAATACTAACACAAATTCTGTACAGAAGAATGGAAAAAGCTTGTAGAAGCTGACTTCTGGGAAGATCAGTTTGGATTTCGTAGAAATGTAGGAACCCGCAAGGTAATACTGATTCTACGACTTATCTCAGAACGTAGGTTAAGGAAATACAAACCTACACTTATAGCATTTTTAGACTTACAGAAAGCTTTTGACAGTGTTGACTGGCATACTCTCTTTGAAATTCTGAAGGTCACAGGAGTAAAATACAGGGAACGAAAAGTAATTTACAACTTGTATAAAAACCAAGCAACTGTTATAAGAGAAGAGGGGCATGAACGGCCAGCAGTGGCTGGTAAGGGAGCGAGACAGGTTGTAACTTGTCCCCTATGTTATTCAATCTGTACATTGAGTAAGCAATAAAGAAAACCAAAGTAAAACTTAGATTAGGAATTAAAGTTCATGGAGAAGAAATAAAAACTTTAAGGTTTGCCAATGACATTGCAAGTCTGTCAGGGACGGCTAAGGATTTGGAATACCACTTGAACGGAAAGGACAGTGTCTTGAATGGGGGACGTAAGATGAACATCATCAAAAGCGAAACAAGAGTAATGGAATGTAGTCGAATTAAATAAGGCTGTACTGAAGGAATTAAATTAGGAAATACGACCCTAGAAGTGATAGATAAGTTTTGTTATTTGGACAGTAAAACTGTGACAACGGCCGAAGCAGAGGGGATATAAAGAGCAGGCCTGCAATAGCAAGAGCAGTGTTCCTGAAAAAGATAAATTTATCTGGGTCTAATATAAATTAAGTAATAGAAAGTTTCTGCTGAAGATTTTAATCTCGAGTGTAGTCTTGTGCGGAAGTGAAATATGGACGATAAACTTTTTAGATAAGAAGCGAATAAAAGCTTTTGAAATCTAATGTGACAGCAGAATGCTGAGGGTTAGATGGGAAGATAGGATTATTGATTGGGGAATGCTGAATTTGGCATTGGAAGGAGTGCAAAGAATGGCTAGGAGAAAACACTGTAGAGGGAGACCAAGTATCGCGTACAATGAGGAAGTTGCAGTAGTTTCGCGGTGATGAAAAGGATTTCAAAGGGCAGGCTAACGTAGAGAGCTGCCTCAAAGAAGTCTTTGGACTTTAGACCAGTACACATCTTGTATACAACATTCTCCTACCCGTTCTCCTCTTTACCTTTCACACTATTCTGTTTATCAAAAACTTACTATGTATCTATTGCCTAAAACCGAGATTGTTCAGAGACAAGCCGCTGATAAGCAATTCAGGAGGTATCTTTCACAACTGAGCAGACAATATTGCGTAAAATGTAGACTTTAGGATGAGGAACCTGTTCGGTAAAGGACGTTGTTAGCACAGTGCAAAGTGCAGATCCAGAACCAACATGCCATTGACGACTAATACTGAGGAGAGCCTATGGCGCTTCATGATGGAAATGGAGACTAACTATACTGAATAAACTGAAGGAACTAGATAAGCTCCCAAAATCCAAAAGACGCTGTAAACATGCGTACCACGAGACAGACATTAAAACTGACCCTGCATTTCATTTATTCGAAGGAGATAAACAAAGAAAAGGAACTAAGACACTAAAAACCATTGACAGAAGAGGGAAGGAGAGGCTATCCAAGTACACTGATCAGCCAGAACATTATCATCACCAATCTAATAGCCTGTATGTCCGCCTTTGACACAGATAACAGCGGTGATCCGTCGTCGCATGGAAGCAGTGAGGCATTGTTAGGTCGCTGGAGGGAGTTGGCACCAGATCTGAACACGCAAGTCACCTAATTCTCGTAAATACGGGAAGGGGGACGATGAGCTCCGACGCCACGTTCAATAGCACCCAGATGTATTCGATCGGGTCAGATCTGGTGAGGTGGCGGCCCAGCATATCAGCTTGAACTCGCCACTGTGTTCCTCGAACCACCCCACCACACTTCTGTCCTTGCGACATGGTGCATTATCTTGTTGAAAAATGCCACTGCCGTCGGCAAACATGATCGTTATGAAGGGGTGTACGAGGTCTGCAACAAGTGCACGAAACTTCTTGGACGTCAAGGTGCCTTGCACGAGCTCCACTGAACCCATGAATACCCTCGTGAATGTTCCTCAAAACATAATGGAGCCGCCGCCAGCTTGTCTCCGTCCCGCAGTCCAGGTGTCAAGGAGCTGTTCCCTTGCAAGACGACAGATTCGCGCGCACACATCGGCATGATGGAGAAGATACCGGGATCCATCAGACCATGCAACGCTCTACCACTGCACCAACGTCTAGCTCCCATTCTCTCGTTCCCATTTCAGTCGCAGTTGACGATATCATGTTGTTAACTTTGGCACTTACACGGGATGTCGGCTGCGGTGATCCATCACTAGGAGTGTTAGGTGCACTGTGTGTTCAGACACACTTGTACTTTGCCCAGCGCTGAAGTCTGATGTTAGCTCCGACACAGTTCGCCGATTGTTCTGTTTTACCAATATGCCCAGCCATCGACGTCCTAAATATGTAGCGAGGGGTGACCGCCGAACCCCACGACATCTGGACGTTGTGTCACCTTGGTTTCGCCATGTGTTGAAGTCTCTCACCACAGTAGTCCTCGAACACCCGAAAAATCCTGCGGTTTGTGAAATGCCCGTGCCGAGCCTCCGGCGTATCACAATCTGCTCCTTCCCCATTCTACCCACGGGCAGCGCGCTCACTGACACTACATGCACCGTGCCTGTGTCTGACTAATAGTCATTCATCACCAGGTGACGCTGCTATCGCCTGGATGGGTTTATATCGACGGCAGGTCGCTGCCCGTAATGTTCTGGTTGATGTATGTATAATGCGTGCAATATTTCAGCTGCATCTGTTAAGTGAGTTAGGACAGGGTAAACGAGGAATGTATAATGATGAAATGACTCTGATATTGCGAAGCAATGACTTAGTGACAGCCTAGGGGATTGTTTCAAGAACAAATCAGTCATTCTGCAGAGGCGTATGCGCCGTTTCGAAACTTCCTTACGGACTACAACTACCGGACGGAGACCCGAACGCGAAAACTTGCCTTTCGCGGGCAATGCTATTACCAACAGATGTATCCAAGCACAACTATTGATCCGCCCACACAGCTGTGAGGATGACTTTTATCTTGAGCAGAAGCTTACGTTAATAACTGCTACAACAACGGGACATGATTAGTAATTTCTAACGTACCCATTGTGAATGAAACAAAAGGCACAGCTCTGTGCTCTGGCCATACACGGATCAATCTATCCCGACCGGCCGCCGTGTCACCCTCTGCCAATGGCGTCATCGGATGCCATTTGGAGAGTCGCATGGTCGGCGCACGCCGCTCCCGGTCGTTGTCAGGTTCCTTGACCTTAGAACCGCCACAAATCGGCCGGGAAGCTCCTCAGTGTTCCTGAGACTGAGTGCACCCCGTACCGTTCCTCCCACCAAGTAAGAATCTATGTTTGCACCGAACATGGGTCACCTGGATGGCAGACTCACTGACCTGTCTACAACGGAGGCGGACATTTGTGAACAGCAGAAACAAAATTTTAATATGAGCGACATTAAAAGGTATCCCAAGGGATACTTATTGGAAGCCATTCACTGAGTTTAGATGTGAATTTAGAAGCATATATTGAAACCTTCCCGTCTAATATTGGATGTACGTTTGCTTGCTGACTGAACGCTGCGTCTCTTAAAATCTTTTAACTGCTGCTCTGTCAAGACTACCTGCTGATTATTACGACGAAACATAAAATGTGTTGTCGCCGTGGCCCTCAGTCGTTACCTGAAATTATTAAGACTGATTCTTACCTTTAATTATTTATACTGGATCGCCATCTGACTGCTACAGCAAACTGTGGAATGAATATACTTACTTCTCTTTAACATAATTATAAGCTGCTGGTGGAGTTTCATAATACTTTGTGACTGGAATTCTTTAAGTTGAAGTTAATTTAGATTTGATAAAAGCTGAAGCTCAGTTTAGACTTTTCTTTTAAGATAACAATAAATTCCGTAAAGCATTTATGTGAATGATTTTGGGATAGAAAATTCTTAATGCATTTAATCTGGTAGAAGTTAACTATATTCTGAGAACGATCTTGACAAACAATTACAAGGGGTATAGTTCTTTACAAAAATTCTTAAAAAGTAGCGTTGCGCTACATACCTAATTTTCCATCAAAATTACATAACTATATTCTGAGAACGATCTTGACAAACAATTACAAGGGGCATAGTTATTTACAAAAATTCTTAAAAACTAGCATTGCGCTACATATAGCGAGTGGCTGGCGAGCACACCGCTTCTTTCAAAGTGTTAATTCATACCTCGCTTACAGCGACCTCCTCTCATGTCTCGCTAGCTACGACTGCCTCGTCTCACATCTTACTCGCAACTGCTCGCTTCCAACGCTCAATGCTACAAAAGTGCGGTCTCGCCGCCAACAATGGTTTTTGGTGCAGACAATCCCTGCTACCATTACAGATGTATTACTGCGCGCTGTTTCCCGCTCTTTCTCAAAATGTATCTATGCGCGGTTTCCCGCTCTTTCTCAATAATACACAATGCAATTTAATTAACAAAACAATTTAAATAAGAAACAGTTCAGATAATTACATGCTAAAACAGTTTAAATACGCCTATTACATAATTACATATGCCGCTACTCGGCTTTCTTAAAATTTTACTACGTTGTTGAGTCATATGGACTCAACATAAGTATAAAATTTGATTATAGAAAATAGTTTGAACAAAGTGTATACACAAATGCTGTCATACGAAATGATTTGTCTATGTCTAATAAAGAGAATATTTTAGTAGGAATTGTACATCAAGTAAAATTTGGTTCCCTTAAATTTAACAACAAGAATAAGAGTAAATGTGAAAATCAATATACAGATCATATGAAGCAATTGAAAGTTTACATTATGAAACATTTAATTCAAATTGGCATCTCTTAGTACCACAATTAAGGAAGGTACAAAAGGAATTGGATAGCATGGTCAAAGCACTGGCAACTGTCTGTGAATGCACTCAAACGTCTGTTCCTTTCCCTCACATAGCACAACACCAGGTTTCGCCATGTGGTTCCATCATCGCCTTGCTCCATAGTTTTAGTGTACCCAAACACTAAGTACGTCGTCGAATAGCCTGAGTTGCCGCAGCCACATCAGGATTAAGTTCCATCTCCAATGGTCCATTAAGGTTGGTGGTGTGCATCTTGGTATGCAAACACCTCGTCGAGAACATCATTGGTTGAAGTCACGTGTTTCACAATTCACTGATTCTGTGCTCAATAACCATGGGGATGCACAGGAATTAAGGTACGGGTAAAATTGTTTTGGCAATGGGTTCACGGACATTGTTGGTACCATAATTTGACTACCAAATAATTTTCCCTATGACAAAATATGTTGTGTCGTAATTTGTAACAATATGTAGTTTTAATTTAAGAATTCTTCCAGAAAATTATTCCCATATATAAAAGACATAAAAGTTCCTACTTATTCAGTATTTGATAGTATACAGATTTGTTATAGACAAGTACATTATTACTTATTCTGTATTTACATATCTTAGTTTCTTACATCATTAATTATAAATTTTGTTGACAATGCATTTCTTGACTTACTGTCCTAAAATTTTATCTTCCATTCAGGGGTGTAGTCGTCAGTTATGAGTCGTCAAATGTCAGGTCATAATATACAATAAAATTACTGTCATAAAATTATTTAAAGTATTCTTTTGCAGCTGAAAATTAAGGTAAACATTATTCTGGTTAGACATTGTAATGTGTGGTCCCCATCCATAGTGTTGCAATGTGTCACATGCTAGCAAAATTATTTCTTAACATTATACATTTCTTATATACTAACATAACATACACATTCTTCTTCTGCATCTGTGTCAACTCTCTGCATAACCTGTTATAAACATTCAGCATTAATTAACGTCAGCGCACGGCATGACTTATTATAAAACATTCAGTATTAATTATCGTCAGTGCACGGCATGACTTCAATAAACATCTTCTGGTACTTTTCGTCCGCTCCTGGCATGACCTATAAAACACTTTATCATAATATTAACTGCTGCAAAATCACGTCAGCTCCCGGCATGACCTATAAAATTTCTGTAATGACAATTAGCGTCAGCTATCTGCGTGACCTAAAGATTCACATCCTTATTCTAACTAAAACTACGTTTCATTTTGATGACGTGTGACAACAATGCTGCATTCTGGAATAAAGAGTACATGTTAATGTTACCACTAAAATAATTGATTAATGAACGATCTAATTATCAGTTTAGCTATTGCAAAAATCGACATTTTCTTAAGTAATTATGTCACGTTATAAAAAAAAATTTCTTTCATTTATGAGCTCTCAGTGCACAAATTCATACGTCGTGTCGTTGTCTGCATGTTCTCTTTAAGTTAGGAAATGTTTCTCGTGTTTTTATTTGTCTTGGCTGGCGTAGCATCATTAAGTACTGCTGTGTTCTTTAAGGTACGGTGAAATATTAGCGGCCCGCTGCGTGTCGCGGCTTTGTTTGTTACTGAAGCGCGCTGAAACTACCATTGTTGCATACTTACGTGTCACGCCGTCCTTTCGTCAGCTGAAATGCAAAAATTTAAGTCAAGAAATGTTTCACGTTGGATACATGATGATTCCCTAATGATTTCTTCTTACGTAGCGTTTCCACATGCACTACATTAGCGTGTGGAATATTACGAACTCTGTAAGGGCCTGCATACAGAAGTTCGAATTTACGGCATCTGTGCTTACCTTTGTTGGAAAGAAAATGAGTGCGAATCAGTACTTTGTCGCCAATCTCGTACTTCTGTAGTCGACTTACCTGCTTCTGTTGTTTCTTCCGCCGATCTGCAGCTCTTTTAGTGTTTGCTAATGCTGTGTCTATTATTTCACAATGTCGAAGCCTACGCGTCTTAGGAAAAGTAATTAGTTCGGTAATTTTGTTCGGTGGGTCTTTATTTGTCAGTATTACGGTTGGTGATAGCATCGTAGATTCATTGGGTATTGCATTTATCACTTCTTGAAACTGTAAAATATATTTATCCCATGTTGTATGTCTTTTATGACAATAAATTCTGCATAACTTCCCGATCTCTTTCATTATTCTTTCTGATGGGTTGGAAGAACTGTGATATCTTGATATGTAAATAGGTGTTATGTTCTTACTTTCTAACATTTTCTTCCATACGTCTGACCTAAACTGCGGACCGTTATCCGAAATAACCTTCTGTACACGTCCTACTACTGATAGAAAATCTCTTACAAACGCTCTTGATACTGTTCTTGCTGTTGCTTTCCTTAGTGGAGAAAATGTTACAAATTTGGATGTTAGTTCTACAGCTACAAAAATATAACTATAACCATTATTTGTTCTGGGGATTGGACCGAAAAGATCCACTGCTGCCATGTGTCTTAACTTAACCGGTATGATGGGATACAATGGTGGAATGTGTGACACTGTTGATGATTTAGCTTTTTGACATATCTTGCATGATGCTATTACTTTTCTTATGTGTTTTTCCATGTTATTAAAGTGGCAATTTTGTCGCAGAATCAGAAAGCATTTCCTCGCTCCGTAGTGTCCATAACTTAGATGTGTATACCATATCAGTTTATTTACGATCCCTTCCGGAATGCATAAAAGCCAATTATTACCGTCTCGGTATGATCGAATAAAGAGTATATTTTGATGTACAGTGTAATGAAGTCTGACTTTAGCGTTACTTCTGTCTTTCAAAAGCGTTACAATCTCTTTCAGTGTTTCATCTTTCTGCTGTTCTCTCTCTATATCCTGTAATGCTGCTGATATAAAGTTTTCGAAAGCTACTTGTTTAATATACATAATACTATGGTTGTTGTAGCAAAAGGTATTTTCTTTCTCCATGCGTTTATTGTGAATGGACCTCGACAATGCGTCGGCAACAGTATTCTGCGTGCCTGGAATGTGTATAATGGTAAAATCAAACTCTTGTAAGTATAATTTCCAGCGGCTTAATCTATCGTGCGTAAGTTTTGCTGACAATAAAAACTGGATTGCTCGGTGATCGGTATATATTGTTGTATGTCGGCCATATAGAAAATGACGGAATCGCTTAAAAGCGTAAATTACACATAGTGTCTCTAATTCTGTTACAGAATAATTGCGCTCTGCTGGAGAAAGTATCCTGCTTGCAAAAGCAATGTGTTTCACGACTGTATTATCTTCTTCCTTTATTTCTTGGAAAATATGTACTCCTAGTGCTGTGGTTGAACTATCTGTTGCAACGGAAAAGTTTTGTGTTGGGTCAGGGTGTGATAACAAAGGTGCTTTTAATAATGCTTCTTTCAAGTTCTCGAATTCAGCTTCAGCGTCTTCATTCCATGACCAAAGTGTGTTTTTACTTGTAAGCTGGTATAGCAAGGGCGTGTCTAATGCTTTGTAGTGGATAAATTTTCTAAAATAATTGATAAGACCTAAAAAGCTCCGAAGTTCCTTTTTGTTTGTTGGCACGTCGATGTCTTTCAGTGCTTGCAATTTGTCAGGGTCTGGTGCGATACCTGTTTGTGAGATAATGTGCCCTAGAAATTTTATTGACGCTTTACCAAATTCAGATTTACGCAAGTTTATAGTTATACCATTCTGCTCGAATGTATTCAGTAATTGTTGAAGAGTATGATTGTGTTCTTCCCAGTTTTCTGCTGCAATTAAAATGTCATCGACATATGTAGTAATTTTGTTTTTTCAGATCTTGTGGTAGAATAGTATTCATGCCTCGTATAAAGGCGGCAGACGAAATCGTTAGTCCAAACGGAAGTTTACAAAATTGATAGCATTCCCCAAAGCAAAGGAATGCCGTATATTTTCGGCAATTTGGGTGTAGTTGGATTTGCCAAAACCCTGATTTGAGGTCGAGTGTAGTATAAATGCAGGTGCCATGAAATTTTTGCAGTAACTCTTCTAACGTCTGTGGTCGGTCGGTTTCTGTAATGATTATTTTATTAACTTGACGTGAATCTAAAACTAAACGTAGTGATCCATCCTTCTTTTCAACAATGTGTAGTGGATTTATATATTGGCTGGCTGCTGGTTCTATTATTCCTTGATCGATCATTGCTCGTAATTCTTTCTTAACTGCTTCTGTGTGTATGTGTGGGATTGGATAATGCTTTGCTTTGAAAGTCTCGTGTGGTTTCACCTGAAATTCGTACATAAATCCTGTCATTGTTCCTGGAACATTGGCAAAAACTGCTTTGTGTTGTACCAGAATATTTTCAAGTTCTGTGCGTTCTGCGTCGCATTTTGCTACACTATTGTCTACCTTGCGTGTAATTGTCTCGAACATATTGTACTCCTGTTCCTCTACCAAGTCATTATTAAGTGTGTTCGTGTATAGTGCGATATAACAATCGTTATCTTGAGAATCAGTAATAATCTCGATCCTGTGCATATTTTGTTCTTCGGAGGATACTGTGTTTTGAAATCTTACGATCACTTCCCTGTTTTCCTTTTGTAGTGTGAGGTATGACGATTTGAAGTCAATCTTCGCATCGTACTGAACAAGAAAATTTATTCCTAATATCATGTCTGTTGTTAAATTCGGAACTATCCAACAATCACTGTGGAACGTTTCCCCTGCAAAAACAAATGTTAATTGTGTCTGTCTTTTAACTTCAATGCCTTTTCCTGCAAAAGCTCCCTTGACCTTCGTTCTGTTTAAAGGAAATACTGGGTAATCATTATTGCTATTGCATCTGTTAAATGTGTCTTCGTTAATTATGCACATAGGTGAACCTGATTCAATTATCGCTAAAATATTGTGCGACTGTAAATTTATCTCTATTATTGGGTGATATATTGTTTTCTGTAGGATTGGTTTTTCCTGTAACAATGTGTCTCTCACGTCGTCAAATGTAATGGCATTTTCGGTCGTTATGTTTTCTCTGTGTGATTTCATAGTATCGACATTAAGAGATTCATTGCAGGTTTTCTCTAGTCATAATTCTTCCGATATGTGATTTTCAGCTTGGGAGTTTGGTACGTGTTCTATCAACTGTACAGTTCTGCCGTTTTGATTATTAGCAGTGTCTGGTGGATGAAATCTGGTGTCTGGTACATTCATACGGTAACGCAGCTGTTGGGCCCTGTTGTAGTTTCCGTTAAAATTGTCATTGTGGAACGTCCTCGGCGGTCTGTGTTCGTTTTCTTTTCTCCTGTCGTTATAACTGTGACTGTACGGCAGCCCACCTGCACCCCGTAGAAACGTTTGTTTTTGTTCATTTTGCGGTCGACCCGCGTAATGGCCTTCCCCCGTCGCATTATCTGAGCGATGATTCATATGGAAATTTGACCTATTCGGTTGCGTGTTAAGTCTCGGATTCTGTTGCTGTCCTGAATATAAATTTACCGTGTCAGTATAATGTTTTTCATTACTCCTGTTTTCGTTGTCATTTTCGCTGCGAAAGCGTTTACTCGGATTGTTATTACCAAATCGTGTTTGTTCAAAAGTAGCCGAGTTTGTTTGTTTTCCGTTCTGTCGTGAAAAATTTTTGTTAACAAATGCGTAGTCTGCCTGGTGTGCTTCTAATAGTTGTAAGATGTCTCTAAAAGCGGATACATTGTCCTTTTGTTGCCCTGTCAGTAATGACACTTTCAAAGCTCTGGGCAGTTTTGAAATGCAAAGCTGTATTAATGCCGATTGACTGTATGGCTCGTTGAGGTACTGGTTCTGTTCCACCATGTACTCGAAAAATTGTGCGATTGTTGGAAAGGTAGAATTTTCAAAGTTTGGCAAACTAAGTAGCCGATCTTTGATGCTGTTTTGTGTAGTGTCAGACCAATATGCTGATAAAAATGCTTCCTCAAATGCTTCTACGGAAAAACATTGTCTAGAAATTGGTCGCATTCGTCGTGCTGGTTCTCCTTCAAGAAAACTGACAATAAATTCTAACTTATGTTGTACTGGCCATGATGGTGGAAGTGCTCCCCTGAACTGTTGGATAAAATCCAACGGATGTATTTGCGCCCTGTCGTTTTTAAATGTTTTAAACTTTCTAACTGAAAGAAAATGTTTGTGATCAAAACTGTCATGTCTGTGTGTGTAAGTGTTGTCGTATTGTCTTGAATATGGATTCGGGTGTCTTTCTTCCTGGGTAAAATCTCTTACTCTCTGAAGTCTACCAACATTATATGTATTATGGATCTGAGGCATTTCGTAACGGTGTGTGTTCTGTTGAAAATGATTATGTGCGGTGGTTTCTTGTGCGTCCGCTATCTCTTGCTGTAGAGAATTTATTTGCTGATGCAATGAATCATTACGCGATTTTAGATCTGTGATAGTTTGTTGTATATTTGTCAATGGCGTGTTATTACTATTAGAGTTCTGTTGCACTGGGACTGGTGCAGTGTCGTCTGATCTCTCGTCATTGTTAGTATCTAAAAGATCTATTCTTGTAGTGAGTTCATTGATCTTTTCTGTCAGTTCGTTTCGTAATTTACGGTTGCTTTTGGTGACTTTCTTAAAATCTGCCTTTAAATTTTCTGTGTCATGGTTAATTTCTATGTGTTCTATTTTGTCAGTTAGTGTCTGAACGTCCTCTGTTAATTTATCTTTAACATTCTGGATTTCAGTGTCTGTAGAAGTTTTCACATCGATTGTCTGTGTTTGGATTTCTGTAAGCCTGTCTTGTATTTGATTATTTGTTTCTTTGACCGTTTCGATTTCTTCCGAGATCGACTGTATGTGATTGTCTACATATGTTTTGCCCTGGGCAAACACTTTCTTTTTGTCGTCCTGACGCTGTTTAGTGATTGTTTGTAGTAATTCTTTTCGTTCTTTTTCCTGCGATCGCACCAGTTTACGGTGACGTATCAAACAGTTTTCTGTGTGATTGTTAAAACGTTCATCAATCTGAGCGTTTTGTTTAGCAAAGTTTTCTGTCATTGTTTCCCGTATACTAACTGCAAATAACTGCAAATGTTGCTTGGTTATCGGATATTTCTTGAATTTTGTCGCGTAATTCTTGTGTTGATTGTGAACATTTTTCAGCGACTGTTTGAATTTCTACTTTGATTTCGTGTTTTAGATTTTGGTACATGTTGTCTAATTTCTGATCTGTGTGTGCGTGTTCTGCCTTAATTTCGTTTTTTAGATCTTGTGACCTTTTTTCTAATTCTTGTGACCCTCTGTTAAAGTTTTGATTCATGTCTTGTCTCATTTGTAGCAAAAATGCCATTATTGGATCCGTTTCGGATTGACTTCTGTGTGTATTTGTATTCGTTGTTAAAGGCTGTAGATCTGTGTTCATTTGAACATCCTCAGATGATTGTGACTGCGTCACGTTTTCCGTAATTTCGGAATTTTGGTCATGAGAACTGTTGGATCTGCTACGCAGGTTGTGTAGCTGTGTACCGTTTGAATCTAAATCAGTGCTTAATGGAGTCTCTCTGTCTGACTGCATTGTAGTGGTTTCGTTACTGAAACTGTTATGTCTACTATGCGGAATTTGTGACTGTGTACCGTCTGTTGCATTTAATGCCAAATTATTTTGCACTACAGTTTCATTGTCTGTGGGCATTTCTGAAGTTACTTGTTCGTTAAACGCTTCCATATTGTTACAGTTATTAAATGTCTGTTCACCTAACGTTTCAGAATCAGGCTTTTTACACGTATTATTACTGCCTATTCCAGAAAAGAATCTCTCGTCAGTATTTTGTACAGTTTTATCAGTTTGAGAACGAGTAATTATTCTGCGGGACATTGTCTATAATCATCACACGCAACAAAAAGTTTTATCAGTTTGAGAACGAGTAATTATTCTGCGGGACATTGTCTATAATCATCACACGCAACAAAATATATCACTGTTCAAAGCGGATTCAACACTGAACAAACACTTTTCAACGCCGAATCAATAAAGCAAACAGAATTGCCGATGACCTGTGAATAAAAGTTATACACTTTAGTATATGCGTTGCGCCACTTAACAGTAACTTATTCACACTATTATCAAAGTCAGTATATTCATATCCACAGTAGATTCACTAAAATGTCGTACTCAATGGATATCGCCAAGTGAAACCTTCCCGTCTAATATTGGATGTACGTTTGCTTGCTGACTGAACGCTGCGTCTCTTAAAATCTTTTAACTGCTGCTCTGTCAAGACTACCTGCTGATTATTACGACGAAACATAAAATGTGTTGTCGCCGTGGCCCTCAGTCGTTACCTGAAATTATTAAGACTGATTCTTACCTTTAATTATTTATACTGGATCGCCATCTGACTGCTACAGCAAACTGTGGAATGAATATACTTACTTCTCTTTAACATAATTATAAGCTGCTGGTGGAGTTTCATAATACTTTGTGACTGGAATTCTTTAAGTTGAAGTTAATTTAGATTTGATAAAAGCTGAAGCTCAGTTTAGACTTTTCTTTTAAGATAACAATAAATTCCGTAAAGCATTTACGTGAATGATTTTGGGATAGAAAATTCTTAATGCATTTAATCTGGTAGAAGTTAACTATATTCTGAGAACGATCTTGACAAACAATTAAATTCTTAAAAAGTAGCGTTGCGCTACATACCTAATTTTCCATCAGAATTACATAACTATATTCTGAGAACGATCTTGACAAACAATTACAAGGGGCATAGTTATTTACAAAAATTCTTAAAAACTAGCATTGCGCTACATATAGCGAGTGGCTGGCGAGCACACCGCTTCTTTCAAAGTGTTAATTCATACCTCGCTTACAGCGACCTCCTCTCATGTCTCGCTAGCTACGACTGCCTCGTCTCACATCTTACTCGCAACTGCTCGCTTCCAACGCTCAATGCTACAAAAGTGCGGTCTCGCCGCCAACAATGGTTTTTGGTGCAGACAATCCCTGCTACCATTACAGATGTATTACTGCGCGCTGTTTCCCGCTCTTTCTCAAAATGTATCTATGCGCGGTTTCCCGCTCTTTCTCAATAATACACAATGCAATTTAATTAACAAAACAATTTAAATAAGAAACAGTTCAGATAATTACATGCTAAAACAGTTTAAATACGCCTATTACATAATTACAATATAAATGGAGAAGGATAATAAATAGGAAATGGAACTCGCAGAATACGATATTCTCCACAGAATTTGATAAATAAATACAGCACAGGATATTAAGTAGTACCAGAAGTTGGAAATAATGACCAAGAAGAAATTACAAACGCGCTATAAAAGATAGGCAGCACTCAGTAGAGAATAAAGGGATAATGCCATCAAATTAAAATGAAAGAGTGGGTTATGTCATTTTAGCAAATCTGAGCTCAGTATGATGCCCGTAGAGGTTGGTGCTATTGCTGATGGATACGGCGACGGCAACTGTAGTAGTGGAAAGGAGATGCGGAAGATTAGGTTTTAGCAATTCGTCGGCGACGTCGCCATCAGAGGCGGGTGGTTGTCTATGCCGGATCCCATAGCTTTAGAACACTCTGGGTATAAAAATTATCGAGACAGTGTGACCACTTGTTGACGAATTTCCTGTTGGATTTCGTCTCGTGATCTCTGGCCGACGTTTGTTTAACGATTTGTCTGATGTTCCGCCAGCAGTAGTGGCTGCAAATATCAAAGATTCATCATCCATTGCTGTTGGTTGAAAGGAGGGGAGGAAGCTTAGGGGTACCAGGATCGCTGAACATAGACGGTACTGCAGGTACAGGGAGTGTTAAAACCGACCACACAATAAAATTCACCGATAGTCACTTTTTTGCTGTAGAGAAGAGCTACTGTGCCCATTTATTCAGGCAAGCCGTCGAAATTCTTAACCGTGATGATAGCGTTAACAAGAAAGAAGAAAGCCTCAAAGTAAACGGATTTTGGACTCCATGCTGCATCGAACGATTGTTTCAGGTAAGGAAAGGAGAACCACAGCAGTGATGACCAGGGAAAGACCCTCAGACGCTGATGCGGCTTGTACGTGTAATCTCCGACAGCAGGCTTGACTCGTGTCCGTTACGAGCAACGGAGGATGCCAGTTATTGGTGGTGGCGAAACGATAGACAAATCAATAAGCAAACGTCGACCGAAGAATCTGAGACGAAATCCAACAGACGACACATCACATTGTGTACAATACATTCAGAGGAAACATCAAATTATCTCACTCCACAGCACGTTGTACATACGAGGGGCGTTCAGTAAGTAGTGCAACACATTTTTCTAAAAGCGGGTTGGTTTTATTCAGGATTCAGGATCTCCGTTCAATGTGACGGCCTTGCGTTTCCTTACTGGAAAGGCCTGTATGCCCGCCTGGTACCACTCTACTGGTTGATGTCAGAGTCAATGTCTTGCTGCATCAAGAAGCTCCCAATCATTCACGTACTTCTTTCCGCGAAGTGCGTCCTTCGTTGCTCTTCTTGCTCTTCCGTTGGGTGACGAGGAATCCATCATGCACACACCTTTGAGAGACCAAATAGTGGATGAGTGCGTCAGCATTACCAACTGAGAGGTCCAGTTGAACAGTTATGTGTTTGATTGTGATCCGTCGATCACCTCTAACGAGAGTGTCCGGACGTTCCAAGATCGCAAGGGTCATAGCTGTGTGCGGCCGTCCGTCAGGCGAGAGATCGGACAGGTTTGAGCGACCTCGTAGCGATTATGAGTGCAGAGTGAAAATATCATTCTGGAAACATCCCGTAGGCTGTGGCTAAGTCATGTCTCTGCAATATCCTTTATCCATGAGTGATAGTTCTGCAAGGTTCGCAGACGAGCTTCTGTGAAGCTTGGAAGGTAGCAGACGAGGTACTGGCAGAATTGAAGGTGTGGGGACGGGTCATGAGTCGTGCTAGGGTAGCTCAGTTGGTAGAGCACTTTACCGCAAAAGGCAAAGGTCCCGAGTTCGAGTCTCGGTCCGCCACACAGTTTTAATCTGTCACGAAGTTTCATATCAGCGCACACTCCGCTGCAGAGTGAAAATCTCATTCTGGAATCATCCCCTAGGCTATGGCTAAGCCAAGTCTCTGCAATATCCTTTCTTCCATGAGTGCTAGTTCTCTAAGGTTCGCAGACGAGCTTCTGTGAAGCTTGGAAGGTAGGAGACGAGGTACTGGCAGAATTGAAGGTGTGAGGACGGTTCGTGAGTCGTGCTAGGGTAGCTCAGTTGGTAGAGCACTTGACCGCAAACGGCAAAGGTCCCGAGTTCGAGTCTCGGTCCGGCACACAGTTTTAATCTGCCAGGAAGTTTCATATCAGCGCACACTCCGCTGCAGAGTGAAAATCTCATTCTCGTCACTCCCGTGCCGCCCCTCTTTACACCACCTGAAGCGCCACTTACAATTGGCTACACAAATGTGTGGCTTACGAGGACCTGCTCGACCGTTGTTCCCCATTCTTTTTAACTCCATACACACAGGCAATGTTCTAGACGGACTGCTGGTAGCACTTTCCAACTCACGGATGATTCCATACGCCGACTTCATGCGATTGTTACAGATAACCTCCGAAATTCTCCACGGTCCCTGGCCGTCAGTAGATGACGTCAGCCCGGTCATGTTTTACCTGTGGGTTTTGCTTCGCGCGTGCACTGAACAGCCACTTCACCAACAATCAACTTGGGCCGCTTGAGAAGGTTGGAAGTGGATCTGTTACTAAGGTGACATCGAGTGACTAGGCCCTGAGCGCTCCTCCCCCACCCATATTGCTGTAACTGCTTCTCTGCTGGCAACAGAATACTCCCTATCTCCTTTTATACTGGTGGCTCCGCATCTTGTGACATATAGTGGCCAATTCCACATCATATAGTGATGTCAGGATAGTTTTGATCATATAGTGCACGTTCGTTGAAGTACAGGTTGAGCAAAATAGTTTTCGGCAGTTTGTGTTTTGTATATACTCTTCCCCATCCATTGAAATTTTGAATCGTTAAGTAAAATTCCAAGTAGGCATATGGATGTGGCGTCTGTTCTTTCGGACATGTCCAAAAGAACAGACACCATACCCATATAAGAATATAGTTTTGGCAATACCGGCCATGACCTGCTTCTTCTGTGCGAACTCTTACCGGACTTGACAAGAATGTCTTCCACGAGTAATGAGTGTGTTGGGTAGGGACACTACGAATGTAGTGTGTGGACATATAAGGTGAGAATGTGGGACTCGCCGGAGGCGTGCGCGAGATAGTCCCTGCAGCCGCGCTATGCTCTGTGGTCTCAATGTCTCAGATGGATAGAGCGCCTGCCATGTAAGCAGAAGATCCCGTGTTCGGGTCCCGATCGGGGCAAACATTTTCACCTCTCCCCTTTGATATACGGGGTGTAAATTTGAAGTTGACAAACTAGAATAACTCGAAAAATAAGCTTCACGCGAAAAAATGTGTAGAATCCAAAGTTGATTATTTTCGAGGGGGACATCTGCTGGTGCTAAAATTAGCGGGAGGCAACTTCAAAATTTCAAATGGGAACCCACACTTTTATTGCAGAATGAGATTCTACATAGAAAACTACGTACGTTTTGTCATAAACATTTGTTTTGAGTCTTGGTAGCTGGCACTATAATTCAAGAAAATCCATGTTCTCATTTTTCGTGGAAAATGGTTACGGATAAATAAAAAATAGTTATTTACTTTCTAAATTTTGATTCGTTAAAACTAAAACTGTCCCTCTCTCCCCATGGTGTGGGGTTTGAGAGAGAGGAATTAGAGTTTTACAAATGATGACTTATCCGAATCTGCGGAAAAAATTAATACTTGGGTCAAAATTTGTAAAACTCTAATTCTTCTCTCTCAAACCCCACCAGATGGGGAGAGAGGGAGAGTTTCATTTTTAGAGAATAAAAATTTACGAAGTAAATAAGTATTCTTTATCCATCCGTAACTATTTTCCATGGAAAATGGGAACATGGATTTTCTTGAGGTACAGCGCCAACTACCAAGAATCAGAACAAATGTTTAAGACAAAATGTACGTAGTTCTCTATGAAGGATCCGCTTCTGCAGTAAAAAATGGGGGTTTCCGTTTGAAGTTTTAAAGTTGCGTCCCGCCCCACCCCCAGGGGGCTTGGGTGGCCGGCAAATTTTAGCACCAGCAGATGTCCCCACCTCAATGGGCATGAAAAGGGGAGGCTGGCAAAGCTTATAGCTGACAATGTAGTGGCTGGCGGTGGGATCACTCATTGAAAAATTCCTTTAGTAGTTGGTGTTAGAGCTGCACCTTTTTTAGACTGAAGTCAGCTGAGAGTTATACCTGCTTAAAGGAAGTCCCTCTAGCAAAGGAATCATCTTCAGAGGTCAAGTATCCAAGTAGAGAAGGAATCAGCATATTTCATCAAAATATAAGAGGTATTATAAATAAAATTAGTGGATTGCTTATAGATGTTGACTCTGAAATTATTGGCATATCGGAGCACCACTTAAATAATTTGACAGTTCAGAGGCCTCCTGTTACAGGATACAGATTAGCTGGCTGTTTTTCAAAGAGGCAGTGTGGAGGAGTGGCCATGTACGTAAAAAGCAGTATTCCATTTGAGTCCGTAGACGTATCGTGGCACTGCACTGAACGGTTATTGAATGCTGGCGGGGCAGTTGCATTTAGTGAAACTGAACTTCTAATTGATGTTGTTTATAGGTCCCCTAACTCTGAGTTCAGAGCATTTCTACTCAAGCTAGACAGGGTTCTTGGTTCACTCTATAGGAAGCACCAAAAAGCAGTTATATGTGGTGACTTCAATATTAATTTTGTATATGATTGTGGAAGAAAAAGGATGTTGCTAGATGTGCTAAACGCATTTGATATGATGCAGACTGTGTTTTTTTCCAAGTAGGGTTCAGGGGAACAGTAGCACAGCAACAGACAATATTTTTATTCATTCTTCATTATTATATGGGTATTCGGTTAGTAAAAGAGTGAATGGCATTTCAGACCATGAAGCACAAATTTTAACACTGACAGGCTTTTTACTCAAACAAATGTTACATATAATTACAAACTATGTAGGAAACTTTATCCAATGGTAATAGAGAGTTTTTTAAACCTCATTAATCAACAAGAGTGACAGGATGTTTATCGTGCCGAAAACATTGATGGCACATATAATGCCTTCCTTAACACATTTCTCATGCTCTTTGAGAGTTGCTTTCCGTTACAACGTTCTAAACAGGGTACTAGCAGTAAAAGGCAGCCTGAATGGCTGACTAGTGGGATAAGGACATCATGTAGAACAAAGCGGGAATTATATCAAAATGTTAGAAGTATTCCCAAACAGGCTACAGTATCCCACTACAAACAGTACTGTAAGGAGCTTAAAGATGTTATTAGGAAGGCAAAGAGAATGTGGCACGCAAATAGAGTAGCTATTTCACAGGATAAAATTAAAACCATATGGTCAGTTGTGAAGGACGTGTCTGGCCAGCAGTACAGGGTCGACAGTATGAAGTCAGTTTGTAGTAAAAATAGTTCAGTTACTGATAAGTCAGATATATGTACCCATATTTAACAATCAGTTTTTGAGCGTTGCTGGTGAATTAAATAAAAACTTAATTTCTACAGGGAATCATATAACTCTCTTGGAAACTGCCTTTCTAGATTGATGTCTGAATACTACTCTGTGATAGCAACAGGTGGAAAACTGAGTCAATAATTAAATCATTCAAGACGAATGGCTCTCATGGATATCATGGAGTGCCTAGCACAATATTAACGTACTGTGCTGCACATGTTAGCCCTGTACTTAGTCATATTTGTAATACACTCCTGGAAATGGAAAAAAGAACACATTGACACCGGTGTGTCAGACCCACCATACTTGCTCCGGACATTGCGAGAGGGCTGTACAAGCAATGATCACACGCACGGCACAGCGGACACACCAGGAACCGCGGTGTTGGCCGTCGAATGGCGCTAGCTGCGCAGCATTTGTGCACCGCCGCCGTCAGTGTCAGCCAGTTTGCCGTGGCATACGGAGCTCCATCGCAGTCTTTAACACTGGTAGCATGCCGCGACAGCGTGGACGTGAACCGTATGTGCAGTTGACGGACTTCGAGCGAGGGCGTATAGTGGGCATGCGGGAGGCCGGGTGGACGTACCGCCGAATTGCTCAACACGTGGGGCGTGAGGTCTCCACAGTACATCGATGTTGTCGCCAGTGGTCGGCGGAAGGTGCACGTGCCCGTCGACCTGGGACCGGACCGCAGCGACGCACGGATGCACGCCAAGACTGTAGGATCCTACGCAGTGCCGTAGGGAACCGCACCGCCACTTCCCAGCAAATTAGGGACACTGTTGCTCCTGGGGTATCGGCGAGGACCATTTGCAACCGTCTCCATGAAGCTGGGCTACGGTCCCGCACACCGTTAGGCCGTCTTCCACTCACGCCCCAACATCGTGCAGTCCGTCTCCAGTGGTGTCGCGACAGGCGTGAATGGAGGGACGAATGGAGACGTGTCGTCTTCAGCAATGAGAGTCGCTTCTGCCTTGGTGCCAGTGATGGTCGTATGCGTGTTTGGCGCCGTACAGGTGAGCGCCACAATCAGGACTGCATACGACCGAGGCACACAGGGCCAACACCCGGCATCATGGTGTGGGGAGCGATCTCCTACACTGGCCGTACACCTCTGGTGATCGTCGAGGGGACACTGAATAGTGCACGGTACATCCAAACCGTCGTCGAACCCATCGTTCTACCTTTCCCAGCAAGGGAACTTGCTGTTCCAACAGGACAATGCACGTCCGCATGTATCCCGTGCCACCCAAAGTGCTCTAGAAGGTGTAAGTCAACTACCCTGGCCAGCAAGATCTCCGGATCTGTCCCCCATTGAGCATGTTTGGGACTGGATGAAGCGTCGTCTCACGCGGTCTGCACGTCCAGCACGAATGCTGGTCCAACTGAGGCGCCAGGTGGAAATGGCATGGCAAGCCGTTCTACAGGACTACATCCAGCATCTCTACGATCGTCTCCATGGGAGAATAGCAGCCTGCATTGCTGCGAAAGGTGGATATACACTGTACTAGTGCCGACATTGTGCATGCTCTGTTGCCTGTGTCTATGTGCCTGTGGTTCTGTCAGTGTGATCATGTGATGTGTCTGACCCCAGGAATGTGTCAGTAAAGTTTCCCCTTCCTGGGACAATGTATTCACGGTGTTCCTATTTCAATTTCCAGGAGTGTATTTTCTCTAAGAATGGTTAGTTTCCTCAATGGTTAAAATACTCGGTAGTAAAGCCGCTTCATAAAAAGGGAGAAAGGAGTAATGTAGACAATTTTAGACCTATTTCTATGCCATCAGTGTTTGCTAAAGTTATTGAAAAAGTTGTGTATGTAAGGATAATTGATCATTTTATATCGCATAATTTGCTATCAGATGTACAGTTAGGCTCTAGAAATGGCTTAAAAATTGAAAATGTGATTTTTTTCTCCTCTCTGTGAGGTACAGGATGGATTAAACAAAAGGTTTCGAATGCTAGGCTTCTTTATTTATTTAACTAACACTGATTGTGTTGATCACAAAATATTGCTCCAGGAGTTGGACTATTATGGAACACGGTGAGTAGCTCACAATTGGTTCACGTCTTACTTTAACAACGGACAGCAAAAGGTCATTATTCACAGTGTTGAATGGCTGTGATGTGGGGTCTGAGTGGGGCATGGTCAAATGGGGGGTGCCCCAGGGATCAGTGTTGGGGCCACTCATGTTCCCTATTTATGTAAATAATATTACAGGTAATTCTAATATAGTTCTGTTTGCTGATGACACTAGGATGTTGCGTACAACATTGGTTCTGTTTCAAATAGTACAGTTCATGACATACGTTCATAGCTTGTAGAAAATAAACTAATGCTAAATCACAGTAAGACTCGATTTTTACTGTTTCTAACACACAATTCAACAACACCTGAAGTTTTAATTTCACAGAATGGGCATGTGATTAGTGAAACCGAACACTTCAAATTTGTAGGTGTTCAGATTGTTCAGATAGATAGTAAACTGTAATGGAAAGCGTATGATCAGAATCTTGTTCAAAGACTTAATGCTGCCATTTTTACTATTCGAACGGTATCTAAGTAAGTGATCCCTCTATACGAAAATTAGTCTACTTTGCTTGTTTTCATTCGCATATGTCATTTCTTATTATATTTAGGGGTAACTATTCCTATTTTAAAAGGATATTTTTGGCTCAGATGCGGGCAATTCGGGCAATGCGAGGTGTAAGTTCGCGAACCTCTTTTCGACCTCTGTTCACTAGTGTGGGCATTTCTGGCAAGAGTTAGCAACTCCGGTCAGTTAATACTAGGCAGAAATCCAATCTGCATTTAGATCGCACTTCCTTAAATCTTGTGCAGAAAGCTGTGCAGTACCCTGCTGTATCCATTCTCAGTATGCTACTACAAGAATTCAAAAAATCTCAACAGTAATCCACGCGCTTTCAGATCGAAACTGAAGAGTTCACTCATGGGTCACTCCTATTCTGTCGAGGAGATTCTTGAAAAATTAAGCTGATTACTATGTTACATTGTTGACTGCGTTTACTTTAACTTATGGCTTAACTTTATTTGGGTTCATAAATATTTTATTTTATCTGATATTACTTTATGTTGTAATTTCATGTACGACATATTCCATGACCATGGAGATTTGCTCCTCAATTTGGTCCTACGGGACTAGACGTGTAAATAAATAAACAAAAAAATAAATCGCTACAGTAGCCCAGTTGCAGTGGAAGGTCTTGGCTTTCATAAAGGAACCTTCTAATGACTGAAAAGTAATTTTCGGTGAAAATAATACACATCACAGGTTTGATGGTCAAGAGCTTCAACGAAACAGATTCAGCGCATTTTACCGAGGGACTGCGGTGCTATCTGCATTCAGCTGGATTCCAGTAACGAGGAACTGACAGATCAGCCGAACAATGCGTGTTGCTCAATGGCATCGTTTCTGCCGCTCTTGGCTGCTGTTCAGCTGGCTCCGAGTGGTGTTTGAACTTCTACCGCCGCCACGCAGCTGTGCGTCGTTCGCCTTGTAACAGGCTGACGACGCGACGCCAGTACGACTCGTGCTAGACCCATTTTGCCGTTTTTACTAGTTGAGGAAACTTCGCGTAGACAGACATAACTCGGGTAAAACACAGAGCCCTGGACAAAGCAACTATACTGTCCAGCCACGTTTATGTGAACATTTGTGAATTTTATGTGAACATCTGTGAATAGCCCAAATAACCAGTTGTTGTAAAGCGGTCCGCTGCGAAAGGTACAGGAAGAGAGTGCGTGAGGTTCTGGAGGGTACGAACAGCGATGTGGAACCATGGCGACCCCAGTGCCGTGGCTAGCTGCGCCAGGTTTCTCCGTTCAGGATCCATGGAGCGAACAGCACGATTGAGGTTGTAATGGTTCTTTATTTACCTGACCATTACGGCAGTCCAACCCCAGTTCTCGATACCAGTACTATCGTACTACTTCTTTGCGAAGTAACAGACAATATTCACATTTGGTTTTATTAATGTACAGATACTCCGACGTATCGATATATTACAGTGATATGGTTCTTGTGTGTATTCATTTCTGTGAGACTGTCATAATCTTTGACTTTCTTGTAACCGTTTTGGCTCGAATTCGCACAGAGCTGTCTTTGTTTCACTTTGCAGAAGTTAAGTTGTTATTTCGCTTTTTAAAAGAACAGTCAAGTTTAGTGTTTGGTTAAAGTGGAAATTAAATATATGAAGATTGATACAAAACTGTTTTCTTGATGAGGTGACAATTAAGAAGAAGTATATGTGAATTTACAAGAGGTTTAATAAAAATGTGGATCGTGAACACCAAGTGAAAAATTATTTCTACCATACCATTGTTCTGATCTGGGATTGTTTGATCATTAAGAATTTCCTGAAAAATGCTTTTGTTAGGTCTTCAAATATTGCTAAAATACAGATCTGAACCTTCTAGCAGTCAAAGTGGAATCACCCTAGAATCAACAAGATGAGCCATAACAACATCGACGAAATCTACGTGGGAATCCATTCAAGATAAGTGCCAAAATTAATGACTTTTTTTACAGTGACTTCATTATTTCCATTCTGACGATACTATTCACAGTCTATAACTTTGTTGTTGCCCGATAAAGTGAACATATGCTGCGTGAGCAACATTATTAATCTGATTTCTAACCTACTTTGCAAGTGGTGGTATTGTTAGAAGGTGGTCCCATAGATACTCGATGCTGTGAAATCCGGTGAGTTTAGTAGCCACAGAATTACGGTGACCTCATTCTGGTGATCTTCGATCCATGTGCGTTTACTAAGAACTATGTGAGACGTTGCATTGTCCTGGGACAGCCTTCAGGGAAAAACAAACTGCATGTAGGGGTGGACATGGACGCAAACGGTAGATGCATACGTATGTTGATCCACTATGCCTTCCAGAATGACGAGATTATCCAGGAAAAGCCATAGTGATTTTTCCTGCAGCCTTGATCCTTCCGACTATTGTTGTAGGATGTTTGTTTTCAGACGTCCACGACGTACACGCCAACGACCATCTGGCCGATGGTTCATGAAACGTGATTATTCAGAATCGGCCACGCCGCGCGGGTTTAGCCGAGCGGTCAGAGGCGTTGCAGTCATGGACTGTGCGGCTGGTCCCGGCGGAGGTTCGAGTCCCCCCTCGGGCATGTGTGTGTGTGTGTGTGTGTGTTTCTCCTTAGGATAATTTAGGTTAAGTAGTGTGTAAGCTTAGGGACTGATGACCTTAGCAGTTAAGTCCCATAAAATTTCAAATACATTTGAACATTTTTTTTTTCGAATCGGCCACCTGTCGACACTCAGTGCAAATACAGTTGTGCACATTCCAGCCTTCGCCACCGATGTACAGAATCAGTAAGGGTGCATCAACCAGGTGCCTGGTGCTGAGGCCCATACACTGCAACGTTCGCTGAATGGTCATTGAGGAGACACTGCTGATATCCTCTCAGATCGTCTGGGTACTTAGTTGCTCAACAGCTGCACGTCTATTAGCCCGTACACGTCTCCGCATCCATCATTCACCCCTGTAAGGCCCGCGCTGCACCTCAGTCGCCTCGGCGCCAGTTCTGGACAGCGCCATTCTCCCATGCACGGTGTACTGTAGCAACGACGGCACGCGAACAGTGTACAAACTTACCCATTTCAGAAGTGCTTCCACCCTTGGCCCGAAATCCAATGATCATGCCTTTTGAACGTCAGATAAATCGCTCCGTTTCCGTATTACGACATCGACTGCACTGTTTCCACCATCCCCTTCCCCCCCCCCCCCCCCCTCGCCCCCCCCCCCCCCCCATACACACGATTTACATACCTTCCACAGCTATTGCTGCCACCTTCCGCCCCTGAGAGGTTTTGCACGTTGACTTCGAATGTTGGCGACGGTCACAGTACTGTTACTGGAGCGTGTATGTCGGTAGTGCAGTACTGATACGAAAGATTACAGTATGCAAAGCAATGCGCTGCGTCACAGCAAAGAAGATTGTTATGTATGAGAGAAGGTTGAATGTAGGTAATGCAGGTGCGAGAGAAGACAGCTGGGATGAAAAACTTGCATGAATGACCTCCGGATAAGATATACTCGAAAATCTGCGAGAGACCAACGTTACGCAGATTGTTACAGATCAAACTCAAAAAACGACCAGGCTGTTGTGTGGTCCATAGACTCTGTCAGCAACTGTGTATCACTGGTTTCTGCCCCCAGGGGCCGCGAGCTATGCTAGAGGGGTCCGCAAGATGCTATTAGAATTAAAGACATATTAAATATATTCCATGTAACAGATTTTTTGTTATGACCACTTCCTGCATGAGCAGTTTTAAACTCAATATATTTTCAATAATGAATATGTCAATTTTTTTAAGCATCAAAAATAGAAAATGCATGAAAAGACTCTTCATTAGGATTTTTTAGGTACTTGATACTGTGATATGACAAGCTCGATGAGGGGATCCTCGCGAAAGTTTTGTTTCGAACCCCTGCTCTAGATGCTCTGACAGTAGAGCTGTGAATAACTTTGTTGTTTGATATTTGCTATATGTGCTCCAAGATATATGATCGTAATTCAGAAATTAACTTCCCAGTGGTTAGTAAAAATAAAGCTTGCGTAGCTGGAAAAGAACAGATAGAAAGTCACGTTTCGTCAGCCATCTCTGTGTCAACGTGTCAGCAGCGAGCGATTGAAACGATGTTACTGTGTCTGCCACCAGTTGCGAGGTACATTCTGTCATTTGCTTCCTGCAAGCAGAAGGAGTTAATATCGCCGAGATTCCATCGACTGGGTCGTATGCATTGGGATGGTCTTGTGAGTGATTGTGTTGTGAGGGAGTGGTGCAGAAAATGCAACGAGGTGGGGCAAATGTGCATGGTGAAAGTGTTCGGGAAAGACATTCAGATGTTACCGATTAACTGATCGCAACATGTTGACGAAATTGTGCGTACGAGACAGTCCTTTCCAACACTGTCACGGAGAGGTTAGGTTACCATAAGTTTTGTGCTCGGTCGGTACCATGATGTCTAATTGATCTTCAGGAAACTGAAAGACTGAGTTTGGCCTTGGCATTTCTTCAGTGCTACCGTGAAGATCTGGATGGATTTCTTAACATAATCGTTATTGTTGACGAGAAATGCGTGCAAATACGTGAACTGTGAAAATAAGGAACAATCGAAACAGTGGATGCGCTGTCGTCACCCAAATCAGGCAGAAAACTTCAAATAGACTCTGTCAAGCCGCAAAGTGATGGGTATAGTTTTCTGGGGTCGCAAAGGTATTTTGACAACAAATTTCATGAGAGTAACATGTGATAATAATGTGACATCACAGATTTATTATGAGATTCTTACGAAACTCCGAAGGTCAGTCCAAAACAAACTGCGGGGTGGTTACCGATGCAATAATTCTCGAAATTTCTTGGCAGATTAAAACTATGTGCCAGATCAAGACTCGAACGCGGAACCTTTTCTTTTGCTGGGCAAGTGCTCTACCGACTGAGCTACTCAAGTACAATCTCTCCTGATAGCCGTAATTCAGACAATACGTCATCTCCTACCTTCCAAACTTCACAGAAGTTCACGTGCAAAACTTACAAGACTAACACTGTGGAAACATCCCTCAGGCCAAGCCATGTCTCTGCAATGTCCTTTCTTCACGAGTGCTGGTCCTGGTAGTGTCACAGGAGACTTTTTGGCTGGGAGATTCTTCACCAACTCCCCTATAGTCCGGACTTCGCACCAAGTGACTTTCATCTCTTCCTCCAGATGAAGGTATGGCCGGCTGCTCAGACTTCACAGCCGACAATATTCTCAAGGATGCTGTCAGCAGCAGACTGAAGAACTAGGCTGCAGCACTCTTAGACAAAGGCGTTAATAAACTGGTGTCACAGTACGACAAATGCTTGACTCTGGGAAGCGACTATGTGCAGAAGTAATGTCAGAAAGTGAGTACAGACTCTACATTAAAATATCTATATTTTTTAAATAGCGAAACTTAGGTTAATTTATCAGTAGCCTTCACAGATTGCAACCCCACACTGATTTTATTCTGGCCTACAGCTACCGAAGCAGGTGATACAACTGTGCACTCCGCCCATTGAGTAGTGTTCACTGGAGTGGTATTTGAACGAGGCAACCAGTCTCTAGCAGTGAAAGCACTGCACCCAAGTGACCGACTGTAATGTGTATACAGCAGAATACAGGGCCTAATTGAAAGGTACGGCCAAACTTCCATGAAACATTCGTTACACGTGGAGGAAGAAAATATGTTGAATGGAGATAGGTTTGTAACCACTGTAGTTTCAAGTTAGAACTCATTGTCTACAACTGTTCATTCTACATTAAGCATCCCATATTAAACTATACCTCACAAGAAACGTTCAAGATGGCCTCCGTTGGCATAAATACAGGGTGGTTATAGTGATTATAACTAAAGTTACAGTTTGAAATTGCTGTAAAAAGAAAAAAGAAAGCAACTAATCACTACTCAGAATGACGTCAAATTTGAATGGAATATTTTAAAATAAGGAGGAAACGTTATGGAAATAAAAAAAGTAAAGATAATTTTATCCCTAGTTGGCTCTGTAAGTGGCAGAATATGCATAATAAAAAACACGGAGTACACGGCTGTTTCTCAGTTTCCGTCTAAGGCGCTCTGAAACGCTTTCTAAATACAGGATCGCGCGCTGCTGGTATGGCAGTTTTGGAAGAACGGTGATTGTACGCAAGCAGCTCTGCAGAAGTTCCGAAGCCTCAGGGATATGAAAAAACCCCTTGGTCCGATGTCTGCTAAGGGTCTGGAGAAAATGGTTACGAAATTCGAAAAGACATGTTCTTTCCAAGTGCAATGTGGCAGTGGGAGGAAAACATTTGATCCAACGACAGTAGATGATGTGTCGACAGCATTGCTGGAGGCTTCGAGGTATGGTATGCATACATGAAGTGCACGTGAAACTGCCCAAATGTTGGACATGCCGTTCAGCACGGCGTACAGAAGATTCTACGAAACATTTTGAATCGTTGTCCATACAAAGTTACGCATCTTGAGGAGTTGCTTCATGCTGACCTTCCAGTAAGGTAAACGCTTGCTCCAGAATTTCGTGCTCGCATGGGAATGTACAATGGATGGTCATGGAACATTCTGTGGACAGACGGAGACCACATCCATTTCCAAGGACGTGTGAATACACAGAATTGCAGAATATGACTACGGAAAATCCGCTCGCACATCAGCCGATAAAAATGCGTTCTGTAACGTGAACTGTGTGGTGCAACTGGGGGCCATCGTTTATCGTAGGGCCACATTTTTTTCGAGCGGATAGGTCGTGCGGGTCCTGTTACCTGTACCGTCACTGGTAAACGCTACGAGAGTATCCTGTACACTAACGCCATTCCAACTCTTCTACATCGTGAATTTTTAGGTAGGATCATTTTTATGCAAAATGGCGCTCCTCCGCACATTGCACAGCCTGTGAAGCGGCTGCTGCAGGGCATTTCGGAAGTGCTGAAATTATCTGCCCTCATTTCCCTATAGCCTGACTGCCCAGAATACCTCATGTTACATCGTGTGACTTCTAGCTGTGGGGTTATCTGAAAGATGCATCCAGTGCTCTGATTACAGACGTGGCTGAATTGAAGGCACACATTGAGCACCGCGTCCTAATCGTGACCTCGAGGCGCTCTGATGAATTGTGGAAGAAGCTGTTTTTCGATTTCAACTCGTGGCATAAAACAGTGAGTAGCATATTGAGAATATCTTGCACCAATCTCACGAAAATTACAAACCGATGTGATTTTGAGTTTTATGAGATTTTTGGTCTCAGGAAAGTTGAAAACCGATGTGAATTTTCTTTTTCTGCGATTCTTGGCGTCAGAACAACTAGAAACCGTTTTTTCCCATATGGTGTTTTACGACCCTATCGTGGTGGATGAGGGTACACAGCTACGTATCCCAACTGTTGACGGCCAAATCTGTGCAGTGATGCACAAACCAGAAAAAGCCACTTCGACTGAGTAAAGATTAATGTTCAATGTGGTGAGACGCCGAAACACTTACACTAAAATCGATCTACCGTGGCTGACGACTTGCAGCTGATGAGTTATCGATGTAGTTATACATAGAGTATGCGAAAGAAATTACACATGTTTTTGCAGCAGTGCAGCGCAGATCCCTCGAGGAACCCGGCATTCAGAATGATTGGGAAGAAATATGTAGGTCATTCCCGTTTCGAACAAAGGTCGTGGAACAAACGCACATAACTACAGACCTGTATGGCTGACGTCATTCTGTTACAGAA
The DNA here is from genome assembly GCF_023897955.1 of Schistocerca gregaria. Lineage (NCBI taxonomy): Eukaryota > Metazoa > Arthropoda > Insecta > Orthoptera > Acrididae > Schistocerca > Schistocerca gregaria. Next base: position 704,331,111 of record NC_064921.1, read on the forward strand.
TTTTGGAACCGGTTTTATGCTCACTGAGTGTAACGTTCCTCCCTCTCAGGCGCCTTGCCTCGGTTCGCGCGGCTCGTCCTGTCGGAGGTTCGAATCCTCCCTCGAGCAGGGGCAAGTGTGTTGTCCTTAGCGTAAGTTAGTTTAAGTTAGATGAAGCCTAGGGACCGGTGACATCAGCAGTTTGGACTCATAGGAACTTACCACCACAGATATCCTCTGTTAGTCCTCGAGATCCAGAAGGCAGTTGTCACGGGTGCCGTAAGTTGATGCCGTCTTCCCTACGTTTCGGGAGGTGTTCGACACCGTTCTGCGCTGTCGATTAATGAACAAAAGTCCACCTAATGAACAAAAGATCAGCTTTATGATAGGACTGAAGAATTCCTAAATTCCTAGCAAACAAATCGCAGCATCTCACACTTGACTGAAAGGTATCTTCGGACTAAAAGTAACTTCGGACATGGCTCAAGGGAGTTCGACAGGCTCATTACTGTTTACATCTAGTAAAATGCGGAAACTCATTCACAGGATCGACCCTTGTGCAGAAGTTGACAGTTGACCATCAATAGAAACCCGTGTACCATATTACGCACAAATAAACGGAAATCTCTGTAATTACATGATTATATGACTGCCGAACAATCACTCGAAACATTTATGTCATTCAAACGACCGACCGAGGTGGCGCAGTGGTTAGCACACTGGATTCACATTCGGGAGGACGACGGTTGAAACCCGAGTCCGGCCATACTGTTTTAGGTTTTTCGTGATTTCCCTAAATTGTTTTCCCTGGATGGTTCCTTCCCCCATCCTTCCCTAATCCGTCCCTGTGCTCCGTCTCTTATGATCTCGTTGTCGAAGGGGCGTTAAACGCTAATCTCCGTCTCCTCCTCCATCTAACAGAGGAAACGGAAGAGATTCTAACTGCTAAATCTGAAATTTATCAGGAGAATCAAAAGACAGTGTGTCTCTTTTTGGAAGTTGTTTATTTGTACCTAAACAAATTGAGAAGATATTCTGATACCACGAAATTATGCTGCCCAACTTATCATTGCAAAAAATACTAAGACAAATGAGAAAATAGTTCATTGACAACGTCCTGACTGCCATAGCATGAAAGTTATTGGTTCTAAGTGCAAATAAAAGAGAACATATTTTCGTTTCAAATGTCTTTAATACGGAGGGACTACCATTTATTTATGACAGTACAAGACTAGAAATACAGTAGTAACAGTTTTAACTAATAGAACTATAGTCAACCAAAACCATTTATCATTTCTTTTACAATATGTGCAAGAGAATATCGTAATTAAATTCGAGAATAATACCTTTCTGTGGTGCCTTCTGTTGTTGACATTCGATGCTGCAAAAAATTCTTACTCTGAAACAGAAAATGGTAAAATAACAGTGTATTCAAAAGAGGAATCAGCATGGCAGATGTATGACATGTCGTAATTTATCCAAACCACCAGCCATATTTGTCAATTGCAAAGTTTACTGTAAAACTCCCACTGTCTGTTGGTGAGGAAGATATGGCAGCATCATCTACAGGTTTTTCCACGGACGCGCTGCACGCTCCTCAAATATATATACATACGGAGTTGTTACGCACGAAACAGTGCAGAAAACTGGTTGTCGCTTGCTATCACAGTAGGCAGCCGAAAATGATGTGGCCAATGTGCTCCTGTTAAGTGTGTTTTAATGTTTTTTCGACGTCCCGTCGTCAACGATGTCATTAGAGACGGAGCACTAGCTCGGGTTAGGGAAGGACGGGGAAGGAAATCGGCCGTGCCCTTTCAGAGGAACCATCCCGGCATTTGCCTGAAACGATTTAGGGAAATCACAGAAAACCTAAATCAGGATGGCTGGAGACGGGATTGAACCGTCGTCCTCCCGAATGAGAAATGTGCTCCTCCGCGACACACTCATTTATTTGCAGGCGATGACAGGTACAGTCAACACCCTCAGTGGTTAAAGCGGAGGCGAAAGGCGGAGAGCAGAAACTGTTTGTGATGTATACTGAGGGAGCGCCGCAGTCGTGCTGGGATGCGTCGTAGTGTGGCTGCATAGTGTCTTTGCCTTTGTTGGTGCGATAGGCGCCACTTATTGTTCCGCAAGGTTCCGGTATGTCGCCGCACGCCCTACACAACGTCCAACGTGTTCGAATATCTGTCTCCCATAACCGAGGGCACTCTAAGCGAGAACATCAAAATTTCATTACCACTGATACCATGGTGCTCCTTTTACTCACGGCATGGTGATTTTCTTGTTACAGTGCTATCGTCCAGCAGTCCAGTCTGTCGTCTGCTAGATAAAGTAACATTTGTTCTTACTAGCAATATGATTTCATATGAGCAACAGTGCTGATCCCGAGTCCTTCAGAATAATGGGTATATCAGCATCTAAACTACCAGTATATTTAAGTACCACTAGTACTGCAGTGGGCTCCGTTGTAAGTACCAAGGCTTCCACAGGGAGTTGGAACTAGCCACTGTGGCGCACTGCCGTGTAAAAATACAGTTATTCCACAGTCAAGACAATAGCTTCCATTTGATGGTGGTGGTGGTGGTTAGTGTTTAACGTCCCGTCGACAACGAGGTCATTAGAGACGGAGCGCAAGCTCGGGTTAGGGAAGGATTGGGAAGGAAATCGGCCGTGCCCTTTCAAAGGAACCATCCCGCTTTCATTTGAACTGACACGGAAGTCTTATGAAGTTCTCAAGATAGACGGTTCTTCTCATCTGTGATTCCATGTCGACATTAACGTAAGAATAAAATCAATTTTTATTCTTGTTTATACCAGTAGCCCTCGCATTAAGGTGGTATCTACTCAGGCACAAGAGTGCACTGAACAGTGCCGGTCTCGTTCTCTGTAATGTCCGCCGTTGCCAGTATTAAACTCTGTAAAGATTCTCCATCCGGTCCGTAGGAAATCGCATTCTCGACGTTCCGGCATGGTGTGTGAATCACATACGTGCTGATTTGAGTGAATGACGTTTCCGAAATGTGGGTGTCTGATTAATGATGAAGCAACAGATGAGAAATATGGGCAGTAGATGCGTTGCGTACATTTTGTTCCGTTGACAGCACTGACTCGATAACGCATGCGGTAAATTATGAGCGAAATCTGTTGCAAGATGACTAATGAGCTGCAGGCAGCATTTTGTAAACACATGTAGTTCGCTGAGAGACCATCATCATTCCGCTGGCTATCGTGCTAAAATGTATATTTGCAGCACAGTACTGTTTGGTAATATGACACATGTTTGCTGAGCGAACCTTTGTTTATTCTGTAAATACAGAAGCTTTTGCTGTTGTATGCAACGATTTTGCTGATTTCAATTTTATGCTATAAGTCGTGACAGGGTGGACTGCGAGGGCCGTCTTTTACGATTTGCAAAAAAAGTGAAAGAAAACAAATTTTTGGCGGAAATTGCTTCATTATTTCATAAAATATTTTTCTTTAAAATTTATACACTTTTGCGTGCATTCGAACCAATCTTTGGAATCATTTTGTCGTTCTAATGTTCGTACCCTAAAATAATAGTTGTGAAGCGATTCACCAGCTTCTTGCGTTGGTGAAAATCGCTGCCTGTGAATTATTTGTTTGCCGCAAGTGAACAGAACTAATTATCAAGTTCTGTTCCCTTCCTCGAATATAAACTTTTTTAGTGGTTTCTTTGTTATAGGGTTATATGGTCGATTTCAGTAGTGAGCAAATTTTAAAGGAAATATTGTTAAACTAGTTTGTTATAAACGATTAAATCAGTTGTAACTTTATCTGTGACACTCCCAGTCTGTCTGCTATAGTGTTGTGCGAGTATAAATTGAACGATGTCGTCTCAATAGCAAAAGAAAAAAAATATGCGCGGAGACAATAGGACAACGGAGCACCATCGGAAACACCACGAATAATTTGCGAAAAACGCACTTGAAAATGACAATTACTTCCTAAAACACGTCGAGGAAAAGGTAAATAAAAAGAATACAATGGTTGGTAGCAGAAAAAGTTATTTTACAAATCAAACCCATGAAAGAAAATGACGAACGGCCGCCCATGCTGGCTGAGTGAGTCAAGGCCCCTTGGGTTTTTAAGTTCGTGATAGAATAGGCCACATTCCTTTCGTCTGAGTTGTGGTATTATGTAGTGACGTCTAATTACGTACTGAATGTTATTTTTTTTCTATTTCTGTATGATTTGGGCAAGAAATAATTTAGAAATTGTATTAGCGATTTAAAAGTCAGTCAAATAACTTTTTACGTAGGATCGGGTGAGATTTCACCCATGGTTTGAATGAGATGATGACAGGGTGATTCTGTCTTGCAGAAGTTGTATGCTTGCTGTTGAATGATTCCAGGAAATTAACGTATCTTGGATTCTGTGTACATCATTGTGTAGAGAAAATTTTTTAAGACATTATCGATTATTTTAGCTCTATGTACTTACCATCCAACCTCCTTGCCGCAGTGGCTACACCGGTTCCCGTCAGATCACCGACGTTAAGCGCTGTCGGACTTGGCTAGCACTTGGATGGGTGACCGTACGGGTCTGTCGAGCGCTGTTTGTGAGGGGGCTGCACTCAGTCCTCGTGAGGCCAGTTGAGTATCTACTTGACTGAGACGTAGCAACTATGGTCATGAAAACTGACAACGGCCGAGAGAATGGTGTGCAGACCACAAGCCCCCCCATATTTGCATCTAGTGACCCTTCTCGTCTGAGGACGATACGGTAGTCGGTCGGTACTGTTGGACCTCCCGAGGTCTGTTCGGATGGATTTTTTTTAGTACATGTACTTATTGTACATGACAAATACACTCCTGGAAATGGAAAAAAGAACACATTGACACTGGTGTGTCAGACCCACCATACTTGCTCCAGACACTGCGAGAGGGCTGTACAAGCAATGACCACACGCACGGCACAGCGGACACACCAGGAACCGCGGTGTTGGCCGTCGAATGGCGCTAGCTGCGCAGCATTTGTGCACTGCCGCCGTCAGTGTCAGCCAGTTTGCCGTGGCATACGGAGCTCCATCGCAGTCTTTAGCATTGGTAGCATGCCGCGACAGCGTGGTCGTGAACCGTATGTGCAGTTGACGGACTTTGAGCGAGGGCGTATAGTGGGCATGCGGGAGGCCGGGTGGACGTACCGCCGAATTGCTCAACACGTGGGGCGTGAGGTCTCCACAGTACATCGATGTTGTCGCCAGTGGTCGGCGGAAGGTGCACGTGCCCGTCGACCTGGGACCGGACCACAACGACGCACGGATGCACGCCAAGACCGTAGGATCGTACGCAGTGCCGTAGGGGACCGCACCGCCACTTCCCAGCAAATTAGGGACACTGTTGCTCCTGGGGTATCGGCGAGGACCATTCGCAACCGTCTCCATGAAGCTGGGCTACGGTCCCGCACACCGTTAGGCCGTCTTCCGCTCACGCCCCAACATCGTGCAGCCCGCCTCCAGTGGTGTCGCGACAGGCGTGAATGGAGGGACGAATGGAGACGTGTCGTCTTCAGCGATGAGAGTCGCTTCTGCCTTGGCGCCAATGATGGTCGTATGCGTGTCTGGCGCCGTGCAGGTGAGCGCCACAATCAGGACTGCATACGACCGAGGCACACAGGGCCAACACCCGGCATCATGGTGTGGGGAGCGATCTCCTACACTGGCCGTACACCTCTGGTGATCGTCGAGGGGACACAGAATAGTGCACGGTACATCCAAACCGTCATCGAACCCATCGTTCTACCATTCCTAGACCGGCAAGGGAACTTTCTGTTCCAACAGGACATTGCACGTCCGCATGTATCCCGTGCCACCCAACGTGCTCTAGAAAGTGTAAGTCAACTACCCTGGCCAGCAAGATCTCCGGATCTGTCCCCCATCGAGCATGTTTGGGACTGGATGAAGCGTCGTCTCACGCGGTCTGCACGTCCAGCACGAACGCTGGTCCGACTAAGGCGCCAGGTGGAAATGACATGGCAAGCCGTTCCACAGGACTACATCCAGCATCTCTACGATCGTCTCCATGGGAGAATAGCAGCCTGCATTGCTGCGAAAGGTGGATATACACTGTACTAGTGCCGACATTGTGCATGCTCTGTTGCCTGTGTCTATGTGCCTGTGGTTCTGTCAGTGTGATCATGTGATGTATCTGACCCCAGGAATGTGTCAATAAAGTTTCCCCTTCCTGGGACAATGAATTCACAGTGTTCTTATTTGAATTTCCAGGAGTCTATTTCGAATTTGCCTTTCTTGCTCTGTCGTTAAGAATCTATAAAATGCTTTTAAAATTCTTCATATTAATTACGAGTCATCTCCAAGTATTCCTGTTGGTACAGTTTTAATATGCACTCGTAAATTCTTTAACTTAACATTGTAAAACGAAAACAAAACTTCTAAATTCAGCAGTCTATTTTCATATTACGTATCACTTTTTATGTCTGCAATAACTTTAATACTTACTTCTTGTTACTCGCTGTTTGCGTAAAACGAAGTCCGTTTTTTTTTTCAGTGTCGCTAGGTTGTGAATTGGTGACTGCAATCGAACTTAACTCGATGTGAGATGTTTTGCTACTCAGAACTGATCACAGTTAACGACGTAGTCTACATCCACATGACTATTGTGCAGTACTGTTTAGCAGGGAGTTCATACAATCACTTTCAGACTATTTTCGTAGCATTCCACTCACCAATAGCACATGGGGGAAAACTAACTCCTAGCATTCCACTCACCAATAGCACATGAGGGAAAACTAACTCCTAAGTCTCTTTGTCTGAGCTTTGATTTCTCTTATTTTATCGCGGTCTTCATTCCTCCGTAAGTAGATTGGAAGTAGCAAAATATTACTGCATTTGGAACAGAAAATTGATGGTTGAAGCTGCGTGAAAAACTTCACCGTTAGCGAAAAAGGTCTTGGTTTTAATAGCGGCCGCCACATTTTCTTATTACATCGGTGATACTCCCTGTGCTGTTGCGTGATAATACAAAACGATCTACCCTTCTTTGAACTTTTTCAGTTTCCTCTGTCAGTCCTATATGGCACGGATCGTACATCGCACGGAAATAGTCCAGAAGAGGACGGACAAGAGCAATGTACTCGTAGGCAGTCCCTTCAGTAGGTTAGTTGCGCCTTCTAAATGTTCTTCTAACAAAAATAAACAAATAAATAATCGACAACTTCTAAATTTGCATGATATGTAGTGTAACCGAAATTTAATGGAATCCTTTTAGTACTTACGTAAAGAATTCCACACTTTTTATTGCTCAGGGCCAAGTAACTTGCTTTTTACCATACAGATACCTTGCCTAAATAATTTTGTAATTCGTTTTGTTCTTCTGATGACTTCACTCGACAGTGAACGACGGCACCATCTGCAAAGAATCAAAGACAGATGTTTAGATTGTCTCCTATGTGGATTGTACTGACTGAGAACAGCAGAGGGCCTATAACGCTTCTTTGTGGAAGCCCAGGTATAACATAGATTTCACTAGCTGACTTCCCATCAGATGCGACGAACTGTGACCATTTCAACACCAAATCACGAATACAGTTGTACAGCTAAGGTGATGCTTCATAGAAACTCAGTGTCATTAACAACGGTGTTAAAAGCCACGTGGAAATCTAGAATTACGGAATATAGTTGAGATCCCTGTCGACAGCACTGATTACTTTATCCGAATAAAGAGGCAGTTGTGTTTCGCGAGAAGGATATTTTCTCAATCCATGCTGATTATACGTGAACAGATCGTTTTCTTTGGAGTATTTCATAATGCTGGACCACAGCATATGTTCCACATTCATACTATCAATCGATGCCAGAGTGCGACTAATATTTATGCGAAACAAATACAGGGGTCCAGCTCCACCCAACTTGAAGTTCTGCTCTAGTCTAAAATCAAGTGCTTCATACAGTCGGCCCAGTGAGTGTGTAGGTTCCTCTGTGTGGCTGGAAGGGGCCGACTGCACAGTGGCTGGTGGATACGGCCGCCTACTATTTCTGCGGCGATCGCCGGACGGCGCGCGCGTGGCCCCGGCCCGCTGCCCTGCGTGCCTTTCTGCCCGCCCGTCTGTTTGCTTACCTTCTGCTCGCGCGCCCGCAGGCAGCTGTTCCCGCCCTGCCGCCGCCTCTTGACCACTTGGCAGCGATTCCCACTGATCGCCTCAGTCCGCGCAGTACCCACACTGCGCTCCTTCTACGGTTCATTTAAGAGATTCGTGTCTGTTTCTATGGTCACGGTTATTAATTCTCTCTTTCGTAAGGAGCAGATTTGTGATTCTGTTCAGGTCTTACTAACAGAAAGAACTCAACATATAGTTCTGAGGCACAGTGGTTAGCGCACTGGACTCGCATTCGGGAGGACGACAGTTCAAATCAGCATCCGGCCGTCCTGAGTTAGGTTTTCCGTGATTCCCCTAAATCGTTTCAGGCAAATGCTGGGATGGTTCCTTTGAAAGGGCACGGCCGACTTCCTTCCACATCCTTTCTTAATCCTAGAGGACCGATGACCTCGCTGTTTGGCCCCCACCCCTTATTCAAACACCATATTTCTTAACAAGACGGAATCGACAGACTTTACTGTTTACAATACAGCACTCCGTCTGCAGACCACGAGTGACCTACCGGGACCAGCCGACCACCGTGTCATCCTCATTGAAGGATGCGGATAGGAGAGGCGTGGCGCCGGACACCGCTCTCCCGGTCGTGATGATGGTATTCTTGACCGAAGCCGCTACTACTCGGTCGAGAAGCCCCTCAATTGGCATCACGAGGACGAGTGCACTCCGAAAAATGGTAACAGCGCATGGCGGCCTGGATGGTCACCCATCAAAGTGCCGACCACGCCCCACAGCGCTTTACTTCGGTGATCTCACGGGAACAAGTGTAATTTCCAATACAGCAAGCATCTCATTTGTACAGGTGAGGATTATCAGATTTATGCATTATCCGTGCATTGTTCGACGATTTTTCAAGAAGATGAGGTATTCTGTTATACACGGCCCAGTCACTTTAACATGATGACCTGTCAAAAGAGTGAATAACTACCTTTCGTAGCCTGGACGAGCAGGACGAGAGTTAATGAGGTTGTGGAAGGAACGGACAGGGATGTAGAGTCATGCCGACTCGACTGCCCTCGAAAGCGGCCGTAGGTTTCATCGTTGAGGATCTATGGCGGAAACAGCCCTATCGAAGTAGTACCATAGATTCTCGATAGGGTTTACATCCTGTGAGGCTGGTTGTCAGGAGAATATGGTAAACTCATTCTGGTGCTCTTCGAACCACAGAAGTATTCTACAAGCTGTCTGGCACGTTCTATTGTTCTACTGGTAGATGTCATGGCGCTGAGGAAAAACAAATGACATGCAGGGGTGAACATGGCACTCAAGAATAGGTGCGTACTTGTGTTGATCCATTATATCTTCCAAAATGACGAGATCAGCTAGGGAATGCCACGAAAACATTCTCCAGACCATAACGCTCCCTCCTCCGGTCTGGACCCTTCCGATGATTGTTGCAGAACTGTACAAGCCAACAGTCATCTGTCCGATGAAGCATACAGCGTCATTCAACTGAAACTCAGTGGATGTCCATTTGCGGTACTGGCGAGCAAATCCCAGCCTTCGTCGCCGATGAACAGCAGTCAGCACGGTTGCATGAACCAGGCGCCAGTTACGGCGGCCACACACAGCAACGTTCGCAGAACGTTAGTTGAGGAGACACTGTTATTAGGTCATCTGGGCGGTCACCTGTTCAGCAGTTGCTCGTCTATTCAGCCGTACACATCTCCTATTACGTCGTTCGCCTCTGTTATTTAAGGCTCGTGGTGCACCAAAGTTGTTTCGGCGCCGGTTGTTTACAGCGCCATTCTGCCACGGTGGCACGCGATCAGTTTACAAACATAGGAGTGTCGGAAATGCATCCACCCTTGGCCCGAAAGCCAATGATCATGCCGTTTTGGATGTCAGATAAATCGCTCTGTTTGCATTTTACTAAAACGGCTGCACTGCTTTCCGCGTCCCCCAGACATGCTTTATATACCCTGCACTGCTGGTGCTGCCACCTGCCGTCAGTGAGTGGTTATTGCACGTCGACGTTGAACATAGGTGGTGGTCACATTGATGAGACAGGACTGTGTATTTATAACGAATCGTTTCCTATAGAATTTAGAATTCATTTTTATGCCAGTGACTCATTTTTTACCAATGGAAGACGACACGGCCTTCAGTCAGACATCCCTTAATATTTTTCGCGCTGATTCTATCTATTAAAGTCCACAGTCGATATATTTGGGTTGCCCTTTCTGTAGAAGCTAAAGGTCGATAATTCCGACCGAGCGAGGTGGCGCAGTGGTTAGCACACTGGACTCGCATTCGGGAGGACGACGGTTGAATCCCGTCTGCGGCCATCCTGATTTAGGTTTTCCGTGATTTCCCTAAATCGCTTCAGGCAAATGCCGGGATGGTTCCTTTGAAAGGGCACGGCCGATTTCCTTCCCCATCCTTCCCTCACCCGAGCTTGCGCTCCGTCTCTAATGACCTCGTTGTCGACGGGACGTTAAACACTAATCTCCTCCTCCTCCTCGATAATTCCGACACGCTATTTGAAAATAGTAAAGCTTAAGTAAAGCAATGGGTTTTTACATATGAAGTACGCAAGAAGCAGCAGTTTCGGGGAAATTTTAAATTGTCCATATTCTTTTGTTATCTGTGCAGTCTTGTGTCCGCATTAAACTGAGATAATGGAAGACTTGTATAAATAAACGATCTAGAAGTACGAGAGTTGCCCAGAAAGTAATGCACAACTTTTTTTTCTAAGCTGAAAACAATGGTAGAATGCGAAACGTTATACAGGCTGTTACAAAAAGGTACGGCCAAACTTTCAGGAAACATTCCTCATACACAAATAAAGAAAAGATGTTATGTAAACATGTGTCCGGGAACGCTTAATTTCCATCTTACAGCTCATTTTAGTTTCGTCAGTATGTACTTTACTCCCTCGACTCACCGCCAGTTGGCCCAATTGAAGGAAGGTAATGTTGACTTCGGTGCTTGTGTTGACATGCGACTCATTGCTCTACAGTACTAGCATCAAGCACATCAGTACGTAGCAACAACAGGTTAGTGCTCATCACGAACGTGGTTTTGCAGTCAGTGCAATGTTTACAAATGCGGAGTTGGCAGATGCCCATTTGATGTATGGATTAGCACGGAGCAATAGCCGTCGCGCGGTACGTTTGCATCGGGACAGATTTCCAGAACGAAGGTGTCCCGACAGGAAGACGTTCGAAGCAATTGATCGGCGTCTGAGGGAGCACGGAACATTCCAGCCTATGACTCGCGGCTGGGGAACACCTAGAAAGACGAGGACACCTGCAATGGACGAGGCAATTCTTCGTGACGATAACCCTAATGTCAACATCAGAGAAGTTTCTGCTGTACAAGGTAACGTTAACCACGTCCTGTATGGAGAGTGCTACGGCAGAACTAGCTGTGTCCGTACCATGTACAGCGTGTGCAGGCACTATCAGCAGCTGATTGACCTCCACGGGTACACTTCTGCGAATGGTTCATCCAACAATGTGTCAATCCTCATATCAGTGCAAATATTCTCTTTACGGATGAGGCTTCATTCCAACGTGATCAAATTGTAAATTTTGACAATCAACATGTGTGGGCTGACGAGAATCCGCACACAATTGTGCAATCACTTCATCAACACAGATTTTCTGTGAACGTTTAGGGAGGCATTATTGGTGATGTCTTGATTGGGCCCCATGTTCTTCCACCTACGCTCAATGGAGCACGTTATCATGATTTCGTATTGGGTATTCTACCTGTGCTGCTAGAACATGTGCCTTTACAAGTACGACACAACATGTGGTTCATGCACGATGGAGCTCCTGCACATTTCGGTCGAAGTGTTCGAACGCTTCTCGACAACAGATTCGGTGACGGATGGATTGGTAGAGGCGGACCAATTCCATGGCCTCCACGCTCTCCTGACCTCAACCCTCTTGACTTTAATTTATGGGGGCATTTGAAACCTCTTGTCTACGCAACCCCGGTACCAAATGTAGAGACTCTTCGTGCTCGTATCGTGGACGGCTGTGATACAATATGCCAGTCTTCAGGGCTGCATCAGCGCATCAGGGATTCCATGCGACGGAGGGTCGATGCATGTATCTTCGCTAACGGAGGACATTTTGAACGTTTCCTGTAACAAAGTGTTTGAAGTCACGATGGTACGTTCTGTAGCTGTGTGTTTCCATTCCATGATTAATGTGATTTCAAGAGAAGTAATAAAATGAGCTCTGACATAGAAAGTAAGCGTTTCCGGACACATGTCCACATAACATACACTCCTGGAAACGGAAAAAAATAACACATTGACAGCGGTGTGTCAGACCCACCATACTTGCTCCGGACACTGCGAGAGGGCTGTACAAGCAATGATCACACGCACGGCACAGCGGACACAACAGGAACCGCGGTGTTGGCCGTCGAATGGCGCTAGCTGCGCAGCATTTGTGCACCACCGCCGTCAGTGTCAGCCAATTTGCCATGGCATACGGAGCTCCATCGCAGTCTTTAACACTGGTAGCATGCCGCGACAGCGTGGACGTGAACCGTATGTGCAGTTGACGGACTTTGAGCGAGGGCGTATAGTGGGCATGCGGGAGGCCGGGTGGACGTACCGCCGAATTGCTCCACACGTGGGGCGTGAGGTCTCCACAGTACATCGATGTTGTCGCCAGTCGTCGGCGGACGGTGCACGTGCCCGTCGACCTGGGACCGGACCGCAGCGACGCACGGATGCACGCCAAGACCGTAGGATCCTACGCAGTGCCGTAGGGGACCGCACCGCCACTTCCCAGCAAATTAGGGACACTGTTGCTCCTGGGGTATCGGCGAGGACCATTCACAACCGTCTCCATGAAGCTGGGCTACGGTCCCGCACACCGTTAGGCTGTCTTCCGCTCACGCCCCAACATCGTGCAGCCCGCCTCCAGTGGTGTCGCGACAGGCGTGAATGGAGGGACGAATAGAGACGTGTCGTGTTCAGCGATGAGAGTCGCTTCTGCCTTGGTGCCAATGATGGTCGTATGCGTGTTTGGCGCCATGCAGGTGAGCGCCACAATCAGGACTGCATACGACCGAGGCACACAGGGCCAACACCCGGCATCATGGTGTGGGGAGCGATCTCCTACACTGGCCGTACACCTCTGGTGATCGTCGAGGGGACACTGAATAGTGCACGGTACATACAAACCGTCATCGAACCCATCGTTCTACTATTCCTTGACCGGCAAGGGAACTTTCTGTTCCAACAGGACAATGCACGTCCGCATGTATCCCGTGCCACCCAGCGTGCTATAGAAGGTGTAATTCAACTACCCTGGCCAGCAAGATCTCCCGATCTGTCCCCCATTGAGCATGTTTGGGACTGGATGAAGCGTCGTCTCACGCGGTCTGCACGCCCAGCACGAACGCTGGTCCAACTGAGGCGCCAGGTGGAAATGGCATGGCAAGCCGTTCCACAGGACTACATCCAGCATCTCTACGATCGTCTCCATGGGACAATAGCAGCCTGCATTGCTGCGAAAGGTGGATATACACTGTACTAGTGCCGACATTGTGCATGCTCTGTTGCCTGTGTCTATGTGCCTGTGGTTCTGTCAGTGTGATCATGTGATGTATCTGACCCCAGGAATGTGTCAATAAAGTTTCCCCTTCCTGGGACAATGAATTCACGGTGTTCTTATTTCAATTTCCAGGAGTGTATTTTCTTTCTTTGTGTGTGAGCAATGTTTCCTGAAAGTTTGGCCGTACCTTTATGTAACACCCTGTATGTGTCTCCTGAGTGAGCGCGCCAAGTTTCCGTTACTTCCGACAGATAGCGTAGCTGCAGGAGTTTCAAAAGCCGTCTATAGGTGATTTACGTTACAAGCAACGTGCCGTCGTTAGATTTCTCATTGCAGAGAAAGAAACTGTGGAGAATATTCACAAATGCTTGTGCAAAGTCTATAGAGCATCTGCTGTCGACAAACGTACAGTTAGTTGCTGGTTACGGAGGGTGATGGCATTGGAAGGCGGTTCAGAGGAGCTCCACGGTTTGTAGCGGTTGGGAGACCATCCACGGCTGTCAGATCTGACACATTTCAGCGAACTGATGTCATTCGCGAGAAAAGACGCATTACGACTCGGCAGTTGGCGCTGCTTCTGTCAATCAGCAAAGGAAGTGTGGCTCTGCCACCAGGACATGCATTGGTACCGACAGGGCATACATTCCCTGGTTTCACGCCGGAGGAAAGCCATAGAACAGGATGGAGATTACGTGAAAAATAAGTTGTGTAGATAAAACACCATTCTTTCGTGTGTATAATTCTCATTATGTTCAATAAAGAATTGTTGAAGGAAAACAACAGAACCGGTGTTCATCAGGGAGAAGTTTACCGCTGAAATTCTGTGAACGTGCGTTGTAAGACGAGTAGAGCAACTTGTTACTATTTCCTTCTCTCGTGAGTTCACCACAAGGACAAAATAGTAGAAATTAGAGTTCATACGTAGAATTTTACCAAATATCATTCTGCCACACACTCCATTCACGAATGGGTCAGCGGCGCAGCGAAAGCGCAGTGGTATGACAGGTATCCTCCACCACACGCCGTAAGGTGGATTGCTGAGTTCAGATGTTGATCTAAATAGCTATCGATATTTTTGTGCCTGTATGTGGAGAGAACCAATAGGCATATATTCTGTTAGTAGTAATAACCATCTTGGGGTTGAAGCTCTTTCTTCCGTGTTTGCTTTAACAATATATATGTGTTTGAATAGGGTCCGCCTTTAGCAAAACACAAATTTGTTTTGTAACCAGAACATGTTTCACTGCAGTTGCAGCATCTTCAGTGGGCTTTTATTTTATGGCTGTTAAAGATAAAGAATGTTCTTTACTGTTTGTATACATGGAACTGTTAGCTTTTAAATCATAACTACAGATATTTGAAAAATAACACATAAAATTATGAATTCATACCTTTTATCCACATGGTGTGGTTTTTCTGATATACTGCATTTCTACAGTGACTGTTTTGTACCACAGTTCGTCATCTGCAACCACTTACACCTTAAGGTAGATAAAATGTTTAGACCAAAATTATTATTTGAAAATTATTTCTGTGCCTGAAAGTAATTAATTCTACACATTTCTGTGTGTGTTTGTGCGTGTGTGAGTCTATTTACATTATGTTTCACTTACGTTTTCTTTTTTCTGATCTTCATCACTGTCAAGTTGAGCTGTCACTGTCACTGTTTCACTGTTTACCAGCTCTCTGCAATGGAACTCTGTTCTCTGCCCTCAAAGAATTATTAGACAAGACCAACCTATAGAGCACTCACCTCCCCCCCCCCAACCTCCTCCCCTCCACATACACAAAAAATCCTCGAACCTACTGTCTCTCTCTCTCTCTCTCTCTCTCTCTCTCTCTCTCTCTCTCTCTCTCTCTCTCTCACACACACACACACACACACACACACACACACAGAATTAATTAATTTCAGGCATAGAAATAACAATTTTCAAGTCGTAATTTTGGTTTAAGCAATTTATCTACTTTAAGGTGTAAGTGGTTGCAGATGATGTGCTGTGGAACAAAACAGTCACTGTAGAAACACAATGCATCAGAATAAACACACCATGTGGTGAAAAGGTATGAATTCATAATTTTATGTTTTTTTAATATATGTAGTTACGATTTAAAAACTAATAGTTACATGTATACAAACAGTAAAGAACATTCTTTATCTTTAACAGCCATAAAATAAAAGCCCACTGAAGATGCTGCAACTGCAGTGAAACATGTTTGGGTTAAGAAACAAAATTGTGTTTTGTTAAACGTGGGCCCTGTCCAAAAACATATATTCTGTTAGTAGTGTTTATGTATTCTTCATGTGCGTCCAATACATCTTGGTGTAATCTTTTGCGTCTTTTCATTAACCATCAAAACGCAATGTAGTAATTATAAGACAAGCTACCACAGCCTTTTTCACTAGAGCCTATTTGTAACACTTCACAACCAGCCAATCCACTCATCTAACTCGCTAGATGATCTAGGTCTTACAGCTGATCGAAACCTAACCTAGAATTTCAACCTACTAATCATAAAAAAAAGATACTGCGGAATAAAGCTGTCAACTGGCAAAATATGGTAACCCAATCGCACGAACATAATCCATAATTATAATGCTCTCATCTCAAATACCTCCACATTTCACATACGAAAATGCTGTATCCACGACCACTCCTTTCAGTACTCGCGATTTCTTCCAAACTGGAGCGGTATGCACTCTGTCTCACTTTCATCGAATAACATCTCTTGCCCGAATGCAGTAGCATCTCATAAAGTTCCTATGCTTCCTCACACTGTTAAAACACCTCCACACCGAGCGACTTGGCGCAATGGTTAGCACACTGGATTCGCATTCGGGAGGACGACGGTTTAAACTCGCGTCCGGCCATCCCGGTTTAGGTTTTTCGTGGTTTTCCTAAATCGCTTAAGACAAATGGCGGGAAGGTTTCTTTGAAAGGGCACCTCCAATTTTCTTCCCCATCCTTCCCTAATCCGAGCTTCTGCTCCGCCTCTCATGACCTTGTTGTCGACGGTACGTTAAATACTGATCTCCCCCCCTCACCCTCCTCCCAATACATTCAACGCCTTACATCTCCCATAAAATCCATCGTCTCCCTCCTCCCCTCCCTTTCCAGCACACATTCTTGCCTCTGTACCACCTCTGATCAGTTTCCGTTTTTATACCTCCCTAGCTAAAGGTGGGGCTCAGTATCTAACGACATTGTGGGACGTTAAATAATCTTCCTTGCTTTCCAACTCAGCGCTCTCCTGCACAGTTGCAATTCTATCCACTTTCTAAGACTTACACCCATATATCACATCCTTCTCCCCATCGAATTTCTCGTGACATTCTCTTCACTCTAATTCCCATCAACGTGCCTAAGCCCTGGTCAGCAGAAGCCTTCGCATTATTCATTGAACAATAGACGTCATGGTGGTCGTTAATATAGGTCGTCTTCGTTTCCCCTTTAACCAGCTTCAAGCCGGGTTGAAACATTTATAGCACTTCTCCATTCTATCCCCTTCCCCCCACTCTTCTATAAATGTTTTGTTCCAGTCCAGGTGCTTTCCTCTTAAGCTGGTCTTGATCGAGTCAATCCATCTTGCTCTGAGTCTCGCTCTTGCCCTCAGACTTGGCCTCTGTCATTCGTTTTGGTGTTTTCCCATCTGCCATTCTCTTCATATGTGTACATAATTTTATACCATACTTTTCCATTATATAATATTAAACTTTTATACTTGAATATCCTCTCTATCATCTTCGTTTTTCACACTCTCTCTCCTCATTACCCCAACATACTTTTTAGCAATTTCATGTCACTGATTTGGATTCAACTCTACTCTCTTCTTGTCATTTTCCAGTTCTTCGATGCATGTATCAAGATGGGTGCAAAGTACGTCTTATACAGTATTTCTTTACACTTCACTGGAACCTGCCTTCCTCAGACTTACCTCTTACACACTGGTAAAATGCATCGGCCTATTACCCACTTATGGCGATTTCTACCTTCTTGGTTGCGTTCTGCATTACCACACTTCCTTAATATTTAAAGCTGTCCACAATTTCAAATTCATGTTCTTTAATACTTATTTTTCCTTTAATTTCTTCGTCTCCTTTGATTACCACCGTTGTGTTCCTTTTCTGCACACTGCATTTCATGCCATATTTCTCTCACGTCAGGTATATTACTTAATTTTTATGTCATGAATATGATTCTATGTGCCTGTTAAGCCTACCCACTGTCCGTCTGCCCACATTGTAGGGGAGGGGGAGGGGATGTAGTAAAATATCAAGGATAAAATTACAAGATAATTCAAAGAAAGCTGTGATGTCGTCCCTTTGTCACCGACTACCAAATAAGCGTTTACGTTATGCACGCAACATTAGACTATAACATGTATAGCGTCTGTGGAGAGAGGTGCACGTTTAAATGTCCGTAGAAAACGAAACTATAGTCTGCACCTGATTTTATAAAAAGAATATTTAGGTAAAGAGCCACCACGCGACATGGTCCTTTTTAATATGTATCTACATTATTTCTCTCTTTCGACACGAAATTGCCTCTAGACTTTCCATGGAAATGCAAGGAACGACAAGCGCATGGCTAAGGCCTTCGCATTCTTCATTGAACAGTAGACTCATGGTGGCCGTCGTCTAAAATTTAGTTAATTGTACACTGAATAGTTCCCACGTTTACTTTTACCTTTAGTGGATTCAGACATAGTGTTTTGGTAGATTGCTACTTGGTATTCTGCCGGACTGTGAAGTCAGTGATTCGTCACACAAAGTCCTGAGCTAAACAGCAATTAAGTATTCCATTATTTCGTTATTTTGATGTGTAAGGTCCCTAATTACAGAGACAACGCAAAGCTCGTCACTTCGATGCTTTTGCGCGTTAAAGAACGCGTATCATATTGAAAATAAGCACACTGAACATAGAGTTAGTCCACCATCCCCTCCTCGCCCCCCTCCCCCAGACATGACGCTAGTAACTTGTAACGGCGTCTTTAGGCTTCATAACGACCTATTTCGGCGAGGAAGAGAGTCCACAAATTGTTTAATAGATGTCACATCCTGCTTAAATCACTCATTGATGATTAAATGCTGTAGTAGAGGTACCGAATCAGGGTCGGGTAATACAGCAGGCCAGTCTAGGAGCGATAAGGTGCCGGGGGAGGGGGCGAGGGGGTATTCCTCAAATCATGAGTATATGCTTGCAGCTCTGTGAACACGGTTGCTGTCATCTTGGAAGTCTTGAGTGTCTACAGCATATTCATCATTAAGATGTAGGAGAAATTGTGACAGTTCATCACCGAAAATGTTGAAAAATATTCTGGTTCGTGTTTACGTAATATGAATGAGGGGACCCAAGTCATGATACGAAAACACCCACAAAACACCACAGAAAAACTTCCGACCTGAACCTCACTTACATACACACTCCTCAAGCCACCGTACGCTGGGTGGTGATGATGATGACGTTTTGGTTTGTAGGACGCGATCAGCAGCGCCCGTAAAAAATCCCAATTTTTACACAGTCCAATTTTTTCACAGTCCAATCTAGCCACTGCCACAAATGATGATGATGATGATGATGAACTGATGAGCACAACACAAACACCCAGTTCCAGGGCAGAAAAAAATCCCCAACCAGGCCGAGAATCGAACCCGGGCCCCTGTGATCCAGAGGCAGCAACGCTAGCCAGTAGACCACGAGCTGCGGACATAAGCTGTGTAGCGGACGGTTCCCTGTGCACTACTAATCATCTTCTTTGCTAGTCCACTCGGAAACTGAGCTAAGGAAAAACGGCTATCTATATACTTCATATGAGCCATAATTTCTTTTATCTTCGTTATCCTTGCTCGAAGTTTACGTACAGGGCAGTTGAATCGATCTGCAGTGAGATTCAAAGACCGATTCTCTGTATTTTGTCAGTAGTGTTCCTCGACGAGAACGTCACTTTTGCTCCAGGGATTTGACTTCCCGAAGGAAGCATCTCCGTAACATCTGCATGTTGTTCGAACCTACCTGTAACAAATCTATCAGTCCGCCTCTGAACTGCTTCGAAGTCTTTCGTCAATCCGACGTGGTGCGGATTCCAAACACTAGACCAGTACTGAAGAACACGTCACACCAGCGTCCTATTTACGCTCTCCTTTCCAGATGAACCACATTTTGCTAAAATTATGCCAACAAACCGCAGTCGAGCATTCGCTTTCCGTACTGCAATCCTCACATGCTCGTTCCATTTCATATCGTTCTGCAAGCTAAGTTCAGGTATTTAAACGACATGACTGTGTGAAGCAGGACACTACCAGTGCTGTACCCAAACTTTACAGGTTGGTTTTCCTAATCATTCCCATTAATTACATTTTTGTACATTTAGAGCTAGCTGCCATTCATCACACGAACTAGAAACTTTATCTAAGTCATCTTCTGTCTTTTTACAATCACTTAACCTCGACACCTTTCCGTAGAGCACAGCACGATCAGAAAACACCCGCAGATTGCTGCACACGCCGTCCGCCAGATCTTTAATGTATACAGAAAATAATGCGATCCTATCACACTTTCCTTAGCTACTCCTGACGGCACCTTCGTCTCTGATGAACACTCGCCCTCGAGGACAACATGGTGGGATCTGTTACTTACGAAATCTTCGAGCCACTTATGTATCTGAGAATCTATTACATATGCTCGAACCTTCGTTAACAGTCTGTAGTGGAACACCGTGTCAAATGCTTTTCGAAATCCTAAAATTATGCGATAGCCCTTCATCCATAGTTCGCAGTACATCACATGAGAAAAGCGCAAGCTGAGTTTCGCACGAGCAATGCTTTCTGAAGTCTTACTGATTCATGGGCAGGGGTTTTTCCGTCTCAAGAAAATTTATACTGAGAATATGTTCAAGAATACTGCAGCAAAACAATATCAAGGTTATTGTCTGTATTTTTGCAGGTCAGTTCTTTTATCCTTCTTAGGCACAGCCTTTTACTCTTCATACACACAGCAGTCACGTGCGCCTTTTTCCAGTCGCACCACCACACACACTGCGGGGGAACGCCTTGCATCGCCTGAAAAAGACAAAATCGTGACTCGTAGGACCAAACCACACGCCTACACGCAGGTACCGTCCAGTTTTCGTGTCGTTTGTTCATTGAACGAGTCCAGCTTTATGCGCCCCTGTGAGCAATGATCTTTTACAAGTTACCTGTCTCAGAACGTCCACTGCATGTAGTTCTCTTCGTGAAGTTCGATAGAATGTGATTGAGATGTACCAAATCTTTGACAGCAGCAATTCCTATCTTTTATGAAAGCGACTCTCTGTGACAAGGCGTAACACTGATTCCATGCAACCGACCGCCACACGTAAACCATTCCTCTGCCGTGACTTCCTATAGATGGTGAGGCTCGCATCATCGCCTGGTAACAACGTAAAGCCATCTCCATACTGATCCGAGGTGCTCTTTTGAGGATTTTCTGAGAACCGGTAAGCTTTTATGGTAAGGGTTTCCTTTATGCTAATAGTGATTGTGTTAATGGATTATGAAACAAGCGTAAAATTTCCGGTAATAACCCAACCATCTTCACAAAACTTTTTGTTCCCTGGTAACGGCAAGCGCCGGCATAACGATGAAGAACGGAAGAGCAGGGAAGGCTGTGAGACGACGTCAGTCAATAGTAGGCTGACCAGGACGACACCAAGACAGGAGCGGCGTCTACACGAAATGAATACAAGCGCCGCGCCCGCGAGCCGGGGGGGGGGGGGGGGGGGGGGAGTGGACGATAAGCCGTCATACAAAAGCTGCAGCTGTGACTTATGAACTGGATTGTTTTGCTTGCATGGAAATTGTATATACCGAAGGTCATTAATTATTTGCATGTCGCCATTTGCCTGCGATACACCTTTGTGAATACGGAAAGTTAAGTATTGTCAATTTAACTTTAATTGCCTCAGCCAATGGCTACAATCCAGTTCTTATTGACCACATCTTGCACAGGAAACAAAAGAGGAAAATTATACCCCTCCTCTATGCCCCACCTGCTTCCCCATCCACTGTCTGCAAGAAATGGTGTACTCTGCCATTTCTAGGTCATGTATCACAGACTGTAGCCAAAGCACTGAAATCCTGCAAGTATAGGGTTTTCTACTATGTCAGGAACACTACAGCCCAGTGTGTTTTAATAGCAAAGACAAGATCCAGTTATTAGCCAACAGTGGGGTGTACAAAATCGCCGGTCCTGATTGTGACAAATTTTACATTGGTCAGTCAGGCAGAGACATATCAACTAGGCTGGCTGAACATGAACGCAGCTGGAGGTTGCAGAATTCAGACTGCATTTGCTGAGCATGTACTGAGTGAGGGTCACAGCTACCAGCCAGTGTCCCATGTACTTCATTTAGTAAACAAATGCCATAAACTCAACCTGATGGAGGCCCTGGAAATTAACAAACATCTTGCTCACAGTCCAGATCTCATCCTAAATGACCAGACACAACTCAACGCTTCCCCTCTCCTAAACTTCATACAATCATCTTTGTTGTTCATTACTTCCCACACTCTCTCTTCCTACGTATTCCCATTTACCTGTAGTCATTAAATTGTTTTATTTGTTGCAGTTGTCTTTGTATTCCACATATGCTGTAGTTTCAATAGTTAAGGGTTTGCTTTTAATTTGTACTTGTATTACTGTCCATGTTTAACTCCCCTTGTAGTTGTCTCATCAAATACTGTTCATATTTTACTTTGCTCATTTATTTAATGTAAACTGGTATATAGCCACTGCTTTGATTATAATGTTAATGTTAAAATGCAGTACCACCACACTCTCAAATTGTAGGTTACCTCAAACACCTCAATTTTCCTGCATTTACTAATTTCTGTTTATCTTATTGCTTAAGTTCCTCGTGTATTCTGTATTTACATTGACAACTGTCTCTTCTTTTTTAATTGGTTGTGTATCACTCTCCATGTTTCATACCTCTTGATGCAGCCTTGTCCAGTACTAATTTCATCTTATTTTATTAGTTTTGTTTATTAATAGAAACTGCTATGTAGGCATGCTATTCCTATTTTGTGCTAAAGGTTTTCCTGTCAACTCCATTGTTTTTATGCACTGTTCAGTTTTTACTATTTCATTGCAAAGATGTTACTCACTGTATGTTTCTACTTTACTCTAGCTGTGTTACTTCTCTTCCAATGTTCTCTGCTAACATTTAACTTCTTTGGTGATAATACTCAGTAAATGTGTGAAGATGGCCTTGTAATCCGAAAACCGTTTAGCAATAAAAATAATATTGTAGAACAAAAACAAACTGGTGCTTTTCATTTATTATTATAATGTTGTTCTACCAAGAACCGAAGATTCTGTTAATATGAATTTAACTTACCGTAATAAACTCCATTGATATGATTTGCTTGAATTGTTGTCTAGCGATCAGAGAAAACAGATTCCTAGGCACCCTATATTAGACGAGTGGCCAGGATACAAAACTTTTAATGTAAGGAGTGAAGTTGTATTTATACTTAACATGCATGTATTAACATCAGACGACATTCTGCGCCCATTAAGATGATCCAGTTTGTCTAAATCGATTGTTTTGAGAAACAGAGACCTATTTACGCTTCTTACAGTTATTGTCTCAACTTAATTTTCCCTGCTCTTATACCCCCTATCTTCTCACTTAAGGAAAAATGCAGAATGGAAGTTATCGATTTGGCTTAAGATGAAAAAGGAGAAGAATAAACAGTTAATATATTGAATATGTTACCCTTATACGTATCGGCTTGGATATTTGTTGACAACATAAGCAGATTTTGCAATATAAAATGTACAACTGTCACCATATTGGACGTATGTTCCTTTCTAAGTGAAAATACTTTTTAACAGCATACCTACAGTCATTGACAGTGTGATATATGCAACTGATGGCTACCACAATGAAAGTAATTCCTAGTTAGGCCCAAAACAATAGTCCCATACTCTTCCTGATCTGAAGTATCCTCATACCGCTTCAGTGAAAGGAACGATAGAGTATAGACTTTCAGATCTCCTATATCTAAATTTTAATATCAGTAAGACATGTGTGCTTACCTTTGTGTCTTTCTCAAATATAGTTTGTCGCACAGTCCATGCACAATGCTAGCTCAAAGTGTCTATCCTTTACATAGTGTCATTGTATTAAGAATGACACAGTGAGATAAACTATGCGATCAAAAGTATCCGGAGACCTCCAAAAACATACGTTTTTCATATTAGGTGCATTGTACTGCCACCTACTGCCAAATACTCCATATCAGCGACCTTAGCAGTCATCAGACATCGTGACAGAGCAGACTTCGAACGTGGTCAGGTGAATGGGTGTCACTTGTGTCATACGTCTGTAAGCGAGATTTCAAACACTCCTAAACGTCCCTAGGTTCACTGTTCTGATGTGATAGTGAAGTGGAAACGTGAAGCGATATGTACACCACAAAAGCGTACAGGCTGACCTCGTCTGTTGACTGACAGAGACAGCCGACAGCTGAAGACGGTTTCAATGTGTAATAGGCAGACATCTATCCAGACCATCACACAGAAATTCCAGACTGCATCAGGATCCACTGCAAGTACTATGACAGATAGGCGAGAGGTGAGAAAACTTGGATTTCATGGTCGAGCTGCTGCTCATAAGCCAAACATCAAACCGCTAAATGCCAAACGATGCCTCGATTGGTGTAAGGAGCGTAAGCTTTGCACGATTGAACAGTGGAAAAATGGTGTGTGGAGTGATGAATCATGGTACACAAAGTGGCGATCCGATGGCAGGGTGTGGGTATGGTGAATGCTCGGTGAACGTCATCTGCCAGCATGTGTAGTGCCCCTTCTTGCTTCTCACTGTTGAATAACAATTCGGGGATGGCGATTGCATCTTTCAACACGATCGAGCATCTGTTCATAATGCACGGCCTGTGGCGGTATGGTTACATGAGAATAACATCCCTGTAATGAACTGGCCTCCATAGAGTCCTGACCTGAAACCTACAGAATACCTTTGGTATGTTGTGCAACGCCGACTTTGTGCCAGGCCTCACCGACCGACATCGATACCTCTGCTCAGTGCAGCACCCCGTGAAGAATGGGCTGCCATTCCCCAAGAAACCTTCCGGCACCTGTGCCGCGCGGCGTGGCTGCGCGGTCTTGGGCATCTTGTCACGGTCCGTGCGGCTTCCCCCGTCGGAGGTTCGAGTCCTCCCTCCGGCATTGGTGTGTGTGTTGTTCTTAGCGTAAGTTAGTTTAAGTTAGATTAAGTAGTGCTTAAGCTTAGGGACAGATGACCTCAACAGTTTGGTCCCATAAGACCTTACCATAAATTTCCAAATTTTCCAGCACTTGATTGATCGTATGCCTGCGAGAGTGGAAGCTGCCAACAAGGGTAAGGGTGGGCCAACACCATATTAAATTCCAGGATTACCGATGGAGGACGCCACGAACTTGTAAGTCATTTTCAGCCAGGTGTCCGGATACATTTGATCACATAGTGTAACTCCATAAAGCAGAATACTTTTCGGTTTACTTTCAGTGGGCGGAAAGTCGTAGGGCCTACTTACGAAATGAAAGGCGATGAGGAGATGCTACGACAAATGACTCAGTATGTGTTATTCGCAGAAACATTACCACATTAAACTATACGTATGAAATGACTTTTTTTCCAAAATACCTCTACTATTTGTCGTCATCCATAATAAGCCTATTTCTAGACTTAGTTGCCTAGTATTAGGGCTCCACTGTACCGAAGCACGGAGCTTAACTAATTACAGGTACGGTACATTGGCCTTATTGACGTTTGTCGTATATACTTTCACTACCGCAAATGTCGTCTTTTACAAAAGAAGTGAAAAGTTCTACTACTTTTTGAAAATAAAAGAATGAATAGAAAATTAATTAACCAACTCAGATTAACTACCCACCATCTCTGAATTAAAATGTCCGTTTCTCCGTCATCAATTGTTTTCTATTCGTTTAGAACATCGCAGCTGTTTTATTTCTATCGTGTACCGATTTCCGTGACACAGTTATTATAATTCTTCACGAGATATGAGTTCCATTACGATCCTGTATATGAACGATACTCAGGGGTAAGTAATTATTTCCACTGTCCTGATTATGTTCTGTTTCTCCTCAGTAACAATAAATATGAGTATCTGTTTCTGATATTAATTGAAACCCCCCCCTCCCCCGCCTTCTCTCTCTCTCTCTCTCTCTCTCTCTCTCTCTCTCTCTCTCTCTCTCTCTCTCTCTCTCTCTCTCTCCCTCTCTCTCCCCCCCCCCTCTCTCTCTCTCTGACTCTTTACACAGCTTAATGTGATATCGCAAGTATAATCAATAGAATATGAAAAAATTGAGATATTCTTGTTATTCTTTAGAGTATCTGTATTATGGCGGGTTCCAACATGAAGCTCTCCATCGTGTTCTGTTCCGAGCATCTTCTTTCATCTGTTTCCGCTGTAGTTCTCCAATGTCGTCCATCATTCCAATTCTCTTCCTGCCGCTGACTCACATTCTTCCTAATATAATTCTATTTTTTTTTTGTGATAATTCCTACAGTTTAAATCCCAGTTAAAGCTTTTTCATCTTTTTGATCACTTACAGCAGTAACATTTTTTCTTCATTTTTTTCATTTTTCATCATTATTTCGTCGTCCTTAAGACTGTCAGTACACTTCCTTTTCAAGGATTTTACCCCATAGTCCAATTTCAAAACTTTCTATAGATTTTCCCTCTTTGTTTTTATCCCTCCATTATTCACTGCTGTAAAATACTAAACTCCAGACATAATAATTAGCAGTTTCTTTTCCTCAGCTCCACTGGAATTCTTCTAGATGGTAGTAGCTGCTTCGCCTTTACAAACGCTCTCTTTTCCAAAGATATCGTCGTCGTCATTATTTCTGTACAACTTCCGTTCAATGTTATTAAACTTTCTAGAGACATAAAGGATTTTACTCATTCTATCTTTTTAGCAGCTAATCATATGTTAACTAGAGCTTCATCTTGCTAATTCTCATTACTCTTGTCTTCACTATACTTACCGCCATTCCATACTGGTACCCCCTTCTTACATTACTCTTCAACATCTGTTATAGTACCTCCTCTTCCGATTCCACCAGCACGACTTGATCATCCGCGTATTTTGTAGTCTTTATCCTTTCTTTCCCAAATACAATGCCTCTTAGATCTTCTATGGCTTCACTTCTCAGTCCTTCTCCATATATGTTGAAAGCTTCAATCACAGTGAACATCCAATGCTCATTGTCTCCTTCTCCCCATGCCTATTACTTTTTCTTTCTGTATGTCCTTAATTAACCTTCTGTCTTTCCAGTCTATACCAACATCTTTTAAAATTCTCAGCAGTATGCTCTAGTTGAGTCTGTGGAATGCTTTCTTCCAGTCGATAAAACAAATATAAACCTCAGTATTCATTTCTGTAATTCTTTCTGCGACTGTCCTGAGTCAACCTATAACATCTCTTGTTCCTTTCCCCTTTCTTAATCCGAATTGATCCAACCTAATATTTTCGTCAATTTTCTTTTCAATTCTCCTTAGTGTGACTCTCGTTAGAGCGTAATGGACCAACTGCATATCTCTTCGTGCGAATGTCAGTGATATGTGCTCATGCTGTGTAATTTTACACCTTTGTTGTTAGGGATAATTGTGAAAATCGATGTAAGATGCTTTGAATGAAACACAGGGTATTGACGTGTATTCCGATGACCTGTAACTAAACGTCACATTATCTCCTCTTTGTATGCATATACTGCTGAAGCAAAGGTCTTTCACTATCGTGATTCAAGCGGTTATATCTGGAGTCAACGTTGTATTACCAGTGATAGCTAGTTCTTCAATGAAAGCAGTTGTACATGGCGACACGGAACTGCACGCGTATTAGAACAATCCAAGGCGTAATGGTGCCCTCGCCAAAACGCGGAGTCATACTCTAACATTTCTGTTGGCATAGCAGTTTGTGGAATCTCTGTTCATTGATCAGTACCTATCACAAGATCCAGTAAGCTTTAGTGTTATCTTCAAGAATGCTGAGATTCAACAGCTAATATGAGAAAATTTCGCCATTTTTCTATTCGTTGAGATACTAACTTGTGAAAGTTTTGAGCCACCAGGCCTCTGGCGGGTTTAATGCGTCACGAATTCCTCTCGTGTGCCAACCTCTTCATCTTAGAGTAGCACGCGCAACCTACGTTCTCAGTTATTTGCTGGATGGATTCAAACCTCTGTCTTCCTCTACACACCTCCCTCTTAGTACTACTGAAGTTATCCCGTGATGTCTTAACAGGTGTCCTACGACCGTCCCCCTTCTTCATGCCAGTGTTTTCGATATATTGCTTCCCTCGCCGATTCAACAGAGAACCTCATCATCCCTTACGTTATCAGTCCACCAAATTCTCAACATTCTTCTGCAGCAAATGCATCGACTCTCTTCTTTTCCGGTTTTCCCTCAGTCCATGTTTCACTACCATACAATGTTATGCTCCAAGCGTACGTTCTCAGAAATTTCTTCCTCAATTTAAGACCTATATTTGATGCTAGTAGACTTCCCGTGCCCAGGAATTCCCTTTTCGCCAGAGCTAGCCTGCTTTTTATGTCCCCCTTGCTCCGTCTGCTATGGGTTATTTTCTTGTCTAGGTCGCAGAATTCCTTAATTTCATCTACTTCGTCATCACCAATCCTGATGTTAAGTTTCGCTGTATAAAAGTTTCCTTCTATGCAATTAAAAAGTAAGTCGAAGGTAGAATTAAATTGACACGGTGAGGAATCAAAAGCGAATCGGACTGTAGTGCTGTTCTCTTACATTATTACTCGCATGTCCAGATCATATTTTCCTCAGATTTTTAGGATTTAAGCTCCATGGCTACACCATTGTCAGGGCAGATAATCGTGACACGGATGCATAGCGCCCTGCCTGCCGTACGCTGTTATCGTATTCTCGGAGCCACGCGCGCAAGCTTAACGGCCGCCACCGACAGCCGACAGCGCTCCGTAATATCTCTGACACGGCCAGGCTCCGCAGCGGTCTCGCACAGCTGCCGAACAAAACGACCCGATACGGTTCAACAAAAGCAGCGGGTTATTCGATTCTCTGTGTGCCCCCCACATCTCTGGCCGTTCGGGCACCGTAACTGTATTAACCCGAAAACATAACCCTTTTTTTTATACTCCGAAGCAATAAAACACCGCAACTGAATATTGCAATCCACATAGTCGGCTGCAGACACAGCGTATAGGAATTTATTTTTCCCGGTTACTAGAGAGAGAGAGAGATCAGTAGTGAAACATACATAAATAACCATGTTACACTATTTTATATAATAATTACCAAGAAATTTCAGATTTCTTATGTGAGAATGGGTTCCGGTTGCTAATGACACTCAAATTAATAGCAATGACCTGGCATTACCAAATATTTAAAACCACAAAACAACGATATTTCATCTTCACTTAAAACTTCCGGGCTTATAGGCCGTGGTCGAAGTATAAAAGACGAGATTGGACATCTACGGTCAACTTTCGTAAAGAATGGCTATTCTAGTAAGGATGTAGATCGAGCACTTCGCCCTAGGCAGAGAATCAGGAGGAACGACGAACAACAGTCGCCCAGGGGCAAATGTTTTCTTCTGTTCATTAGTATGGTCATAGATTGCATTGGGAAAGTTTTAGGCAAGTATGGGGTGGAAACTATTTTCAGACCCACCAGGAAAATAAAAGAATTTCTAAGATCGCCAAAAGATGCACGACACCCTTTGGCTACATCGGGGGTATATAAAAATCCTTGTGGTTGTGGACAGGTTTATATCGGTACCACAAAGAGAAGTGTGAACACCCGACTTGTTGAACATAAGAGGAACTGCAGCCTGGTTCACACGGAAAAATCGGCCGTAGCGGAACATGTTTACCAGGAAGGTGATCATGAAATAAAATTCAGCGAGACGAGCGTCATATCAAAACCCTCGCATTATTATGCACTCTTGTATAGAGAGTATATCGAGATTGATAAACATCGTAATAATTTTAATAGGAAAGACGAAGGTGTTAAACTGGATAAAATTTGGATGTCAGCGTTACACCGCAAGCGTGACGACCGATTACATTCAATCGAGAATGTTGGCATTACCGGAGACAATCTCATAGCCGACGCCACGTGATCGACAGTGGCGCCCTCTGTACTGCCTATATAATCAGCGCTTCCTCGAGTTCTCTTCGCAGTTCGCCGCTGTACCTCCGAGGGTGTCTCCCGCAGTTGGAGACGAAACGTCAGGAGAGAGCTTTATACTTCGACCACGGCCTATCAGCCCGGAAGTTTTAAGTGAAGACAATACCGGCGGTGAAAGCCTACATCGTATGATCAAACGATATTTCAAACAGTATATCTTGTATTTTCAAATTACTCAATTTTCAAAAGAAAATTATTATTACAATAGAATCTTATTGGCTTTGTTAACTCATTAAAAATGTGTGAATTCCTAAGGGGCCAAACTAGGATTACCCACTATTCAAACTAACTTGCACTAACTTATGCTAAGAACAACACACACACCCATGCCCGAGGGAGGACTCGAACCTTCTGCGGGAGTGGCCCCACAATCCGTGACATGACGCCTCTAACCGTGCGGCCACTCCGTGCCGGCGTTAACTCATTATTCAGTAGCCGAAACACTGATACGAAACTACTCCCACAGCAGTATTAGCCGATTAGCCTTTTGTCCTTAGGATACGATCAGTATAACTCATTTACTAGGCTGCTAATCGGTGGTTAATAATATAGAAACCTATCGGGATTGTTTTAGGGTTCACAGAACGACTTTTTATCTACTGTTCCAGTGTCGAACAACACGTGGGGAAAACGAACACCTAAACCTTTTCTTGTTAGCCCTGATTTATTTTCTTTTGTTACGATATCCTTTTCTCTCTATGTAGGTAGGGTCTAAAAAATGTTACCGCATTCGGAGGAGACAGTTTGTGTTCGAAATTTTGTGGAAAGATCTCGGCCCAACGAAAAATGCCTATGTTTTGATTATTGCCACCCCAGATCGCGTATCATATCCGTGGCACACTCGCCTCTGTTTCGCAATTGCACAAAACAGGCCGCCCATCTTCAAACTTTTTCAGTGACCTCCATCATTCCTCTCTGAAGAGGATCTCATGTTACTGTTGTTGTCTTCAGTTGGAAGACTGGTTTCACGGAGCTCTCCATGCTACACTACCACGTGCGAGGCTCGTCATCATCGAATAACTACAGAAAACTACATCCTTCTGAATCTGGTTACTGTATTCATCTCTTCGCATCCCTTTACGATTTTTACCCCCCCCCCCCCCCAAAACCCCCCACAACACTCCACCCCCCTCCAAACACACACCAATACTAAATAGGTGAAGCACACGTGAACATTTTTTGAACCAACCAAACAGGTGATCCCTTAATGTCTCAGAATGTGTTCTATCAACCGATTCATTCTTTTGGTCAAGTTCTGCCACAAATTTATTATATACCCAGTTCTATTCAGTACCTCTCCAGGATATCATACCGCATAGCAATTCGCAGAAGAGCACCGACAAATGGTTCAAATGGCTCCGAGCGCTATGGGACTTAACATCTGAGGTCATCAGTGCCCTAGACTTACAACTACTTAAACCTAACTAACCTACCGACAGTATACACATCCATGCCCGAGGCAGGATTCGAACCTGCGACCGTAGCAGCAGCGCGGTTTCGGACTGAAGCGCCTCGAACCGCTCGGTCACAACGACCGGCGAGTACGGACAAGCGCAGTGTCGGCAACCCATTTATAGATTTGTTGTACCTTCAAACTATTCTGTCCGTAAAACGCAGTGCTTCACCTTCCCGACAACATTTCCTGTGTGATCGTTCCAATTTAATTTGTTGGTAATTGTAATCTCTAGGTACTTGGTTGAACCGACAGCCATCAGATTTGCGTGATTTATCGTATAACCGAAATTTAACGGATACCTTTTAGTACTTATTTGTATGGCCCCATACAGATATCTTGTCTGAATCATTTTGCAACAGGCTTTAATTTTCTGGTGACTTAAATAGACAGTAAAATGCAGCATCATCAGCGAGCGATCTAACCGGGCTGTTCAAATTGTCGTCCAAATCGTTTTTATAGATTACAAACAGCAAAGGGCTTATAACACTTTCTCGGGTTTACTATGAACTATGGCAGGAAACCACGAATCCAGTCGTACAACTGAGACGATATGCCAGAGGCGTGCATTTTGGTTAAAAGCCGCTTCTGAAGAACTGTGTTAAAACCCTCCTGGCAATCCAGAAATATTGAATCAATTTGAGATCTCCTGCCGATAGCTCTCATTACTTCTTGTGAAAAAGTGGCCAGTTGTGTTCCACAAGAACGATATTTTGTAAGTCCATTATGACTATGTGTCAATAGATCGTTTCCTTTTGAGCAGTAGTAGTAATAGTAGTACAGTTGTAATGAGTTGTTACCCGGCAAAGCGAAACAACTGGGGCTGAGCACTGACGTGTTTACGCCTATGAAACAGGTTGGGGAGGTGGTAACAGTGTACATTAAGGGAGCCGGCCGGGGTGGCCGAGTGGTTCTAGGCGCTACAGTCTGGGACCGCGCGACTGCTACGATCGCAGATTCGAATCCTGCCTCGGGCATGGATGTGTGTGATGTATTTAGCTTAGTTAGGTTTAAGTTGTTCTAAGTTCTAGGGGACTGATGACATCAGCAGTTAAGTCCCATAGTGCTCAGATCCATTTGAACCATTTGTACACTACGGTATTCTTGCTGGTGGAACCTGTCACATGCTACACGTCTGCTTGCCAGTGCCCTGCATTACATAAAAACTGTTTGTTTGATAATACTTGTTGGACACCACCACTTTGCCAAAATTTATTCACAATGTTATGTATATGAATCCACGTTTTGACTAATTAAACTACTAGACATGTCAAGTACGATGCTTCATCTTTCTGTAAGAAGCTAACGGCCTCATTAAAAAATGTGAAGTCTTGTTCGTACATAATTACTAGTTTACTCTGGTCCTTAGATAGCTTTGACACCCAACAATGTGCTACGGAAGATGTGAAGCTTATGCGTAATTAGTACTTCCTGGTAAAGTTTTATAGTATCGCAGAAACACATTCTTCCATATCATGAATAGGGTATTTATTGCGTCAGTTTTCTTCTTCTCCTCTGGCGTAGATGCTTCAGTCCCACTGATGTCAGCATGAAGCCCTTCCCATTTTGCTTGCATATTCCGTCACATTTTCCGAGTAAAATATTATTTCTTTCTCTTTTTCGTCACCACTGAATTCCTTAACCTTAAAATCAATTCATAGCGTCTAGCGCAGTTTTCGTTATCACTTTCCGTGCTTTCAACGCGACGTAACGATGCCCGGTAGTACGAACTGGAATGTGGCTGTACCTAGGTCCCGCTGGAGCCGATTTTACAGTTCGCTTTCTCGAGTTCTGTGGCTGTTGAGGTTGTCGTTATTGTACTATACAACGCTTATTGTTAACTGTTGATATCCCATTTCCACGATCCTAACTGTGCTCTCTCTCATTCTCTCTCTCTCTCTCTCTCTCTCTCTCGCCGGCCGCGGTGGTCTCGCGGTACTAGGCGCGCAGTCCGGAACCGTGCGACTGCTACGGTCGCAGGTTCGAATCCTGCCTCGGGCATGGGTGTGTGTGATGTCCTTAGGTTAGTTAGGTTTAAGTAGTTCTAAGTTCTAGGGGACTAATGACCACAGCAGTTGAGTCCCATAGTGCTCAGAGCCATTTGAACCATTCTCTCTCTCTCTCTCTCTCTCTCTCTCTCTCTCTCTCTCTCTCTCTCTCTCTCTCTTGCTCGCGTTGTTAATGTTCGTAATAGTACCGTCGTCTGTAACCGCACGACCAAGTACATTTGCTGAAGTACCATGACACAACACTTTTTTTAAAAAACATCTTGCTAATATGAATCTTTGAAGCAAACATTTTTGTGTGTCTGATTCTCAGCTGGAAGAGAGATAGTAATAGTACCTTTCGTCACAAAATATGCAATGGCTATGAAGGATGGAAATGAAGAAGTCCGTACTCCTCTTCACCATTTCCATTTTCTGCATGGCCCGTACTCCTTTAATTTTACTTCCCTTTCTTCAAACGGGGTGAACGGCCTTGCCGCAGTGGCAACACCGGTTCCCGTCAGATCGCCGAAGCTAAGCGCTGTCGGGCTGGGCTAGCACTTGGATGGGTGACCACCTGGTCGGCCGAGAGCTGTTGGCAAGCGGGGTGCACTCAGCCCTTGTGTGGTAAAACTGAGGAGCTACTTGACTGAGAAGTTGCGGCTCCGGTATCGTAAACCGACATACGGCTGGAAGAACAGTGTGCTGACAACATGCCCCTCTATATCCGCATCCAGTGACGCCTGTGAGCTGAGGATGACACGGCGGCCGGTTGGTACTGTTGGGCCTTCATGGCTTTTTCGGGCGAAATTTTTTAGTTTTTTAGTTTTCTTCAAACGGAATTTTTCAACCAACTCCATTTCCAAAAATTTGTTCAAGTGTGAAGGAATTAGTGATTAACACAATGGATTCATACCAGGAGGATTGAATGAGATCGCGCAGTGTTTAACAGTGAATGCACAATTGTGAAGATTTTATTTTGTGTACTCTTTTCGTGTCATTCATAAATAGTTTCAGACGAATGCCATTGTTATTGTCTGAAATAGCTACGGCAGTTTCCTTCCGCCATTCTTCTAAACTGAGCTGCTCCTTCGCCCCGAATGATCTTGCTTGTAACGATACCCTGAACTCTAAGCTCCATTTTTGTACCTACTTATATCGATGGGCAAGACTTAAGACTCCGACTAGTCAAGTTGATTTGGTATTTTTCCACGGATTACCTCGATCACGTTAGAGTTCATTAACAGCGCTCTATTCCTTCCCCAGTCGTTCCCAAACTAATTTAACATTCCATCTCTAGTTACCTCGATCTTAGGAACGTTTACTAATTGCACTACCTACGTCGACACCTAAACTGCACAAGCCATTTTAGGGTGTAGGATGAATAGTACTTCCGGCTTCACCAGTATTCCTCCTCTCTCCCTCTTCCGCTCGCGAATGGTGCCCGGGAAGAATTGAGTGTCAGTAAATCTCCGTATTAGCTCCTGTTTTCCAGATTTTCCGACCGTGATCATTAGTGAGAAGCTTGTGGGAAGAAGTAATATGCTGTACCTCTCTTTTTGGAACTTGCATACTGTACATGAAATGTTAGCAATAAAGTTCACCGTAATACACCGCTTCTGTTGTAGCGTCTGCCACTGGAGTTTAAGGGGCAGATCCAATGCTTTCGTGCTGGCTCAACGATTCTGTCACGAAACGTGTCTCCCTTCATCAGTTATTCTCAAAGCAAGATGGGAAAGATCCCAGACTGATCAGAAGCACTCGTGAATTGGTCGATCGAATGTTTTGTAAGCTCATTTCTTTCGGGGGTGAATAACATTTTCTTAAATTTCTTCCAATGAATCTCAGCCCGCCATCTGCTTTTTCGACAATACCTTAAATTTATGCACGTTCATAGTCAACTACCAGCACCTGCACTGCTCTTTGGTCTTTCTGCAATTCACTATCGTTTCCTGGCGTTTCAACCTTCCTAATAAGTAACGGCGTCGTGGACGACCACCCCACCGGAGGTTTCGACATTATGCACATCAACATTTATACGTATTGTAAACAGTGATAGCCCAGAACTCTCCTTTGGTGAACTCTCAAAGTTGATTTTTATGGAGGAATGTTCTTCGGAAAGGGCTAGTGTATGAATACAAATAATGCTGAATTAATTCGCCGTCACTGATACACACTATAATTATAATAATTATTTCGTGAAGCTCGCTGACCTGGTGCAAGTCTTTCAATTAGGCACCACTTCGGCGTCTTGCGTGTCCCTACCACACCCCACTTATCCAACAAGGAAAAGGGAGCCTACAGTTTAACGCGGAACCCGAACACTTGACGTTTCTAGCGACTCGACACATCGTTGAGAGGAGAAGGCTAGGTAAAATGAAGACTGAAAAAACCCAAGATCCGACCGCGATTCGATCACGCGATCTCTTGGTATCTAGCTAGGCGCTTTACCACTTTTTCATTCTATCCATTTTTTAAAGAGGTTTCTTCAAGTGACACTTTTTCCACTTTCTCAATACTCTGAAATAAGTAAAACATCTGTTTTTCAATTTTTTTTTTGTTTTGTAATGTCACGATCAACTACACGCTGGAGGAGATAAGATGGGCAGGGGTCGAATCCCGATGCCTCGCCACGATGCCTCCACACTTCCATCGCTGAGCCGTCGCTAGAACACCAGACCCGACTGATACACGCTGATGAGCATAAACGTTATGACCACCTGCTTAATACTGTGTTGGTCCACTTCTGCAACACAATACAGCGGCGATTCTGCGTGTCACCTATATGACAAGACCTTTGTGGGTATCGGAGGTTTACGTCACCAGTTGTCTTCGCACAGGTCATACATCCCCCGTAAATTGAGGGACGGTGGTTTGAGTGCGCGGAGGTAGCATCCGGTAGCCTCCTATGTATTTTCTATAGGGTTCAGATCAGGCAAATCTGAGAGACAAAAACTCAACGTGGGTTCTCTATCGTGCTGCTCCAAGCACTGCAGCATTATTCTGGCCTTGTGGCACGCACAATTTATCCTGAGGGATGATGCCATCGCCGTGAGGAAAGACGTCAGGCATGAAGAGTTACACGTGGTGCGCAATAATGTCCATGTAGTCCACAGCTGTCAGGCTGCTTTCGATTACTATCATAAGCCACACGGAAGCCAACATAACTCTTCCCCATAGTACAAAACTGCCCCTAACGCTAGCGTTCTTTGCGCGGTGCATGTTTCGAGGAGCTGTTCGCCTAGACGACCGCCTATCGTGACACGACTGGTGTAACAAGAAGCAAGCGAAACGTTTCCACTGATCCGCTGTTCAATCTCCATGACCCCTTTCACCCTGCAGTCATAATATACGATGTAGTTGGGTCGACATAGGAACACGTACGGGTCAACTGCTGTGGAGCTGCATCTTCAACAGTGTGTGCTGCAGGGTATGGCCAGAAACACTTTGTCTTGGATCATCATGGTATTCTGTAGTCATATCTGCCACAGATCGCCGTCTATTCTTCTTTACTGAGAGGGCAAGTTTGACAACTCTTAGTGTAGTGATCAGGGGTGTTCGTCCAACAACTTGTTATATACTCATGGTTTCACCGTCGTTCAACCACTTTTCAGTGATGATTCTTACGACAGCAGCACGTGATCAACCAATCTGCCATTGTCGTTTACCGGGTATTCGTTCGCAGGCGCCGCGCAGTAACACTCTGTCCTTTGTCTAAGTAGTTTATGTCAGTTGACTTCCTCATATATGGCCCGTATCGTACCTAGAGTGATTCCCCATTCGTCTTTACTCCGTTTCCGCTTCAGCGCCCACAATACCACCGAGCAGCATACAAATCTCGCGGCAGGCAGTAGTCCTAATTTCTTTAGGCCATTATTCTATACCTATAACTTTGTGCATCTCTCTGACGGCCCTTCTTGAAAATGAGAGTAATCTGTGCTTTTTTCCAGTGCCTATGTTGGTATCTTTCGTGGCTCCAGCGACCTGCGGAAACAATGAAGAAGGTCGTACTTAGTAATTTAACCAATCAATTCGGGTACATTATGTTGACTAAGGAAAAATCGCGTACGGGGTTCCCTAAGGCTCAGTCTTAGGTCCGCTATTGTTACTCATACACGTAAATTGTCTTTCGTCTAATGAACAACACGCAGAATTAGTTCTTTCTGCAGGTGGCAGTAGTATTGCAATCAATCCAAGCATACATACAGAAAAAGAAGAAATAGTGAACGATGCTCTTTAAAGTATTATTGGTTTTGCGCGAATGGTCTCACTCTCAGATTGAAAAAGACAAAAAGTATTCAATTCTGCACATCTATGGGTACTAAACCAATTATATTTGTAACACATGGTGTGGAACTAATAAATAGGGTTAAACTTCAAGATTCTTATGTGTTCGTATTTACGAGAATTGAAACTGGAACAAGCAACACTCCTGAAACTACTTAGTTCAGTTACCTTTGCAGGTAGAATCATTGCAAATCTTTGGCAGAGACAAATCAGTAAGTTGACATGTTTCGCATATCTTCATTCAATAATGTCATATGGAATAATGTTCTAGGGTAACTCATATTTAAGAAAGGCAGTCTTCATTGCTCAAAAACGTACTGTAAGAGTTATAGGTGGTGAAGACCCACTATCATCTTGTAGACATCTGTTTGAGGAGTTGGGCATTCTGACTACTGATTCATAGTATATTTATTCCCTCATGACGTTCGTTGTGAATAATTCACTGTAGTTCAAGACGAACAGTGATGTACATAATTACAATAACAGGAGGAAAAATGACGTTCATTACTCCAAATTAAGGTTGTCTTTAGCATGAAAATGCCCGCATCTCGTGGTCGTGCGGTAGCGTTCTCGCTTCCCACGCCCGGGTTCCCGGGTTCGATTCCCGGCGGGGTCAGGGATTTTCACTGCCTCGTGATGGCTGGGTGTTGTGTGATGTCCTTAGGTTAGTTGCGTTTAAGTAGTTCTAAGTTCTAGGGGACTGATGACGTAAGGTGTTAAGTCCCATAGTGCTCAGAGCCATTTGAACCATTTTTTAGCATTAAAAGGAGTGCAAAATGCTGCAACTAAAATTTTCATCACTTACTCAGTGATGAAAATATCTGACAGGTAGCTATAAAATTTGGAAACAATCTAAAAAGTTTCTCCTTGGCAACTCTTTATGTTCTGTAGCAGAATTTCTATTACTATAGTGTCTAACAGGTGATGTATAGGAATTACTAAAACACATGGGTAGATATTGAAAAAAACTTTATGAATGATCAGTATGAACCATATTTGAAAATTAATTTCAGATGTGTATGTAAACTGACCCCTTCCACATCGTTGTGATTTGTCGTGCAAATGATCCATGGAACATGAAACAAGCTAACTAAATAACTACTTGTAGAGGGG
Organism: Schistocerca gregaria; assembly: GCF_023897955.1. NCBI lineage: Eukaryota > Metazoa > Arthropoda > Insecta > Orthoptera > Acrididae > Schistocerca > Schistocerca gregaria. The sequence continues at coordinate 704,369,839 of NC_064921.1, forward strand.
GAGAAAGTTTTTTTGGCTTAATCTGTGTGCGGATATTTTCATACAGATAGCTCATCTAGTGGAGTTAGTGATTAAGAGCCGTGATCAGAGACAGCGTGGTTCAAATTTATTATTGGCCATTCGTATGTAGGTTTTTTATGTTTTTATTTAATCATTGAAAGCAAATGCTGGAATAACATTTCCGCAGGGAACAGCTGCTTCATTCCGTCATCGTTATTGAATTAAGGTAGCACATCGTTTATAATGATCTTGATATCTATGAAGTATTCCCTCCCTCCAACTGTTTCTTTCTTTCTTCTACACCAGTAACGCTTATCACGATCCCGTTCGTCGCTCACCTGGTAAACTGGGGCATACTGTCTAGTTTCATAGGGGCATACTGTCTAGTTTTATAGGTTTCCGTTTGTTTACCATCCACTGGATTAGGAGGACTAGAGGCCCAACGAATTTGTTTCTTTGTCAGAGAGCAAGTTTGATTTAAATATGATTTCTTATAGAATCCAGTACATCATTAGCCTCTTGTCCATCGTGAATCACTGCCATCTTCTAATGGTGGTAGAAGATAAAATAAATCTTATTAATACACTGCTGCTCCGTGTAATCCAGTGATGTCCTTTTATTTTTTAGTAGCAACAAGGATCCCCCACAACTGTGAATTTCATAAAATTGATGTGAAACGGGAGAGAAAAAATTGAGCTTTAGCTACATGTCTACGACGAGGGCATTTCAGATGGAACACAATCTCAGATTGAACCAGTGCAACACAAGAACCAGCCTGTGCCCTTCAGAAAGGAACGTTTCCAACATCCGACAAAAGTGGTTTATAGATACTACTGGAAACTTGAATCCGCATGCACGCTCCTTCGATATCAAATCGTGTGAATTATTCATTACACCACGCTTATCACTAATTATTATGTGAAGTAAAAAGTTCAGAGACATTGTTATCATTTATCAGTATCCTCAGCTCGTTTTCTGTACATTATTGGTGGAGAACAGCATCAGTTGTACAGACTTAAGAAGGAATTATGTTTTGCTTTAGACTTCCAAGAACTTTATGCAGTACGTAATAAGTATCATACACTGAAGCGCCTAAGAAACTGGTAAAGGCATGCGTGTGCAGATACAGAGATATGTAAACAGGTAGAATACGGCGCGACGGTCGGCAACGCCTATATAAGAAAACAAGTGTCTGGCGCAGTTGTTAGATCGGTTACTGCTGCTACAATCGCAGGTTATTAAGATTTAAGTGAGTTCGAGCATGGTGTTACAGTCGACGCACGAGCGATGGGACACAACCTCTCCTAGGTAGCTATGAGGTGGGGATTTTCCCGTACGAGCGTTTCACGAGTGTATCGTGAATGTCAGGAATCCGGTAAAACATCAAATCTCTGACATCACTGCGGCCGGAAAATGATCCTGCGAGAACATGGCCAACGACGACTGGAAGGAGTCGTTCAACGTGGCAGAAATGCAGCGCTTACGCAAATTGCTGAAGATTTCAGTGCTGGGCCATCAGCAAGAGTCAGCGTGCGAACCATTCAACGAAACATCGTCGATATGGACTTTCGGAACCGAAGGTCCACTCGCGTGCCCTTGATGACTGCACGACACAAAGCTTTACGCCTCGCGTAGGCCCGTCAACATCGACATTGGACTGTTGTTGATTCGAAACATGTTATCTGGTCGGACGACTCTCGTTTAAATTGTATCGAGCGCATGGACGTGTACGAGTATGGAGACGACCTCATGAATCCATGGACCCTGCATGTCAGCAGAGGATTGTTCAAGCTTGTGGAGGCTCTGTAATGGTGTGGGGAGTGTGTAGTTGGAGTGATATGGGGACCCCTGATACGCCTGGATATGATCTCCTACAGGTGACACGTACGTAAGCACCGCATCCATTTATGTCCATTGTGCATTCCGACGTACTTGGGCAATTCCTGGAGGAGAATGAAACACCCCACATGCCCAGAATTGCTACAGAGTGGCATTATTGAGCATATCTGGGATGCCTTGCAACGTGCTGTTGCAAAGTCGCACTCTTACGGCTTTACGGACAGCCCTGCAGGATTCATGGTGTCAGTTCCCCCCAGCACTAATTCATGCATTAGTCCAGTCCATGCCACCTCGTCTTGCTGCGCTTCTGCGTTATCGTGGGGTCCCTACACGATATTCGGCAGTTGTACCAGTTTTTTTTTTGTTTTTTCACTGTATTTCCGAGCCGGCTTCGGTGGCCGAGCGGTTCTAGGCGCTTCAGTCCGGAATCGTGCGACTGCTACGGTGCAGGTTCGAATCCTGCCTCGGGCATGGATGTGTGTGATGTACTTAGGTTAGTTAGGTTTAAGTCGTTCTAAGTTCTAGGAGACAGCAGTTATAAGTTCTAGGGGACTGATGACCTCAGATGTTAAGTCCCACAGTGCTCAAAGCCATTTGAACTATTTTGTATTTCCGATGCCCGCCATAGCTAAAGGCTCTATCGCACACTAGCATGTTGGCTTTCGAGTCGAAGTGAGCCTACTATGTTCTGTCTCGCTGTCTGTTTTCGTTGGAGAAACAATCTGAATAATCAAGAATCGGTTAGCAACAATTCTCATGTTTTAAGGCTTGAGATGGATGTCCCTGAAGTTTCATTTGCATCAGAACGTGTACTCGATCACTGAAGAATAGCATTGTATGCAATACATTTCAACGGTGATTGAAGACGCCCGATTGCGACAAGCTGCTCTTGGGTAAAATATTACACTTTGATATCAGTCATTCTCTGGCGCTTTGCCAATATATCGGCGGAACGGTATGAGGTCACTGCGATTAGCTGTGGATCACTGACTTTCAATTCTTGACCTTTCGCCACCGTAATGTGATCCTGAAAGTTGTTATCTGCACCTATCTAAGGTGTAATTTAAAATCGTTAACATATAAGACCGTGGCTCAATTCATTTGAGGTTGTGGGGACACGACAAGAATTAATCTTCACTATGACAACTTTTCGGCACAAAAGAACTAAAAAATACTAGTGGTGAGTGCTTGTCTATGGGCAGAGCGGCAAATAATTCCTGGCTTGATTGCTCTGACACTAGACTTATTATTTTAAAAGTTCAAATTAATGTTAAAATTTATCAAATTTTCCACTAGCTTTGAAGCTTGGAATCAGCTGCTGGATTTGGTACGACAAACATCATGCGAAAATTGTTTGTTTGTGTTTTCTAAGGAACCTCCATGAACTAATGGTTCGTCTGTAATCCCATAAAGACGCAGCGTAAACAAAATCTAATGCAACGAACTGATTTGCTCCATTTGCCTAAGCAGAATGAAGTGTGTATATGTTACCGGCCAAACCCGATTTTAGGATGAACTAGTTTCGCTTAAGTCAACCTCGTTCATCCTGTTACCGATAGCATAAAGCAGTATAGGCTGGGTCGAATCGGTTTATCCTAGTTACAATTTACATGATTTGGGATAAACTGATACGTCCTAGTCTGAACTAATTTCAGCTAGTTCGTATCACCTATAAACTTTTCAAAGTAAACTGAATCAAGGAATAGAAAAAAAATAGTCAACATGATTCATTAAAATTATTTATTAACTAATCAGTAATTTGACATCTATCACTAGATCAACTTACATATATCCATCCACAGAAATCACCTTATCCACAATTTGCTTGTTGTTGTTATGGTCTTCAGTCCTGAGACTGGTTTGGCTGGTTCAAATGGCTCTGAGCACTGTGGGACTCAACTGCTGTGGTCATTAGTCCCCTAGAACTTAGAACTACTTAAACCTAACTAACCTAAGGACATCACACACATCCATGCCCGAGGCAGGATTCGAACCTGCGACCGTAGCTGAGACTGGTTTGATGCAGCTCTCCATGCTACTCTATCCTGTGCATGCTTCTTCATCTCCCAGTACCTACTGCAGACTACATCCTTCTGAGTCTCCTTAGTGTATTCATCTCTTGATCTCCCTCTACGATTTTTACCCTCCACACTGCCCTCTAACACTAAATTGGTGTTCCCTTGATGCTTCAGAACATGTCCAACCAACCGATCCCTTCTTCTGGTCAAGTTGGGCCACAAACTTCTCTTCTCCCCAATCCTATTCAGTACCTCCTCATTAGTTATGTTATCTACCCATCTAATCTTCAGCATTCTTCTGTAGCACCACATTTCGAAAGCTTCTATTCTCTTCTTGTCCAAACTGTGTCCGTCTGGTTGTGTTTGGAAATCAATAAAATCGACTTGGTATCTGCTATTCATTTCCGAACGGTGAATTGGCTTTGAAACTAGCCCTCTCTTCTTTTTTGCCTTCTTTTGTTGACAAACATCACATATTGATAAATAGAGGCATAACATTTCCTTTGTGGTATTGACATGTTTTTTTGATGTCTCGGCTAAGATCCGTGGCGACCATCATGATCCACAGCTACATCAGCTGCGTCAATCACACCATAAAGTTCATTAGCTGGAACAAAGTATTTTATATTCCCTTCACACCGTTTAATGAGTTTTTTCACTTCACCAATTTTCAAAACAGCAAATCGTTTCGGTCTTCTTTTCTGTAATGATCTTCTTTGCTTACTTACCTATTTTTGCAAGGTTAACTTTGGTGGCACTTAGAATTGCAGAGTACTTTGTTTTTATTACAATTGCACTTGTTTGTTGTACAGTTTTTCATGCAACTGCATTTCACGAAGCCTTGCCCTCATCCAACACAATGTTTTGTGGCTGCAGTCCAAAGGTATTTCAATATTCTGGTTAATATCTCCGACATCTGAAAACTTCTGAATGTAGACGCCGAAATCAGTTGTAAAAAAATAAAGAAGTTAAAACAAATATTTTTTAATAATTTATTTCAAAAATTATGGAACATTTTAATAAAATTATACCAGCAATAATGTTTTTGAAGTACCCCATGTATGTGTCAACTTTGTAGAGGCCCTCATCAGTCTTTTGAAGTATTACTCCAATTATGTTTCGAGGTCACCTCTGCCTTTATCTACATCTGGAATTGGTATGGTTACGTTGTCTCCCATGTCAGCTTGTGGATGGGATTTGTCAGAGGAAGCTTTCATACTTTTGGCTTGGCGCTTTTTTCATTATCTGTCGGAACTTTTCTAGAATTTTGAATGTCGTTTTGTCAATTTTCACAATGTTATCATCATCACTGTCTTCGTACTGTTCAGTATTGCTGTCATCATCGATTGCCTTCTTTAGGTCCTCTTCATCCTGAATATCATTTATGATTTCTTGAGGCAACGAGGAAGTGGAACGTCCTACTCTAGGTACCATTCCGATTAATGCTTTGTAAGGCGATTGTTTTATGCCAGAGTGGTAAGCTCGATCTTTCATGAATTGGACGTACCTTAATCCTTCCGACCACTTTGTCGAATTGTTGTTCTTTAACCAAGAACTTTTCATATTTTCAATGTCTTGATTGGCACGTTCACCAGAACCCTGACTTTGGCTGTGTCTCGGTTCTCCATGCACAATTTTCAGTTCTGACCAAAGCTTTGCGAGTTCCCTTAATAACAACATTGACAAATTCTCTGCCATTATGCGACTGAAGAATGCACGACGCCCCTACAGTTAGGAATGTCATTCAGTTGATAAGCCACTTCTTCGGCCCTCTTTGATGTTAACGAACGAAGGAGAACAAATTTTGTGAGATGGTCTTGGTAAACTAGAATGAATTTTACATTCCCGCCTGGTTGTGTTTGGAAATCAATCAAATCGACTTGGCATCTGCTATTCATTTCCAAACGGAGAATTGGTTTTGAAACTAGCCCTCTTTTCTTTTTTGCCTTCTTTTTTGCCTTCTTTTGTTGACAAACAACACATATTGCTAAATAGAGGCATATCATTTCCTTTGTGGTATTGACATATTTTTTTATGTCTCGGCTAAGATCCTTGGCGACCATCATGATCCACAGCTACATGAGCTGCGTCAATAACACCATAAAGTTCATTAGCTGGAACAAAGTATTTTATATTCCCTTCACACCGTGCAATGAGTTTTTTCACATCACCAATTTTCAAAACAGCAAATCGTTTCGGTCTTCTTTTCTGTAATGATCTTCTTTTTTCCAACTTTTCCGCGCCTTCTGCTTCTTTAACCAAAGCCGCATCCTCGTCTACTGATAACACATTATAATGAGGAGACCTTTTGTTTTCACTCTGCAAAATTTCCTCCAGAAACTTTTCTCTCCACAGCTTTTGATTGGCTTGTCTACTACACGAAGGCTCATCCATAATGAAACGCCTCACAATAATTACACTAGGATTATAATAAAATCTTTTAAACGCAACCAGAAACTTAACACGCGCACTTGTCGATGCAAAAGACCGTTCAAAACAAAGAACAGTGGGGGCGAAGAACGCTCGAGATGCGCGAGGGGCTAGCCAGAGATGATTTATGGATTCCCAGTTCCTACAGGCAGCGACATGCGTTCCGACTAGGCAAAATTAGTTCAGACTAGGACGTACCAGTTTATCGTAAATCATGTAAATTCTAACTAGGATAAACCGATTCTACCTAGGCTAAACTGCTTTATCCTATAGGTAACAGGATGAACGAGTGTGACCTAGGCGAAACTAGTTCATCCTAAAAGAAGGTTTTCCCGGTAACATATACACTTTGACCCTGACTATAGGATACTGACACTAAGACGATCCTTCTGTTGGGTATTCAAATGGTTCAAATGGCTCTGAGCACTATGCGACTTAACTTCTGAGGTCATCAGTCGCCTAGAACCTAGAACTAATTAAACCTAACTAACCTAAGGACATCACACACATCCATGCCCGAGGCAGGATTCGAACCTGCGACCGTAGCGGTCGCTCGGCTACAGACTGTAGCGCCTAGAACCGCACGGCAACCTCGGCCGGCTCTGTTGGGTATTCGAATGGTCCCTAGCCCAAGGGGTGTCTAAAACACTTGACCCTCTCTTTCTAACAGCTACTCGTATAGAACCTGAATGAATGAGACCGGAAGTGTCTTTTCTTTTTTTTCCCACGGCTTTTTGGAACCCATTAGGTAGCGCATGTTGTCGCATGCATCGCAGGCATGCCAGACTTAGTTGATGTTTTGTATATCAGATAATCAGCGGTCAAAGACTATCTAATAAACAGAGAGAGATGTAATAAAATACTTTATGCAGTAAATTAAAAGTAATACCCAGACGAACCAAAACATTATGACCACTGACCGGAGCAGAGAAGAATGGGGAATCATTCTAGTACCGATAAGTGACTTTGATAAAAGCCAGATTGTTGTGGAGCAGTGCCTGGGAGCGAGCATTTGAGAACGTCGAAGCTGGCCGGCTGTTCTCGTGCTACTGTCGTGAGCTCCTATGGAGAGTGGTTGAAGAATGCAGAAACCGCGAGTTGCTGAGAAGAAGTTGGGCGTCTATACCTCATCACAGAACGTAGAGATTGGAGCCTTGCCCGCTCTCTACAGCAGGATAGGCGGCGATCTGTGACAGATCTGACGACAGGGTACAGTGCTTCTCTACTGTCGACTGAAACAGAAATAAAGAAAACTGCTATTGGAGGGAAGAAGTTTGCACTTGCAGCAAGTGTGGCCTGTTGGTGGCGTTATAAAATTGTATCGTGGCGTCCAGGTTTTGTGAGTTCTAGATTTCTCAAAGCAGTCACTGGCCAATCGCATGAACCTGTCTCTGACGTAAGGTATTCCAGCTCTCGCTGCAGCTGTTGTGCCGGCATCCACCGCATTCATCATATAACCAACACCCATACCATATACCGGGGCACTTAACACTCTCATTACACCTGTAAGTGCAACTGTGTCAAATTTTAAAGTTTACAACCTACATCAAATCAAAGTAAACCAAAACGACCTGCTGATGCGCCGATCAAAACAGTACCAGCAACATAATTCTCATCGCATCGGGCATTGTAGTAAATGCATTATTCTTGAAGAATAAAATAAACATTTAAATGGCAGTTTATATAATAAGAGTTTTAAAGATTTCTACTGAATACCTGTGACAGTCACTAAATTTTTTGGGTTATATTTCTAGTAAAGTTTTTGTCCTTCCTTTTGCTCGGCCTTGGCAGGAAGTGCTGTTGTATGACCGAGCGACGGAAAGACAGTTGCAAAGAGTGTCACGTTTAGCTGTCGAATCTTTTGCGAGGCACATTTTGCGAGCTAATAATCTACGGATTTATGAATACAGAAGATTCAGTGAGGAAACTGCTTAATTTGTTGTTAGTGAATCATCAAATCGATAAACCTGTAAACAGTATATTTCTTCGCATAGAAAGTATCCGATACTATCATACCCCAGAAAAGAAGATAACAAGCCTTACTTCAAGACAATCAGCTAAGTAAAAATTAATGTGTTAGCAAACTGGACATGCTTTTCAATTACAATTATTTCAGGAAAATGAAAGTCCCTTTAGTGGATACGTCATTGAATAGACTTTATTGAAGAGGCATGATAGATTATCCAGTATCGATGTGAACAGGTAGTATCACAGAGGGGCCTGAAAATATGGTAATATATCACAAAACTCGACTGAAAATAAATCTATAAATACAGCCGAAGGTGGCATCCCTACTATTTAAAACTATACAATAGGTTGATCATCTCTTGTCGAGTAGTTAGTGGAGAGTAGTCTGAGCGACTTGTAGCAAGCGACGTTCGGTAAGATTCGTTCTTGTGATCATCTGACGGAGATGACTGCTACGGAACTGCCCGAAACGCCGCTCGCTGCAAATCGGCCTGATTACTCGACTAACATCCCGAGAAAAATTAGTCTGTGAAATTCACCGGAAAACTCAATATTCACATACGATATGTTGTTCATCTACATCTACACGGATACTCTGCAAATCACACTTAAGTACCTGGCAAAAGATTTATCGAACCACCTTCACACCTATTCTCTGTTATTCTAATCTCGAACAGCGCGCGGAATAAACGAACATCTGTATCTTCCCACGCGAGCTCTGATTTCCTTTATTTTATTATGATGATCGTTTCTCCCAATGTAGGTCTGCGACAGCAAAATACTTTCGCATTCGGAAGAGAAAGTTGTTGATTGAAAGTTATTCTAAAAGTATTTCTCAGTAATATTCTTATGAAGCGCTCAGAACGTAGCTACTTCACACCGTCTGTCTGTTATTGGCATCGTAACATTTCTGGTGTCAGTTATATTAGGAATAAGTATACACGTAAAGTGCCATTAGCGTTACGGCTATTTTGAAAACCATAGTGCATCCTAGGCGCGGTGCTACTGGAGAAGGCATGCCTCTGCCACCCTTCATAGTTTGAATTGACTGACCCAGCCAGTTCCTCGAGTAACTACAATTTAACGTTGACTCGGAAGCACGGTGTAATCTGGCAATTTTCGAAGTAACAAATCATTAACGTATGTGAAATACGCCATAAAGTATAGAAAAAATGCTGAAACCGACGGGGTAATGAATCCAGTCTCTTTTGTAGACAATCATACACTGCTTGAGCCACCGAGCGACTCGTCAAACTGGCAGTAGTCTTCAAATGTAAAGCTGTATTATTTCCCCCCACATGCTGTTGCTCGTGTTTGTGTGTCTGTTTTAAACATTTTATGAATTAATGACTAAAGTCTACCGTGCTGATGAAAAATTAACTTCATGCAGCGCAAATGTTTCTATTTCCACAGCGCGTAATAAAATCCATTTGTTGACCCCTTGTTCGCCATTATATCAATTTTTGTCCGTCAAATGTTAATTTCTAATAAAATATCTATTTAACATGGTACCAGTTAGCCCTTTAAATCAGAAATTTCGCCTGCAATTTTATTTCTGACAGTTCGCTTAGTTTTATCGTTGCTCATATAGTACTGATAATGACTATGCAAATTCTGGCTGTTACCTATTTCCTGCCACTTTCTCACTTGCGTCTGTTGTTGAGCCTAGGAAATTGCGTACTCACAAGGTGGCTCTGACGTTACCTGTACAGACGAGGTGGTCTCCTGGTATCCTGCTGGCCACTACGTAGCCTGGCATAATGACAACTGTGTAACGTTGACGACACGCTTATTACACATGAACTGTATTCGCAGTTGTGAATACTTAATTATCGCGAGCAGTCGCCTTCCGATTTGCCTATCCGAACACGATTGACGGCCAAACCCCAACTTCAATACGTCGTCAACCATGTGTCTGCAATCTGTACTCCTACATCCATTAAGTGCACCGATAAGCCAGAGCTCCATAACTACTCCCCACAGCGACGTTGGATGCCGCCTGGTGGCGTTGTGGGCACGTGACGCGGTAACAAAAGTATGTAAGCGGAGCAGACAAGGACGGGGGATCACCCTAGCGAAGATGTGGACTGGAAATACGAAAATCCGTTGAGAAAAGCGACTCCGACAAATTAATATTGCGCACAGCCTGTGAACGATATCTCGAAAGCGGCTTAGCCAATCGAATGTTCACGTGCTACTGTCGTGAGCATCTACGAAAAGAGGTAGAAGGACAGTGAAACTACCATTCGGCGCCAAATGTTTGGACGTCCACGACTTTTCACAGAGCTTGGGGTTCGAAGGCTAGTGTGCTCTGTGAAGTAGGATGGATGGTGATCTGTGGCATTTCTGCCGAAAGATCACAATGCTGGTTCACGCACAAGTGTTTCAAAGCACGCTGTTCATCGTACATTGTTGAACATGGAGCTCTGCAGCGGACTATCTCTGTGTGTTCACAAGTTGACCCAACGACATCGTCAGCTACGATTGCAATGGAAGCGAGACTATCGGGATTCGACCATCGATCAATGGAAACGTGTTGGATCTTTGGGTGAATCACATTTTTGCTATACTCGGTCGATGGTTGTCTCCGCAAACGTGATCATCGAGGTGAACGGCAGTTCGAAACGTGCAAACGCGTCACGGACGCAGGCTGGTGGGAGCACTATTATGCTACAGGAGACATTCTCCTGCGCTTGTATGGGACTTGTGGTATTACTCGAAGACGCGCTGACAGCTGCGAACCACCTGCAGCCTTTCATGTCCGAAGGAACCTTACGTCGTAATTCGGAGTGGTTGGTACCATAACCCGCCTCGTTCAACGTTGCGCATGACGTCACAAAATACAATAATACAGGAAAATCTTCGTGGAATTTTGTAATGATTCATTCTCCACCAAATGGCAGCATGCCTCTGAAATAAGACGTTATTAAAGGCTAACTGTACTATGGCATTGTAAATGAGTGCAAATGCTGTACGTGATGCAAAGTAACGCAGAGTTCTCTGTAGTTCGGTGGTGACGAACGTTACGGAAACAAAGGTTTGTAGAGACAAGAGTTGGTTGTTTGGAAACGTAAGTCATTTAGATTACCTCTGATTCATTACATCCCTTTTTGTTTCCGCTATACGAAAGCACATTCGTAAAAAACTCACAATGCTTCTCACTACACAACTTTTTCATACCTGTAATGAATTCCTTGTCGTCTCGAATTTGTTTTCTGCTCAGATGAGCCATGAATAGTCCATACAGAATGAAATCGGTAGCACTAAATCTGGACTGTGTGAGAGTTGTAGCACAGCTCTTCATACCAGTAAACCAGTGTTATGAACCGCCAGGCGTTCAGCCTGTGGTACTGCTGTATCACGATGCAGCCTGTGTGACTCTGGCCCCTTTCTTCATACGAAACGCTGCAGCTTTATCCATGCACTAACTATATCTTTCTTTCGTAATGGCTGTTCCAAGTTCGAGGACGTTCATGAAACTACATTTCGTACATTTATTATCTCCTTTTTAAGCGAAGAGCTTGTGCAGATATGTTCTATCTCCTGCCTTTTGCTCCTTTGGTATATAGACTAGCAACAAATTTCTTCGAATATATGCTTTGAGTCGTTACGGGAAACCAGTGGCGCCTTTGGGTTAAGGATGACACGGCCGCCGTTCGGTACCGTCGGACCTTCATGGCCTGTTCGGGAGAAGTTAACTTTTCTTTAAAACAACGGGAAAAAAATTAAGTGCAGTTACGCTGGTAAAGGGCCAACACTTTATTTAGATTTCTTATCAGTCATTGTCATGAAATCAGGCATGGAAACATACGCAATCAGCCGTAACACGTTTGAAATGTGGGGTTTTTATATAGGCTATGCATAAAAAGAAGAAAACATTAAAAGCCTCCTAGGTCGTATTCGATCGTGGGGGAAAACTAAGCACGGTGTTGTGTCCTTTGAACAGCAGTCAGTTAACGTAAGACCTCAAAATTTTTTTTTTACTGGGTGAAGCAAATCACAGCTGTGGTTCACACCGCGAAGGGAAGCTGTTTGCAAACAGGCAGGCAATGAATCAATTCATATGGGATATATTTTGTTTTTGTGATCCTCAGTCCAGAGACTGGTTTGATGCAGCTCTTCATGCTACTCTATCCTGTGCAACATTCTTTATCTCCCAGTACCTACTGCAGCCTACATCCTTCTGAGTCTGCTTAGTGTATTCATCTCTTGATCTCCCTCCACACTGCCCTCCAACACTAAATTGGTGATCCCTTGATGCTTCAGAACATGTCCTACCAACTGATCCCTCCTGCTAGTCAAGTTGTGCCACAAATTTCTCTTATCCCCAATTCTATTCCGTACCTCCTCATTACTTATGTGATCTACCCATCCGATCTTCAGCATTCTTCTGTAGCACCTTATTTCAAATGCTTCTATTCTCTTCTTGTCCAAACTATTTATCGTCCATGTTTCTCTTCCATACATGGCTACACTCCATACAAATACTTTCAGAAACGACTTCCTGACATTTAAATCTATACTCGATGTTAACAAATTTCTCTTCTTCAGAAACATTTTCCTTGCCATTGCCATTCTACATTTTATATCCTCTCTACTTCGACCATCATCAGTTATTTTGCTCCCCCAATAAAAAACGCATCTACTACTATAAGTGTCTCATTTCCTAATCTAATTCCCTCAGCATCACCCGATTTAATTCCACTACATTCCATTAAGCCCGTTTTGCTTTTGTTGATGTTCATCTTATATCTCCCTTTCAAGACGCTGTCCATTCCGTTCAACTGATCTTCCATGTCCTTTGCTGTCTCTGGCAGAATTATGATGTCATCGGCAAACCTCAAAGTTTTTATTTCTTCTCCATGGATTTTAATTCCTACTCCGAATTTTTCTTTTGTTTCCTTTACTGCTGGCTCAATATACAGATTGAATAACATTGGGGATAGGTTACGACCCTGTCTCACTCCCTTTTCAATCACTGCTTCCCTTTCGTGCCCCTCGACTCTTATAACCACCATTTGGTTCCTGTAAAAATTGCAAATAGCCTTCCGCTCCCTGTATTGGTCCCCTGCACCTTCAGAATTTGAGAAAGAGTATTCTAGTCAACATTGTCAACAGCTTTCTCTAAGTCCACAAATGCTAGAAACGTAGGTTTACCTTCCCTTAATCTATTTTCTAAGATAAGTCGTAGGGTCAGTATTGCCTCACGAGTTCCAACATTTGTACGGAATCCAAACTGATCTTCCCCGAGGTCGGCTTATACCAGTTTTTCCATTCGTATGTACAGAATTCGTGTTAGGATTAGGCATCTGTGACTTATTAAACTGATAGTTCGGTAATTTTCACATGTGTCAACACCTGCTTTCTTTGGGATTGGAATTATGATATTCTTCTTGAAGTCTGAGGGTATTTCGCCTGTCTCATACATCTTGCTCACCAGATGGTAGAGTTTTGTCAGGACTGGCTCTCCCAAGGTTGTCAGTAGTTCTAATGGAATGTTGTCTACTCCGACGGCCTAGTTTCGACTTAGGTCTTTTAGTGCTCTGTCAAACTCTTCACACAGTATCATATCTCCCAATTCATCTTCATCGACACCCTCTTCCGTTTCCGTAATATTTTCCGCAAGTACATCACCCTTGTGATAGACCCACTATATACTCCTTCCACCTTTCTGCTTTCCCTTCTTTGCTTAGAACTGGGTTTCCATCTGAGCTCTTGATACTGTAGGCAGTATCGATCTTACCCCTAGTGTTGTATGCCTCTACATCCTTATATTTGTCCTCTAGCCATCCCTGCTTAGCTATTTTGTACTTCCTGTCGATCTTATTTTTTAGACGTTCATATCCCTTTTTACCTGCTTCATTTACTGCATTTTTATATTTCCTCCTTTCATCAGTTAAATTCAGTATATCTTCTGTTACTCATGGATTTCTACTAGCCCTCGTCTTTTTGCCTTCTTGATCCTCTGCTGCCGTAACTATATCATCTCTCAAAGTTACCCATTCTTCTTCTACTGTATTTCTTTCCCCCGTTCTTGTCAATCGTTCCCTAATGCTCTCTCTGAAACTCTGCACAACCTCTGGTTCTTTCAGTTTATCCAGGTCCCATCTTCTTTAAATTCACACCTTTTTGCAGTTTCTTCAGTTTTAGTCTACAGTTCATAACCAATACATTGTGGTCATAGTTCACATATGCCCCTGGAAATGTCTCACAGTTTGAAATCTGGTTCCTAAAACTCTATCTTACCATTATATAATCTATCTAAAACCTTCCAGTGTCTCCACACCTCTTCCATTAATACAATGTTCTTTCATGTTTCTTTCATTTTATTTTCACAAAATTTAAACGTGTCAGGAGGAACAACACAGCTAGATAATATATCCGGAGTTGAGTTCTCTAAAAACCTGATATAATTGTTGCCATCGTTATTGACATCGAAGTAAAACTTAACTGCGCAAGAGGTTACTTAATTTAGAGTGGCTTTGGTGTCCATCGGCATTTTTAATTTCTTCTCTTACTAATTGAAACTATAAATTTTAGCTATTTCGCATGCTTCTCAAACCCACACAAGAGTGTGTAATCGCAGTTAAACGAAGTGAGACGAGCAAATAAACAGGGTGTTTGCAGAGCCGATGTCTCATACACGAAAACAAGTATATTACTTTATTTTTACACGGCACGGAAAGAGATCTGAAAGATAAGGAAACCAGGCGAATGTACCCGAAGGTTCTTCGCAGAATTTCGAAGGTCAGACAGTAACATATATCTTCATCGATCTGCTCATGTTCCACGAATTCAAAGACTGAACGTCTAAACTATGTCTCTGCCACCCATAGTGATAGTGATATCTTAAACAAAAAAAATTTCCTTGTGCTCAGGGAGTTTTTTGTGGTGTATTAATAAAGGTTTTATCCTCGGGTGTTCAATAGAATTTACCACTCTCTTTTCCACGGACAGTAGTTCGACAACAGATGTTGAGTAATGATTTCAGTCGAGTTCGTTCTGTCATAACGCTAAGTTAAACTGCCACGACCTATATTTGACTCTAGAGGACAGTGTTTACGGCGTGACAGTATCTTGTGTGTTTTAAAGTGAAATCGGCCCCATTGTCTTGGTCATCACAACAGCCGACTGTTTGTGGAGTATAGCTGCAAGATAATACCGTTTTAGATGATGAGATAAAGCTGCATGTCTTACGATGTCATAACGGAAACACATGGCGCCTTTCTCTATACTCATATGTTCTATGAATCACCTGACAGTTGGATCTATTGGTCGTAGTGTACAGAACCAATTTACGTTCGCTTAAGTTAAATTCAGATGATCCTTTGTTAATAGAAGATAGGCACGATGCTGCCTCTAAGCAAGAGTACACAGTGCTGTAGTTGATAAGCAGATGTTGGGTCGGGTGTTTTCGGTGTAAAGTTCACTCTGGTGAAGCTGTTATATCACGGATTTCCCGTAGCCCTGTTATCTAAACAGCGTGTCTCTCAGACAGTGAAGAGACAGAAGTGCTTCCCTTAAGCTTTCATATGGCGATAAAGTCGGCTAACAGATATTCCTTCAGAGACAAGAAGTTCATATCGGCAGCCAGCATTTTGAGAAGCATAAATTATGCAGACTTAATTCCTTGAAACTACCAGAGTCGTTCTGAATCTAATTTATAAATTCTACACTTTAATTCTGCATAAGTATTCCATAACATTAGAATGAACCGTCTAGCCGGTGAGTATCAGCAATTGATTTTTATTTTGTTTTGTATACCCCCTAATTCTGTCACTACGCTTCTAGAAAGAATTAATCTCCGTCGGTTTCACAATTTTAATAAACGTGCCGCTAATACAAACAGAAGATGAAGTGGCATAAGAGTAATTGTGGCATCGCATTATGGCACGTGAACAAGATGAACAGACGCTTGAAGTTAATTTTAGTTTTTTCTCAAAAAATGTTCAAATGTGTGTGTAATCTTATGGGACTTAACTGCCAAGGTCATCAGTCCCTAAGCTTACACACTACTTAACCTAAATTAACCTAAGGACAAACACACACACCCATGCCCGAGGGAGGACTCGAACCTCCGCCGGGACCAGCCGCACAGTCCCTGACTGCAGCGCCTTACACCGCTCGGAGTTTTTTCTCTGCAAATCCTAGACTTATTTGTCTGTGGTGCTTACTTTCTAGTATAACCGCGTGACACAACTGTTAACGATGTTTACTTCTGATTTTCAATGCTTATAAAGAGTAAGCTGCTTCATTACGGCTTTAAACATGCACGCAATACTATCTGTGCATCAATCAAACCTTCGATATTGAGAAAATTTTACTGGCTAATCGGTGTGCATTCGACAACATGACTAATTTCTTCCAAAACTCTGCGCATAAAAACGGGATCTTCCGGTGTCCATACTTCGGGTTCTATTGGTACTAAAAAGGTGAGATCAAGTGTTTTTTATTGCCCTTGGGCAACGGACAGTTTCTATACCCAAGAGAAGGATCGTCTTAATATCCATATCCTGAATTTTTGGGAACATTTTTAAAGGTGCTGAGGAAGGTGGAATGAGGCAGCTGGTAACCCTCCTTTTAGTCAGAGTGTTTTAAATAAACTGGTACATATTCGCATTTTTGTTCACCGATGAGAGCATATTTCCACTGGAAAAGAATTATGACTGTTACATTGCTCGTAGCACAGCGTACACTAACTCACGAAGTTTCTATTCAGATTTTCAAGGACAGTCATCTCCGCTTCTATCCCGACGTTCCCTCACTTTACGATACAGAAATGCATACGTTCTGTGAGCTGCAAAGCTGGCATTTATTAATCCTGGAGAGATAGCATTGTGAGGCATTTTCATTCTGCAAAAACCTATCTGTGTTATCTTAACATGTTAAGTTTATGCTTCTGTTCTACATGAAAGCTCCCTTGTACGAGGACAGGATATGTGTCTACTACCTAGTTATAGAATACCACTCTGATAATCTGCGTTTAAGAACTGCCATAGTTGGTGAATCACAGTTTCAGTGTTGGCGTCAGTCAGACTGAACATGGTTTTTACGCGGTTTTCCACACCACGGTTTTCCACACCACTTTACGTAAGTGCCAGATTGATTTCGTATCTCCACTACAGAAATACAATACATAAGTAGAATGAAATGCACTGACTTGAAATTTCTTGGCAGATTACAATTATGTGCCGAAAATGGACTCAAACTTTGGAACTTTGCCTTTCATGAGCAAGGGGAATCGCAATCTTTTTTTTTTAATATGCAAGCACGTTACCACTTAATTTTTAGTTCCCTTTTTTTATTGCCTTTCGATGGCAAGTGCTGACTCTTTTCCTTGAAATAAAGAATAATGTTTTCCTTATCTAGAACAAAATAAAATAAATACCTATTATATGAGCAAAATGTTGCAGGTAGTGAGAAAACAAATAAAAAATCTCTATTGTTTGAAAATAAAAGACGACGTTCTCCACACAATAAACAATATTTCTTGAAAACGTAAATAAGCATACTTTCTAAACACCGACTGCGCTATCCAAGCACGGGCCACGAACCAAACCTACAGTCTTACTTACTCCTGTACCTCTTCTCCTACTTTCAAACTTCGCAGAATTTCACCTGTATACCTTGAGGATTAGCGCTCCCGGAAGAAAGGATATTGCAGTATTGCAGGGACATCATTTAGCCATAGTCTGGGGGATCGTTTCCAGAATGAATACAAGAGCTTCCTTGGATTGCTCAGTCGGTAGAGAACCAGCCCGTGAAAGGCAAAGTCCCAAGTATAGAGTCCCGGCCCGACACACATTTTGAATACATCAGGAAACACAAAAACATTTTGTAAAGTTTCCATGGAAGAGTTGACCAGACGTTCCATTTTATGACTGTTGCGTCAGATCGAACATCAAACTTTAAAGGAATTTTAATGTTTGTTGCAGCAGGATGTAGAGTCGGGAAAGCCGACCAGGAAAACAATGAAGAGTTTCGGAACATCCGTCGCCTTAAAAGAACGAAGCTTATCACTTGTTGATGGGAACTTGGGTGAATCTGGGTTGTTCAGGTTTCAGTCACGTGGTCAAGATTCCTGACAGTGGACACATCTCATCTGCTCTGGCGCCCTAAAGACCAAAAACATTCTGCATCGAACGCAGTGAATTCACGAGATAATCGGATTTTGCGCTGACGATTAGTGAGAACAACAGCCAACGGAGTCCCCCTGTTTATACCCAATACAGCTATATTGTTGTGGTTTCTGTTTAAAATGTAAGATATAAGGAATAGGTATTTTGATGTTTCCGCAAGAAGAGAAGCAGAGGTAGCGGTAGAGGTGGTTATGGTGGTTGTAGTGATAGATGTGGTAGAAAAAGAAGAAGAAACAGTTAGGCTTTATTAGATATTGCAGAGCCTGCTTTTTTTTTAAAATATGAGTGATGCAGCATTGGTTCGGACATGCATTCATAGTGGCGACTACAAGCGTAATGAAATACACATGTTCAGAAAAAAAGAGAACATCTTGAACGAGTAGAGATAGGACATTCATATTCACATGACTCTTACATTATTAGCATTTCGGGCACCTCGGTTTGCGCCCTGATAACTTGTTTTAAACGTGATGGAATCGACACGTATAAGGCATCAATGTCGTCCTATAGTATAGCCATCCATGCTGCATTCACCTGGTTCCAAAGATCATCTGTTGTGGTCGGCATTGGGTCACAGCACTGGACCCATTGTTATATCCCACAAATTTTCGATTGGCGACAAGTCTGGTGACCTGGCGGACTAGGGATAAAAGATGACATTCTGTGACACAAAGAAGGCAAGTGTTTGTACCTTGTCTTGAATATGGCATGTGGGGTGTTGTACAGAAAGGATATGGTTACGGGTTGCAGGATGTCATTCACGTAGGTCACACTGGTCACAGTGCCCTGGACACGCACCAACTGCGATTTATGGTTGTACCCAATAGCATCCCACACAATTAAGCCTCGAGCTGGCATTGTACGCCTAGCGCGAATGCAGTCACTGTGACGAGGCTTCCCCTGTCTCTGGCGAACCAAAATGCGGCCATCATTTTCCAACAGAACCTGGGTTCGTCCAAGCCGTTCCGATCCCCGGTAACGTCGCTGCATACTGCATTGCCATCTAGTATATTTCTGCACATTCGTCAAAGGTAGGCGAATAAGTGAACGCCGCGCGCGTAACCCCTGCCGTAATAAACGGCGACGGACACTCAACCTGACAGTGTCCGATGGGTTACACTGTTCCACTAGAGCCGAAGGGGACGCAAATCTTTTCTGCAATCCTATTCGGAGGAGGTGTCAATCTTCTGTGGGTGTGGCCTGGGTGGTGCAACCTGATCCACCTCGTCGTTTTCTACGGCCTCCCGTGAACCATTGTGCACACACTCGTTCCATTGCCGACACACTTCGTCCCACACGCGCAGCAATATCCCAGATGGATGCATCACTTTCTCTGATTTGACTGATTTGACGGTGAAACTTCCTGGCAGATTAAAACTGTGTGCCCGACCGAGACTCGAACTCGGGACCTTTGCCTTTCGCGGGCAAGTGCTCTACCATCTGAGCTACCGAAGCACGACTCACGCCCGGTTCTCACAGCTTTACTTCTGCTAGTATCTCGTCTCCTACCTTCCAAACTTGCCCGCGAAAGGCAAAGGTCCCGAGTTCGAGTCTCGGTCGGGCACACAGTTTTAATCTGCCAGGAAGTTTCATATCAGCGCACACTCCGCTACAGAGTGAAAATCTGATTCTGATTTGACGGTACCATTCGCGCATACTTCTGCGAGGTATCCTGCATATCCGCTCAAATCACACTGATCCATTACCTTCGGTTTGTAACGACAAAGAGAGCCGCAAGCACATCTTACCGGTGGATGGTGTTGCGCCGCGATATCGATGTTGACCTTGAATCCACTGGCCGACATGGTTCAGATGCTAACCATTTCTGCAGAACATACTAGTGTACATGTCCCGAGAATGTGAATGTCCTGTCTCTAGTCGTTCAAGGTGTTCTCTTTTTTCTGTACATGAGTGTACATGACATTCGCGGTTGCAAGTATAAACAGCCATCAGTCCTATAAGGGAATAACGAGAGTGAAAATCTGTGCCGGACTAGGATTCATACCGGATTTCCTCCTTTACGCGAGCGGTCGCCTTAATCGCTTGGCTATCCGTGGACAACACACGACCAGACCCAAACTTATATGTGTCGTCGTTCCTGCGGCCCAACCTGTATTCGTACACACATTATGTGATTTATGTACGGGGAGACATTTTAATTGAAATCCATGCATGTTCGAAGGTACATTGCATCACTCTTCTTAACAACACAGGCACAATGCATCACTCTTCTTAACAACACAGGCACATTGCATCACTCTTCTTAACAACACAGGCACATTGCATCACTCATCTTAACAACACAGGCACTGCAGTATCGTGTTTAGCCACCGTTACTTGGCATCCAGTACGCGACACTGCAGCAACTGATCCGGGTCTTGCTCCTCGCGTCATTCGCCTAAAACGACAGCTCCATCCGTGGGAGGCCCCTCTCTGCATGTTGTATGTTGGCCTTACCTAGCTGCTCAGCACTCTCTCCCTCGTTCCGTTAGGATAGAGGGCTTACTGCCGAATTCTGGCTTTTCTCCCAGGTCCTTCGGTCCTGTTCTCCGTCTTTCCACACAGTGCTTGTCCTGGCCATCCGCGAGGACCTGCACTCTTTGCATGAAGCTCTTCCTGGGTGGCAGACGTCTTGCAATGGGCTGCGACGCATACACTGTGTAGCGTGAATTGGTTTCCATGTTCGTTCTCAACCAAATCTGATGCCATTTCCCGGCCCACCGGTGCTGAGCGATGGCACTGAGCGGGGAGAGTTTCTAGCGCGATCCCGACTGCATGCAGACCCAAAATTTAACCTGCTCTTGAAGTGATCAGCTGCGCGCTTGGTCACTTTTCGAAATAGGTCAACTGCACGTTTTGGTCACTTTTTTGAGCCAAGTCAACGAGAAGCGGAGAAAACAGAAGTTACACAGCAGAATTTTCCTTCCCATTTTTTAAACTTTGGATTCTCTATGATCAGTCATAGGTATGGTTAAAAATGCTTGATAAAATACTCGTGCGCATACTATCCAAGGTATTTATAAAGCTACAGAAACTATTTTCATTCCTTATGATCATAACAAGAAACAATTTTTAAAACATTGGAACGTGTCATAGTTCCATTTCTGTACTTTAAAATCAATTCCTGTGCATACTGAACATGTTATTCACATTTATTGTAAGATCGATGAAGTCTGTCTGCATCGTTCATTTTAATGTAGTTGGTTGCCTGTGGATGTGCACTCTGAAAATTAAGGCCGAAAGCCCTGCAAAATGCCTCACAAGCGTTAGTTGTTCCTGCAGAACTTAAAGTATTGGAGGCCCAAGGTTCGAGCCGGATCCCGCAATCTATAAAGTTCGTTATCAAATAATTTGGAAGGAGTGAAGCCTTTTTCATTTTCTGGTTTATAATGCTCATTAAACTTGCGATGTTACCTAACTATTTTGTACTGAATAGTTGCTCTCTTACCAGCAGTCCATATGACCAAACCAATTGCAAATTTATATGATGATGTTCCCACCTTAGGTAAATGGGCTGTACGCGGCTCTGTCTAAAAGGAATAGCTCGATGCAGTCATAGGGTCAAGCCGCCCAGTTGCTAACTTGCTGCAAGTAATCATCTGTAGCTGTGATGGTTCAAATGGCTCTGAGCACTATGGGACTTAACATCTGAAGTCATCAGTCCCCTAGAACGTTGAACTAGTTAAACCTAACTAACCTACGGACATGACACAAATCCATGCCCCAGGCAGGATTCGAACCTGCGACCGTAGCGGTCGCGCAGTTCCAGACTGAGGCGCCTAGAACCGCTCGGCCACACCGGCCGGCTGTAGCTGTGATCCTGTAGTCATATAGTCTGTGTACTGGCTAGAATTGCGAATGAATAAAAAAATAGACAGACATATTAAATAAAGATAAATGAGCAATTAATAAAAAAGGGTTCCTCCTTAGCATCTGTAATCGATTTAGACGACAGAGTATTATATTGAATTATGTTTATTCAAGAAAGTAAAACTCAAATAAGTAGGATAGTGGCCCTACGATAATTAAATTAAATACAGACAGGAAAGATCTTATTGAATGCAGTAAAATTGGATTGAAAGCGTTACGAAAATGGTAGCAGACTCCCCAAACTAAATAATCGTACAACATGCACGAGAAGTAAGTGCATTTTCTGATCACAGTGCGTGAAATATGAACCCCCTATGACCATGGACCTTGCCGCTGGTGGGGAGGCTTGCGTGCCTCAGCGATACAGATGGCCGTACCGTAGGTGCAACCACAACGGAGGGGTATCTGTCTGAGAGGCCAGACTAACGTGTGGTTCCTAAGAGACATGAAATATATACCAGCTCAAAATAGTTCAGAGTTCAACATGACAAATTACAAATTAACACACGTGAGATGACGACTAGAAACTCATACCATGTCGGTTCTCAATATCGTAACGCAAACAGAAGAAGTTAGAGTGTGACGTTCACCTCCCAGAATCTATCACCCACTTGACTGAAAAGAGTACTACATCACCGACAGGTCTGCCTTCTTGAAGAACAGACGTAAAAGTGCCTAAAATTGCCCCCTTGAGCGCACCATTCGAGAAGTTTCTGTCTTCACTTGACTCCAGTGGTGTCCCACCAATGCCTGATTTTCCAATGGCTAAAGGCCATCCCCACCAGAAATACATTGTACTTAAGTTCTACAGATATGTAATGACTCATGTGACCACTTCCTGGACTAAACTAATATATTGCAGAAATATTTAAATTTAGAAATGTTATTAACATTCGGTCACACTCAGACCATGCTCAATGAATGTAAATAAAGGTTTCTTCATAAATACACGAGCCAGTATACTTGCAGAAGTGTGCTCACATTAAAAACAGCAGCCTGTCATTAAATACTGTTTAAATCAATTATTTAAGCCTGTTTCACAGAAGTGTTTTTTGTCCTGCTTTCAAAGGTATGTCAGTTAACAAGTACAACTGATCACTTCTTAAATTTGCATTAACACTATTTTGATTTTGTAATAGCAGTATTTTTATTTTGTATTAGGAGTTGTAATCAATAGCCGGCCGCGGTGGCCGAGCGGTTCTAGGCGCTTCATTCCGGAACCGCGCGACTGCTACGGTCGCAGGTTCGACTCCTGCCTCGGGCATGGATATGTGTGATGTCCTTAGGTTCTAGAGGACTGATGACCTCAGATGTTAAGTCCCATAGTGCTCAGACCCATTTGAACCATTTTTTGTAATCAATGGTTAAATAAATAGCTGGCAAAAATAGTAATTCTTTCATTAAATAAGTGCACAAGCCTGGCAAGATATGAGGTGTGTACTGTGTACTGAACCGGGGACGTAGAAACGAAGGAGAGGCTTCGTCCCGCCGTAGCCCTCAGTGGTTCACAACCCTACAACAGGCCACCCACCAAACCGCCGCCCAAAACCGAACCCAGGGTTACTGTGCGGTTCGGTCCAGAGTAGATCCCCCAGGGAACGTCTCTTTCCAGACGAGTGTAAGCACAAATGTTTGTGCGGTAGAGTAATTAAGGTGTATGCATACGTGGAGACAGTGCAGCAATCGCCGACATAGTGTAACTGAGGCAGAATAAGGGGAACCAGCCAGCATTCGCTGAGGCAGATGGAAAACCGCCTTAAAAACCATCCACAGGCCGGCCGGCACACTGAAGCTGGATACTAATCCGTCAGGAGGATTCGTGCCGGGGACCGGCATGCCTTCCCGTTCGGGAAGCAGCGCGTCAGACCGCGTGGCTAGTCGGGCGGGCTGGATATGAGGTACTCACGCTGCATCATTGTCCTGTGTAATTGTGGAGAACACGATGCTCTGACAAATATTTGCATAGTGAAAAGATGTAAAAACCATAATAAATCAAGAAATAAAATAGATACAGGTAATCAGCTTTCAGGGATGATAGATACAGTGCAAAGCTATCATCTGAGATATCGTTTTTGAAATAACATGAAGCATAAAAAAGTTGTTAGTTGAGGGGTTCAGTGTGAAAATACACTCCTGGAAATGGAAAAAAGAACACATTGACACCGATGTGTCAGACCCACCATACTTGCTCCGGACACTGCGAGAGGGCTGTACAAGCAATTATCACACGCACGGCACAGCGGACACACCAGGAACCGCAGTGTTGGCCGTCGAATGGCGCTAGCTGCGCAGCATTTGTGCACCGCCGCCGTCAGTGTCAGCCTGTTTGCCGTGGCATACGGAGCTCCATCGCAGTCTTTAACACTGGTAGCATGCCACGACAGCGTGGACGTGAACCATATGTGCAGTTGACGGACTTTGAGCGAGGGCGTATAGTGGGCGTGCGGGAGGCCGGGTGGACGTACCGCCGAATTGCTCAACACGTGGTGCGTGAGGTCTCCACAGTACATCGACGTTGTCGCCAGTGGTCGGCGGAAGGTGCACGTGCCCGTCGACCTGGGACCGGACCGCAGCGACGCACGGATGCACGCCAAGACCGTAGGATCCTACGCAGTGCCGTAGGGGACCGCACCGCCACTTCCCAGAAAATTAGGGACACTGTTGCTCCTGGAGTATCGGCGACGACCATTCGCAACCGTCTCCGTGAAGCTGGGCTACGGTCCCGCACACCGTTAGGCCGTCTTCCGCTCACGCCCCAACATCGTGAAGCCCGCCTCCAGTGGTGTCGCGACAGGCGTGAATGGAGAGACGAATGGAGACGTGTCGTCTTCAACGATGAGAGTCGCTTCTGCCTTGGTGTCAATGATTGTCGTATGCGTGTTTGGCGCCGTGCAGGTGAGCGCCACAATCAGGACTGCATACGACCGACGCACACAGGGCCAACACCCGGCATCATGGTGTGGGGACGAATCTCCTACACTGGCCGTACACTTCTGGTGATCGTCGAGGGGACACTGAATAGTGCACGGTACATCCAAACCGTCATCGAACCCATCGTTCTACCATTCCTAGACCGGCAAGGGAACTTGCTGTTCCAACAGGACAATGCACGTCCGCATGTATCCCGTGCCACCCAACGTGCTCTAGAAGGTGTAAGTCAACTACCCTGGCCAGCAAGATCTCCGGATCTGTCTCCCATTGAGCATGTTTGGGACTGGATGAAGCGTCGTCTCACGCGGTCTGCACGTCCAGCACGAACGCTGGTCCAACTGAGGCGCCAGGTGGAAATGGCATGGCAAGCCGTTCCACAGGGCTACATCCAGCATCTCTACGATCGTCTCCTTGGGAGAATAGCAGCCTGCATTGCTGCGAAAGGTGGATATACACTGTACTAGTGCCGACATTGTGCATGCTCTGTTACCTGTGTCTATGTACCTGTGGTTCTGTCAGTGTGATCATGTGATGTATCTGACCCCAGGAATGTGTCAATAAAGTTTCCCCTTTCTGGGACAATGATTTCACGGTGTTCTTATTTCAAATTCCAGGAGTGTATGTAGTCACTGTAAAATGTTAGTTTTCGTAGTTTTAAAGATATTGAAAATTTTATTGCCATCGGATGCGACTCATTCTTCTGAGATTGCAATAAATGGTTCAAATGGCTCTGAGCACTATGGGACTTAACATCTGAGGTCATCAGTCCCCTAAAACTTAAAACTTCTTAAACCTAACTAGCCTAAGGACATCACACACAGCCTAGCCCGAGGCAGGATTCGAACCTGCAATCGTAGCGGTCGCGCGGTTCCAGACTGAAGCCAATAGAACCGCTCGGCCACAGCGGCCGGCTCTGAGATTGCAAATGTATTCAGATTTGCTTTATTCTGTAAGTGTGATTTAGTGCTGAAAGCCATCTTTCGGTTTGTCTGACACTCCGCCATTGCTGGTGCAGCCTCTCTCGTCCTAAGTGTGCGACCGCTGTCCAGATTCCTCGTGCCGGGATTTACCGACTTCTCCTCAAGCCTTTGCAGTCACATGTGGGCTCGCCAGCAACGGCGCTTTGGCTGAGCCGGTCACGCTGCGCCCTGAGCCGTGGACCAGCAAGCGTTCAGCCACACAAAACAGTTCACCTCATACCAATTCAAGACGGCCGATCAACTCGCCTACACACGCGTAACATTACAAACTTCTTCATTAATTAATTTTAAAGATTTGCGTTAGGTATGGCTTCAGGCATCCCATTACAATCCGCACTCACTCGTCCATTACGGTGTCCATCTTGTTCGTACTAGAAGTGACCTCCACAGAGGAGCAACATACTCGGCAGTGACGTAAATGACGTCTGCACCAGTTGTAGATCGCCATCATATGTCCTGCTCGTCAGTGGGCTAGCAATGTTGTTCCTGGCACAGACGTGGACTTTTGTGTAGCTGCTATGCTGTTGAAACGTCAGGGCGCGATCGAGTGTCAAGCCTAGATATTTCAGCTGTAAACAGTGCCAGAGTCTTCAGAGTCACCACATCATGCTGAGTTCTCGTCAAGCTTCTCCACTGTGGAGGTGAAAAAGGCGGACCTGCGTCTTGCTGGGCTTTGAAGTTAGGTGGTTGTGACATTACGAGCGGCTAGCCGGCTAAGAGTTGTATTACCACTGAGTAATTGGCTAAGCGATTTTTGGCCGTTGAGCTGCCATAAAGGAACTCTTCTAGGTGATGTAAACGTGGCCCTTCCTGAGAAGAGCGATCAGGCAGTTGCGGCAAACCGTTCACGGTGAAGGGCTGGCTGGTAGGTTGCAGGAAACGCTCAGTGTGGAAAATCTCAAGTGGTAGAGGAGAGAAGGCGCAGCAGTGTAGTTACTTAGGCGAACTAAGATGACCAGATGACGAACTGTATACAATAAATCCTGAAATATTCACTGAAGACACCGAACTCGCTTACAGACATGCTACGGAAGTTAAAAGGGAGTTTTTGATTCATGGTAGTGAAATGAGCTCAGTGAAAACTAAACCACGCTTCTAAAATATTGTTGACGAAGTTATTAACGTTTGAAATTATTATGAACTAATGAATAATGAAGCTCATGCACAATGTATACATTGATGTTATGAAAGCTATGGAAGGAACATGTCACTTTTATTATTAAACAAATAAGTAAATAGTCATAAACACTGTATTGAATAAGATGAGGCAATATTCCTATACATACGACTATACAAGTTGCTGTGTAGGATCTATGAGGCTGGCGATGTACCATCAGACTTTCGGTAAAATATCATCCGCACAATTCCGAAGAAGAAGACTATCGCATATTCAGCTTAACAGCAAGCGCATCCAAGCTGCTGACAAGGATAGTATACAGAGGAATGGAAAAGAAGATTCAGGATCTGTTACACGACAATCAGTTTGGTTTTAGAAGAGGTAAAGGCACACCAGAGAGGCAATTTTTGGCGTTACGGTTGATAATAGAAGCAAGAATAAAGAAAAATCAAGACACGCCCATAGAATTTGTCGACGTGGAAAAATTTTTCGACCGTGTCAAATGATGCAAGATGTTCGAAATTCTATGAAAAACAGAGCTAAGGTACAGGAAAACAAGAGTAATACATAATATTTACACGAACGGAGAGCGAAAAATAATGCTGAAAGACCAAGAACGAAGTGCTCGGATTTAAGCGGGTGTAAGACAGCGATGTAGTCTTTTGCCCCTATCTATATCAAAGAAGCTATGATGGAAATAAAAGAAAGTTTCAAAGGTAGTATTGAAATTCATGGTGAAATAATACCAATGACAAGATTTGCTGATGTCTTTGCTATCCCGAGGGAAAGTGAAGAAGAATTACATGATCTGCTGAATAGGATGAACAGTCTAATTAGTACAGCATATGGATTGAGAGTAAATCGAAGAAAGACGAAAGTAATCAGAAGCAGCAGAAATTAGAAAAACGAGAAACTTAACATCATAATTGGTGATGTCGAAGTAGATGACGGACGGAGCAAGGAGGATATAAAGAGCATAGCAGCACTGGCTAAAAGACATTCCTGACCAAGAGGATACTATTGCCAGTATCAAACATAGGCCTTAATTTGAGGAGGACATTTGTGAGAATGTATTTTTGGAGCACAGCATTATATGGTAATGAAACGCGGATTATGGGAAAAACAGAACAGAAGAGAATCGAGGCATTTAAGATGGGATACTACAAAAGAACGTTCGACATGAAGTGTACTGATAACGTAAGGAATGAGTAGGTTCTCCGCAGAATCACCGAGGAAAGCAATATACAGAAAACACTGGCAAGAAGAAGGGACACGACGAGAGGAGATCTGTTAAGACATTAGCGAGTAACTTCCGTGGTACTAGAGCGAGCTGCATAGCGTAAAAACTGTAGAGGAAGACAGATATTGGAATACATACAGCAAATAATGAGGACGTAGGGTGCAAGTGCGATTCTGTGATGAAGTTGACACAGGAGGAGAATTTATGACGGGTCGCATCAAACCAGTCAGAAGACTGATGACAGGCCCATTGATTCTTATGTGAATTAAGCGGTGTTTCGATGTCTGAATGTACGTTAAGTGATCATTTTGACTAGAGTAGGATACGCTTTGACGCGCTTAACCGCAGTGGCTAGTTTTAAGAGTTGAATGTTGTAATATGAGGTCGCACACTGGCCACGAATATTGAACGCATATTGTCAAATGGATAAATGTTACGTTTTTTTTTTTCAATTTTCACAAATGGTAGTCAGGCTGTAAGTCAGTGCATTGCGTAGTTTTGTGATCGTGTTATCAATGTTTTAAATAAGCAAGCACGACAAAGTATGGGGTCTTTTGTCGGCAACCAGTCGGTTTGGGAAAAACTTTAGGGGGCATTGCCCAGCCAGAGTGCCTCCTGGGATTGTAACTGCTGTTCCAAACTTAGAATATTTTGGTGTACGAATGTTGAAGACTTAGAATAATTTTAGGTCTTTGAATTAAAAAAAAAGGTTCAAATGGCTCTAAGCACTATGAGACTTGACATGTGAGGTCGTCAGTCCCCTAGACTTAGAACTACACTACTGGACATTAAAATTGCTACAAGAAGAAGAAATACAGATGATAAACGGGTGTCCATTGGACAAATATATTATACTAGCACTAACATGTAATTACATTTTCACGCAATTTGGATGCATAGCTCCTCAGAAATCAGTACCCAGAACTACCACCTCTAGACGTAATAACGGCCTTGATACGCCTGGGCATTGAGTCAAACAGAGCTTGGATGGCGTGTACAGGTACAGCTGACCATGCAGCTTCAACACGATACCACAGTTAATCAAGAGTAGTGACTGGCATATTGTGACGAGCCAGTTGCTCGGCCACCATTGACCAGACGTTTTCAATTGGTGAGAGATCTGGAGAAGGTGCTGGCAGGGCAGCAGTCGAACATTTTCTGTATCCAGAAAGGCCCGTACAGAACTTGCAACATGCGATCGTGCATTATCCTGCAGAAATGTAGGTTTTCGCAGGGATCGAATGAAGGTTAGAGCCACGGGTCGTAACACATCTGAAATGTAACGTCCACTGTTCAAAGTGCCGTCAATGCGAACAAGAGGTGACCGAATCGTGTAACCAATGGCTCCCCATGCCGTCACTCCGGGTGATATGTTTGTATGGCGATGACGAATACACGCTTCCAATGTGCGTTCACCGAGATGTCGCCAAACACGGATGCGACCATCATGATGCTGTAAACAGAACCTGGATTCATCCGAATAAATGACGTTTTGCCATTCGTGCACCCAGGTTCGACGTTGAGTACACCATCGCAGGCGCTCCTGCATGCGATGCTGCGTCCAGAGTAACCGCAGCCATGGTCTCCGAGCTGATAGTCCATGCTGCTGCAAATGTCGTCGAACTGTTCTTGCAAATGGTTGTTGTCTTGCAAACGTCCCCATGTGTTAAGTCAGGGACCGAGACGTGGCTGCACGATCCGTTACAGCCATGCGGATAAGATGCCTGTCATCATGACTGCTAGTGATACGAGGCCGTTGGGATCCAGTACGGCGTTCTGTATTACCCTCCTGAACCCACCGATTCCATATTCTGCTAACAGTCATTGTATCTTGACCAACGCGAGCCGTAATGTTGCGATACGATAAACCGCAATCGCGATAGGCTACAATCCGACCTTTATCAAAGTCGGAAACGTGATAGTACGCATTTCTCCTCCTTACACGAGGCATCACAACAACGTTTCACCAGCAACGGCGGTCAGCTGCTGTTTGTGTATGAGAAATCGGTTGGAAACTTTCCTCATGTCAGCACGTTGTAGGTGTCGCCACCGGCTCCAACCTTGTGTGAATGCTCTGAAAAGATAATCATTTGCATATCACAGCATCGTCTTCCTGTCGGTTAAATTTCGCGTTTGTAGCACGTCATCTTCGTGGTGTAGTAAGTTTAATGGCCAGTAGTGCACTTAAATCTAAGGACATCGCACACATCCATACCCGAGGCAGGATTCGAACCTGCGACCGTAGCAGCTGCGTGGTTCCGGACTGAAGCGCCTTCAAATTCAGTTGGGCGTAGAATCTCAAGCCGTCTTCCGATAACTGAACATTATACAACCGTTTGGCGTGCGAGCTTTATTTCCGTTTATACGTTTTATGAAGCAGTGAACTGTAGTTATTTTGCTCATCGCGCGATCTCATTAGAGGAATAAACTTGAAGTGCTTTAGTTGCAATAACAATGTTACTGAACTTCATATTTCGCAGTAAATTTTAGCGATATTTTATGCTGTCGAACTTTAAGATGTGGCTGCAGTTTCGTGGTCTCGTTGCGTGGCTCCAAATACTTCCTCAACACTTGATACTCCCTGTGAGTGTTCTGCTTTCACCACACATCTATACTTTATTTTTCTAACTTGAATCACTGTTGTGTTAAATTATCAACTGCTGTGAGGGCACCATTTGCAAATGCAGGATGGTCAGAAACAGTCTGAAAAGCTCGTAATGGTGTTGCAGGGGATATTGTGCTGAGAAATAACCGTAAAAACAAGAAAATATTCTATACTTTCCGCCATTTCCGAGTTATTTAGCATTGAAGTTAACCAATCAGATAGTCAGGCGCCACAAATTCAAGCAGCCTGCCGGAGAGGTTATTCGTTTGATTTTCTCAAACCCAATAAACGTAGCTTTTTCTCAACTAGCTGAAATTAATCACTTCCCAAAAGAGCACGTTTGAAGTGGTAATGAGCATTTGACTGACGGATCCACCGATGTCTGTGCATTATCGCATTTCAGAGCGTGCAAATGCTTTAATCCACACGCTCAACGTCCTGGTTAGCTGACTTCAGTGCTGAGTAAGTCGGAAACAGCGCAACGTAACCTGGTTTTATGTTAACAATTACGTCTCAGCGCAACCTTCCCCGCGGCCCCCTTACAGACATTTCAGACTGTTTGAATAAATGTATGGTCACAAGTGAAACCATCCGTTTTAGACAACATTAGGATAATGTGAGTTGCTATTAGCTGATCGTTTGTGTACACGATGTAAAATTCTAGTTCCTGAACGCTTTCCTTGTGTTTCCTCTGCCGAGTGTTTTTCCCACAGAGGCTGACGCAGAATCTCCTGAATTTTCATTATCATTTCCCTTCTTGAAGCAAAAGCTTTTTCTTTGTATTCATTATCAAGAAAGATATAACAAAGGCAAAGTAATTTTCGCGATAAACTGAAACGATGTGCTGGAAATCTTTGTAACCAACTGCGGTAGCTTTTTTTCTCTTTTTCCGTCGACTAGCCGCTTGTGGTTTTTGCAGCGACGCCCGTTGTGTGAATGGAGCTCAATAGCCGGCCACCAGCCCCCCGGTCAGCAGTAACAACACCTGCTGCTGGCTGCCTCGTTTGTTTGGCATTAACGCCGGCTGTTACGCCAGTGGCTTTTAGCTCTTTGTGCCGTAATGACAGCTCCGACCCCCGCCTGCAGCAATCTGTGCACGTTAAAACACCGCTTTGTCGGCTATGGTGACAGTTGTGTGGCCGGTGAGAGTGGATCCACGACTCCCCAATGTTTCCCGATATAAATTTTCGCTTATAAACCTTTTAGTTAGGGAGCTATTTTGTCTGTGTATGACATTTTGTGGAATCCGTGGTTGTACAGTAAAACACATTATGTAACAGTTACCAACCAGTAAAGTGCGACGTTTTTGAAACATTTTAGTGTATACATCTACATCTACATCTATATATATACTCCGCTAGCAACCAAGCGGTATGTGGCGGAGGGCACAATTCGCGCCAAAGTCATATTCCCCCCCCCCCCCCCCCTCTGTTCCACTCGCGGAAAGCGCGAGGGAAAAACGACTGTCTGAACCCCTCAGTACGAGCTCTTACTTCCCTTATCTTTAAATGATATTCATAACGCGATTTGAAAGTTGGTGGTAATAATACATGCTCTACATCCTCGGTGAAGATTGGATTTCGGAATTTAGTGAGCACCCCCTTCTGTTTAGCGCGTCGTCTATCTGCAAGTGTGTCCCACATCAAACTTTCTATGAGATTTGTAACGCTCTCGCGATGGCTAAATGTACCAGTCACGAATCTTGCCGCTCTCCTTTGGACCTTCTCAATCTCTTGAATCATACCCAACTGGTATGGGTACCATATAGACGAACAATACTCTTAAGACTGGACGAACTAACGTATTGTAAGCTGTTTCCTTTGTTGAAGGACTGTATCGCTTCCTGATTCTACCAATAAACCGCAATCTAGAGTTCGCCTTACCCGTTACTTGTGTAATCTGATCATTCCATTTGAGATCATTTCGAATAGTCACACCCAGATACTTGACTGATGTTACCGCTTCCAAAGACTGATCATTTATTTTGTACTCGTACATTAATGGGGATTTTCGCCTTGTTATACGCAGTAGGTTACACTTACTAATATTGAGAGATAGCTGCCAGTCATTACGCCACGCATTTATTTTCTGCAAATCTTCACTGATTTGTTCACAATTTTCGTGTGATACCACTTTCCTGTAGACTGCAGCATCATCGGCTAACAGTCTAAGGCCGCTGTCAATGCCATCAACCAGATCGTTTATGTAAATCGTAAAAAGCAGAGGACCTATTACGCTGCCCTGGGGCACACCTGAAGTTACTATTGTTTCTGTTGAAGTTACCTCGTTCAGGACGACATACTGCTCCCTGTCTGTTAGAAAACTTTCTATCCAACCGCTTATGTCATTGTATAGACCATAAGCGCGCACTTTTTGTAGTAAGCGACAGTGCAAAACAGAGTCGAACGTCTTTCGAAAGCCGAGAAATATGGCATCAACATGGGAGCCGGAATCTAGAGCCTGTTGTGTATCATGCACAAAGAAGGCCAGCGGTGTCTCGCATGACTGCTGTTTCCTAAAACCGTGCTGGTTTCTGCAGATGAGCTTCTCAGAGTCTAGAAAGGTCATTATGTCTGAACACAAAATATGTTCCATGATTCTACAACAAATCGATGTCAGTGAAAACGGGCGGTAATTATGTGCATCCGATTTACTACCCTTTTTATAGATTGCTATGACGTCAGCCTTCTTTCAGTCCCGTGGAACTTTCCGCCGTTCCAATGATCTCTGACAGATGACGGATAAGAATGGTGCTATATTTGTAGCATAGTCAACATAAAATCTTACGGGGATACTGTCTGGGCCAGATGCCTTTCTGGCGTCTAAGGATCTTAATTGTTCTACAATATCAGATACATTAAACACTCTGTCAGCCATCCTTTCGTTTGTTCGATATTTGTTCCATGTAGTTACAGCATTTTGTTGGGAAAGGACCAGCAACTTGGATGATAATTCTTCATTTACATTTCCGTCACAGTTGCGTGTAACTTACCGAGAGTCCATAATTAAGATCCGAGTTCCAAAACTCTGTAGAAAGGGAATTACTGCTCAGAATGGCGCCAAATTTGAAAAGAATGTTATTGACGAAAAGGGAAAAACGCAGTGAAACGAAAGACAGTTTAACGAAAATTTTACCAACTGCTGTAAACGCTTTAACGTAAATGAGATCGGCAACAAATGACAGCTGAATCACAATACGACGGCTATGGTTTGATTTACACATTA
The DNA here is from genome assembly GCF_023897955.1 of Schistocerca gregaria. Taxonomy (NCBI): domain Eukaryota; kingdom Metazoa; phylum Arthropoda; class Insecta; order Orthoptera; family Acrididae; genus Schistocerca; species Schistocerca gregaria. The sequence goes on from NC_064921.1 coordinate 704,404,201, forward strand.
TATAAACGGTACTGTTCAATGTGCATGACTGCGCAAGTTCGGCAGTCGACAGTTGTGGCTCTGTTAGGTAAGCCAATCGACCACGGCAAAATCGTACCATACAGAATGGAAAAAAATCGATTTATTATTGTCCTGAGACCAAAACCCGCATAAAAAGCAAAATCGCATCGGTTTTTCATTCCCTGAGGCCAAAAATCCGATCTTGGTAAGCAAGAGAAACACACCAAAGAAACGCCAAGAATAAATGGATCTCACTTAAGTAGCTTAATAAATGAAGTAGCTTTAAATCTCATGGAAAAGAAAGCAGCAGATATGTGTAAATTTCGCGTAAGCGGTGATATTTACGCCGAATAAATTAAAATGTGTGGTATTCTACATCTTACAGCAATTTTGTTGCTACATCAGCAGGAACTGAATTAATAAAGTTCAAAAGCGCAGTTCGTTTGTTCAACTAACAAGATGGGTTTAGTTTCTTAAACTTACTCGTCTTTTTAGCACTACGTTCTGCATTGATGATCATTTCAAAAACTCTACTAACTTTATCTTCGTCATCGATTTCCTCGCCCGTTTTCATTTGTAGCATTACAGGTTTACCGTATGTAGTTGCAACACGTTTTTGTGTTAACGCCCAACTGTTGTCACTTAAAATATGCTTTTCTATTCTTCCAAAAGATTCAGTTTCATTTTATTAGTGTCATGTGTCTTAGCATCCACCTGTTATAATGCGTACGCTATTTCATTTTCCACTTGTATATATAATGTTCCTGGAGGGAGCACGGTTGATGGTCGGAAGGAGTGAGAGTACAGATGGGAGAGCGGGGGAGGGATTACAAGTAAGAAGTGAGGTAGGAAACAACAGTATGGAGTAGGGGCGTGAACTTCTGTAACTTTACATCATTCATTACCAGAGCGGTACATATTGGTGTATATGGTAATTGTTACCCAAACCTCAATGAGCGCTTTTAAAAGAGAGTTGTATCTTTGATTCCGAGGATGCAGACGAAGAAATTGTAGAGGACTCGATCGCATTTCTGTGTCCCAGTCAGTACAGTATGCTTCGCAAAAGCGTCAACAGCGTCATCTCCTGAAACGCTACAGGGCACCTTCTCCCAAAGCACAATAACAATTTTCTTACAGCAATGTATCTCAAGATTAGGTTCTATTATAGAACAAGATATATGTTCTGTTCACGAGCCGCAGTATAAGAACCGGGCAGAGTTATGGTCGTATTTTCTTCCAAGTTGTCAGCATGCGTGAGTGCTTCTTGTGTTACCTAACTCTTTGCCGTTTCTTCTCATAACACAATGTGCTCTGCAATCCAACAGAAGCGAATGGCACTTCAGTACAAAGCTCCTCGGGAGTCTGATGACTTATTGGCATTTGTTAACTCTGGCCAGCTTTTTAGCCTTTATCTAGGAGGAACGGGTCGACTGGATCTTTGATCGTCGCCTCACACTGAAAAGGTAGTTCCTCTTAACCCCATGGCATGAGGGAACTTAATTTGAAGTAGGATTGACTGTGCTTTACCTGACGCTAAATCCTCTCTGTGGTCCATTTATTATACGCATATATATTCCATTATGAGAGGATGAAGTAACTACTAATTACATGATCCACATATTATAAAAGTAATTAGGTTATAAACTGGATGCAAGGTACAAAATACAGAAATATTCATTTTTATTTGCCACGTCTGACTTGTTTATGATTTGTTACTCTGTCCATACTTTTATTCTAGGTCTATATGTACCATGTAACTTACGTGGCAAGCAACGTTATCGATTCTGAACTCTTCTTCAGCTCATTTTAATCAATCTATTTATTCTCTCTTGACTATGAGTACCTTTCTCTTTACCAATATTCCCATTCTCTTCTTGCATATTCGAAATCAGCTACAGAAACTGACTACAAAACGCTTTGTTCAGTGCATCCACGTTGTTTCTTTCACCGAAAGCAACTTGTATTTCCTTTTCTATTCTTATACCCTCATAATCAAAGAAAAAGATTGGTTTAAGAGATTTCTCTGGTCTCTCTCACGTCCCAGTTTCCCATCTATAACTCTCTCGAATTCACTAGTAAAAATTTTACGTAGTACTAGTCCCTCTCTTCCTTAATTCTAACAAACAGGATTAAAGGAGGAAAAATTGAGAGAAGAATTGTGCTCTCACTGGCACGAAAGCGTCTCAGATATTCTTGACGCTATACATTATTCCGAGGTTTCGTCTGCAAATTACGAGAGCCTACGGTTCATTATGAATCAAGAAACGCACTACTTCCTGTAACTTAATATCTCGAGATAAACTTCTCCAGAGCATTAACGATAACCTCTCATTCCTCGGAATTTGCGAAAATGTAACGCGAAGAAGAAAATAATAAATTCTGGTACATCGTATAATCTCGGACAGGTATTGCGGATTCAGGAGTACAAATATAGTTGTCAATGTCATCTCAGGTACACTACAGCAGATTAGACGGGGGGGGGGGGGGGGTGAATCTCAGTGCCCTGTTATCTGGAGTTCTTTCCACCTGAAAGCTTTTAATTCTTACCTTATCCAGGCCTCGGAACATCATTACGATCTTACGATCTCTTATGTCCTCCAAAACCCGCTGGGGCATGGGTAAAAGGGGGGGGGGGGGTGCGAAGGTGCTAGTGTCTCCATGTTGCAAAGTATTGTAGTGAATGTAGTAAATGACTGATACTATTAATTTAGCCCAAATATCCACGGTAACAGAAAAGAGTTTCCTTGCTGTAGTTCCTTAGAGGTGGTCGTTTGCTAAATACACACTTGTTTAATAGGGCAGTACTATTACGTAAATGTGGCAGTACAATAAGGAATGACCAATAACATTTATTTGGAATAAGCTACGAAATAGTATTTAACTTTGGCACATTTTGATGTGTGGCACTGATGTTCTGAACCTAATATAGTAAAATCTAAATACCTTGGTGTCTCTTGGCAGTCTATGCTATTGTCACTATGGCTGAATGTAATTATACAGACACACTGTTACTGGTCCAAGTTCTCCATAAATAGCAACTGATAACTCGGTGCTTGTTGGCGGAAGAATTTTCATGCCCGCCAGTACAATGCGGAAGCAATAAAGTTTGCACTTGACAGCACTCCCTATTGGCTGTTGTCCACACTATCGGCGGAAGCAAATGACATTCTGAAGGAATAGGCACGGAAGCAGGAAGAGGTCCGGGTCTGTTAAGTGTCACCTGGAGGCAGCTGCACATAACTGACACGGAAATGGTCAAGTCCGACATGTTGAATATTTTTTATACGGCGAGAGTACATCGAAGGAAACAGAAATTTTAGCTGCTAAGACACACTGGAAGTATTTTTTTACAAAATGTTGAAAATTGCCAAATTCGTAGGTCTCCAAGTGGATGGAGAAATGTACAGCCCTACGTTAGCTGTAGACGGCAGTGAACCTGCAACATGACAGGTGTATAGCCTTAACTGACGACGCATCAGTAAACAGACAACACGGCACAGCGTAATTTGTAAGGCGAATTTCAGTTTCCGTTAACAGTTTCTCTAACATAATTGTTCACAGTCCCTATTCATTCGGTTTTTCGTCTTATTTAATATCCACAATAATTAACCGCTGGATTTGCTATGTTGTTAAGTGTTAACATTGGAGATAAAACTGAATTAACTTCCTTTGTGTTTTTTCCGTATATGCTTATTAATAGCATCTGTCTCTATGCAGGTTCCAGAGTTTCACAGTAATATGGAATCCTGTTGAAGTTTAAAACCTTGCGAAAATGAAATATGAAGTTAACTGTAAACAATTTAAATCCCCTATTTCTCCTGAAGACCTACAAATACGTTATTTAATAGTTCATATCAACATATCGTTAGAAATGATGGAAACATTAGCAGAAATAGGAAACTACTCTGACGATTCCATGAACCGTGGTTCGACTGATGATTGTTGTTCTAGTCATAATTAAATAGCGTGCAAAGCCAGTTTCGTTCCTAAAAGCTGAACTCGAATTGTAAAAATGGAAGAAAGATTTCACGAATTATGAAATATATACCAAAACGAAACTCGCAAAAATGTAAAGGAAAGTCGGCCGCTGTGGCCGAGCGGTTCTAGGCGCGTCAGTCCGGAACCGCGTTGCGTCTACGGTCGCAGGTTCGAATCCTGCCTCGGGCATGGTTGTGTGTGGGACTGATAACCTCAGACGTTAAGTCCCATAGTGCTTAGAGCCATTTGAACCATTTTTTTGTAAAGGAAAAATTGTTTTAAAAGGTTTAGAGCTGCCCGTGAGAGTCAGTACACATTTACCGGTGGAGATGTATGAGGCAGGGCGCTCTGAATTGCAAGCGAAGTGAACGTTACTAATTTCCAGGCTTTTTCGATCTAGTTAAAACAGATTCAGAAATTACACACAGGAAGAGGTCGCGAAATTACGAAGCTTACTTCAAGTAAACATGTAGATGAGATTAGATTAGATTAGATTAGATTAGATTAATACTTGTTCCATAGATCATGAATACGACACTTCGTAATGATGTGGAACGTGTCAGGTTAATAAAAGATGTCTGTACAAGAAATTACATTACACAAAATATTGCATGACACTAATGATTAAGTTTTTTTTTCTTAGTTTATATCTAAAAATTCAGCCAATGAGTAGAAGGAGTTGTCATCTAGAAATTCTTTTAATTTATTTTTAAATGTTAGTTGGCTATCTGTCAGGCTTTTGATGCTGTTTGGTAGGTGCCCAAAGACTTTTGTGGCAGCATAATTTACCCCTTTCTGTGCCAAAGTCAGATTTAACCCTGCATAGTGAAGATCATCCTTTCTCCTGGTGTTATAGGTATGCACACTGCTATTACTTTTGAATTGGGTTGGATTATTATCAACAAATTTCATAAGGGAATATATATACTGTGAGGTTACTGTGAGGATCCCTAGATCCTTAAATAGACGTCTGCAGGATGACTGTGGGTGGGCTCCAGCAATTATTCTGATTACACGTTTTTGTGCAATGAATACTTTTCTACTCAACGATGAATTACCCCAGAATATGATGCCATACGAAAGCAGTGAATGAAAGTAGGCATAGTAAGCTAATTTACTGAGATTCTTATCACCAAAATTTGCAATAACCCTAATAGCATACGTAGCTGAACTCAGACGTTTCAGCAGACCACCAATGTGTTGCTTCCAGTTTAACCTCTCATCAATGGACACACCTAAAAATTTTGAAAATTCTACCTTAGCTACAGACTTCTGTTCAAATTCTATATTTATTACTGGAGTTGTGCCATTTACTGTACGGAACTGTATATACTGTGTTTTATCAAAATTTAAAGAGAGTCCGTTTGCTGAGAACCACTTAATAATTTTGTGAAAAACATCATTTACAATCACATCACTTAGTTCTTGGTTTCTGGATGTTATTACTATACTTGTTATCATCAGCAAAAAGAACTAACTTTGCATCTTCATCAATGTGGAATGGTAAGTCATTAATGTATATCAAGAACAGTAAAGGACCTAAGACCGAACCCTGTGGGACCCCGTGCTTGATAGCACCCCAGTTTGAGGAATCAGCTGTTGTTTTAACATTACACGAACCACTTATTTCAACTTTCTGCATTCTTCCAGTTAAGTATGAATTAAACCATTTGTGCACTGCCCCACTCAAACCATAATGATTTAGCTTATCTAAAAGAATTCCATGATTTACACAATCAAAGGCCTTTGAGAGATCACAAAAAATACCAATGGGTGATGTCCGGTTATTCAGAGCATTTAATATTTGATCAGTGAAAGCATATATAGCATTTTCTGTTGAAAAGCCTTTCTGAAAACCAAACTGACATTTTGTTAGTACTTTATTTTTACAAATATGGGAGGCTACTCTTGAATACATTACTTTCTCAAAAATTTTTGATAGAGCTGTCAGAAGAGAGATTGGGCGGTAGTTGTTGACATCCGACGTATCCCCCTTTTTATGCAATGGTTTTACAATGGCATATTTCAGTCTATCAGGGAAAACACCCTGCTCCAAAGAGCTATTACATACGTGGCTGAGAATCCTACTTATCTGTGGGGAACAAGCTTTAAGTACTTTGCTGGAAATGCCATCAATTCCGTAAGAGCTTTTACTTTTCAGTGAGTTTATTATTTTACTGATTTCAGAGGGAGAGGTTGGTGGAATTACAGTTGTTTCAAACTGCGCAGGTATGGCCTCTTCTATTAATAGCCTTGCCTCTTCTAGTGAAGATCTAGATCCTATTTTCTCCACAACATTTAAAAAATGATTATTCAAAATATTTTCAATTTCTGATTGTTTGTTAGTGCACTTGTCATTCAGTTTTATTGCACTAAAGTCTTCCTGTGCTCTCGGTTGCCCTGTTTCCCTTTCAATAATATTCCAAATTGCTTTAATTTTATTATCAGAGTTACTGATCTCAGACATGATACACATGCTTCTGGACTTTTTAATAACTTTTCTTAGTACCGCACAATAGTTTTTATAATATTGAACAATTTCGGGGTCAGTACTCCCTCTTGCTGTTAGATACAGTTCTCTTTTACAGTTGCAAGATATTCTTATTCCTTTAGTTAGCCAAGGTTTTTTACATGTTTTCTTGGAGATGTTATTAATGGGTAATACCTTAGAGAAATTCATAGCTGATGTAAGGCTAAGCTTTTTGTTATCCCCTAAAATTCTGTGTATAGAGTCTATCAGTCAAATTTCGGGCAAGAACCGTGTGCAAAGTGCACCCTAGCATTTTGAACGAAAAAAGAAAGAGTCGCTCTGCAGTCGATGAATGCTATGACGCAATCGTATGCAACAGTGACAGTGAAAGTACGAGAGTTGCCCAGAAAGTAATGCACCCCATTTTTTTTTTCTTAGCCGAAAACAATGCTACGAATGCGAAACGTTACGTATGTATTATTTGATGTATCCTGAGTGAGCGCGCCAAGTTTCTGTCACTTCCGACAGATAGCGTAGCTGCAGGATAGTTTCAAAATGGCGTCTGTAGGTGATGTACGTTACAAGCAACTTGTCGCCACTGAATTTCTGACTGCAGAGAAAGAAACTGTGGGGAATAATTCACAAACGCTTGTGCAAAGTCTATGGGGCATCTCCTGTCGACGGAAGTACAAGTTGTCTCTGGACACTGAGGGTGAGTTCACCAGAAGGCGGTTCATCGGAGCTCTACGATTTGCAGCGGTCGGGACCCCTTCCACGGCTGTCACACGTGACATGTTGCAGCGAGCTGATGTCATTCGCGAGGACAGACGCATTACGACTCGGCAGTTGGCGCTGTATCTGTCAATAAGCAAACGAAGTGTCGATTCAATTATCCGCACTCTTGGATATTCACATGTGTGTGCAAGATTGGTCCTGCGATGTCTAATGGTGGATCACAAACCGCACAGAAAAACGTATGTCTTTATTTGTTGCAACAGTTTGAAGCAAGAGGCCTTCTTGTCCCAGATTGTGACGCTTGATGAAACCTTGGTTGACCATTTTGAGCGAGAAACAAAACGACAACCGATGGAATAGCGCCATTTCCCCTCCCCCCAGAAGAAAACATTCAAAGCAACTGCTTCCGCCGGTAGGTTCATGATCACTGTGTCCTGGGACTTTGAAGGTGTGATTATGATTGATGTGATGCCAAGAGGCAGTACCATTAATTGAGAAGAATATGTCAACACATTAACAAAACTTAAGACGCGCTTCCGGCGACTTCGGCGCCAAAGCAACCCAGGAGATGTTCTGCTGCAATACGAAAACGCTCGGCCCCACACACGTCTGAGGACTGCTGAATACGTCGCATAACAGGGTTGGACAGTGTTATCCTATCCACCCTACCGCCCTGACCTAGGTCCCTCGGACTTCCACTTGTTTGGGCAATTAAAGGACGCCATTCGTGTAAGACATGTTGAGGTCGATGAGGATGTGGTTCAAATGGCTCTGAGCACTATGGGACTCAACTGCTGTGGTCATCAGTCCCCTAGAACTTAGAACTACTTAAACGTAACTAACCTAAGGACATCACACACATCCACGTCCGAGGCAGGATACGAACCTGCGACCGTAGCAGTCGCACGGTTCCGGACTGCGCGTCTAGAACCACGAGACCACCGCGGCCGGCGATGAGGATGTGATTCACACAGTGAAGCACTGGCTCCGCCAGGACAAGAACTGGTACCGACAGGGCAAACACCCCCTTGTTTCTCGCTCTAGGAAGACCTTAGAATGGTATGGAGGTTACGTACAAAAATAGGGTGTTAAATAAAACATGATTATTTCGTGTGTGCAATTCTCATTATGTTCAATAAAGAATTGGGATGGAAATGAAGTCCCATGCTTATTTATTGACAGAATGTAGGGGAACGATGCGGGAGATCCGCCCCGCTGTACTAGCCAAGGTCCGTATGGTGAAGGTTTGCCGTTGCCTTCCTCCGACCGTGATGAGGATGAGTGATGATGAAGACGACACAACACCACTCACCCAACTCGGGGCAGCTGAAAATTCTTGACCCCGCCTGGAATCGAACCCGGGACCCCGTGCTCGGGAAGCAAGAACGCTACCGCGAGACCACGAGCGGCGAACAATAAGGATCTGTTGAAGAATAAAAAGTGGTGCTTTACTTCCTGGGCAACCCTCGTATCAGTGGATTACTGTTTCCGCAGCTCTATATCTTTCTTCAAGAACCTCAGGACATAGTAGGGCCAAAAATTTAAAATTTGGCTGTTAAGTTGCAAAAATCTTGTAATCGGCATAGAAAAATTTGAAAAAACTGGGAGACAAGAAGATTCAGTATTACATCCGAAATGTCTTCGTACCAGTTGCAGAAAATAATTCATTGCTATTGTTGGAGTCTAGGGTCTGGACATAATAACAACTCTATTTTTAGAGGACGACGAAAAGAATCAATATATTTCGGTTTCCACCCGGAACTACTAGTGTGATACAGCCTTTCGGAAAAGAAATTTTTTGAAAGTGTTAAGTATTTTCCAGAAATTTCCATCATGTTGTCATTTCAGATTTATCAGTGGAACAGTATTGTCGAACTTCAGACACCTGTGCGTTGTCAGTTGGTACTACCACGTTTTACGAACTTGATCAAGTATGTAACTTTACTTTTGTCAATTGTGCCTGACGTAAGGAAAATGTTTGTTTTCGTCTTCCAGTAGAAATTTCAGATTTTTGTGAAGAGCACAGGGAAGAAACAAGGAACTGCTTCATTGTTACAAAAATATTCATTAATGAAAAATTGTCATAAGAACTGTGCTACAGGAGCTGTTACAAAATATTTCATGTCAACAAATTAAAATCTCGTCTGTAATGTGTCATCATGCACTGCCTTCTTTCCGCTACCAGTCACTTACGTAACAATTACATCTTCAACAGTTTTGCTGTCGCTATGAACTTCAAGTCGTTAAAAATTAATGATCTGAGGCGTTATTGTGATGGATTAAGCTATTAAAATTCATGTATGAGGACTTTGAACTTCACGGCACACGGCGCTATCGTCTACTGTCACGGCTTCGTCAGCTTGCTCGCCAATACGCGCCCTAGACAGGAAAGGCTGTACCGCTGTTATAAGCGGCACTTTGTATGGCAAAAATGAGAGCTTTAACATTTTTCAATATATTTGCAACTCTCCTTAGCAAATAAAAATCTGACAGTGCATTTCTTTCAGCGTACTCTTACTGTGTGAATAATTTCAGGGCGACTTCCGACTTGCCGCCCCCCTTGTGAGAGGTGCCTGGCGAGTAGCTGTGGGCTGTGCCTGTACGGTGGCGGTCTCTCGCGATGTTAGTTGTGCAACTCTTGCTTGGTACACAACAGGTATTCAAATTGTGCGTCATGGCCTTGTACCAACCACACGGAAGCAACAAACTGCGAGAGGCACTGGGCTCAACCTCACAGCCAGCCGGCTTACTACAATCCCTTTAATCCATCTTCTCAGATTGGTTGTTGCACTCATATCGCCCTTTCGTTACTGCCAGATCTAGGTTCTATGGAAATTTCTCTTAAATTTACGTGCACATCTTTATTTTTCCTAATCTAACGCTTTTAGTGCGAATTTTACTGGCTAAACAGGGTGGTTCATTGATAGTTACCGGGCCAAATATCTGACGAAATAAGCATCAACCGAAAAAACTACAAGCAGCGAAACTTGTCTAGCTTGAAGGAGGAAACCAGATGGCGCTATGGTTGGCCCGCTAGATTACGCTGCCATAGGACAAACGGATATCAAGTGCGCTTTTTTTAAAAAATAGGAAACCCAATTTTTATTACATATTCGTGTAGTACGTAAAGAAATATGAATGTTTTAGTTGGACCACTTTTTTCGCTCTGTGATAGATGGCGCTCTAATAGTCACAAACGTATAAGTACGTGGTATCACGTAACATTCCGCCAGTGCGGATCTTATTTGCTTCGTGACACATGACCCATGTTAAAATGGACCGTTTACCAATTGCTGAAAAGGTCGATATCGTATTGATGTATGGATATTGTTATCAAAATGCCCAACGAGCGTGTGCTATGTATGCTGCTCGGTATCCTGGACGATATCATCCATGTGTCCGGGCCGTTCGCCGGATATTTACGTTATTTAAGGAAACATGAAGTGTTCAGCCACATGTGAAACGTCAACCACGACCTGCAACAACTGATGATGCCCAAGTAGGTGCTTTAGCTGCTGTCGCGGCTAATCGGCGCATCAGTAGCAGACAAACTGCGCGAGAATCGGGACTCTCAAAAACGTCGTTGTTACATCAACATTGATTGCACCCGTACCATATTGTTATGCACCAGGAATTGCATGGCGACGACTTTAAGCGTCGTGCACAGTTCTGCCACTGGGCACAAGAGAAATTACGGGACGATGACAGATTTTTTGCACGCGTTCTATTTAGGACGAAGCGTCATTCACTAACAGCGGTAACGTAAATCGGCATAATATGCACTATTGGTCAACGGAAAATCCATGATGGCTGCGACAAGTGGAACATCTGCGACCTTGGCGGGTTAATGTATGGTGCGGCATTATGGGAGGAAGGATAATTGGCCCCCATTTTATCGATGGCTATCTAAATGGTGGAATGTATGCTGATTTCCTACGTAATGTTCTATCGATGTTACAACAAGATGTTTCACAGCATGACAGAATGGCGACGTACTTCCAACATGATGGATGTCCGGCACGTAGCTCGCGTGCGGTTGAAGCGGTATTGAATAGCATATTTCATGACAAGTGAACTGGTCGTCGAAGCACGTTCACAAAGTTCACAAAGGTACATGTATCACATTGAAACAACCGAAATAAAATGTTTAAACGTACCTACATTCTGTATTTCAATTTAAAACATCTACCTGTTGCTCGCGAAAGGCAAAGGTCCCGAGTTCGAGTCTCGGTCGGGCACATAGTTTTAATCTGCCAGGAAGTTTCATATCAGCGCACACTCCGCTGCAGAGTGAAAATCTCATTCTGGAAACATCCCCAGGCTGTGGCTAAGCCATGTCTCCGCAATATCCTTTCTTTCAAGAGTGCCAGTTCTGCAAGGTTCGCAGAAGAGCTTCTGTAAAGTTTGGAAGGTAGAAGATGGATACTGGCATAAATAAGCTGTGAGTACCGGGCGTGAGTCGTGCTTCGGTAGCTCAGATGGTAGAGCACTTCCTATTTAAAAAAACGCAGTTGATATCCGTTTGACCTATGCAGTGCCATCTAGCGGACCAACGATAGCGCCTTCTGGTTTCTACCTTCAAGCTAGACAAGTTTCGTTCTTTGTAGTTTTTTTTCGTTTGGCGCTTGTTTCGTGAGATATTTCGCCCGGTCACGATCAGTGGACCACCCTGTATAGTGCAGATTAGTAATAATTTGAATCTGACACGTATTCTGTAGTAATTAAATTTGAATTTATAAACGTAGGCTTCGTCAGCGCTTGTCACAGTCAATAAAACTTTCCTTGGTTTGTGACCATATTGTCAATATGTAAAACTACCGACGTTTCGAGTTGCAAGTGACCGAAACGCACTGGTGGATACAGAAAAACCTCAAGCAGGGGTCGCTAAAGATATCTTGAGCTACCTTTACTTTTACCGGAATAAAAAATAATCAAGTCACATGCAAAGTTTTATTCTAGAATATACACTTTATTCGCACTGAAAAATGCAAACCACTAGTACACTTAGCACTAAAACACACACCGTAACACTCTGCGTATTTCTAATATCACTAAGCACGACACTGACTGGTAATTTGACCAGCTTTTCTCACATCGGGCGGTTGGAAAACATGCAGCTGCCACCGCTTCTACAAGCCGCCGCCCAAACCACCCCAGCATGCAAAGTGTTCGGCCAGCCACAGTCAAGAGTCTCTGCGCCTCCAGCTGAGCAGCCGGTCTGGGCGGTCAGCGGGCCACAGAACAAAGTGAGATACGTGACACCGATCCTGGCCGTGTGTTGTTGCACAAATTGGTAATAGCCAATAATCGCAGTTGTTCACTTTTTATCACTTCCAAGTTATCGAGACGATTGTAGCTTTCAAACTGTGTATCTGGCAGCGACTCTACTTCCATTATATATGTGGCTCGGCTGCTTCGAGAACAATCGCTGTCAGAATGTTCACTGTCAGACATTTATGTAGTGTGAACAAATACCTACTGTGACAGCGACAAGCCAATACATATCTTACGACGTATAACATAAGGGCGAGTTTCCAATGATGAAATCATCCGGAAATTAATGTGTGTGGAACTTTTATTGTCAATTCCATTCCTTTTTACCACATTCTATAGAGGACTTCTATAGTAACAACGCGTTTTTAGAAATATTTTCGATAGGCACTATTACCGGAGGTATACTCATGAATAGTTTCCAAACCTAACTCTTATTATGAGTTGTTGTTGTTGTTGTTGTTGTTGTTGTTGTTGTTGTTGTTGTCTTCGGTCCTGAGACTGGTTTGATGCAGCTCTTCATGCTACTCTATCCTGTGCAAGCTTCTTCATCTCCCAGTACCTACTGCAACCTACATCCTTTTGAATCTGCTTAGTGTATTCATCTCTTGGTCTCCCTCTACGATTTTTACCCTCCACGCTGCCCTCCAATGCTAAATTTGTGATCCCTCGATGCCTCAAAACATGTCCTACCAACCGATCCCTTCTTCTAGTCAAGTTGTGCCACAAACTTCTCTTCTCCCCAATCCTATTCAATACCTCCTCATTAGTTACGTGGTCTACCCATCTAATCTTCAGCATTCTTCTGTAGCACCACATTTCGAAAGCTTCTATTCTCTTCTTGTCCAAACTATTTATCGTCCATGTTTCACTTCCATACATGGCTACACTCCAAACAAATACTTTCAGAAACGACTTCCTGATATATAAATCTATATTCGATGTTAACAAATTTCTCTTCTTCAGAAACGCTGTCCTTGCCATTGCCAGTCTACATTTTATATCCTCTCTACTTCGACCGTCATCAGTTATTTTACTTCCTAAATAGCAAAACTCTTTTACTACTTTAAGTGTCTCATTTCCTAATCTAATTCCCTCAGCATCACCCGATTTAATTTGAATGCATTCCATTATCCTCGTTTTGCTTTTGTTGATGTTCATCTTATATCTTCCTTTCAAGACACTGTCCATTCCGTTCAACTGCTCTTCCAAGTCATTTGCCGTCTCTGACAGAATTACAGTGTCATCGGTGAACCTCAAAGTTTTTACTTCTTCTCCATGAATTTTAACACCTACTCCAAATTTTTCTTTTGTTTCCTTTACTGCTTGCTCAATATACAGATTGAATAACATCGGGGAGAGGCTACAACCCTGTCTCACTCCTTTCCCAACCACTGCTTCCCTTTCATGCCCCTCGACTCTAATAACTGCCATCTGGTTTCTGTACAAATTGTAAATAGCCTTTCGATCCCTGTATTTTACCCCTGCCACCTTTAGAATTTGAGAGAGAGTATTCCAGTCAACAATGTCAAAACTTTCTCTAAGTCTACAAATGCTAGAAACGTAGGTTTGCCTTTTCTTAATCTTTCTTCTAAGATAAGTCGTAAGGTCAGTATTGCCTCACGTGTTCCAACATTTCTACGGAATCCAAACTGATCCTCCCCGAGGTCCGCATCTACCAGTTTTTCCATTCGTCTGTAAAGAATTCGCGTCAGTATTTTGCAGCTGTGACTTATTAAACTGATAGTTCGGTAATTTCCACATCTGTCAGCACCTGATTTCTTTGGGATTGGGATTATTATATTCTTCTTGAAGTCTGAGGGTATTTCGCCTGTCTCATACATTTTGCTCACCAGCTGGTAGAGTTTTGTCATGACTGGCTCTCCCAAGGCCGTCAGTAGTTCTAATGTAATGTTGTCTACTCCGGGGGCCAGGTTTCGACTCAGGTCTTTTAGTGCTCTGTCAAACTCTTCACGCAGTATCTTATCTCCCATTTCGTCTTCATCTACATCTACATCTACATTATGAGTTAGGTATGGAAAACTATTGTCACGTTATTAGTAAAAATACGGTCACGAGTCTTGTAACATTATTTTACTGAGAAATTAATATGAATTTCTATTATTAATACTTCACAATCAACTGATCACTCTCACTCTTGACCAATCTTCACACTTGCACTTGATACAACTCGGACTTGTTACTTATTCATTCTTCAGTCTTAATATTTCTGCGTTTGAATGTAAACTGGCTTCCTATTCGCCGAATAGTCCGTATTTATAACGCTGCGTATCGAAGGTTCTCCGTACAACAAAACATTAGAATATTCGCAACTTTTCTTGAACAAGTGCTAGACAGAATATCGTATCGATGTCGCTAGACTTGCGGACTTTTATTTTTGAAGTTCTTCCCATCAGCCAACAAGACTTTTTTTATATAACGTAGCTGGGTTCTAATTCGTCTTAGCTCCCTACACAAATACAGGAGACCCTCCCCACGACCCCACGGTACACAGGAGACTCTGGTGAGATGGGATGTTTCAAGACGAACTCTCTCCTTCATTTTGTTGATTCGCTTAGCAGAAGTACCGTACCACGTTTAGGCAGTAGAGTGTGAAATAACAGCCAGTCTGATCACAAAAAAATTTGGCTTCAATATACGCCCAGTTTAAGAGACGTTGCCTACTACCATACAAGGAGAATTTGCAAACACTGCTAGGCAGTAAATGCGCCGACCAGCAATCGCGCGACTCCACAAAGAGTGTTACCGGTCGATTAGCCAGCGACGTCTGCGCCGCTTATAGGCCAGAAAAGTACATCGCCTGCCTGCAACACACTGCCGAATGACTGCATTCTGCATAACCGAGTTAAATGCTTAGCAGAGTTGTTTCACGCTTGGTTGCCGCTTCTCCTCCCTACAGAATTAAAAAAAACTTCATCTGCCTCAACACTGTTATTATTAGCACATGATCTCGCAGCTTTCAGTGTGAAATTTCTTGTTCTGCTGGGAGTGTTACTTCATTTCGCGGAGTCAGTTCATAAGTTGTTTGTTGTGGATAACTAAATTCGACCTTTCTTCTCGTACATTGTTGCAATATTAATCACTCGGAGCTGTACTCGGAGGACGTATCCTTCTATTGAACATAATTTCTGTGTTTCATAACAAGCTATGCGTCTGTGTTCATCATTTTTTATTTGCTCCACGTTACTACGCTGAACGTCAGGAGTTATCACGATGGAATGAATTAAAGGAATTTCACGCCTGTACAGCGAGACACAGTTCTGATGCAGTTGATGTTATTGGGTCCAGAAATTCCAGTTTCAGTACAGTAATCGTTACAAGAATCCGTCAAACTTTTATTGGCAGCTGACAGTCTGCGAGAGCATGAGACTCAGAACCGAATATCTCGCTCGTCGGAAGCAGTCACGTTCATGATTCGACTATCTGAGCACTCCTCCAGAACTGACTCAACTTTTCATATGAAGCGTCCCCTTTGAAAAATTATCAATGACAGTGCACACAACGTACTCAGACCGTTCTCTCTTTACTTATTCTGATCATCACTAAACTGACACACAACATTTTTAGCGCAACGCAATCTGACTTTCAATAATCCTTACAAAAGAATGGCCCTGACTAACATTAACCTATGACTTTCATGAATCATTTACCTCACAAAAATCTTCGTTACCCGAACTACTGCAATACAGCGAGCGCCAATACTGCCACCTAAATAGAAGATTCTAACTACTGAAGACACTAACTACTGATAGGCATAGTTAGCAATTGAAAGATTTTGATAGAGAACTAACAATGTATTTACCTTAATAGCGTTCAATATATAATTTTATGACATCCAACCAAACCAATTTCCTTTTTTTTGACGGACACACGTCCTGATCTTCAGTTCTCAAAACTCTGGCGTCTCTCTCCCCACATCCACCACTGCTGGCGTCTCACCTCCAACTGCCCAACACTACAATAGAGAATATTCCAACAATGCCAAACAGCCACAGTCAGTGATTTTCATACAGAATGCTACATGGCGTTACCAATATAAAAACTTAAATATTGCCACTGATGTTTCCACCTGCTATTTCCGAACACTGCTACCAGAGGTTCTCCCAGAGGGAAATGCTTTATGCGACTGCCAGAGATAAGCAGGAAATTCAAGTTCGACTCCTGGTCCGGCACGTAACTTCACTTGTAGCTATAGATTCACTACAATTGTAACTACAGATTCACTAGATCAGTGGCTTAACACGCGTCGACATTTTACGTTGATATCGTTTACTGTCACTCCTTGTGCACATATTTCATCGTCATCGGTCTGGTCTCATTTCATTACAGTACATTTAACTCATTTCGCATGTAATCTAAAAAAAGGCATCACGAAATTACCAAAAGCTCTTCTAATGTGTATTTACAAATACAGACTAACAGTTTATATCAAGGGACCATCTTGAAGCCATCTATGTATTAACAAGAATGGTTAAGAAATAGTACATGTGAAAACAATGAAGTCATACATTGTGTACAGCAGTCACCACGGAGACCATTACATCAGGTTAAAGGAACGTTCAGTGACGTCAAGTACATAACTGTTATCAGATGCAGCAGTTCAATTACAATATGTGTAATGTTACCTTATGAATTGAAATGTCATGTGGCTAGGGCCTCCCGTCCGGGAGACCTGTCGCCTGGTGAAAGTCTTTGTAGTTGACGCCAATTCGGCGACTTGCGTGTGGATGGGGATGACATGATGATGAAGACAACACAACACCCAGTCCGTGAGCGGAGAAAATCTCCAACCCA
The DNA here is from genome assembly GCF_023897955.1 of Schistocerca gregaria. Taxonomy (NCBI): domain Eukaryota; kingdom Metazoa; phylum Arthropoda; class Insecta; order Orthoptera; family Acrididae; genus Schistocerca; species Schistocerca gregaria. The sequence continues at coordinate 704,421,470 of NC_064921.1, forward strand.
CCCGGGAATCGAACCTACGCCCCCTTGCACGGCATTCTGCCACGTTGATCACTCAGCTATCGAGGCAGACATTTTACCTTATTAATCACGAAGTGCACAAATTGACTGTCCATTGCACTGCTCAATATACTCTCTCACCATAGTTGTATCAGAAACTAGAGACAGAATTAAGCGATGTTTGTTTTCATACGTGTGCAGCGATATCGCTTACAAGTTTGGATCATTTCTCGTAACTTCATCAAAGATTCACAGCTTACAGTATCAAAGTCCTTTACTGTCGACAATAGATAAAGCTAGTAAAACAGAGGAATGAATATGAACCGCCAAAACCCTGAAACGTACATTCTAAAGCACAAACTAGTATCACGTATCTGAGAGTATTCGCCTGGGGCCAAATAGAACATCGAAGTGCATACGCGATATATGGGCACCTACTAAACAGTCTAGATTATACGAAATCGCAAGATACAACTTCGTTAATTTTGTACACAGGGTAAAAAATTTTTACAGCTTCAGTGGTTCAGGGGCGTCGCGTCGGATAATGTCTTGAAAGCTGCACAGTATTTCAACCAGAATTCTGCTCTTCATCTTCAGGTGCTTACTGGCATGTTGCTGTAGTTGCTCTTCAGTATATTCGTTGGCTCACCAGAAAAGCGCAGGCGCCATGGGGTGGGGCTATCAAGTCATCGCAGACGAATCGTAGAGAACTTCGACATCCAGAGCCCCCTGTCGGCGGAACGGATGACGGTCTAAGCATGCGCTACGAGGGAAAAGCTGGACACAAATCGCGGCCCAAGGCGTGCGTGGGCGGTGTGCTGGTGGCCAATTTAAGTGTCCTGACTTCGATTCGCCATCTGTGTTAATTCTTTGGATTCGTTCGCCTGCAGTCGACAGTGCTTTAGAACCGTCAGTGCTGGTTCCCATGCCTCGCTAAGTTGCAACGTTGTAATCCCGCGAGTGTTGATCAGGTATTTGGTCTGTCTCTTTAATGATGGCGTTCCAGTACGTGGAAGCAGGCGAAACTATCATTAGGGCCAGAGTTGGATTAAAGCGTGATTGACTTGCTGAGTTAGTGAAGCTCTTTCTCTTGAATAAATGCCAACCGGTGTGGCCGAGCCGTTCTAGGCGCTTCAGTCTGGAACCGCGCGGCCACTACGGTCGCAGGTTCGAATCTTGCCTCGGGCATGGATGTGTGTGATGCCCTTAGGTTAGTTAGGTCTAAGTAGTTCTAACTCACAATTCAAAAAAGGTATTTTTGGCTCAAAAACGGCCTGTTCGAGCTATATGTGGTGTAAGTTCGAGAACCTCTTGTCGAACCCTATTCAACAGTCTGGGAATTCTGACGTTTCCCTCATAGTATATATTTTCTTTAATGTCGTTTGTTGTTAGCAATATTAGCCTATTCCCAAGAGTTAGCAGCTTTCACTCAGTTAATACTAGACAGAAATCCAATCTGCATGTGGAATGCACTTCCTTGACTCTTGTGCAGAAAGGAGTGCAGTATTCTGTTGCATCCATTTTTAATAAGCTACCACAAGAACTCAGAAATCTTAGCAGTAGTCCAAACTGAAGAGTTTCCTCATGGCTCACTGCTTCTATTCTGTCGAGGAGCTATTGGAAGAGCTAAAAAATTAAGCAAATTTCAGCGTTACATTGTTGATTTTCTTTATGTAAACTTACGACTTGTCACCTGAATATGTTTTCTTATATTTCATTTTATCTGTTTGTAATATTGTGTTATAATTTCATGTATTGAGTCGTTCCATGACCACGGAGACTTCTCCTTAATTTGGTCCCACGGAACAATAAATAAATAAATAAAATATGTCCTAGGGGACTGATGACCTCAGATGTTAAGTCCCACAGTGCTCAGAGTCCTTTGAAACATTTCTTGAATAAATCATCCCAAGTTTTCCGAAATTGTTGTCATTTGTTTGTCAGTACATGTACGTCATACCTACTGATTTCCGGTCAATTAGGATAATTCTTTCGTGGTGCTCAATTTTCTTGTCTTAGAGTGTATTAATTACTAGCGCCAGTTTATGTCTTTACATTTAGTTACCTGTTCAAGCAGTAGATTATTAAAAACTTCCTGGCAGATTTTAACTGTGTGGCATACCGAGACTCGAACACAGAGTCCCGAGTTCGAATCTCGGTCCGGCACACAGTTTTAATCTGCCAGGAAGTTTTATATCAGCGCATACTCCGCTGTAGAGTGAAAATTTCATTCCAGTAGATTATTATTTGATTAGGATTCGGATGAACGAGTTAGTGCAGAAGCCATCCATATCGCAAGAAAATGGGCACGGTGTGACGAGAAGAGCGTTCAGTAATTCCCATCGTGGTAACTGCTTATGTTTAAAGCGAGCGAAATGATCTAGATGTACGAGATTGGACTCGTTTTCGATGGGTGGTGGTTCAAAACCCAGTATGGCGATAAAGATTTAGGTTTTTCGTGGTTTCCCTAAGTTGCCCCACTGCAGATCGCAAACGAGGATCCGTGCAACGGAATAGGTTCTTAGATATGCGACTAGTTCGAACACTTGCTAACTAATAGACACTACTACAGTGTCCTCGACGGCGAAAATTCATCAGGAACAAGGGTATCGTCAGGAGTGCCCCAGGAAAGTATCATAGATCGCTCTTGTTCTCTATATACGTACACGATATATTGGTTAGGGGGAGCAGCAGTCGTACACTGTTTGCTGATGATCCTGTAATGAACGGGAAAGTTTTAGCGTTAAAGGACTGTATGAGGGACTTGATGACACAGACTGAATTTGTTTGTTGAGATGAAAGGCCCCTTGCTCTAAATGTGATAGAAGTTAATGCAGATAACAATAAAAAAACAATACTGTAATGTTCGAATACAACACTAGTCGTCTGCTGCTTGACACTGTCACTTCAATTAAATGTCTTGTCGTATTGTTGCAAATTGACAAGAAGTGGAACGAATAAGTTAGGTCGGTTGTAAAGAAGTGGAATGATCGACTTCGGTTTATTAGGAGAATTCTAGGAAAGTAAATTCCATCTAAGAAGGAGACTTCGTACAGAATATTTGTGCTACTGATTCTTTAGATTAGGTTAGATTAGATTAGTTTTTTGTTCCATAGATCCGTGCTGAGAAGATCTTCGTGTATGTGGAACATGTCAAGTTTTATTTTCTTTTTTTCTTAAGTTGAAATAACAATATATACATCATTTGTTTCTATTAAAAAACTCGTCAATGGAGTAGAAGGAGTTGGCTACTAGTAAGTCTTTCAGACTCCTTTTAAACTGATCTTTATTTGTAACTAAATTTTTTATGTTTGCTGGCAAATTATTGAAGATGAGTGTTCCTGAGTAGTGAACCACTTTTTGAAGTAAAGTAAGTGCTATTCAGTCCTTGTTCAGATCATTTTTGTTCCTTATATTGTATTTATGAACTGAGCTGTTTGTTGGAAAAAGAGATATATTATTTAGGACAAATTTAATTAAGGAGTAAATATACTGAGAGGCAGTAGTTAGTATACCCAGTTTTTTGAAGAGGTTTCTACATGACGTCCGTGAATTTACTCCACTAATAATACCTATCACACGCTTTTGGACTCTGAAAACTTTTGTTTGCCTTGAAGAGTTACCCCAAAATATTATACCAAATGACATTATGGAATGAAAGTAGGCAAAGTATGCAAGCTTTTTCATTTTTATGTCGCCTATGTCAGCCAACACTCGAATTGCAAATACAGATTTGTTAAGGCGTTTCTGCAGTTCAGTGGTATGTTCCTCCCAACTGAATTTATTATCGAGTTGTAATCCCAGGAATGTAAGACTTTCAACGTCTTCTATCTGCTCTTCTTCATACTTTATGCATGTGCTGGGTGAAAAACTGTTACAGGTTCTGAATTGCATGTAGTGAGTCTTTTCGAAATTTAATGTTGGTGAGTTGGCTTTAAACCATTTATTAATATCCATGAAAATATGATTTGCAGATCTTTATAGAACTACACTCGACATACTATTTATTGCAATACTTGTGTCATCTGCAAACAAAACGAACTCTGCTTCTGGCAGTGTAACTGATGAGAGATCATTAATGTACACAAGAAAAAGCAATGGCCCTAAGATGGATCCTTGTGGGACACCACATGTAATTTCTTCCCATTCTGTTGATGACTGATGACTTAATTCACTGTTCGCTTGCACTGACACCCTTTGTTTCCTGTTAGCTAGGTATGACTTGAACCATTTTGCAGCACTGCCTGTGACATCACAGAATTCTAATTTATTTAAAAGGATGTTGTGGTTCACACAATCAAATGCCTTTGACAAATCACAGAAAATACCTGCTGCTTGTAATTTGTTATTTAATGAATTAAGTATATTTTCACTGTAGATGTGAATAGCCTTCTCGATATCAGAACCCTTCAGGAATCCAAACTGTGTTCTTGATTATATGTTCTTGAGTACTACCCGAGCGTTTGGGACGTCCATCAATTCGCACTGTCGAAGACAACGAAGCGATTCAGAGGTGTGCTGCTATATTTGATACTGATAGGTTCTATCAACAAGCGACTGTTACGACAATGCTCTGTGTATACAAAAGTGATTCCCTGGAGGGAAGATATGCTTTCTTGTGAAACACAATGAAGAAATGTGATTCTTCCTTTTCTTCTGGCATATTAGCTGATGGGACACTCCTTGGGTATACTGGCGACTTATATTGTGAAACGGAGATAGGCGTCCAGAAAGGGGGGGAGGAGGGAGGGAGATTGGCGATTAGCCTTCTCCTCTAATCTGGGTACGGCGTTTTATTTGTTACGGAATTTTCATGAATTTCTAGCAATAATTATTTGCTGCTTTGCTGTGGTGCAGATTACAGAACCTTTCTCTTATATCTATGAACCCAGAACTTCTCGCACTCCGTTGCGTGCAGCTCAGAAGCCATTTTGAGAGTGGTTTTGGGAGATTTCTCATCGTCATAAAAAAATATGGCTTTAAAAACACATTTCCAGTTATACCAACATTCCAAAAAAGAAATTGTGGAAGTAATGGAATAAATCCATTAACGTCATCAAATACCAAGTTTTGTAAGCATGCAAAATGTTGTGGATGTCATCAAAGTTTATCTCTATTTTTTCACTCCGAGGAGTATTAACTCGTCATTTGTTTGCAGAATGAAATTTTAACTCTGCAGCGGAATGTACGCTCATGTGAAGCTTTAAAGCTTCGTCATTTCGTGTTGCTTAGTTTTGTTCATATTAAATGGGAAGAGCTCAACCGTTCTGGTTCTTTTTCTATAGCAAACTTTTAATCTTCAGTGACAAATTTAATAAAGCCTTTGTGAATATCTTGTAACTTTATTTCATAACTCGTCGAATACGGTGGAGGTTATTGTATGAGAATGTAATTTGTTCTTTGGATCAAAAAGGTCTGTATTCGCATTAGTAAGATAAAAGAATGAAGTTTGTATATGTTATTGAAATACGCTTCCCGAGTGTGTCTCAAAGCAATGTACCTTAAATACTAATAATAAAAGTTTTGTGTAGTTCACAAATTTAGTTATTGGGGTATGGCACCTTTTTAAACACACCGATTTAGTTATATCAAAAGTGGCAGTTTTAGAATTTTACCCCCAGTTGGAAAAAATTCTGCAGACGCCTGTGGAAAAGGGGTACAACATTTCGGCGATCAGACATGCTGCCATTGTTTAGAGAACCAGATTTACGACAGACTACAGAACGTTGCTACGGCGACCGACATAAATCTCCTCTAGGGATAAAGAAGACAAAGTGAGAGATATCACGGCTCGCACAGAAGCATGTACACAACTGGTTTTCCTTCGCTCCATTTGCGAGAGGAACAGGAAAGGGAATGGCGAGCAGCACTACACGGAACCTCCCAACACCTCTGTAGATGTAAATGTACAATATACTGTTGCTCGGTGTCAGTACTCAACACAGATACTGCAGTCTTAGCGCTACGGAGAGATTTATAATGGAACACTCTTTTGAAGTGCATACGGTTTATTCCCTCAGTGATAGAGTTTTTTTGTGTGACAGAATATCGTCAGATCTGAATCACTAATAACTAAGAGACTAACAGTGTGTAAACAATGGTTGAGCCTGCAACGGATAGATTATGTCTGTACGTGTTTTTTGAGCAGGATTTGTTTTGCCAGTGACGTCACCGCATCAGTGTAGACACAATCGCCTGATTGTTACGAATTAGCTTTGTGTATAAGTTAAATTGGTGGTGCGTGGAAACTCCTTTAAGTGCGATATTGATTCGAGTGTCATTACGAAGAGTTTGCGGAGCACTAATAGAACTCAATGTGAGAGAATAAAAATATCTGTTGTAATATAAGTGAAAATGGGTATTAGATGGAAAATTACAAAATCATGAAAGATGCCGTTTCGTATGACTCATAAATATGTCCCGAATCATCGAAAACGTAAGTCAGAGGACTACTCGCGTCGACTTGAATCCAAAAAGACTGAAAGGTCCATTACTGAGCGAAAGAGAGAGCTACGGCGGCATCGAAAAGGAAATGAATAACCGGCGCAAAGCTATTACGCGTATGGTCCATCGCGCCTAGAGCGGCCAGTAACAGTTCAAACGTCCATGAATCAGTTGCAGGTATCGTTGGAAGTTAACACTTAGTGTAACGATTGCATTAAAGAAATTGATAATTAACTTGCATATTAATACGAAACACTTCGTACGATTTTATGCCGTCATTTTCACGGACCCAAACTGCATATGCAGAAATTCCTCTTTTTTTCCCCAGTGAATCATTGCTGCATATGTGGGTGTATGTGAACTCGCAGAATGATCAACGGTGGAGTTCTCGAAATGTTCATCGATAACAGCGAGGAGCTCTAAGAAAGGAGAGGCAGGCAGCAATCAGTCGCAATTACATTAGTTTTTATTGTTCTTGCAAATGTAGCTTTCGGCTATAAATAGTCACCTTCAGTGCTAAAATACAAGGAAATTTACAGAATCAAAATTAATTTACTTTACATTGAACAAAAAGTAAACACCACGTTATCCAATAGCAGCAATCCATACAGTAAACATACAATTCGAGCTACAATTCAATAGACTCGGGACAGTGCATGTCACCACATGTTCTTACAGATGTTTAAGCTAAAGGAAACTTATTTACAGCAAGTTTGCTCCTGCCTATACACCTGTAAGAACATATGGTGACATATACTCAGCGAGTCTGTTGATTTGTAGCTCCAAGAAATGGCTCCGAGCACTATGGGACTTAACAGCTGAGGTCATCAGTCCCCTAGTACTTAGAACTACTTAAACCTAACTAACCTAAATAAAGCACACACATCGATGCCCAAGGCAGGATTCGAACCTGCGACCGTAGCGGTAGCGCTGTTCCAGACTGAAGCGCCAAGAACCGCTCGGTCACACCAGCCAGCTGAATTGTAGCTGAATTGGTGTATTGACCAGTATGGATTGCTGTTATTGGATAGCATACTGTTTACCTTTTCTTCTATGTAATGTAAATTAATTTTGATTCTGTAATTTTTCTTGTATTTTAGCACTGAATACGGCTTTTTCTATCCGGAATCTAGATTTTCAAGCATGATAAAAACTAATGGGACTGCTACTGATAGCTGTGTGCCTCTCCTTCCTTATAGTCTGCAGTCGCTGTACACAATGGTTCATTATGGAAACATCGTTGGTCAAGGGACTCTGTTTGTTACGAAAGCAGGAGTATGGTGTGCAAATAGTGCAATTTGAATTACTGAGCCGATCTCTTTCCACCGAAATATAGCTTTTAATAGGCGTGTTAAAGATCAATTAACGAAAAAATTTAAAATATTTTCATAGAGAAAAAAATGGAAGGAACAAGTGCCAGTACCTCACTGTAACAAATTAGTTCCTACAATGAAATAAACATCGTTCAGTTTCAGTTTCCGCAGTGCTCTGTCTGAAGTATTACGCTCAGCAACAGTTCTATCAGAATTTTTTCCAAGGCCGATTGTTACTCGCCTGGTCGGGCTAAAACTGATTCGCCTCCTTCCTAAGTCGGACGAACGTTCCGCATCATTTTCGATGATCGGACCCTCTCTTTCCTTTATTGGTTCCCTCTCGCAAAGCCGGATAAAGCTATTCTGTCGTATGTGAAACTCCCGGTACGAACTTAGATGCGTAACTGTAACTTTATGTCAGTCACTTTCCCTTCGATGCCAGAAAACTGTAATTACTATCAGTACAGCAACATAGGGTAACTGAAGATGGTAACTACATAGCGACTAGGGCGCATCCCGAATAATTCTACCACACATTCAGGAATACACTCGAGTTTATTGTGATTAGACAACCAGTAGCACAAAACAGTAAAAATGAATATAATTCTATAAAAGAGTTAATTACGCGTTTACTCACAGGACGTAATGGTGATTATTCATTATTCAGTACGCAATGTTTTGTGATTTTGTCAAAACATTTGATATATGAGTGTAATGGTACCTTCATATGTACACATATCAGTCTCCGGCCGCTGTGACGGAGCGGTTCTAGGCGCTTCAGTCCGGAACCGCGCTGCTGCTACGGTCGCAGTTTCGAATCCTACCTCGGGGATGGATGTGTGTGATGTCCTTAGGTTAGTTAGGTTTAAGTAGTTCTAAGTCCAGGGGACTGATGACCTCAGATGTTAAGTCCCATAGTGCTTAGAACCATTTGAACGATTTAAATGTGACCATACCAGTCAATTAGTTGTTTTATCTGTGCGCCTAACAGTATTTCCACAAACACGTCACTTAATTTACTACCAGATGTTTTCTGCACGCTTGTAGCTGCACCAATAAGTGGACTACGGCTGTTAGTGTAGATTGATTGGTTGGTTTGGGAGAGAGAGACCAAACAGTGAGGTCATTGGTCCCATCGTAGTAGGGAAAGGTGGTGAAAGAAGTCGGCCGTGCTCTTATAAAGGAACCATTCCGGCATTTGCGTGAAGCGATTTAGCGAAATCGCGGAAAACCTAAATCAGCATGGCCGGACTCGGGTTTGAACAGTTTTCCTTTCGAATGCGAGTTCTGTGCGCTAACCACTGCGCCACCTCTTTCGGTGTTGGTATAAACTAACCATTTTGCGCCTACGTGTACACACTTCATCATCTGACCTGCTGCCCACGGAAAATACATATTAGTGTCTTGCTCTTGTCATATGTACTTGGAGGTACTAACCAGCCCAAAACATTTTATAGAATAAAAATCCGCTACAGTTCTTGAAATTTTTTAAATTTTTTAATCGAAAGGTTTCACGGCTTAAAACTTCATCTTCAGGTCCACCAAACAACTATAAAAACACAAATTTGTGATGGTCGGGTCAGTCAGTCGATCATTGGGGATCACACCCACGTCAAACAAACGTATCGGAGCGTAGAACCAGCAGCCACAGCGCCCGTCTGGATAGCCCGACACTGAAGTGACTTAGTGTCACTTTTTGTTTTCATAATGAATATGAATCTTTCAGCAATTTCCAGCAATTGAAACGGGTTTTTATTCCATGAATTTGTTTCTCAGTTGCGGATGTTTACCTGATCAAAACGTGTTACTCCTAATAGCTACCAAGTTATTGCTCTTCAAATAGCGTAACTACTGGTGTGACGTTGTTACGTACACTGGGTGCAATCACCAGTAGAAATATCTTCACTTATACGCGTTACATCCTGTACGCAATGACGAGCCAAAATGTAAAGATCACTGTGCACCGCGACAATGAATGCAGCCTCGTTGCGTTGTGGACACTTGACGTGTTACGGAAGAGAAAAAACTTTGTGTTTTACCTTACGGCAGTTCTTGCCATGGGAGAAGACTCGTCAGAGAGGTCGACCGCATGACCGTCTAGGGAAGTGATAGCAGTGGTGGTTTCCCTTTGCCTTCCACTGATGATGATGAAATGATAATGAAACAACACAACACTCAGTCCCAGAGCGGAGAAAATCTCTGACAGAGCCGGGAAGCGAACCCGGGCCCCTTCGCGTGACAGACCAGAAAGCTGACGTCTCAGCTATCGGGGCGGACAAGGAAGAGAGACGGATGGGAAATCACTGTAGAAACAATACGGTCAACAAATGGGGAAAATCACTGACATAAACGACTTTGATAACGGGCAGATTGTTAGAGCGTGGGACTGTGAACGAGCGCCTCGGAAGCAGCTAAGCTGTTCGGTTGTTGGCTCGTTACTGTCTCGTGCATCTGGGGAGAACGTCTGAAGGACGGTAAAAACAGAAGTAGACGAGACAGGGTTGGAGGTTATTCGGCTTGGCACTGATTGATACAGTTATTAGTTGTCCTCCTGAGACTATCGTACAAAGGACTCTGCCCATAATGCTCCAAACGTTTGTAAGTAGGCTGTTTAGATTTTTATGTTGGTAACGCCACGTAGCGTACTGTATGAACTTCACTGGCTGTGCTGTGTGCAGTCTGTGGCTGGTTGGAATTGCTGAAAAATTCTCTATTGTAGCGTTGGGCAGTTGCCTGTTAACAGCGCGTAGCGTTGCGCAGTTGGAGGTAAGTCGCCAGCACTGGTGCATGTGGGGAGAGAGGTGGCGGAGTTTTGAGAGCGGATGAGTGTCCATCAGAGACAGTAAATTTGTAAGACTGGATGTCATGCGAGCGAGGTGGCGCAGTGGGTAGCACACTGGACTCGCATTCGGGAGGACGACGGTTCAATCCCGTCTCCAGCCATCCTGATTTAGGTTTTCCGTGATTTCCCTATATCGTTTTAGGCAAATGCCGGGATGGTTCCTTTGAAAGGGCACGGCCGATTTCCTTCCCAATCCTTCCCTAACCCGAGCTTGCGCTCCGTCTCTAATGACCTCGTTGTCGACGGGACGTTAAACACTAACCACCACATATATATATATATATATATATATATATATATATATATATATATATATATATATATAATGACTTTTGAACACTATTAAGGTAAATACATTGTTTGTTCTCTATCAAAATATTTCATTTGCTAACTATGCCTCTCAGTAGTTAGTGATTTCAGTTGGTTGAATCTTTTATTTAGCTGGCAGTATTGGCGCTAGCTGTATTGCAATAGTTCGAGTAACTAAGATTTTTGTGAGGTAAGAATTCATGAAAGGTATAGGTTATTTGTAGGGATTATTGAAAGTCAGATTGCGTTGCGCTAAAAATATTGTGTGTCAGTTTAGTGATGAACAGAATAACTAAAGAGAGACATGTCTGAGTACGTTCAGTTTTGCTCAGCTGTTTGAAAATCAAATAACATAAGATGTTTATCAGCACAGTAATTCATTAATTTTTCTAAGGGGACGTTACACGTTCTCAATTGGGGAGCGATCCGACGACCTTCCTGATCAATGCAGGGTTTTGGCAAGCACGAAGACAAGAAGTAGACTCTCTAGTCGTGTGCCGGCGGGCATTATCTTGCTGAAACGTACGCTCAAGATGGTTTGCTGTGAAGGGAACGTATCACTACGTTGCAAGGCTGCCGTGGATGACAACAAAGGAGGTCCTGCTACAAAATGAAATTGCACTCCAGACTGGTTTTCGGGCTGTACGGCGGACGAATATCATGTTGGTTCCGACCATTGTCTGGGACGTCTCCAGACACGTTTTCGCTTGTCATCGGGTCTGAGTTCGAAGCGGGACTCATCACTGAAGATAGTTCTACCTCAGTCAATGAGATTCGAGGCTAAATTGCCCGACACGACTGCAAACAGAGTTGTTGGTGGGCAGAGGTCAACGGCAGACGGCGCATGGGGCGCCGTCACCTCCGCCCCCTTTCCGTGAGCCCCCTGTCAATGATAGTTGCGCTCACTGAAGCACCAGCTGCACGTCGTATTGATAATAATGCTCAAGCCGGTGCTCTGAGTGCCTCTCTGACGCTTGCTGGGACCTCAAGTTCCGTCGTGACTCTACGTCGACCGTTTCGTTGTTGACGCTGTATTCGAACGTGGTTCACCCGTTCCTGTCAACATCGTCGAATAGTAGCATCTCTCTTATTCAAATTTCGAACGATTTTTGTATTTTTCGTCGATAGCTGTATAAATACCAGTTTCTAACCAATATATATAACTATTTCGAGGTGCGTCGTGCTATTTGTTTTTTGTTATGTAGAGTGTATAAACATACATAAGAAACGCAGCCGAAATGAAAGCATATGTGTCGTCACACGCTACTCTACCACTGCTTGCATTTTTCGATATTTAGAGCAGGCTGGTATTCTTCTCAATTGCTTATTCGATGTGGTGCTTTTACGTCATAAGGTTTTATTTTGAATTTGTGCATAGTTGTGTGAGCAGATCCTGTCGACAAAGGAGACGGAAGTGCTAAATGGTGTAACAGGTCTGGACTTCGTTCCAAAGCAGCTCTTAGCTCGTCTATGTGTGCCACTTGTCAGATTTAGAGGAACTGGCCGCTGCGTTTGCATCGATCGGGAACTGTCCTACCCAGCATTGGTTCCTGCCCATTGCCGGACATGGTATTTGTGCCGTATGTGAAATACCCTTTTGACCATACCACACTCTTTGTATTTCGTAATGCGCCATATTAGGGTACAGGAGATACGGAAGAACATTCTAACTGAACAGAAGCATCATCAGTGGCCGCCAGCTGTCCACAGCAGCTCGCGGGCGTCCCCAGTATGGACAGACGAGGCCAGCCGCTGATAATGGACAGTTATATGACTACGCGGCTAGCGCGCCTATCTGCTCATCTCCCACTGCGGCGACCTTGCATACGCGCAGCAACACACAGCGAAACAAAAACAAAAAGCTGTTTGTAAACTAAACAACTTGCAGCACGCTTGGTGGGGGAAGCAGTCTGTCCTGCAAGACCATTACGACTGCGTACAAGCACGCTAAGAAATTGTTTCCCATCTAGCAGAGGCAATGTAGTGAGCGGTAACACACCTGGTTTAATATACGATGTTCTATTGCTTTCATTAGTTGTAAGCGCCAAATTATTTCTTTCTATACACACTGTCTGATAAAAATATCCGGACACCCTACGCTGTGCGGAATTGACCACCAGACATCACGATAGGCGGACCCACCACTATAAAAGGAGGTGACAAGTATTGTTTTGTCAGTAGATAAGGAGTATGGTTTGGTTAGGAGAGCTCAGTGACTTACAACGTGAACAGGTTATTGAATGTCACCTAAATAACAGCTCCACCAGGGATGTTTCAGCCCTTCTAAAGCTACACAAATCGACTTTGTTGTTGTGATTGTGAAGTGTAAACTAGAAGGAAAAACTACAGCTAAACCAGTATCAGGCAGACCTCATCTACTCACCTGCATGAAATTAGAAGGAATCAGTCTTGAGTTCCAGAGTGCTACCAGCAGTTCACCTACCACAATGACTGTGCTTAGGGAGCTAAAAAGAATGGGATAGAGCGCTCGAACAGCTCCTCGAAGTCAGACACCCCAGTAGTATTAGCTAGGCGACGTTTGAAGTAAAGAGCGATAGCACTACATATTGGAGGGCTAGAAACGATTAATTTCGAGCGATGAATCCTTGCATGCCCTGTGGCAATTCGATGCAAGGGTCTGACTTTGTGGAATGCCTGGAGGACTTTACCTGCCATCATGTGCAGTACCAATAGTGAACCACGGAGAAAGTGAACCTACGGTATGGGGGTGTTTTTAGTGGTCAGGGCGTGCTTAAGAAACTGCTGAATGTGGAAGGATGTGGATACATTTTACAGAGTAGTGTACTGCACATAGGAGAGGAACACTTCGGAGCCGATGATTGTATGACAATGATAAAGCACTCTGCCATTAAGCACCATCTGTCAGGCAATACTTTCAGTACAATAGCGTCCCCGAAACGGACCGCCGTGCCCAGAATCTCGACCTGAACCCATTGCAACGTCTTGAGGATGAGCTAGAACGTCGACATCCCTCCAAACCCCAGTTTCCAACATCACTCCGTCCTCTGGTTTCGGCTATTGGGAAAGACTGGCCTACCATTCCTCCACAGGCAATTAGCCACGTCACTAAAAGTGTCCCTCGCAGAGTCGAAGCAGTCAGAAGGACGAAAATGAACACATCCCGTATTAATTTTCACTAATAGGTGTCGGGATACTTTCGACCGCATAATGTATTTATCGGTTTGTGTACGCAGTAAATTGTTTAATATTAATTTAGTGGAAAAGCCGTCCACATCGCAAGAAAATGGGCACAGAGTGAAGTGTTGAATCCTGCCTACTCGTCAAATATGAGGTGTTCAGGTAACCTACTTCCACGAATCGCTAGAAAACCTTCAAACAAATCGGATTAATAAAGTTTTATAATAAAAGGAAATGATTACAATACTTTAAATTCAAATGGCACCAAGCGCTATGGGCAAGCCACTGTGGCCGAGAAGTTCTAGGCGCTTCAGTCTGGAACCGCGCTGCTGTTACAGTCGCAAGTTGGAATCCTGCCTCGGGTATGGATGTGTGTGATGTTCTTAGGTTAATTAGGTTTAAGTAGTTCTAAGTCTAGGGGACTGATGACCTCAGATGTTAAGTCCCATAGTGCTTAGAGCCATTTGAACCAATTTTTTGAATCAAACTCTATGGGACTTAACATCTGAGGTCATCAGTCCCCTAGACTTAGAACTACTTAAAGCTAACTAACCTAAGGACATCACAGACATCCATGCCCGAGGCAGGATTCGAACGTGCGCCCGTAGCAGCAGTGGAGTAGGTCGCAGTTGTGGAGAGAGAAAGAGAGCACCGTTTATTTTGGGCACAATGACTGCAGGGTGTTCATCGATGAATGCAGCAGGAGGCCTCTGTAGCGAACTCAGACATCAAAGTGTGACAGACAGAGCCCTCAGCTGTATGCTTATAGGTAGTACACTTACTAAAATCCTTTCTGTCAAACACCAACATTTCATCAGTTGAACATATTTCCCACCAAAATAAAGATAGTATTTTCCATTCCAGCGTTTTTCCCACCAGTTCACAAGTGGAGCAGAGAGATTTCTTTTGAGTTGTAGGTGAAGGAATCATCCTATGTGAAATGGCTCTGAGCACTATGGACTTAACTTCTGAGGTCATCAGTCCCCTAGAACTTAAACCTAACTAACCTAAGGATATCACACACATCCATGCCCGAAGCAGGATTCGAACCTGCGCCTAGAATCGCTCGGCCACCTCGGCAGGCCATCCTATGTCAATTTCCTATTTATTTTGAGTGTGTTTTACACTAGTTTCGAGTGGTATTGTGAATTCTTTTCCCAGTAGGATAATACCAGTTGTATGACATCGTCATATTTTGAGCTATATTGGGATTTCAGGCGCTCCTTGTGTAGCAATATGCATATAGATGTGTAATTAGGCTCAATCTTTATGATTGGACCAATCTTTACTTCAGTTTCCCACCAAAAAAAAAAAAAAAAAAAAAAAACACAGCGTATACTAACCTAACCTTCGTCTCCTGCAGTTGGACAGTTTCCTCATGTAGGGGGGTGCACTTTCGCTTTTCGCCCAGAAGGACCGATGTTCGAGTCCGTGAAAGGCCACCTGCAATTTTGAATTTCTCGCCAATTCCCGTGTGGGGCGTGTAACGAGATTGAGATTGGCAGTGAGATTGTAGGAGCATAAAAATGAATCATTATTACTCCAGAAATGTGGCATTTAGAATCTCCTGGGAAGACCAATGACTCTTCTATCGGATTAGATTATAAAACTGCCTTATGATTAAAAATTCCCTCTGCTTTTGAAATTCCAACATTTTTTTTAATTTACCGCAAAAATTCTAAATTCCCACAACTCGAAATTCCCATCAATAGGGCAGGTGGAGGAGGGGCGGGGGAGGGGAGGGGAGTTCGAGGGGCCGGGTACCCACGTGGCGCCAGAGGATACCCATGACGTCATCTGAAGGTGGGTGTAATTAATTGATCAATTAATTAATTTGATACCAATATGATATCAAAACTGGGGTGGTACTCTCTTTGTCCCACCACTTATCTGTACGACGTGTCGCTAATACATCTTTTAGATATGGTAATAGCTGCAAAGCGTAAACCAGTAGTCGATTTAGCCGGCCTCTGTGACCGAGCGGTTCTAGGCGCTTCATTCCGGAGCCGCGCTGCTGCTACGGTCGCAGGTTCGAATCCTGCCTCGGGCATGGATGTCTGTGATGTCCTTAGGTTAGTTAGGTTTACGTAGTTCTAAGTGTAGGGGACTGATGACCTCAGATGTTAAGTGCCATAGTGCTTAGAGGCGTTTGAACCATTTTTTAGTCGATTTAAATAAAGTAAGATGCAACCAAGACGCACAGTTTTATAATCTAATCCGATAGAAGAGTCATTGGTCTTCCCAGGAGATTCTAAATGCCACATTTCTGGAGTAATAATGATTCATTTTTATGCTCCTACAATCTCACTGCCAATCTCAATCTCGTTGCCTGAGATGCTCTTGGATGCCAATTAAATTTGTGGGCACATAATTGTACATTGAGCTACGTTGTCTGATTCAGACCCGTCGGTTCACCTATATGACTTTGTTTTGTACTTAATAACTCAGAGATAACGACAAACACGAAAACTCTTGCTTGACCAAATTTTTTGTTACTTCCCGCTGTAGAATGGTCGTGTCAACAGAAATTCAATAATTAAGTAAAAACATTTTAATTTGCAATCATTTGCTGTTTGCGTCTAATGGTTACTTAATAAGTCCGCGTGAAAGCTTTTTCTTATACTCTCCACCGTGAACTGATGTGTTCTTGACTGGTGCCTTGAATAGAGGATTCCCAGTGCAGGAACTCGTTTTATATTGGACAACCTCGCAACACCTAACGCAGATAACTTGGACGAACCAGATTATATACTCCAACAATCATTGGAATCACAACAATATCATAAATGAGAAACGATAAAGCGACTGTAAATGTCAGCTGTCACAATAGGTACCTACTGCGCTAAAACATCAGCTATAGTATTGTGATCTGCGAACAAGTCCAGACGTAAACAATTAGCGGAATTTCCAGGAAGAGCACCTCCCATAACCATAATTACCGCATTCATGAAGATAACAATGAGCTAATTCCATACGGGGTGCGATATCGGGTGGCAGTAGCGTTTGAACTTTTAGAAAGCGGTACGCGTACATCCAACAAATGGTTACGTGACCTGTGCGTTACTAAAATTCTCTCGCGGTATCCTCGAAAGACTGTGTTCCCAAATTTCACGTTTCACCGCCAACATGCTAAGGACAAAAACTTCTAAATTCCAAAACGCAGTGATAAAGTGAAGCAAAGATATTATGGTACTGATGGTTTCTCCTCACAAACCGATGTTCGTATTTACAATAACCGTCTTTTCCATTACCTCTCGTTTCGTCGTAACGCTTAATTATACTAGTAAGCTCAAATATTGTGTAGTACATACTAGACCCTGGATCTCATATTTAAACATCTATAGCTACAACAACTAGTAAAGATTACTAGAGCCTAAGCCAGAAAACAATTTATTACGAGGTGTAGAATTAATTTTTCAGAGTTGCGCTGTTTGAGACTTCTTGGTCGATTATAACTGTGTGCCGGACCGGGACTCGAACCTGGATATTTCGTCGATAGAATAGTTGCCTCCGAAAGTTAGAGCTATCCAGATACGTGTCATGGAGCGCTCTCACAGCTTTACTTCTGCTAGTGGCTTTTCTCCTAAATTCCAAACTTCATAGAAGTTCTCCTACGTGCCTTGCGAGACTGGCACTCCTGAAAGAAATGATATTACGGAGAAATAATCTAGGCACAGCCAAGGGGATCGTTTTCAGAAAAGGTTCGAATGGGCCTACGTTAGAGTCCTGGTCGGACGCACGCTGTTGAGATGCCAACAAGTTACATTGAGAGCTGATTATTCGTGCGTTGCTTGCCATCACCAACGCGCCCCACTTTTTATGTGCGTAATCATGAACGACAGGCTAAAAAGCGTGAGTACCATATTTAGAAACTATTCTCTGTGTGTGATCTACCGATCGCCGAAGTTGGACGGTGAGGCTCTGGAACATCCTACAAGACTAAAACGGCAACCAGTGGGATGGAAAAGTAATTATGTTCCTGTTCATTCAGGCAGTGATCTCCAGCATAATTAAGGCACTTTCGGATACGTAAGATGACACCTAAATCATTCACATTTCTTTTTTCAAGCTCTGCGTACTCGTATGAAGCTGTCAGTTTTCTGGGAAGATAATTATCTGTAACTTCTGGTGAATGCAGCTAAACATCATAGTCAGTTCCAGGATTTTTTCGAGGAGTGCCTGATGAGGATAATATTTTTTGTGGTCTGCTGTTGAGATTTTCATGAATTATCTAGGACTTACCAGTTATTTTCAGCATCTACTTAAATTTAAGCAGTATAAGAACTCATGACGAATTCAGAAATACGGCTGCCAGAGTCCTTTGCGGAGAAAAACTCAAGCGTAACGAGTCTGTACTAGAAATTACTTGAGTGGGGTACTGTAAAAGTTGCAATGAAACTTTTAATTGGGTGCCTTCATGAGACGCCAGCCCCAGGGTCTGCTTATTCGGAGTACTTCCCACGAGCCGTGTCCGCTTAATTTTCGGCATGCCTTTCAACATGCTGTAGCAACTGAATCAGACTTCTCTCTCTCTCTCGTTTCTAGGGAAGCACCAGACGTATGTTCAGGCTTCAGCACGACCGTTGACGAGGCTAATTTATTTTATACGACTGGCTGTACATATAGTATTTGATGTAATTGTCTTAGAGCTGCTCGCGGTAAGAGGTTATGACGTCATCATTGTAGTTCATGCACTGGTCGTGTCTAACAATTGTGCCTTTTGACCGGGCCACAATAATTACGGTTTTCTGTAAAATAGTTGCTAAATAAAAATACGTATCAAAACGCAACAGGTAGCCACTTGTACGCTGGTAATGGTAACAATAAGGAAATACAATAATGTAGTTAGCAAAAATGGTTATTCACGACCTAAACTGTACCTAATTTTAATTTTCTGTTGTTCCAGGTAAGCTACCATGGGTGATCAACGTGTCGCTACACTACACCACTGAAAAATGGTCGGATTCCTCTGTGGATCGCCGGCCGTTTTGACCGAGCGGTTCTAGGCGCTTTAATCCGGAATGGAACCTCGCTGCTGCTACGGTCGCAGGTTCAAATCCTGCCTCGGGCATGGATGTGTGTGATGTCCTTAGGTTAGTTAGGTTTAAGTAGTTCTAAATTTAGGGGACTGATGACGTCAGCTGTTAAGTCCCATAATACTTAGACCCGTTTGAACCATTTAGACCTCTATGAATAGGGGGATAACTCAGCAACATATATCGACACAAAGGTGTTACTAGTCTGTGGGGAAATCACTGTGAATCGAGGCAATGTCTTTACATAGCTTCAGAAGTCACGTTTCGGTAGACCCTCGACCGTTACAACCAATGAAGCCGTATGGCACTTTAAATTCATCTTTAATGAAATATCGATGATTACGTGACAGATCATGGAGCATTAAAGTTTGGTAAAAGAATCTGTGTATTTGCTAATCGACTAGGAAATGCCCTCGTCGCCGACGGCACGTCAAAAACTAATATTCTTTCTATTCTATGAGTAAAGCCTACAGTCATCGATGTCTTGAATTCCATGACCAGGGATCACATAGAATATTTCTGGGAAGAAGAACATCAGCCTACCTTGTGTGCCCAAATTTGAAGATGATCGAACGGATAAGAAGCGAAACTTGTGCAAGTTGGCCGGCAGTCAGCTGGGAGCCACGTGGCATTTATTTGTTAGTGTACGAGTATATGCAAAGAAGCACGTGTATAGGAATTGGTAACGTTATACTGTATTTTCCTTCGGAGACAGTCGTAAGCGCAGAAGGCAGCCTTTAAGAGCTACTCTCTCTCTCTCTCTCTCTCTCTCTCTCTCTCTCTCTCTCCCTCCCTTTCAAGAAATTAGAAGAGAACATGGCGATGGTATACTTAACAGCTTCGTGAAAAGTAAAATTAAAATTAGTTTGTTTCGTCGGTCCAGTAGCGGGATGAAAAACGATCTAGGACGTCTGGAAATTTCTGCAGTCATAGATGTCCTCTGCCTCTCTGAACGCCATGTAACCACGAGGACAAAGAAGTTAAATGTCAGGGATTAGAAACTACAATCATTTTCCTGTAGAGTTAACAAAGAAAGTGGAGAAGTTGCAGCGTATGTAAAAGTTTCACTCAAAGTCAATGATATTGAAATAAGTAGTTTTTGCGCACATCAGAACCTAGAAGCATAAACTTTTGAGTTGGTAATCCAGAATATTTCTCTTGTAATAGTAACAGTGTGCAGATATCATCTAGAAACTTTCAGTTGTTTTTGAGATATCCATATTCATTCTCAAGCTGTCAGACAAGAAAAAACAGTTACCAAGTAGTTTGTGGGGATTTCGGCATTGATTTCTCAAAAGAATCGGGCAGGAAAAAAGAACTGGAATCATTATTGGTTGTTTCAATCGGATTTCACGTGTATGCAGCAACTCGTGAGCAGCAAGATAGAAGGGCCCTAAATGATAATATTTTTATACATAGTACTGAGGTTGTAACAATTAATGTCCACCCAATTGTTAATGGAATTATCTGATTTTGATGCACAGGTAGTCGAAATAAACAATTTAGTACCTCACTGCTCCGCAGCATGTACTTACAACGCAGTGGACTTATTAATGAGATCAGGATATAATTTTTGGAGAATAAAGGAGATTACGCTCTTGGATGAGGTATACACAGGGTGTTTCCGAAATATGGTCAATAATTCACGCTTGGAAAGCACAGGCCGGAAGTAGCGAAGAGGCTCCAATAAACATGGGTCCGCAGGCTAACCTTTACTGAGGTATTGCATTAATTCGAATTTGGAAACGACTGTAAACGCTCCTGAATACCGCAGTATTTAAGTTGGTATCTCAGGGTTTTGGGGTCGACTGTTTGTTTACGCATGCGCAACTACTTTCCTTTCCCCCTCCTTACGCTGTGCCGTACCGGCCTCACAGTATGTCACGAACGTGAAGGCACCAAGGACAGAGGTTACAGCAATGAAGGGTATGCTGACATGCATTTCATGTATGGCAAAGCGAATGGCAGTGTCCTTGAGGCTCGACGATTGTATGAAGAAGTTTTTCCTCTCTGCAGGTAGCCCGACAGGAATTCATTTAGCCGTTTACGTCAGCGCCTTCTAGAAACGGGGAGTTTCGCACACCCGTACGAGGAAGTCGACCCAGATCCATAACACCCGAAGTTGAGGAAAGGGTGTTACTCGTTCTACACGAATGCGAAGAACTTCAACAAGAAGGATTGCTACCCAAGAGCGTGCCCTGAGTCACAGCAGTGTGTAGCGGATTTTGCTCTATGCATATCATCTCCAGCCAGTGCAAGCCCTCAATAATGCAGACTTCCCCCTAGAAGGACTCTCTGTCAATGAGTGCAACAACAGTGTACCCTGAATTCCCCGTTTGAAAGCAGTGTTCTGTTCAAATATGATGCTGGATTTACCCGTGGTAGTATTTTTAACTACTTTAAATGTCACATTTTGGCCGATGTCATTCCTAATGCAACACAAGTATCTAGACATTAGCAGCGTTATTCGTTGAAAGTCTGGGCAGGACTGCTCGGAGACTGCATAACTAGACCACACTTCCTACTATAAAGACTAACAGGACAGCAGTACATGCGGTTTCTCCGGACTGTACTTCCAGATGTACATAGTGATGTCCCATGTCTCGCACATGGTGTGCGAAGCTCCCGGTTTCTAGAAGGCGCTGACGTAAACGGCTAAATGAACGCATGTCGAGCTGCCTGCAGACAGGAAAAACTTATTCATACAATCGTCGAGCCTCAAGGGCGCTGCCATTCGCTATGCCATACATGAAATGCATGTCCCACTGAACCAACGTCTGAACATGTGGTTCATGCATGATGGTGCTCCAGCACATTTTCATTTACGAATGCGTCGGCCTCTCTAACTCGGAAGCACGGTCTACAATGGTCAGGTAAAGGAGGGCATGTGCCATGGCCTCCAAGATTTATGGATTTAAATCACATGATTTCTGTGTGTGGGCTCCTGCCAGAAGCCTGGTCTACGCTGTCCAGCTCAAATCTCTTGAGAAATTACGCTTGCGGATTGAAGCAGCCTTCCAGCATTTATAGAAGTTCCCAGGAGTGCGTGTGTGGATTCACAACTCATTTCAGAGACGAGTTTCGCATTCAGACGCGTGGGCAATATTTCTAGCACCTACTTAAACGTTTAGAGATGCCATGTGTTTCTAGACACTGACGAACCGCAACAGAAAAAGTGTTCTATCCCGCCAACGGTTGATTTGTGGACCCATGTTATTGGAGCTTCTTAGCTACTTTTCGCCTGTGCTTCCCATGTGTGAATTATTGACCATCACTTCTGAAACGACCTGTATACAGAGATATGCTAATGTGAATCTCAACATGTTCCACAGTAAATTTGTGTCAACATTTGAAAGCAGCTTTATTAAAATGTTACCCAGAAAGTCCATTAGAAAACAAATAACCCATGTATGATTAAAAGGATTAAAATCTCTTGTAAGACAAATGGGGAAATTATATAAAGACTAGAATAAGTCAAGCTCTGATGTTAATTGCATTCCGCAATATATACAGCAATATTGTACGGAAATTCATTAAAATGTCCAAAAATATGCGTGTCCTGTAACAAAGTAATAATGCAAATCGTAAGAATAAAACTTTGTGGGATGGTGTGAAATGGGAGGTAGCACAGTTAATCAGTGCTCAAGGTTCCATCACAATTAAGCAAAATTACATTGCTGTGCCTCTAAATTCACAAGTTACGAGTGTTCTTAGTAACCAATGTAGCAGGAAAAAGTAAGATCAAATGGTGCAGTTGAAGAAGCAACAGAATGTATAAAAAATTTCATTCTACAGAAATTTCAGCGTCTAAAAGTATCACCAATATCTTTCACTAAAATTAACAGAATTATAAGAGTGCCAAAGAACAAAACTCATATGCTATGGATGGAATTTCAAGCGTAATTCTGAAGAATTGTCCTGACTTAGTAAGTAATGCCCTTAGTGATCTAAGTAAAGCCTTTTTCGAAACATATTAAACTATGCCGTTGTTAAACCTCTTTATTAGAAATGTGCCAAGAATGATGTAAGTAATTATCATCCATCTTTATTAATGTTTCTTCATTGAAAAACATTCGAGAAATAATGTACGCAATTTACTTAGCTTGTTACATTTCGGGTTCCAGAAGGGTTTTTCGACTGAGAATGCAATTTATACATCCAGTCGCTACATATTACACGCCTTAAATATTGAAATATCACCAGTTCGTTCTTTTGTGATCCTTTCGAGATTTTGATTGCGTAGATCATGTTACTCTTACGGATTAAGTTAAATTTTATGGAACTGATGGCCATAGTCACAACTCATTTGATTCATACTCGCCAAACAGAATGCAAAACGTGGTCCTGTATATGTTAAAATGTTGTAAGGAGAGAATGTTTCAGTAATTGGGATGTAACTACGAAAGAACTCCAAGATGGTTCCCCTTTGGGACACATCTCATTCCTTGTATGTGTGAATGTCCCTCCACTTAACAGTCATCAAGAAGAATCTGTACTATTTGTATATTTACTAGTCCTATAATAGGTAAAACTAGAGAAAAAGCACAACAGGAGATTGTTAATGATGTCTTTCAGATAAATGTTAAGTGTTTCTGTGATAGGAACTCTGCCTAAATTATGAGAAAACATTGTATTCAGTTCTGTATAAAAAATGATCATATCAGCAAGTGGTTCATTAAACAGGGCAGAATGTTCCGAAGTTTTGGGTGTACACTTTGAAAAATACGTTAGCTGGAAGAAGCACGCCTATATAATAGAGCTGCTCAATAGGTAAGGTCAGATACTTTTTCTCTTCGTGTAATTGCTAGTCATGGGAATAAATGAATCAATTTCTTAACATAATTTGCATATTTCCGCTCAATAATGTCTTAAGGAGCAATTTTTTAATTAACTTATCACTGAGAAAGGAAGTACTGATTGCACAAAAGTGTGCAGTAAAAGTAACATGTTGTGTTTACCTGCAGTCAATATTGTAGTTACTTTTTCAATGAATTAGGCATTTCATCTGTTGTACCACTATATAGTAACATCTGTACCTTCAATACTAGATGAAAAACGACGGTTATTACCAATTGTTAAAGCCGTCAGTGGTTCAGAAAGGAGTTCAATGCACAGCAACAATAATTTTTTACCATTGGTCCAATAATACAAAATGTGTATCAGGTAGCAAAGCAAGTTTTAAATCTAAACGAAATCATTTCTTCTGAACAACGGCTTCTATTCCATGGACGAGCTTTTATTTAAAAACTGGTAGCAAGTAAAAGAAAGCCTTAGTTTTTAAGCGCTGCTGCATGGGTAGAACTGAAAAATTATGATACATTAATGTTAAAACATAAACATGTTACATATCCCATAAAATGACTCGTTCCACATCATTTCGATAAAAGCATATTTGAAATGATCTGCGGAACATGTAAATAACTAACTATCTATCTTCTGTAATGCAAATAATCGCACATCTTGCAGAGGCTCCATCAACAGTCTTGGATGTTAACGCTCATTTTGCACTATATTTGTTCCCTGATGATATTTATGTTTGACAGAAATTGGTTTCAGGCGAACTGCAGTTTACACACCCACAAAATTAATTTGTACGTAGACCCTCGCTTTCTCAGAATTTACCTGAATTTTGGCGCAAAGATTTTTCTTTCATTTATTGTTTTGATATTTTTTCGACATAGTTATATGAGCTTTACACAGTGTCATAATGTGTTCAAATTTTATTCAGTTTAGCTATTTCACTAATGATTATAATTTCGGCTATATAATTTGTGACAGTATTGCTATCTAGATTTTCCTGACACTGCGTTAGTGTCTATTACACAAAATGTAGTCTTTGTCATTATTTAAAGCAACGTTAGATAAATTTTCCATGCGTTTAAAAATTTTAAGAACGTGACGCACTTGACGTGGTAGTCTTTCTTTAGAACCTCTAGCCTTCAGTGTAAATATTTTTAGCTAATGCGAGTTTGAAATTGCAGTTATGTTAAGCTGTTACTAAATTTAAGATGCCCTTACATCACTTTTCGGTAATTAATTGTGGTATTTTATCTGCTTCTTACAATTATGCTTCACACACTTTTCTTTGTCTTGTTAGCTCTCCCAGAAAAGTACCTTGTTTTTATTGTGCCGTAAGTAATGATGATTTCTGACTTTAAACACATGTTATTAAAATTAATTTTAACTGTTTTTGTTAATTTCTTTAGTTTAAGTTGAATAAATATCTAATATCTCTGTACACCTGTCGTGCACACTCTTTGGAAAAACAATGTATAGTCTTGGAAATTAAGTGATTCATTTAAATGCTCATGTGATTGTGTCCAATAACTGTAGTATAACTAATAGAATGTTCTTGCTTATAAGGTCTTCATTCATATTAGGTCTAAAACATTGCTTACGCCGTTTTGCAGTAGACGGCAGTAGCGGCAAGTGGGGTTCAGGTGGTTGGTCATAGATGTAATACAATAATCTTAGGCATCTGTAAACATAATGCCATAAAAATATTAGTCGATATGTGATTGCGTCATAAGGTTATTCTCGATTAAGTACGTCAACTTACGTACCCATTTCTCTCCATTTGCGGTAAGTTTTAATCTTCTGCTTTAACATGAAGAAATCTGCGCCTGTGGCTCTTAAAATGCTGGGTAAGACCAATGGTGAGGGAGCTATTAGTGAAAGAACGTGCAGAGAATGTTTTCAACGCCTTAAGAACGGTGATTTTGATGTCGAAGACCGGCGTGGCGGTGGAAGACAGAACCTTTTCGTAGCTACTGAAGCAGACGAAGACAGTCGCAGGACATCATTATCGAAAGCAATTGATGCGTTCGAATCCAGCTCTGAAACACAAACGGCCACAATACACCGAAAGACACGTAAAGGTAATTTTGCAGCAGGTCAGTGCTCGACCCCATGTCGCATAACCCGTCACAATATACATGGAAACGTTTTAATGAGAAGTCCTATCCCTCCCGCCATATTCTCCATACGTTGCTCTCTCTGACTACCACCTTTCTCGATCAGTGGCCTACAGTCTGGCTGACCAGCACTTCCGATCATATGAACAAGTGCAAAATTGAATCGATACATGGATCCCCACAAAAGACGCCCAGTTCTTCCGCCACGGGATTCGTATGCTATCCGAAAGATGGGACAATGCAGTGGCCAGCGATGTGTAACACTATGAATAATAATTTTTTGTAAGTTTTTCACAATAAAGCCCCGAACTTCGAGAAAAAACGGCGGAAGCAAAGTTGTAGACCTAGTACAATAGATAGAAATTTTTCTTTTGATAATTATTAGCCGTGTATATATTAAGCAACCAGAAGAAGTGTGCTGTAAACATTAAAGGTCAAAATTTTATACATAAAACAGGATTTTAAACTGAATATTCTGTGGTAAGGAACTAACGTGCGGAAGTAAATATTTAGTCTGCCTTTATGTACAGAAACAAGTACAGCTTATAGCAGGTTCTCAAAGTGATGACTTTCAAGTTAAAATGTGCTTATCGATGTGTCTTCTGCCACATGATGCACAATTGCCTTCCCAGAAATCACTGTTGAGGACCTTGCACAGTCCTATGGGTGGAACGGCCCAGTTTATTTTACATATATGCCCACGACGATCAATTTCTTCCAGATGGGGTCATATCTGTTGAGAAATTTTAATATATCTACAGTCCTTCGGCTTTCAGGAAGCACATACACCTACAACAGAAGTTAAACGTATGAGCGTGAGTTCTTGTAATGGGCAAGCCTTCGTCTTCAACAGCCAGACATGAACTATAGTAGTACTGAACTCCGCCAGGAAAACACTTTAGCGCTACCAACCTCGTTTTTAACTCGTAAGTGTCATGACATTTATTCTTTGATATTCACCCTGTGATTATTGGATTTGGTGAACAATTATTCATAACGAACACAACACAGCTTAAATTATTTTTCGATCTCTTCATATTTTTTGGCGCTAAGTACCATATCGATGATCAGCTTTGTACAATGCAGGAGCCTCAGAATGTTAACACAGTTCTGTAAAGTAAACCCATTAACAAATTTTCCACTTGTAGCAAAGGCTAACATAGTTTTTTACACCACGCTACCTGTGACAATGACTGTGCTGACTGAAATCTTGTCCCCCAACTGACGGACGCCATATTTTAATGACATGTATTATACAAACAATACAGGCTTACTACCTTTGAAATGTATCATCTTATTCTTCCTCCATGTTGTATGCATCTACCTTCTATACATATATAAACTGAAGTACCAAGCTACGGTTCAGTTTGTATGTTTGGACTTAGCTTAGAAACTACGGTGTTGCAGAGATTTCGAAATGGTTTTCACTGACAGATAGACTGATTTACGAAGAAGGTGTGTGTGTATATAACTATTTCGTTCAAATAGACTGAACTATAAAGAATTAAAATTTCCTATCACTGTGAAAACGGTATCAATGCCATCTAGCGGTGAATGGCAGCGCTCCTTGGAATCGCGATAGCTCGTGCGATGCTCCGTACCATTGCTGTGTGGCAGACGGTACTTCTTACCAGTTGTGTGTCTGACAAATGGTGTTTATTTCCATTGTTGCGTGGCAGAGGTAGTTTCGTATTGACGTTCCGCGGTGGAGGGAGCTTCGTACCGGTGCTCCTTGTTGGAGATTCTTTCGGACTGATGTTGTATGGTATAGGCTGACATCATTACTGAATGGCAAAGGCTGCTATGTACCAATGCTACGTGGCAGAGAGTGTTTCGTACCTACGTTACGTGGCCAAGAATGCTTTGTACAATCGTTGTGTAGCAGAAGCTCTTTCATACAAATGTTTCATGGCAGAGGATGCATTTTACCGATCACGCATGTCGCATGGCGTGCGCTGCTTAAATTATTTGTTATATAAAAGTGGAAAGACTCATCCACCTGACATCATTCTCTGATTTTTTTATCATAAGTCTATGCAGTGGCCCACCACCAAAATTACGGCTAGGCCAGACAAGTCATCTGGCTGTAGACACACAGTGCCACCTTTGCAAATCTGGAGCGTGTCACCAACATAGAAACAGAAACAATAAGAAATACAAAGTTACTATAGGTAGACAAGTAAATCTGTTCAACAAAAAGCTTAACTATAAAATAATAAATACAGCTTTATAACAGATACATTTTAATGTGTGCTAGGATTCCCAAAGTTCGCCAAAGTATTGTGTAGAAACTGAAAATATCTAATGTGAATAATTAACAAACTAATATGTTATTTTAGTGAAACAATACATTTTCAGAAAAAAAGTCAGGGCCACAAGACTGTGACATTCAATTTTGGAAAGAATTATAGATTGGAACATTCTGCAACACAAAAATCTTGAATGGAAATAACTTGTGAAATAATACGTTTTTAGAAAAAGTAAAGCGATTGCTGAATGTTGGGGAACGAGGGCTTTTGAATGACCTAAAAGTTCTTTATTTACATGTGTGAGGCGAATGATTTTTGGCAGTATTGAACTTCAAAGTGCATTTGTTTTCATATGTCAAGAATTATGAATATTCCTTTACAGAAAATGTAGCCAACTGTGTTCAACAATTTTTAATGAAATATTGTACGGATAAGAATTTAACTATTTTTATGTAACTGTGATATATACATTAAGTGTGTAGTGGAAAAAATTATGTATTTAAGAAGTAGAATTGTAAAAAGTGGAGATATTCCACCTTGCTACGTCTCAACGTCGCAGATAGCTGCGTCGAAATAATCAATTTAAGACTCTTAGCAGCGTTTATAATTTTGAATCCAATGGTTTTCGCCATCCCGAGTTTATTAGGATGCAGCGGCTTTGATTCAGATAACAACTTTGATTTTGTAGAATTATTTTTAATGCAATGCAAACAGTTTATGAGAGCTATTTCTCTTCGTAAAAACTTTGGTATTTTTAAGGTCTAGAATTCGCATTTGGGAGAACGTCGGTTCAGATCCACGTATGGCAGACAATAATTACATTTTCCGTAGTTATTGTAAATCATTTAAGGCGAATGCAGTTATGGTATCGTTTTTTTTTGCCTTTCGCATCCTTCTGTATCCAAGAATGTGCTGTGTCTCTGTTGGCGTAGTTGTCGATGGACTGTTAACGCCAAATCGTCTTCACTTGCTATTCGTTAGTGTGTAACAAGAAGTTCCATAATCCTCAAAGTTCTCAAAATATGGTGAAAAAAATGTGACTACTCTCGTAACAGCAATGAAAGTGTTAAGTGAAGTTCGTGGTTTGCTATAAGACACACACACACACACACACACACACACACACACACACACACACACACACATATTGACGTCCCACTTTAGAACTTTGCAGCGCAGTTTATCTTGTACTGAACAGCTTTTATTATTTGGCTTGGGTTTATTGAGCCATACTGCCTACAGCTTGGTAAAAATATAAATTCGTATACTGAGGGAACCAAAAATCCACAGATAAACTTTCAGGGGCTATTCAGAGACACTTTCTGAGTATTCTGGTATAAGAGACCGATCGGTATATATATATATATATATATATATATATATATATATATATATATATATATATATAGACCGATCGGTATATATATATATATATATATATATATATATATATATATATATATATATATATATATATATATTGACGTCCCACCTTAGAACTTTGCAGCGCAGTTTATCTTGTACTGAACAGCTTTTATTATTTGGCTTGGGTTTATTGAGCCATACTGCCTACAGCTTGGTAAAAATATAAATTCGTATACTGAGGGAACCAAAAATCCACAGATAAACTTTCAGGGGCTATTCAGAGACACTTTCTGAGTATTCTGGTATAAGAGACCCATCGTTATTGCATTTAGTTTGGCATCTTGTCCCAATTAGCTTTGCACGAATATCTGTATTGCACTGAAGATAGTGAACAACAATGCAGATGTCGACAGTATGCAATTTTTCACTGTATCTTATGTCGGAAGAAACTTGTTCTGTTCACCCATGCACTTGTTGTTAGGAACCACGTTGAAGAAAGTATGGACAAGAATGGACTGGTCGCTGTGGTTATGTTCTATGGGCAGCTCGCCACCAGACATGACACCAATGGGCTTCGTCTTCTGGGAGAAAGTGAAGAGCCTAGTTTACGAGACTCCAATCCACACGCGCATGGACTGCTTGCCAGGATTATCGCAGCCGCCGAAGTAGTACGCAAAACTCCCGGAATTCTTGAGCGAGTAAGACAGTCGATGGTGCGCCGCTATACACTCTGCCATAATGGTGTTTTACATTTTGAACAATACCTCTAATGCAACAGTTCTGCATTTGTTACTTGGTCTACTGTACACTAACTGAACACCAACTTTCCCCTCCGAATGCGAATATATTTTGTTGACACCGATCTACATAGGGAGGAACGATCACCAAGATAAAATAAGGGAAATCAGAGCTCGTACGGAAAGATATAGGTGTTCATCCTTCCGCACCCTATAAGAGATTGGAATAATAGAGAATTGTGAAGGTGGTTCGATGAATCCTGCGCCAGGCACTTAAATGTGATTTGCAGAGTATCCATGCAGATGTAGATGTAGATGAACAGACTTGACATTTTGTGATAAAAGCCTTCGTATTTCTTCTGAGAGTTGTAGAATTACGCTCTGTGGTGTGTTGTAAGTATTAGTTACAGGCTTCTTCATTGTTATGAAGGTATCTTCACAGAAACAAAGGCGTTTGCTGTTACAGTCCGAATAAATCATAATTATATAATTACTCTGTAACGAGGGCTGGATACCACGGATCCCTTACACCAAAGTACTCAGAAGGTATACCTGAATAACCTCTGGCAGTTTGTCTGTAGAATTCTGCTCCACCTAGAATATACAGAAAAAATTATAATATGAATAGATTGAGCAATTATTTTACAATTTCCAGGAGAGTAAAGTGTTTATGCCACAAGAGGTATAACACCAAATTTCATACACACCTGTTACAATCTCATAGAAAACAAAAAGAGGGCTCTGTATATTTGAGGATCCTCATGACACAATAACAAAGGAGCACTTGTAATTACACAAGGTTGTGCTGGAAGCCGTTTTGCCGTGCTTCGAAGACACCATAAGAAAACACAGAGTGGTTAACATCTCCTTCTTCTTTCTTCTGATAGTCCCTCGAACGATTATACTTGATACCTCTACGATTTAAGTGGGTAGAAGTTAAACCATTGTTGATATGTATTCGTGCCAAGGTAGTTACCTGCTTCCTGCTAGTCTGACAAATTAGAAACTAGGGGGTGCTTGTAATTGCTGGTTAGATGGCAGCGTGTTATTAACCTTCATGGACTCTTAAATATGAAACATGGAACGTCCTGATACTCCTCACTCTAGCAAACTTATATTGGCAGAATTGGGGGTAGGCTTGTAAGACACGCACACGCTCTTGTCAGGGCAACTTCAAAAGCGATCTCCGCCTGGCAAGTCCACACTGGCCGCGTTGTATAAGCGTCACCCTATTATCTGCGCTGTGTTAGCTGCCTTCAGTTACCTTCACGGCCACTGAGAGTCATTTAGTGCTCATTAGGACGCCCTACCTACTTCTCCCGAACAGTCGTTGACAGATCGCTATTGTGAAGCGAGAGCCCCCCATGAAAACTCCTACGAATTTTGTTGAATAGTTTCTATCGTATCTACAGCGGAGTATATTTTAGACAAAGGAGTAAGTAACTACGTCTGTCCGTCATTCCCTCATTCAAAACATTTTACCGTGAGTATACTAGGCCTGTCCCTCCGGTCATCATGATACATGGTTTATGGAACACCTTAAAATACAGGATATGCACGGTATAATCATGACAACATCTGTGGGTTGATTACAGCGCATTTAGAAGCAGTGATCTGGATATATTTATATAATACTCAATGTTTTATGTACAAGTAAATACTCTCATTAGTAAAAGAAAAATAGTGACTTCCCGTGTATTTTTTTCTGTTTTTACAGATTTATTATTTCAGCTAACATAAATCTTATCATAAATTGCCTGGTTGTCGTGCCATCTGTATGAATAATAGTATAATGTTCCAAAACATACCCCTGTGAATTATGAACCCTCTATTATTTTTCACAGGTCGGTAATCAACAAAGCTGCGCAGAATCAACCGTTATAAGAGTAACTTTTTTTTATCAATGTGGAGTATTATCGGTAGCATCACATACTTAGATAAGGTTTCCTATGTGTCTATATCCATTCGGTAAAACATATGCCGCTAAGACTGCAAGTGAACATTCACACATCAAAAAAAGTTTTGCGTCACCCCGATTCCCAGAACTCCTGAAGATACTCGTTGACTGTGGACACTGTATCACAGAGACAATCCCTTTGAGTGTTCAGAGAGGTCGCTAAAACCTCCCAAAGATGTAAACAATCATGCATGAGCAGCGCATATTACACGGAGGGGGTCCGACAGCCGATCAGTTCCAGTCATTCCACCAGGAAGGAGGTACACAGTTCGTGTTTGTACATCAACAGACCTAGACGGTCAATGCTGCGGTTCCATCACGTTCGCATTGTTACTTTGTGCCAGGAAGGACTCTCAACAAGGGAAGTGTCCAGGCATCTCGGAGTGAACCAAAGCGATGTTGTTCGGTCATGGAGGAAATACAGAGAGACAGGAATTATCGATGACCTGCCTCACTCAGGCCGCCCAAGGGCTACTACTGCAGTGGATGACCGCTACCTACGGATTATGGTTCGGAGGAACCATGACAGCAACAGAACCATGTTGAATAATACTTTTCTAGCAGCCACAGGACACTGTGTTACGACTCAAACTGTGCGCAGTAGGTTGCATGATGCGCAGCTTCACTCCCGATGTCCAAGGCGCGGTCCATCTTCGCAACCACAATACCATGTAGCGCGGTACAGAGGGGCCGAACAACATGCCGAATGGACCACTCAGGATTTGCATCACGTTCTCTTCACCGATGAGTGTCGCATATGCCTTCAACCAGACAACCGTCGCAGACGTGTATGGAGACTACCCGGTCAGGCTGAACGCGTTATACACACTGTCCAGCGAGTGCAGCAAGGTGGAGGTTCCCTGCTGTTTTGGGGTGGCATTATGTGGGGCCGACGTACGCATCTGGTAGTCATGAAAGGCGCCGTAACGGCTGTACGATACGTAAATGCCATCCTCCGATCGATAGTGCAACCATATCGGCAGCATATTGGCGAGGCATGCGTCTTCATGGATGACAATTAGCGCCCCCGTCGTGCACATCATGTGAATGACTTCCATCATGAGAACGACATCGCTCGACTAGAGTGGCCAGCATGTTCTCCAGACAACCGAAAATGTCTGGGATGGATTGAAAAGGGCTGTTTATGGACGACGTGACCCACCAACCACTCTGAGGGATCTACGCCGAATCGCAGTAGAGCTGTGGGAAAATCTGGACCAACAGTGCCTTTATGAACTTGTGAATGGAATGCCACGACGAATACAGGCACGTGTCACTGCAAGAGGACGTGCTACTGGGTATTAAAGGTACCGGTATGTACAGCAATGTGGACCACCACCTCTGAAGATCTCGCTGTATGGTGGTACGACATACAATGTGTGGTTTTCATGAGCAATAGAAAGGGCGGAAATGATGTTTATATTGATCTCTATTCCAATTTTCTGTGCAGGTTCCGGAACTCTCATAACCAAGGTGATGCAATACTTCTTCATGTGTGTATATTAATTTTGCATCTCACTCTCGCTATGAATTAAAATAAAAATCTTATTTTATAAATTATAAAAAGTTTTAACACAGCGACTATGAAACAATAGCTTTGTTTTTATCGCAGAGTATTTGCTGTTGTCAGACGTAATTTTATTTTTTTTACCTATTTATGATGACCCTGACGGCCGTGGTGGTCAGGCGGTTCTAGCTCTTCAGTCTGGAACTGCGCGATCGCTACGGTCGCAGGTTCGAATCCTGCCTTGGGCATGGATGTGTGTGATGTCCTTAGGTTAGTTACGTTTAAGTAGTTCTGAGTTCTAGGGGACTGATGACCTCAGATGTTAAGTCCCATATGCTCAGAGCCATTTGAATCATTTAACCATTATTAAAGCCATCAGTGGCTCTGAGACGAGTTCAGTACGCTGCAACAAAATTTTTGATCATTTACCCAAAACATAATATGTCTGACAGGTATCAATCAATGCAAGTTATAAACCAAATCTAAAACAGTTTCTTCTGGTTAACTCCTATTTCATGGATCAATTTCTATTTAAAAAATGGCAGTCTTCAAAAGGAAACCCTATGTGTGAAGTGTAATTACATGAGTAGGACTGAAAAATAATATGCTAATTAATGTTGACATTAATCATGTATACATTCCCTGTGAACAGACTAGTACACGTCATTTCGACAAAAGAATCGTTTAAATGATCTGTGGAACATTTAAGCAACGAACCAGCTCTCCGACAGAGTTCAAGCCGTCATTAAGCTAAAGGGTGATCACACGTTAATGTCCGGATAGCGTAGATAGACAGTATATATTTTTGTTTCTGTTTGGTATATTTTTTCTTCATTGGATACTTTCACAGTTGATTTTATACTCAATTTGGTTCGTGCAAATATAACATAATTTCCATTTTTGGCCTTGTATTCCGAGTTAAGTCCTGTGAGTTAAAGAAAAGCATAAATACACTCCTGGAAATGGAAAAAAGAACACATTGACACCGGTGTGTCAGACCCACCATACTTGCTCCGGACACTGCGAGAGGGCTGTACAAGCAATGATCACACGCACGGCACAGCGGACACACCAGGAACCGCGGTATTGGCCGTCGAATGGCGCTAGCTGCGCAGCATTTGTGCACCGCCGCCGTCAGTGTCAGCCAGTTTGCCGTGGCATACGGAGCTCCATTGCAGTCTTTAACACTGGTAGCATGCCGCGACAGCGTGGACGTGAACCGTATGTGCAGTTGACGAACTTTGAGCGAGGGCGTATAGTGGGCATGCGGGAGGCCGGGTGGACGTACCGCCGAATTGCTCAACACGTGGGGCGTGAGGTCTCCACAGTACATCGATGTTGTCGCCAGTGGTCGGCGGAAGGTGCACGTGCCCGTCGACCTGGGACCGGACCGCAGCGACGCACGGATGCACGCCAAGACCGTAGGATCCTACGCAGTGCCGTAGGGGACCGCACCGCCACTTCCCAGCAAATTAGGGACACTGTTGCTCCTGGGGTATCGGCGAGGACCATTCGCAACCGTCTCCATGAAGCTGGGCTACGGTCCCGCACACCGTTAGGCCGTCTTCCGCTCACGCCCCAACATCGTGCAGCCCGCCTCCAGTGGTGTCACGACAGGCGTGAATGGAGGGACGAATGGAGACGTGTCGTCTTCAGCGATGAGAGTCGCTTATGCCTTGGTGCCAATGATGGTCGTATGCGTGTTTGGCGCCGTGCAGGTGAGCACCACAATCAGGACTGCATACGACCGAGGCACACAGGGCCAACACCCAGCATCATGGTGTGGGGAGCGATCTCCTACACTGGCCGTACACCTCTGGTGATCGTCGAGGGGACACTGAATAGTGCACGGTACATCCAAACCGTCATCGAACCCATCGTTCTACCATTCCTAGACCGGCAAGGGAACTTGCTGTTCCAACAGAACAATGCACGTCCGCATGTATCCCGTGCCACCCAACGTGCTCTAGAAGGTGTAAGTCATCTACCCTGGCCAGCAAGATCTCCGGATCTGTCCCCCATTGAGCATGTTTTGGACTGGATGAAGCGTCGTCTCACGCGGTCTGCACGTCCAGCACGAACGCTGGTCCAACTGAGGCGCCAGGTGGAAATGGCATGGCAAGCCGTTCCACAGGACTACATCCAGCATCTCTACGATCGTTTCCATGGGAGAATAGCAGCCTGCATTGCTGCGAAAGGTGGATATACACTGTACTAGTGCCGACATTGTGCATGCTCTGTTGCCTGTGTCTATGTGCCTGTGGTTCTGTCAGTGTGATCATGTGATGTATCTGACCCCAGGAATGTGTCAATAAAGTTTCCCCTTCCTGGGACAATGAATTGACGGTGTTCTTACTTCAATTTCCAGGAGTGTACATAAAAAAGCAAACAACGCATTTCGAGACCGCATGTATCGAAACTATCCTTCCGATATTATCGGGTATCGATGCAGATTCAAGTATTGGTATCGTTACCATTAATCGCATCGAACCTGCAGTTGGAACGTCCCTTCACGTGAGCTGACAGGTTGATTGACGCGAGAGGTGCGGCGTGCCAGTGGCAGTGGTGGTCATCACGTTTGGCGCGGCGCCGACTGACAGGCGGGTAACCGTCTGCAGCAGGTATCAAGCACGACATCGGGGAATTTCAGATTTTCCCCGTCGGAAATGGCGCTTTCAATGCTGATAAACAACGGCGCGAGATAGCTGAACACCGGTTAAGGACAATAACAACTCGCAGAAGCAAATACACAAAGAAACTGGCAGGTTCATCCAACGAAAACTTTTCTGAAACAAAATTGCTCATGTATTGATCTAGTATGTGCATCTTTCTGTTTAAGAGTTAACAAATATTCAGTGACAAAGAGTCAGCTGAATCACTGCGAATTTAGTATTAACTAAATGCAGGCACCTACTTTGACAAACGACGTGTCAACTTTATAGGACATCAGTTCCCTCTTCGGGCTGTTTCGGCATTACACCACTATCAAGCTTCTCTGTCCATTCACTTCACAAAATATTCAATAACCAGCTTTAGAAAGCACATCAACATATCCGAATGAAAATTTAGCCTCTTCTGATGTACGAGGGCTGTCCAGAAAGTAAGTTACGATTGATCTCGAAATGAAAATCACAGTGAAAATCAGAAATGTTTCATTTGTAACAGTTAGCTACACCTTTCAGCTACTTCTCCACGTAGTCGCCGTTCTGACTCAGACATTCGTCGTAGCGTTGTACCAACTTTCCAATACCCTCGTCATAGAAGGCAGCCGCCAGTGCTTTCCGCCAATTCTCTACGCTGGCCTAAAGCTCGTTGTCTGTGCCAAAATGTTGTCTTCATAGCCAGCGGTTCGTTTGAGCAGAGATGAAACTCAGTGGGAGACAATTACGGGCTGTATTGTGGGTAACCAAACATTTCCAATTGAAACGATGCAGGAACATCTTCATTGCCCCTACAGAATGAGGCTGAGAATTGCCTTGAAGATGAAACCGCACGACAGTTATGCAATGTTGGTTGCATAGCTTCAGGGGAAAATTCTCACCAGGCCCTCGTACTTGGCGGGAGACACTATTTTCTATAACATCTTTACGCGTTCACTAAGAGCTCAGGAATGAAAAGAGCGACATAATTCTACCTAGAGTCATACTAGAGACACTGCCCAACACATCTTTGCAAAGCTTTATCGGATTCTCATAGTCGTTTCTATTTCGCTACCGATCGCTACTTACTTTCTGGACAGCCCTCGTAAATACGAGGTTA
Source organism: Schistocerca gregaria (assembly GCF_023897955.1). Classification (NCBI taxonomy): domain Eukaryota; kingdom Metazoa; phylum Arthropoda; class Insecta; order Orthoptera; family Acrididae; genus Schistocerca; species Schistocerca gregaria. Next base: position 704,459,058 of record NC_064921.1, read on the forward strand.
GTTAAAATAGTAATGAAATTGATTTTTTTATCAACCGAAGTTTCTATTTTTTTCAAATATTTTCGCCTTCAAAGTAGTTCCCTTCGGCAGCTATACACCGGCGGAGTCGTTTTTTCCATAGATACCAGTGCTGAAAGGCTTCGACAGGTAGGGCCTTTAATATGTCGCTCACGTTCTTTTCAATGTGCTCCAAAGTCAGAAAGTGTTCTTCTAAGACAGTTTTCAATTCAGTGAAAAGAAAAAAGTCACAAGGATTCAGATTAGGTGAACAGAGGGGTTGTGGAACAACAGGAAAGCCTCTTGAGGCCCAGATTCCATGATGGAAATGGCCGTGTGACATGGGGCGTTGTCATGACGCAGCATTCACTCGTTTGCCACGTCCGTTCTCACACGATTCACTCTTTTATTGAGCCTTTCAAGGACATCGTTGAAAAATACTTCGTTGACAGTTTGTCCTGGAGAAGCAAATTCTTCGTGCACGATACTACCACTGTCAAAAAAAGCAAAAATGGCTCTGAGCACTATGGGACTTAACTGCTGAGGTCATCAGTCCCCTAGAACTTGAAACTGTTTAAACCTAACTAACCTAAGGACGTCACACACAGCCATGCCCGAGGCAGAATTGGAACCTGCGACCGTAGCGGTCGCGCGGTTCCAGACCGTAGCCCATAGAACCGCTCGGCCACCCCGGCCGGCCAAAGAAGCAAATCAGCGCTGTTTTGATCTTTGATTTGTTCATCATAGCTTTTTCGATCGAGATGTCTGTCTGAAACTCCTCACGTTGCCACTTTGTCTCAGAACCATGCCGACCGGGGTGGCAGAGCGATTCTAGGCGCTACAGTCTGGAACCGCGCGACCGCTACGGTCGCAGGTTCGAATCCTGTCTCGGACATGTTTAAATGAAATGTCCTTAGGTTAGCTAAGTTTAAGTAGTTCTAAGTTCTAGGGGACTGATGACCTCAGAAGTTAAGTCCCATAGTGCTCAGAGCCATTTGAACCATTTTGATCCCAGGACTATACTCAAAAATACGGGATTCATCACCTGTGATTACGCAGCTGAATCATCCGTGGTGATTCGCAATCCTCTCAATATCAACGCACAGGTTTCTTCGATAGTCCTTCTTCATGGTTGTGAGGCTTTACGGCACAATTTTGGCACAAGCCTTCCGCTTGCGCAAACCTTCAGTCAAAATCTGATGCACAGTGGGAGTGTTTATGTTTAACAGATCACCCTCCATCCTTATTGTTAAACGTCGGTCTGATCTCACACGAGCACGCACATGTTCAACGGTTTCGTTCGTTTTTGAAGTGGAAAGTCTCCCTGAGCGAGGTTCTTCTTCAACGTTTTCTCGGCCTTACAAAAATGATTTATGCCAGCGAAACACTTGTGCTTTTGATAAGCAATGTTCCCTGTAGACCTGTCTCATGTTTTCAAAGGTCACACTCGCGGATTCCGTAAGTGTAACACAAAACTTGACGGCATAACGCTTCACTGATGGCGCTGTCAAAAATCACGTAATGCGTGTACGTAGCTGAAACTCGGACTGAGTATCTGGAAGGGACGAACTCACCGGGCTACACAAGTAGAACAACACAGCGTTGCCAGATCGCTCGCAGTGTTGTCAGTCTCACTTTTACCACTCACCTCGTAAATGTAACAATAACGTCTTTTTCCTCCTGGTAAAGTGAAAATCAGTAAGAGCCACCGGCGAATCTTGCGGAAGTAAAAGCTGTTGCTTCTTAAAAGTACTGTGATAGGGTCCACAGAAGTGGATTCCGACAAGGTCTGCAGTCTCTAGCATCCCGTGGGAAATAGTGCCGTCCCAGCAAATTCTTCGTTCCCAGAAGCTCTGTAAGTGGATATGAAGCTAGCCTGGAAACTACAAGTTGCAGTTAAATTTTCCCATCGTTGTTTTTGTGCCTTTGCCACTCACTTCATGAACCACGCAATGAGCGATTATATTCAAAGCTGGTAATTTAAATTTTGCTCTGAGGTGGCGGACAAACATCCTTGACAGTGACGCAACGCCGAAATTGCAGTATCAGAATAGATGTTTCTACACCTATAAGCGGAAAATGACGGCCTGTAAATAATTCATAAGGCTGGCGACTCACATTGCAAGATTTGTTGTATTAACTGCTACAGAGGGGCGACAACGGTTTAATTATTTTTCACGGCTTCATAATAATTCACAGGACTGCCAGAGCCAGAAAACTACACTCCTGGAAATTGAAATAAGAACACCGTCAATTCATTGTTCCAGGAAGGGGAAACTTAATTGACACATTCCTGGGGTCAGATACATCACATGATCACACTGACAGAACCACAGGCACATAGACACAGGCAACAGAGCATGCACAATGTCGGCACTAGTACAGTGTATATCCACCTTTCGCTGCAATGCAGGGTGCTATTCTCCCATGGAGACGATCGTAGAGATGCTGGATGTAGTCCTGTGGAACGGCTTGCCATGCCATTTCCACCTGGCGCCTCAGTTGGATCAGCGTTCGTGCTGGACGTGCAGACCGCGTGAGACGACGCTTCATCCAGTCCCAAACATGCTCAATGGGGGACAGATCCGGAGATCTTGCTGGCCAGGGTAGTTGACTTACACCTTCTAGAGCACATTGGGTGGCACGGGATACATGCGGACGTGCATTGTCCTGTTGGAACAGCAAGTTCCCTTGCCGATCTAGGAATGGTAGAACGATGGGTTCGATGACGGTTTGGATGTACCGTGCACTATTCAGTGTCCCCTCGACGATCACCATAGGTGTACGGCCAGTGTAGGAGATCGCTCCCCACACCATGATGCCGGGTGTTGGCCCTGTGTGCCTCGGTCGTATGCAGTCCTGATTGTGGCGCTCACATGCACGGCGCCAAACACGCATACGACCATCATTGGCACCAAGGCAGAAGCGACTCTCATCGCTGAAGACGACACGTCTCCATTCGTCCCTCCATTCACGCCTGTCGCGACACCACTGGAGGCGGGCTGCACGATGTTGGGGCGTGAGCGGAAGACGGCCTAACGGTGTGCGGGGCGTAGCCCAGATTCATGGAGACGGTTGCGAATGGTCCTCGCCGATACCACAGGAGCAACAGTGTCCCTAATTTGCTGGGAAGTGGCGGTACGGTCCCCTACGGCACTGCGTAGGATCCTACGGTCTTGGCATGCATCCGTGCGTCGCTGCGGTCCGGTCCCAGGTCGACGGGCACGTGCACCTTCCGCCGACCACTGGCGACATCATCGATGTACTGTGTAGACCTCACGCCCCACGTGTTGAGCAATTCGGCGGTACGTCCGCCCCGCCTCCCGCATGCCCACTATACGCCCTCGCTCAAAGTCCGTCAACTGCACATACGGTTCACGTCCACGCTGTCGCGGCATGCTACCAGTGTTAAAGACTGCAATGGAGCTCCGTATGCCACGGCAAACTGGCTGACACTGATGGCGGCGGTGCACAAATGCTGCGCAGCTAGCGCCATTCGACGGCCAACACCGCGGTTCCTGGTGTGTCCGCTGTGCCGTGCGTGTGATCATTGCTTGTACAGCCCTCTCGCAGTGTCCGGAGCAAGTATGGTGGGTCTGACACACCGGTGTCAATGTGTTCTTTTTTCCATTTCCAGGAGTGTATTAATGACAAGTAATTATCGATTTTCACCTGTAATGGACCTATAAAAATTACCGTGTGTACTGTAAGGAGTCGCCGGCCGGGGTGGTCGAGCGGTTCTAGGCGCTACAGTCTGGAACCGCCTGACCGCTACGGGCACAGGTTCGAATCCTGCCTCGGGCATGGATGTTTGTGATGTCCTTACGTTAGTTAGGTTTAAGTAGTTCTAAGTTCTAGGGGACTGATGACCTTAGACGTTAAGTCCCATAGTGCTCAGAGCCATTCTAACCATTTTTGTAAGGGGGCGTCAAATGAAAATGAAATAGATGGAAGAAAATTAAGTAAAATGTTCATTATTTCAAACTTAATCGCCGTATCTGTTAATACACTGTGAGAGAAGACGGCTAGTGACTTCATGGAAAAATGTTTGCGGTTGCCAACGGAACCATGACTGTACTCAGGTGTGCACATCTTCACCCGAAGCAAATCGACGGCCACGAATATCTTTCTTCAGGACTCCAAAAATACAGAAATCGCGTGAGGAGAGATCGGGACATTATGGAGAACGTGGAAGGGCTTTCCAGCGAAACTTCTGCATCGTAGTCAAACATATGGGCCCGCCCACAAGTTGCCAAGATTGTTTCGACTAGGCTGCAGAAGTTTCGCTGGAAAGCCCTTACACATCGTCCATATCGTCCCGGTCCCTCTCCACGCGATGTCCATATTTTTGGAGCCCTGGAGAAAGTCATTTATGACCGTCGATATGCTTGGAACGAAGCAGGATAAACGCATTATTGTGACTTCTTTTGAATATGCAGTAAAGACTGTAAATTTGCGGTAGTGTCGAATGTTAAAGAAACTTCTACAGAAAGCTGGCGAGCAGACGAAAGTGTCTTCTTGGTAAGGACCAACAAAATACTAAGTAAAGTTTCAGTGGCCGTGTACAGCGTTTCCTAAAAGTAAAATGTAGTATACTTCTTTACTTCGTGAAATTTTGAAGCGACCTCGTGCTTACTGCCAAGCTCGAAGGATATTAGATTTAATCTAGTGTTCAGACATCAAAATCATCAGTTTGCTTCTTCGTTGTGATCCAAAACCATCTCATTGATGTGTAGTGGCTTACGATTGGCGTACAATCCAACAACAAAACTGAATGCTGGAGACAACGCAGTTGATCGGACGTGCCGCGCGTGCCCTTCCATAACTAGACAAGAATGAAAGTTTATATTCGCCACTGTTATACATTTGTGACTCCTATGTTTGGCATTGTCAATGTGGGCAGGAAAAATTCATTGAGAATTGAATAAAGAAATTTGTTTACATGCAGAATGTTATTTAGCTAAACGACTGCTGCAAAATTAGATAACATTCATTACTTGCTGCTATGACGGATGAGCCGTATAAGGAAGAATGACATGAGTTACTTACTGCTATAATTATACATTTCTGTAGAGCTGTACTTGCTTACCATACTCAAACAATATATTCTATTGATTTCTACTGTTTCTCTTTAGTAAACCGTATCAACATTCTTCTGTTAGCTACTGAAAAGTCCAAACATTCATACGTTCGTCTTCCATAGTGCCATATTGCCAGTACACATTTGCTTTTAGTGAGTGTTTCTTGCTTGATCTGTTTTGACAAAGACTTACAGGAAGTTATTCATTGAGCCCTTTCTCAAACATTTTTTTGTAATAGCTAGTCGCGACAGTTTTATAGCTGCAACATCTGCGGCATAAGAGTTGAAGAATTGTACTTATCGCAGCGCTTTCTGGGAAATACTATTGTGACTTGAAAGTATGACATAAATATTATCTCTCTACTCGTCGACTTCCAAACTGTGGTTGTTAAAACAGAAGTTGGCGGTGCCATTTTTGAACTACAGTTGTGAAAAGAAATTAGCAAACACAGCTAGCAACGTTCACTTGATTTAGTTTCACATGAAACGTTTTTGTGAGTTTCAAATAACTGTCTCTTGGAAGCCGATGCACATAAATCAAATAATTTAGTGTTCGGAATGCTGCCACGAGCAGTACGTTTTGATCATGTTCCAGATCGAGAAAATCTTGTTGATGAAGGCGGCGTTAATTTTCAGGCATTTACTAAATAAACTGAACAAAAAAGTAGTGAGAATATTTTTAACAAATGATAGATTTTCCAATAGGGTCACAAAAACATGCCGCCATGCTATTACTTTAATTGTAACATCTCAGAATCTTCAATTATCTCTTCACAGAAACTTTTGAAAGGGAACACAATAAGTACGAAATACAAAAGACAAAAATACAACATTACTTTAATCGTAACATTTCAAAACCTTTACTTATTTCAACATAAAAGCTTTTGAAAGGAAACACAACATTTACTAAATAGAAAACCATAAAACAAAAACACAACAATTAGTTAATAATTTGAGATTCGTTTGGGTGTAATTGTCATCTTGAAAGAACTGATTTACCGTAATTTGGAAGGCGGTGTTGTAGTTATAATCTACTTATTATTCACTGTTAGTGTACGAATGAACTTGCTCTGTCTATTCTACTTTAATACTTTCAGAAAAAAACTTCCTTATTAATCACAAGCAGAGCGATGATGAAGTTATTAGAAGCTGAGTTCTTTCACCAAGGTCTGCAGTCGCCTGAAACAAATTAGGTACTGTGCAAACAACTAACGCCGGCCGGAGTGGCCGTGCGGTTCTATGCGCTACAGTCTGGAGGCGAGCTACCGCTACGGTCGCAGGTTCAAATCCTGCCTCGGGCATGCATGTGTGTGATGTCCTTAGGTTAGTTAGGTTTAATTAGTTCTAAGTTCTAGGTGACTGATGACCTCAGAAGTTAAGTCGCATAGTGCTCTGAGCCGTTTGAGCGAAAACACTAACAACAATGAAAGGGCCAACCTTCAAAGTATACGGATCTTACACTGCTCTCTTCATTCTGAAGTATGTAGCAGAAGTCTTCTGATAGTTTATGTAACATGTGACATATCTCCATTATGCAGGCAGTACATGTCATACGGAGACACAAAAGAGTGGTTTGGGTTTTAAGATCTATCGACGACAAGACATTAACTTCGGACTGGGGTAGGATGCGGAGGGATATCAGCTGTGTCTTTTTCAGAGCACCTTCGCAGCACCAGCTTTGCGAATCTTGTGTTTTAGTCACCGCACTACATCAGTCAGTAGATATCAGGTCTGGTGGTCTAGATGTAAAGTGGGTGCCTGAAAACCAAGAGGTCGCGAGGTTGAATCCCTGTGAGACCACGGAATTTTGAGTCTACTTTTAACCTAACCTCACTCAGTAATGTGAAGATCTGGGAGGAATAACACGTGCTTCGCATTAAACGTTAAACTGTAGGCCTCCATTCCTCTGTAGGGTCACTGGACTGGGTTAGTAGGTTAGGGACACGCAAGCAGCAGTCGTGGCGTCCAATTAGACTTGGTCCCGGCTATTAAACCGCACGGAATTATTATTATAAGCACCAAATTAAAGTAAATATGTTATTATTTATTTATTTAGCATAACAAGATCAGGGCTATCAGGCCACCTCTCATATCCAACCAGACTCTGTACATATTTTACGTTACATGCAGGATTTTTATTGGTGACTGAGGAAAGTGTACTAAACAAAATTATATCCGTATTTACTTCATTTGCAGACTGATAATAGGAGTAGCATGTTTTTATGTTGGTTAGTACCTGCAAGTACAATGTAGTGTCAAAAGCCACATTTAATGATGGTGATAGCATCGCGCACGCAGGGTATGAAAGGGCCGTGCGTTGGTGGAGCTGTCATTCGTACTCAGGTGATTCAGGTGAAGTGGTTTCGCCGTGATAATGGCCGCACTGCGGGAACTAACAGACTTCGAACGCGGAATGGTACTTGCAGTTAGACACATTCAATGTTCCAACATCTACAGTGTCAATAGTGGGGCCAGAATATCAAAATGGAGGAATTACCTTTCACCATGCATAACGCAGTGGCCTACGGCCTTTACTTAATGACCAAGAGCAGTGTTGTTGGCGTAGAGTTATCAGTGCTAACAGACAAGCACCACTGCGTGAAATAACGGCAGAAAACAATGTGTGACGTACGACGGACGTATCCCTTAGAACGCCAAATTTTCTCAGCATTGTCCACCGAAATATGGCGTTAATTGGCTATGGCAGCAGACGACCAACGCGAGTGCCTTCACTAATACTACGACGTCGCCTGCAGCGCCTCTCCTGGGCTCGTGACCATATCGGTTGGACCCTGGACGCCTGTAAAACCGTGGCCTGGTCAGATGAGTTCTGATTTCAGTTGGTAAGAGCTGATGGTAGGGTTCGAGTGTGGCGCAGGCCCCACTAAGCCATGGACCCACCAAGTTGTCAACAAGGCACTGTGCAAACTGATGTTGGCTCCATTATGATGTGGACTGTGTTTACGTGGAATGTACCAAGTCCTCTCGTCCAAGTGAGCCGATCATTGACGGGAAAGGATTACGTTAAGCTATTTGGAGACCATTTGCAGTCATTCAACTACAGAATTTTTATCGATGACAATGCGCCATGTCGCTGCGGCTCAATTGTTAGCGACTGGTTCGAAGAACGTCTCGGACAATTCGAGCGAAAGATTTAGCCATCCAGATCACCCTATACGGATCCCATCGAATATGTATGGGACATGGCCGAGACATTTGTTGCACAAAATCCTGCACTAGCAACACTTTCGCAGTTATGGACGGCTGTACAGCCTGCACAGCTCAATATTTCTGCAGCGGGCTTCCAACAACTTATTGAATCCATCTCATGTCGAGTTACTGCACTGCACCGGGCAACAGGAGGGCCGACACGATATTAGGAGGTATGGCTCAAATGGCTCTGAGCACTATGGGAATTAACATCTGAGGTCATCAGTCCTCTAGACTTAGAGCTACTTAAACCTAACGACAGCACACACATCCATGCCCGAGGCAGGATTCGAACCTGCGACCGGACTGAAGTGCCTAGAACCGCTCAGCCACAACGGCCGTCTATTAGGAGGTATCCCATGACTTTTGTCACCTCGGTGTATACGTGTAAGAGCAAGCCATTAATGCTTTTTCTTCCCTTAGGCGGCAAGATACGTGTCGAGGTGTGGACGCGTGGAAGCAAAGTCTGTACTGACAGGTGAAGTCCACTTACTGGTGTAGTTACGACCACACAAAAGTCATCAGATAGTAAAATATGTGACTTGTTTGCGGGAAGACTCTTACACACAATTGAAAAGCAACTAACACATTGAAGTAGGTACAAATTAACGCTACCAATGATCACATGTCTGTATTTATACCCTTAACACCCTGTATATTTCAGGAAGCATGTCATGCTATACTCAGATATTAAAAATTGCAATAGTACAGATAAATTCACGCCCACAATTTAGATTCGAACATGATCAGTGCAGCATTAGTTAGAAATTCCCGTAAGGTGGGTTTTCAGTTATGAGCGTCAGGAGCAGAGAGAATTAGAGAAATAGGTGATGGAGGGAGGGAAAGAGGAACGTGATAAAATACACTTAAATAATGAAAGGGAAAAAAAGGTGGCGTGATACACAGACAAAGGAACAGAGAAAGAAGCATAACTGGGACGACGCTACGGTTGCAGGTTCGAACCCTGCCCTGAGCATGGATGTGTGTGATGTCCTTACGTTAGTTAGGTTTAAGTAGTTCTAAGTTCTAGGGGACTGATGACCTCAGAAGTTAAGTCCCATAGTGCTCTCAGAGCCATTTGAACCACAACTGGGAGAAGAAAGGAGTACTGGCTTTGCTGTTTGGCAGAGTGGCCGAAGGGGATTTGGGCTAAGACGTTAATTTTGGGGAAAATGTTGCGAGGATGATAGAAGGAAGTGCTTCAAGTTCAAGTGTGAGCAGAGAGCAGGGCAGCTTGTTCCAGACGCGACGGTAGTGGCAGCGAAGGAGTTTGCAAATGTTTTTGTTTTGTGGGTGCGCACAGTTAGGATAATAGCCATGGAAGGTGTTTAATCTGTGATGCGGGGTAATGTGGTGCTTGCGCATTGAGGACCGGCATTTGTCTGGCATCAACTACATTAACTAGGCGTATGGAACGCTTACATTGTCGTTTCGACGGATGATGCAGATGTAATGCGCACAAGCGTTCATGATTAGTTCTAACCGTCTCGTGTTTTCACTACTCGTGCCAGGTTCAACTACATTACGATAGTGGATTGCCTGATTCTGGGGAGGGGCCCAAACAGTGAGGCCATCGGTCCCGTCGGGTTAGGGAAGGATGAACAAGGAAGTCGCCGTAACCTTTTTAAGGAATTTGCGTAAGCGATTCAGGGAAATGAGTGGTTCATGTAATGTTAATACAACCGCTGATTCCTCAAACTGGGGGGCTATCAAGCACGGGGTCCCACAGTGTTCGGTCTTAGGTCCTTTACTGTTCTTGATATACATTAATGACTTACCATTCCATATTGATGAAGATGCAAAGTTAGTTCTTTTTGCTGATGATACAAGTATAGTAATAACATCCAAAAACCAAGAACTAAGTGATGTAATTGTAAATGATGTTTTTCACAAAATTATTAAGTCGTTCTCAGCAAACGGACTCTCTTTAAATTTTGATAAAACACAGTATATACAGTTCCGTACAGTAAATGGCACAACTCCAGTAATAAATATAGACTTTGAACAGAAGTCTGTAGCTAAGGTAGAATTTTCAAAATTTTTAGGTGTGTTCTTTGATGAGAGGTTAAACTGGAAGCAGCACATTGATGGTCTGCTGAAACGTCTGAGTTCGGCTACATATGCTATTAGGGTTATTGCAAATTTTGGTAATAAGAATCTCAGTAAATTAGCATATTATGCCTACTTTCATTCACTGCTTTCGTATGGTATCATATTCTGGGGTAATTCATCGTTGAGTAGAAAAGTATTCATTGCTCAAAAACGTGTAATCAGAATAATTGCTGGAGCCCACCCACAGTCATCTTGCAGACATCTATTTAAGGATCTAGGGATCCTCACAGTAACCTCACAGTATATATATATTCACTTATGAAATTTGTTGTTAATAATCCAGCCCAGTTCAAAAGTAATAGCAGTGTGCATAGCTATAACACCAGGAGAAAGGATGATCTTCACTATGCAGGGTTAAATCTGACTTTGGCACAGAAGGGGGTGAATTGTGCTGCCACAAAAGTCTTTGGTCACCTACCAAACAGCATCAAAAGCCTCACAGATAGTCAACCAACATTTAAAAATAAATTAAAAGAATTTCTCGATGACAACTCCTTCTACTCATTGGCTGAATTTTTAGATATAAATTAAGGGAGGGAAAAAAACTAACTTAAGCATTAGTGTCATGCAATATTTTGTGTAATGTAATATCTTGTAGAGACATCTTTCATTAACCTGACACGTTCCACATCATTACGAAGTGTCGTATTCATGATCTATGGAACAAGTATTAATCTAATCTAATCTACGGAAGAACTAAATCAGTATGGTGACACGCGGGTTTGAACTGTCATCCTCCCGAATGGCAGTCCTGTGCGATAACCACTGCGCTAGTGGAGGTTCGGTAGAACGAGTTCTTATTATGGTTATGTTCAAAACAAAAGCCACGCAAGACCAGCACTCGCACTGTGAGGCTTCGGTACAACCTTAATTATGTGTGTAGGGTCCTCCTGCTTCGCTGCGTGGTAACATGCTCGCCTCCCGGGCAAGCGGGCCCGGGTTCGATTCCAGCTGGGTTGGAGATTTTCCCCACTCGTGGACTGGATGTCGTGTTGTCTTCGTCACCATTTCATCCTCACCACCGGCACGCAAGTCGCCCAATGTGACGTCGACTGAAAGAAGACTTGCACTCGGCGGCCAAAGTTTCTCGGTTGCGGCCTCCCGGACAACAATGCCATACAATCATTTCATTTTTGCGTATGTAGAGAGTAAATGTGTGTGGCTCAATGGCCTGGTGAAAGTCTTTGTATTCAACGTCACTTCGGTAACTTGCATGTCCCTAATATAGAAGCTATCCAACCGGGGAAATGAGTTTAACGTGAAATCCGAACCACGTGTTTCTGGCGACGCCAAACAATTTCGTGAGGTGAAGGCTACTTGAAGACAAAGACGACGAAGATTCGATTCCGCAACAAATCGGTTTGTGCAAGCACGCGCTTTCCCGCTAGACCACCAGGCCAGATGTGTATGCAGATAGTTCATCGACAAATTGTGATGAGTGGTTTTGCGAATATCAAAATATGTGACATAAATGGCCGTGACTTTTAATTGCTTAAATTATTTAAATCGCTAAGGGACTGCAGCGCTTAGTACGTGACATAATTTGAACTTCATACCTATACCCCTTCCTGAGAAAAAGGGATCTTAACAGGCGGACAGGCAGACAGACGAATAATGCAGTAATGCTGGAAGGGTTCCGGTTTTACTGACTGAGGACATTTTATACCCTTCTTTATTTCTCGATTTGGATGTAGCGAACTGTGTGCAAACTGTATTTTCACTCGCTTTTGTAAGCCCTGTTCAAAGAACGGTCCTTAATTTAAATGCAGAAGAAAATTTGTGGTACGCCCGCTGGCACTCCAACATTTCCATAGCGTAGCGTTGCCATCGGCAGCGAGTAAGGACGAAAAACCTAAAATTCGATGTTACGGAAACGAGCGCAATGTCTGATGCCTAAGGGTTTAAACGCTTGTGACAGATATTGAGATCGGGCTTTAGAAAATCAACTAAAGTCTTCCAACAGAAGCATTTCTTAAACTGCTAAGTTTTTTAACCTTTCGCGTGCCACCGTATTTAAAATACACTGCGCTATCCAAAACCGGCGCTGAGGCAACAGAGACGTTTACCACGGGCCATAGATGACAGGCGTAAAAAGCGGCTGCAGAGATGAGTGCGGGAGAGTAGACGTGCAATTGTTGAGCAAAGGACCGCTGAGATGAACCAAGGCGCTGCCAACACTATCTTCTCAAATACAGTTAAGCGAGCGATGCCTCGTATGGGCCTCGGCAGCAGGCGTCTCGTTCATGCACTCATGCTGATTACTGTTAAATAGCGACGAAAGCTGGAGTTTGCACGCCAGTACTACAATTGGACGTCATCTGAATGGCGAAAGGTGGACTTTCCAGATAAATCACGTTTCATGTTCCATCACACTGATGATCGTTGACCTGCACGGCGTAAAATGTCTGAAAGCAAAGGGATCACCCCGGTGGTGGAAGCATTATAGTCCGGGGAACGTTTTCGTGGCATCCCCTCGGTGATCTCGTCATTGCGGAAGGCGCAGCGGATCAACACATATGTGCATCTGTCCTTGAGGACTGTGTTCACCCTACATGCAGTCTGTTTTTCCTCGGATCGATGGTATTTACCAGCAGGACAATGCAACGGGTCACACAGCTCGCAGTGTACGTGCGTGATTCGAAGAGCACCAGAATGAGTGTACCGTATTCCGCTGGCCACCAAACTCCCCAGAGTTGTACCCAATCGAGAAGTTGTGGGACAACCACGATCGGCCTGTTCACGCAGTGGATCCTCAATCGAGAAACCTAGCGTAGATGCCCACGGTACTGGAATCGGCGTGGCTCCACACCCCAGCCAGTACGTTCCAGAACCTCACTGACTATCTCCCTGCAAGTCTTGTAACGGTCCGCGCTGCAAATAGGTTTTCGACAGGTGGTCACATCAATGTAACTGAGCACTGTATAAGGCTGTTACTGTTCGCAAGGTATATGCAGGGTGTAAAAGATTATGCATACAATTTTGTAGAATTATTAGAGGAGATAAAAAGAAGTACTACTGTTATGTAACACAAATATTATAGTAGCACAATTTGCTCGCTTAGGCTATTTGGAAAGTCTGAGGCTGGATTTCCCTTATGCCAACGTTCACAGTTGTTCTGACTGCTGCGTAAGCAACATGTTGACACAGGAATCTGATTTGCAACACAATTACATCTCACTGCGAGGAAGGGTAAGTTATCATTATTGCTAGCATTGTCCACGCACTTAGATAATTAATTGCGTTTGGTGGACGAAATTGCAGTATCTTTTTCGTTCAAGTAATACTGGAAATGTTGGAGAAGGTCCCGCCATCAGTCAGGAAACGATCATGGTTCCAGCTTGATGGGGCTCCACCTCATTTTGCCATTGATATTAGAGAACATTTAGACAGTGATTTTCTGAAATATTTGAGTGGAAAGGGTGGGCCAGTACCGTTGTCACCACGTTCCCTCGACTTCTCTCCTATGGACTTCTGTTTGTGGAGAGAGATGAACCGTTTGTTGTGCAAAACACTAACAGACACCCCAGAAGAGCTGGTTACCCGTTTGGCTATTGGTGGTAAAATACTTGATTGTTTATACTTAAGAGCCTGTTGGACAGGCATTTGTATGCAGATACCATTTGTGCATTAATATAAGTGTTGTTGCTGTTGCACTCAAGCCAGTCGCAACACCGTAAAGTTGTATCGTAATGCAAGAAGAGATCGAGAGGATTGAGTCTTGGTGCAGGGACTGTGAGGTGAAACTCGCCACAACACATCTAACAGATGTTGCATAAATAGATGCAAAGACCTCTTATTGTTTGATCATACGACTGGCAATCAGTTACTAGAAAGAGTAAGAACTGTAAGCTGTCTAAGAGTTTTCGTACTGTGCGACTTCAAGTGGTACGGCTACAATAAAACTAATTATTAGAAAAGCACATGTCAGGATCATATTCACTGGCGAATATATAATAATAATATGATGATGAGCGTATGGCATTGTTGGCCGGGAGGCCCCTTGCGGGGAAGTTCGGTCTCCGGACTGCAATTCCTTTAACGCCATTTCGGTGACTTGCCAGTCAATGATGATGAAATAATGATGAAAGACACACAACACCTAGTCATCATGAGGCAGAGAAAATCCCTGACCCCGCCGGGAATCGTACCCGGGGCCCCGTGCGTGGAAGCGAGGACGCTACCGCAAGACCACGAGCTGCGGACTGCGAATGAATAAGAGATTAATTCATCCGCGAAATACGCGACTTGCAAAACATTCGTTCGACCAATACTAGGGGTTGATACAATTTGTGAGAAACATTTTTTTATGAGATTGGAGATAGCATCTATTGAAGGTGATACAAAACAACTGTAGATACTCAATATCCATGTCGTCTGACAAAATAGCCCAGTACATAGTGTCGGATGGAGAGTACGTAGTACAACAAAAGCACTTTCACAGATATATTCTATTCATGACCAGAACCTCTCAGAATGAACTTGAGCTTCTCTGATTTTATCATCATGGTCATTACGCGAGATGTTTCATTGAAGAAGTAGTATAATCCTTGACTATTATCGTAAGAGAGGCTGACAATAAGGCTTTTCTCCCTGTAAAATGCATTTTTGTAACGTTTCCAATCAATATTTGCTGATAATTTCAAATGCATGTGAGAGAATCGAATTTAACGGTATACGATCAGCTGTTTAAATATTGCTCTTGTAAAGATGGAAACGTTTCCGTAGTGTAAGTGCAGTCTTTGTTCTTAAGCAGCACTTCCAATTTTCGATCGTAAAAGTGTAGAAAGATCGTTTGAGTTTTTGCCGCATTGCGCCGTAGCCGACACCTGGTGTACAGGGCAATATTAGCGTTCACACACGGGTCGGCACCGATACGGCCCTGGGCGGCAGATAACGCATTTATCTGCGGACTGAGCAAGCAGCTGCGCTGTACGCGTGAACACGATGACAGCGGCGTGTCCGTATATCTCTCTGCTAATGCCTGTCGGCCGTGGCGGAACTCTGTCTGCCTTGGTGACACGAACCTTTCTGTTAACAGAGATGATAAACCACATGAACAGTACCTGGTGCATCACTTCACACAATGTGCCCTCGCTGGACCATTTATACCGAATACTCTGATGAGCGTTATAGCTTCCCCAGTGAAATAATAAGAAAAGATTTAAAAAACAGTATTTTTAAAGAAGAGACATTTAAAATTTGTATATTAAGTGGACACTAGCCGCTCAGGCGAACATACATTTTTCTCCGTATTATAATAATTTCTCTGTGTAAGTTTCGAAGGCAAAGAAATATAACAAAAAGATCTAAAGAGACGACAAGATAAGCTCTTTTGTTAATTTTTTAGTCGTCTTCACTTCTTCTCTTGTCTTGGTTGCGTGTAGACGGACATCTAGCTAGTGCCGGCAAATGGAAGCATATTTGTACTAATTAAGCAGATAATCTATCAGAGACAGCAAAGGACTTGGAAGAGCAGTTGAACGGAACGGACAGTGTCTTGAAAGGAGGATATAAGATGAACATCAACAAAATCAAAACGAGGATAATGCAATATAGTCGAATTAAGTCGGGCGATGCTGAGGGAATTAGATTAGGAAATGAGACACTTAAAGCAGTAAAGGAGTTTTGCTGTTTGGGGAGCAAAATAACTGATGATGGTCGAAGTAGAGCAGATATAAAATGTAGACTGGCAATGGCAAGGAAAGCGTTTCTGAAGAAGAGAAATTTGTTAACATCGAGTATAGATTCAAGTGTCAGGAAGTCGTTTCTGAAAGTATTTGTATGGAGTGTAGCCATGTATGGAAGTGAAACATGGACAATAAATAGTTTGGACAAGAAGAGAATAGAAGCTTTCGAAATGTGGTGCTACAGAAGAATGCTGAAGATTAGATGGGTAGATCACATGACTAATGATGAAGTATTGAATAGAATTGCGGAGAATAGGAGTATGTGGCACAACTAGACAAAAGTAGGGACCGGTTAGTAGGACATGATCTGAGGCATTAAGGGATCACAAAATTAGCATTGTAGGGCAGCGTGGAGGGAGACCAAGAGATGAATACACTAAGCAGATTCAGAAGGATGTGGGTTGCAGTAAGTACTGGGAGATGAAGAAGCTTGCACAGGATGGAATAGCATGCAGAGCTGCATCAAACCAGTCTCAGGACTGAAGACCACAACAACAAGAAGCAGATAATATATTGATTCAATGTTATTGTTCATTTTTAATTTGTAAGAGGTGATCCCGATTTCATGTCCGCCTTCCTTGATTTAATCTGCATTCGAGTAATTTACAGTGCAAGAATTGCAGCGGCCGAAACAGCCAACGACACCATTACGTGGCGATATTGACTAATAAAAATTAGCGGAAGCGAAAAACTCGCCCGCTATTATCATAACATACATTTTTTCTTCACAGCCGCTCGACGTTGCAGAAAATACGTGTCTTTAAGATTCTTATTTTCAGTACAACAGCCGAGAGCCAGAACCAGGACTTCGTCTACAATGCAATGATTAACGGAGGTAAGAAAAAGCTGTCACGCGTGTGTGGGCCGCAATGGTAATTAATAAATAAAGATTTTTTGCTTTAAAGTGAGCTGACTAGCCGAGGAAATTTATATGAACAGTTTATTCTATTGTTCAACTTATATATTCGTATTGTAAAATTCAGCGAGACTAATTCCACTGAAGATTAATATTGTTAAAGAAGAGGACTTCACAATGCATTTAACTGTAAATCAAAATTGAATGAAATATCAAATGGTTCAATGGCTCTGAGCACTATGGGACTTAACTTCTAAGGTCATCAGTCCCCTAGAATGTAGTACTACTTAAACCTAACGAACCTAAAGACATCACACACAGCCATGCCCTAGGCAGGATATGAACCTGCGACCGTAGCGATCGCGCGGTTCCAGACTGTAGCGCCTTTAACCGCTTTGCCACCACGGCCGGCGAATGAAATATCATTTTGATTAAGGCCCACCACATAAGTCGGCAACAATCCCTATTACTAATCAATTTCTGCAGTAAATAATAAATTAAATGACGACGGCCGACGGACGCGACAGCGTGTAGACTCGTCTTTGGTCCGCAGTGCAGTGGCGATTCTGCGAGGTATGGATTCGACAAGTCCGTGTTGGTACGTTTCCGGGAGATATGTTGCACCAGATGTCTTCGCCACTTTTTCTTATGCAGTTCCCGTAAATTACGGACGGATGGTCTACGGGCGCGGAGCTAGTACTCGATAGCGTCCCCAAATACGTAAAGAAGACGCACACGAAGGAGTTACGAAATTGTTCGCAAACTGATATTCAACAAAAATACAAAACTGGAAACATCGGCGCCCAATGGATGAATATGTGGCACAAAAACGCAATTTCATCGTGCATCTGCCAAGGATAGTAAGCACGGGGACATATCTTTACTGCGGCATAATGTCTTTGCGAATCTGATTCCATATAGTCAACTGAGCAGGACAGGTGTGTGAATAATAAACGCAGTTGACAGCATTTGAGAGAGGACGTGTAGTTGGACTCAAAGAAGCCGGTTAGACAAACCGGCGAATCGCTCTACATCTGAATAGGAGCGATGCCGCTACTGGATAGTTTTGGCGGAATGGATAAATCATGGCCGAACACAGCGTTAAGAAGGAATCGACCGACCTAAACAGACGACAGAACGTGAGGACCGAACAATCGTCAGAGAGGCACTCCGACCGCCGGATTCATCATTATCATCCATCCGACGTGCAGCTGGTGCTTCAGTGATCAGCGGCTCACATAAAGGGGACTGGGCTGACACCACCCCTTGGGCCAATTAGCACGGATCTTTGTAGACCAGCAGTCCCGTTTGTATTGGTGTCTGGAACATTTGGCCTAGAATCTCAGTGAGTGCAGTGGAATTGCCTTCACTGATGCGACCCACTTCGAACTGAGCCCTGATGGCCGGCGAAGACGCCTGGGACAGCTTTGGAATACCAACCTGTTGCTACTCGTCATATGGCCAGAAAACTAGGAGCGATAGTCTGGGGTGTCATTTTATTTCATACCAGAGCACCATTAGCTGTCATCCGCGGTACCTTTACAGCACAGCAGTACTCTGACGACATCCTACGCCCCATTTCGTTGCTCTTAATGGTCAGCTATGCTGGGCTTACATTTCATAAAGATAATGGACGGCCGCACACTTCGAGAATTTCTTCTATTTGCCTTCATGCTTTCCAGATCCTACCTCGATCAGCAAGGTCACGTGGTCTCTGTCCAGCTGAGAACGTTTTGGGCCAGCTCGGGAGTTTGACTATTTAACGCAGAACATTTGGCGCGAAATTCCTCAGGAGGACATAATCAGTATCAAGCCCGGTAACTAGTTCCGACCCATTATGAGAATTCTTTCATAGTGTGTCCTCTTTCTATAAATTGTGCGTTACACCAGGTTCTGATCCGGTAAATTTGTTGACAAAGACATGAACGTGATTTCACTATCATGCTCCTCAAAACACTTTAGCATGACTCTAAGCTTCTGACACGGAAACTATCCTACTGAAGGATGCCATTGCTGTCAGGAAAGACAAAGCGTGGTCGGATGCACATGGTCCTCATTAATATTCATCTTTTAAGTCTCAAGCATATGTGATGTATACATGCAGACGACAAACGAAAATTTGTACCAAGACCGTGATTCGAACCTGGGTCAGGCAGGATCCACCATTTCGTTCTATACTGTGGCACTACTCCAATATAGTTGGAGAGGCTCTGCAATGCTGTTCGAGTTTATGGGCATGAATGTTGTTGTGGTCTTCAGTCATTAGACTGGTTTGATGCAGCTCTCCATGCTACTCTATCCTGTGCAAGCTTCTTCATCTCCCAGTACCTACTGCATCCTACATCCTTCTGAATTTGCTTAGTGTATTCATCTCTTGGTCTCCCTACGATTTTTACCCTCCACACTGCCCTCCAATACTAAATTCGTGATCCCTTGATACCTCAGAACATGTCCTACCAACCAATCCCTTCTTCTGGTCAAGTTGTGCCACAAACTTCTCTTCTCCCCAATCCTATTCAATACTTCCTCATTAGTTATGTGATCTACCCATTTAATCTTCAGCATTCTTCTGTAGCACCACATTTCGAAAGCTTCTATTTTCTTCTTGTCCAAACTATTTATCGTCCATGTTTCACTTCCACACATGGCTACACTCCACACAAATACTTTCAGAAACGACTTCCTGACACTTAAATCTATACTCGATGTTAACAAATTTCTCTTCTTCAGAAACGCTTTCCTTGCCATTGCCAAGCTACATTTTATATCCTCTCTACTTCGACCATCATCAGTTATTTTGCTCCCCAAATAGCAAAACTCCTTTACTACTTTAAGTGTCTCATTTCCTAATCAAATTCCTTCATCATCACCCGACTTAATTCGACTACATTCCATTACCCTCGTTTTGCTTCTGTTGATGTTCATTTTATATCCTCCTTTGAAGACTCTATCCATTCCGTTCAACTGCTCTCCCAAGTCCTTTGCTGTCTTTGACAGAATTACGAAGTCATCGGCGAACCTCAAAGTTTTTATTTCTTCTCCGTGGATTTTAATACCTACTCCGAATTTTTCTTTTGTTTCCTTTACTGCTTGCTCAAATACAGATTGAATAACATCGGAGAGAGGCTGCAACCATGTCTCACTCCCTTCCCAACCACTGCTTCCCTTTCATGCCGCTCGACTCTTATAACTGCCACCTGCTTTCTTTACAAATTGTAAATAGTCTTTCGCTCCCTGTATTTTATCCCTGCCACCTTTAGAATTTGGAAGAGAGTATTCCATTCAACATTGTCAAAAGCTTTCTTTAAGTCTACAAATGCTAGAAACGTAGGTTTGCCCTTCCTTAACCTAGCTTCTAATATAAGTCGTAGGGTCAGTATTGCCTCACGTGTTCCAACATTTCTATGGAAGCCAAACTGATCTTCCCCGAGGTCGGCTTCTACTAGTTTTTCCATTCGTCTGTAAAGAATTCGTGTTATTATTTTGCAGCTGTGACTTATTAAACTGATAGTTCGGTAATTTTCAAATCTGTCAACACTTGCTTTCATTGGCATTGGAATTATTATATTCTTCTTGAAGTCTGAGGGTATTTCGCCTGTCTCATGCATCTTGCTCACCAGATGGTAGAGTTTTGTCAGGACTGGCTCTCCCAAGGCCGTCAGTAGTTCTAATGGAATGTTGTCTACTCCGGGGGCCTTGTTTCGACTCAGGTCTTTCAGTGCTCTGTCAAACTCTACACGCAGTATCGTATCTCCCATTTCATCTTCATGTACATCCTCTTCCAATTCCATAACATTGTCCTCAAGTACATCGCCCTTGTATAGGCCCTCTATATACTACTTCCACCTTTCTGCTTTCTCTTCTTTGCTTAGAACTGGGTTTCCATCTAAGCTCTTGATGTTCATACAAGTGGTTCTCTTATCTCCAATGGTCTCTTTAATTTTCCCCTAGTGAGATAAGCCTCTACATCCTTACATTTGTCCTCTAGCAATCCATGCTTAGCCATTTTGCACTTCCTGTCGATCTCATTTTTGAGACGTCTGTATTCCTTTTTGCCTGCTTCATTTACTGCATTTTTATATTTTCTCCTTTCATCAATTAAATTCAATATTTCTTCTGTTACCCAAGGATTTCTACTAGCCCTTGTCTTTTTACCTAGTTGATCCTCCGCTGCCTTCACTACTTCATCCCTCAAAGCTACCCATTCTTCTTCTACTGTATTTCTTTCCCTTATTCCTGTCAATTGTTCCCTTATGCTCTCCCTGAAACTCTGTACAACCTCTGGTTCTTTTACTTTATCCATGTCCCATCTCCTTAAATTCCCACCTTTTTGCATTTTCTTCAGTTCTAATCTACAGGTCATAACCAATAGATTGCGGTCAGAGTCCACATATGCCCCTGGAAATGTCTTACAATTTAAAACCTGGTTCCTAAATCCCTGTCTTACCATTATATAATCTATCTGATACCTTTTAGTATCTCCAGGCTTCTTCCATGTATACAGCTTTCTTTTATGATTCTTGAACCAAGTATTACCTATTATTAAGTTGTGCTCTGTGCAAAATTCTACCAGACGGCTTCCTCTTTCATTTCTTAGCCCCAGTTCATATTCACCTACTACGTTTCCTTCTCTCCCTTTTCCTACTACCGAATTCCAGTCACCCATGACTATTAAATTTTCGTAACCCTTCACTATCTGAATAATTTCTTTTATTT
Organism: Schistocerca gregaria; assembly: GCF_023897955.1. Taxonomy (NCBI): domain Eukaryota; kingdom Metazoa; phylum Arthropoda; class Insecta; order Orthoptera; family Acrididae; genus Schistocerca; species Schistocerca gregaria. Next base: position 704,480,716 of record NC_064921.1, read on the forward strand.
CATCATACATTTCTTCAATTTCTTCGTTATCTGCAGAGCTAGTTGGCATATAAACTTGTAATACTGTAGTAGGTGTGGGCTTCGTAATATCTTGGCTACAATAATGCGTTCATTATGCTGTCTGTAGTAGCTTACCCGCATTCCTATTTTCATATTCATTATTAAACCTACTCCTGCGTTACCCCTTTTTGATTTTGTGTTTATAACCCTGTAGTCACCTGACCAGAAGTCTTGTTCCTCCTGCCACCGAACTTCACTAATTCCCACTATATCTAACTTTAACCTATCCATTTCCCTTTTTAAATTTTCTAACCTACCTGCCCGATTAAGGGATCTGACATTCCACGCTCCGATCCGTAGAACGCCAGTTTTCTTTCTCCTGATAACGACATCCTCTTGAGTAGTCCCCGCCCGGAGATCCGAATGGGGGACTATTTTACCTCCGTAATATTTTACCCAAGAGGACGCCATCATCATTTAATCATGCAGTAAAGCTGCATGCCGTCGGGAAAAATTACGGCCGTAGTTTCCCCTTGCTTTCAGCCGTTCGCAGTACCAGCACAGCAAGGCCGTTTTGGCTATTGTTACAAGGCCAGATCAGTCAATCATCCAGACTGTTGCCCCTGCAACTACTGAAAAGGCTGCTGCCCCTCTTCAGGAACCACACGTTTGTCTGGCCTCTCAACAGATACCCCTCCGTTGTGTTTGAACCTACGGTACGGCTATCTGTATCGCTGAGGCACGCAAGCCTCCCCACCAACGGCAAGGTCCATGGTTCATGGGGGAAGCTGGGCATGAAAGGGAATTTGAACTGAGGAGGCAGCATGCTAGAGTAGTTAGTGTAGTTGTGCAGAGCCTCAGTGTCGGGGTGGTGTAGTGATTAGCAAATCTGCCTAGTAAGCAGGAGATCCGGGTTCGAATCGCAACCTTGGTACAAGTTTTCATTTGTCTCTTCAGTCTGCATGTATACATCGGTAATGTTCATCTATTCCACAACTGTCATGATGCCTTTGATTAATGCCATAGGTCCCTTGCAATACCAGATGAGTATCCCTCGTAGAATAATACTCCCGCTCTGGCCTGCGTACGTGGCGCAGTTAATGTACCAAGCAATCCTTCATCTGGATGACGGCTTATATGGACACGAACAATCACATGGTGCAACAAGAAACGTAATCCATCCGATCATACGACACATTTCCATCGATCCAATCTCTAATCTGGATGATCCTGTGTCCACTGGCATCGCAGTTGACGATGTAGTTGGGCATTGGTTCATAGCAGGAACACGTAACTGATGTCTGCTGTCGATCCTTATGTTCAACAATATGCACGGAACAGTGTGTTCCTAAAGACTTGTGCCTGCACCAGCTTTGTGCTCTGTCGACAGACCGGCCAGAGATCGCCTCTCCTGCTTTACAGGGCAGGCAATCCTCCGACCTCCACTTTCTATGATGAGGCGTGAACGTCCAATACCTTGACTCGAACTCGGAACCTTTGCCTTTCGCGGGCAAGTGCTCTACCAACTGAGCCACCCAAGCACGACTCACGCCCCGTCCTCACAGCTTTAATTCCGCCAGTGCCTCGTCTCCTACCTTCCAAACTTCACAGAAGCTCTCCTGCGAACCTTGCAGAACTAGCACTCCTGGAAGAAAGGAAATAGGGAGTAGAGCACTTGCTCGCGAAAGGCAAAGGTCCCGCGTTCGAGTCTCGGTCCAGCACACAGATTTAAGCTGCCAGGAAGTTTCATATCAGCGCACACTCCGCTGCAGAGTGAAAATTTCATTCTGGTCCAACACCTTGTACGCGGTTCGTGGTTTCGCCGAGCTTCAGCCACTTTGCATCAATGCTCACGATAACAGACCGAGAATAGCCGACCAGCTTCGTCGTTTCAGAGATGCTAGTTCCCAGGTGCTGGGCCGTTAACAGCCTGACCTTTGCCAAAGTCGCTTACGTCAGTACAGTCCCCCATTTGCAGTACACTACAAAAATTGCTCAAAATTGTTAAGAAAAGTTATTTAAAAAATCTAGAAACTTGCACATAATGTAAGGGATCAATAATTCCAACAACAGTCTTAAGGTTATTTGGAGTGTAGTGGAACGAGAGGCAAGACAACCAAACACAAAGCAGGATAACATCACTACTGAACTGAATGGTGGGGCTATGTATGATGATCACGGGCGGGGGAAATAAAAGTAGCCCGGTCGAGTGGCAGCATTAGCGGAGGAGGAAAAAGATTTACATCTACTTCCAACAGGTTGCAGCAACTATCCGTACAGCCAGCTGAACATTAGTGCACATTTACACAATCTTCACGCCTGACAAAGTTGTACCCAGAGGTCAGTCTGGTCGCGGCCATAGCTGTCCACCCAGATCACTTGATCTGTCAATGTGCAGTTACTTTGTGTGCAGAGCCCTCAAGCAAAAAGTGTATCACAACAGCCTTCATAGTCTTCAAGAACAGCGGCAGAACATTTCGGATGAGACTGCAGCAATTCTAGCACTCCAGCTTCGATCCGCCTTCGGCAACTTGCTGACAAGGGCCCATAAATGCCACGAGATGAATGGTGGTCACTTTCAACATCTGCTGTAGTCAGGTTAATACTGTATCTCCTTTCCTCTGCTGTGTTTCTTTGTAACCTGGAACCTGTTCTCCGGGAAGCTTTTATTTGCCTCACCCTGTATATTTAATAATCATTTCTTAAATGTAGTAGAAAGTATAGAGATAAATAATTCAAGAGTAAAATCACAGAATTATGCTAAAAAGCTACTCTCATAAAATTCACACGTAAATGTATGACCAACTACTCCTGAAATTAAGAAAGTTATACATTCTCTCAAAAATAAAAGGTTATCTGATTTTGATGCTCTCCCAATATAGTGCTAAGGATTTTTTGCCAGTCAATAAGCCGTGTCATATGTGAAATAAGAAATGCGTGACTAGCTCAAGGAATTTTTTCCATACTGGAATGTGCCATTGTCAGACACTCCTTAAGCAGGGTGATAAGAGGGATCTCAATAACTACCGACCACTTTCACTGCTGGCATTATGATGTGCTCTAGAACAGTATCTCACCTGAGAAACAATAATATTCTCAGCAAGTGACAGGTTGTGTTTCAGAAAAGTTGGCCTACTGAGAATGTCATTTACATGTTCACTCACCAAGGTTTACAAGCATTAAACAATAAAACAGCGTCAGCGGCTATTTCGTCTCTAAGGTGATTGACTTTTTAAATCACAGTACTCTTCCAGGTAAATTGGAGTTTTGTGGGATTGGTGGAATAGACAACCAATGGATAATGTCCTATCTGACCAAAAGAATTAAGAAAGTTGTAGTTAGTAACGATGCCACTTTAGTCCGTATATATGATACTGACTGGAGAAAAATCACATATGGGGCGCTCCAGGACTTAGTCTTAGGTCCAATATTGTTGCTCATCTATGTAAACGATTTTTCGCCTAATATACAATAAGCTGAATTAGTTCTTTTTGCAGGCGAAACTAGTATTCTAATCAATCCATGCATACATACAGAAACAGAAGAAATGGTAAACCATGTGCATGGGGGCTTAATTAAATAACATGCAAATAATTTTAATTTTAGTTGCAGTTTGTCCGGTTACGCAGTCTCGTAGCCGGCTGGCCCTGAATAATATCAGTACGCAATCTGACTGCAGAGAATAACAACAAAGAACGAAAGGAAATTTCCGTTAACACAATTAATTAATTAAGTCCCCAGCAACTATAAAAGCTACGAAACAACAAAGCACAGGTATAACTGTTCTGTGTGTGGAAGTGTGATTCAACGTACACATCTGGCACGGTTCTTCCTCAATACGATAAGATGCTTTAAACCCCATTTACAGTGAAGTAATAAAAAAACAGAAATACTTTGACTGCACATACAAACCAGAATTACACTCTAATACATGAACACAAGCCAGATGCTTTGTTGACTGAACCTGTGAGCAAGAGGCATTGTTATTTACGAAATTTAAAATACAAAAATGCTTTAATTACCTCATATATACTGACGAAAAATACACTTTTATCATTACAACATCCCCAATCGAATAACATATGGTGTCTTGGCCAACAGAACAACTAGTACTCTATCGACGTCTGAACAAGCACAGATCACGTCTACTTCAGACCTACTACTGCCCTCAGGAACTTCTCAGCGGCAACTGCTAGTGGAGGCGGCTGAATAATACTCTTTGGCTCAATTTCTGGCGCTGTGACTCAGTGTAGCCACCTATCATATGCCCCTCCTCCACGGGCTAGAATTTGATGGTATTTTTGCCAGCATTGGTGGTGAAAGTACCACCAAATTCGTCAAAAAAAATAGACAAAAGTAAAAGATAATATGAAATAAGTAAATAAATAATTTTTGGCTTTGCACTTGCCCTTCAATAACCTAATATATAACATACAGTAAGGAATACAAATGCTTGCATACATGTGATTTTACATAATAGTTTACACAAGTATCATGTCGTTAAACAATTCAATCAATAGCGTCAGCAATGACAATAGGTGCAGGTAACAGTCTCATAACATTTCATAAATAGTATACACACGAAAAATCAGTTTATACAAATATTCACATAAAATCCTTTCAATAGTTCAATAAACAAATATCACTCCTCAGAGTAATTGACAGTTCCAGCAGTATCACCCAGCTATGGTCAACAGGTGCAAATAGCAGTCTCATAACATTTCATCAGCAGTATTTAAACAGCTCCAACAGTGGCACCCAGAAATGGCGAGCAGGCGCAGACACCAACAAGTGACATAATTTCAATAGAAGCAGTCCACCAGTGGCACCCAGAAATGTTGAGCAGGTGCAGACACCAACAAGTGATATCATTTCAGTAGAGCAGTTCCATCAGTGGCACCCAGTAATGTTGAGCAGGTGCAGACAACAACAAGTAACATTATTTCAGTAAAACCATTCCATTAGTGGCACCCAGTAATGTTGAACAGGTGCAGACAGCAAAAAGTAACATTATCTCAGTAGAAGCAGTTCCATCAGTTTCACCCAGCAATGTTGACAGGTACAGACACCAACAAGTGACATGATTTCAGTTGAAGCAGTCCATCGGTAATGTTGAGCAGGTGCAGGTAACAGTCGATAATATTCACTATCACTAATTAGACAGTTCATCAGCAGTAATTAAACATTTCCAAGCGGCACCCATCAATGGTGAACAAGTGCAGGTAACAGTCCATAATATTCACTATCACTACTTAAACAGTTCATCAAAGTTCATCAGCAGTAATTAAACATTTCCAAGTTGCACCTATCAATGTTGAACAAGTGCAGGTCACAGTCTATAACATTCACTATCAATAATTAGACATTTCATCAGAGTTTATCAGCAGACATTAAACATGTCCAAGTGTCACCCACCAATTTTAATACGTGTTAGCACGAACAACAGTTTGAATGCACACACAATTGCTTTTACAAAATCAATGCTCTTACACTAAACATACGAATTGTAGCAAACACACAAATGATATCAGATAATTGTCACATTAACTATTACAAAAACATAAATGTCAGTAAACCTATAATATTTATGGGTGTCAGTGCAAGCCACAACGAACAAGTAAAATAATATTTAGAAGGTAGGTCGGTACCAATTATTTGGGATTGGGAAGGGAAAACACACAAAACGCACTCACTCATCTTTCATCCACATTTAAGTACTACTGTGTAAATTAATAGTGTCAACTATGTAAATGCGATTCTGTCAAAATTTGATGCTCAATATGTGTATCAAGTAGTAGTGGTACAGTGTATAACAGTCAATAATAGTTAGTCAACGTCATAGTCATCATGCTAAGACCAATGTTTGCCAAACTAACTTTTTCTGAACAACTGTCAGTGTGCCAAGATATGCAATTACTTCCTCTCTCCAAAAAATATATACGCTGCTTTTTGATTTAACAAAGTGTGTGTGTAGTCAATTTTCCTTCCACTTGAGTGTTCTAGTTTGCCATCTTCATCCTCCTTGTTCCATATAAACCAACAACAAAAAAATGTTCCTCACTTACTTTACCTCTTATCCACCAAAACTCCAATACTCATCAGCATCACATAATCTCAATACCTCAATAATACCTCTTCAATACGTCGATACATATAACCCTTGTCACCAATATCATTTACCTTACCTCTTATCCACCAGAACTCCAATAATCATCAACTTCACACAATCTCAATACCTCAATAATACCTCTTCAATACGTCGATACATATAAACCTTATCGCCAATATCATTTCACTTCCATAACAACACTTCCCTCTAGTCAGTCTCCTCGAACAAGTACAGATAAAATCCTAGTGCAAACTTCAATTCATCATCCCATACAATCCAAAGACATAATGTCCACACACAACCTCTGTGTAATCCATCTGACCCGAATCTTCTACTCATTATAAATTATAAAATACATTTTACATTTTGGTTACCTTGTCCATCATTAAATAAAAGAAATGAATAAATGACCTCTAACAGCCTTTAGTTTGAATAACTTTCAGTAAGTAAGTACGAGTACGGAGTGTGAATGATCGTAATATTTCACAGTGTGTACACCACTTCAAGAATTATGGCACAACAGAAGCAAATATGTGGAGTATTTCTTGTGTCGAGTGTCATTTGCTATTACAATTGCTCACGAAGAATGCAGTGTAATAACTGTCAATGGTGTAAACCTACTGTTGGTATGTCATGTCCTTAGCTTCCTTCCTATTAGCATAAATTTATACAGCTTCCATAAAGCCTCGAGCTCATGTGACTTCAATGAAGTTTCTTGTACCAATGTCGTTCGTAGAATTATAGCAGTTCATTTTCTTATCTTAAAATATAAAGCACTGAGCGTAAGCAAAACATGCAATAGCGAGTAAATGTACCAGTAGAGAACAGAATGTTAACAAGTGGATGCAGCACAATCCCTACAACGAGGCTCTGCCAAGCAAACAATCTATAATTAATACCATAGTGTCACCTAAACTCCACGTTCATAAACCATATATAAGCACTTCTATATACCAAATTAAAGAGTAGTTATGACAACAAAACAGAAATGTGTAAATATGCAATCCATACGCAATGCAGCAAATATATATCTCACATAATGAAAAGGTCATTACCATCATATCAGCATAAGCAAATAAATGTTCATATGTAATCTGAATAAGTAAACATGAAGGCGCAAGCAGATAAATCACAAAGTATAACTTACGTACATAACCATATCAGCACAATTATTCAGGTGACAATATTAATTTAATTAAATAAGCACAGCAGGCGCAAAATAAAAAAAATTGGAATCAGTGAAAAAGCAGTGCAGCCAAGCGATGCATGATATGCATAATTAACAACCCTGTTCATTAATCAATCATTGTCAAAATCAGTTAACACAAAGTATAAATCACGTAATCGCGAGCAGCAAATTACGTCTAAAGTACGTACCTAAATGGAAATATGTTACCTGAAAAATAAACTCATTTAATAGTTACCTTTTTAGTTCATTACTTTCTTCTTCGAAATTACATTCTTACTGAAATTTTCTCGATAGCAAGTCCTCTTAACGTCGGACACACACAGAATTTACCTGAAGTTCTTAAATATTTTATACAACTGTATCCTGAAAAATACTGAACGTTAATAACATAATTCATCAAGTCACTATAGCTTTATACTGAATTTAATCAGAGAAATTAGACTGTGTATTTGTTTACGGCTGTCAGTGCATTCGCACTGAGCGCTCGATCAGCTGTAGGTACGCGTGACGTAAGAAGTAATTGTTTGCGGTCAACGACTGCCTTGTGCGGCGCGCAGACCTGACTGTTGCTTTGGGTATGTGCCGCCGCTGGAACACGGCGCGGTATCCTTGTACTCTCCGTGTGTTTACGTATAACTGTTAGTTTCTCAAAAATATGTCATTCCACAAAAATTTTAACGTTAGAGTGCCGAGATTTAAGAGTTTCTTCTTCGACAGTGTTATCATGAATAATTTTGCGAGCCCTATATGGGCCGTTATAAAGCAGAAAAAATTTGCGACACAAGCCTTTTCCTCTGTGAGACAAACGTTGAGACTTAATTAAAACCTTTTAACCAACTTACAAGGTTTTTAAATGACCAGGACGTTTAGCTGATTTCTCTCTTCTAGCAGCCACAGATGCAATATTTTGTAGAGCCAGATTGACAACTTCAGAATGCCGCAGTTTCCGTGAAGGCGGAAAAGGAACGATTTCAGAAATGCGATTTGTCGGTGCTTTATTTTTTAATATCAGTATAGGCGGTAAAGAAGTTGAATCATTAGGGAGTTCATTCAGAATGTTTTGAAAAATATGAAGATACTGACCCCACGTTCTGTGATTCTGATGACAATAAAGTCGACACAATTTATTGATTTCCTTCATCCATCTCTCTGAAGCGTTAGATTGAGGGTGAAAAAGTGAAATGAAAATTGGTTTAATCTTACGGCGCCGTAGAGTACGAAGCCAAATTTTGGAGCGAAACTGTGATCCATTATCTGATATAACCTCATCAACGTGTCCCACTTTTTTAAGAAAGTGTTTGATGAAAGCATTAGATACTGAACGAGCTGTTGCTTTGCGTAAAGGTGTAAAACACACATATTTTGATGTCAATTCCACTGCTACCAAAATGTACCCAAAACCATTAGTAGAACGAACCACTGGACCGAACAAATCGACTGCAGCCATGTCCTTTAATTTCGCTGGAATAATAGGAAACAACGGTGCTCTGTGAGAAATAGTTGGCGGCTTAGCCTTTTGACATAATTTGCATTTGGCAAGAACAAATCGAATACGTTTTTCCATATTACTGAAGTAGCAATTTTCTCGTAATTTATGAAAGCATTTTGTGGGACCAAAGTGTGCATAACTGAAATGTGTATACCAAATCCCGTTCTCGCTTCCCACGCCCGGGTTCCCCGGTTCGATTCCCGGCGGGGTCAGGGATTTTCTCTGCCTCGTGATGGCTGGGTGTTGTGTGATGTCCTTAGGTTAGTTAGGTTTAAGAAGTTCTAAGTTCTAGGGGACTGATGACCACAGATGTTGAGTCCCATAGTGCTCAGAGCCATTTGAACCATTTTTTTATTAACCCACTCATCAGGAATGCAAACTAACCAAGCAGAGTTGTCGACCGATTTTCGTTTAAAAAGAATATCATTGCGAACTAAATAATACTGTCTAATCGCTACGCTTTCCTTTCTCCTCCACTTCTCCTTAATGTCCTTCCAGATTGGATCCTTATTTTGCTCCTTAGCGATGTCCTGGGGCGAAGACGAAATAAAATTTTCAAACGCAACACCTTGAATATACATCAAACAATAATTATTTTCTTTGCAGTCCTCCTCAGCACTTTGTTTCAAACCCATAGGTGCACGTGATAAAGTATCAGCAATAATATTTGCACGTTTTGTAGTAGGAACAGCATAATTACGAATAGCGTCTAGTTTCTCTGGATCAGGAAGAATACCTTCTGTAGAAATAATATGACCAAGAAATTTCACCTGAGAACGGACAAATTCAGATTTTTCCAAGTTCACTGTAATACCAACTCTTGCAAAAATACGTAATAATGAATCCAAAATTTTGTTGTGCTCACTCCAAGAACGTTTAGCATATGAAGTAATATAGTCACGAAGATAAACAGGTAAAATTTCGTTTAAACCACGAATGAATGCTGCAGAAGATATAGTAAGTCCAAACGGTAGTTTCCGAAATCACTTTTGGGTAAAATAGTCATATCCGGTTATTCTTTACCGACTCTGTAGATAGATTGATAGTTGAAGAGTTGTTTTGATAGACACAAAAAATAGTAAAAGAGTAGGCAGCGGTACAGAAAACTAAAAGGGAAATAGCACTACTACAGCTCGGGGCCCTGTGCACGCTACGCCACATATTCACTTAGAGTTGCGAATCCCCTGAGGACGTAAATATCCGCACATAAATTCCAGTTTGTGACTTAGTGGCCAATTTGGTGGAAGTGCGTACATAAATTGATCTAACCATGAATATGGATGTATGTCATTTTTAGAATTGCGAAAGATCTTAAATTTCCGAACAGTTAAAAAGTGTTTATAGCCAAAGTTTTCGCCTCGTGGCGACAAAGACCTACCGCATCTGTCCCCGTCCCAATGTCGATTATTGTCAAGTTCGCGCGCCGGGCGCTCTCTTGTTGCTTCTCGTAAATGAAATAAATTATTTTCTTCAAAGACCTCTGCTATCTGTGATTCTAAATTTCTTCTGCTATCTTTTCCTACGATTTCGTATTCAATTTGTTTGACTTGCTTTCGTAACGCATCAAATTCCCTTTTAAAGCGTTCATTAAATTTTCCCTGATTTTCAACATGTTTATTTATGTTCTGGTACTGTTCGGTTTCTGCAAATGGCAATGGAGCTGTATCGTTTGAATCTCTGTCCCCATTTAAACTAAGACGTCAGTTTATCTGAAATCTCCTCAACTCTTTCCTATAAGTCACCAATTTTTTCTTTCTGTTTATTTACGTCTTCCGTACGTGTCGCGACTCGGATTTCAGTATTGACATATTTAGTAGGTGACTGTTCATACTGTTGTGTTAGGTTATTTATTCTGTCATTTGGTACAAATTCCTCGATTCTCTCAAATATTTCTTCCTTATCGTGTTGTAAATTTAACTCTGAAAATTTTTGTACTATAACGCGATCTCTTTATTCCTGTTCTCTATCCCGTTCCTTTTGTCTGATTTCTATGGAAATTAATCTATTATTGTGAGCATTCAAAATCGGTTGTACTTCTTCTCTAATTTCTTTCTTTAATTCATCTTTCATGTTTCTAAAACATATCCCTATTCGTGAGTCTAACCGTGTTTCCATTGTTTACATCTCAGTTTTAATTGTTCCTATTTGTGAGTCTAACCGTGTTTCCGTTGTTGCCATATCAGTTTTTATTGTTCCTATTTGTGATCCCACTGTTCGTAATTCAGATCCCAACCGCGACCCCAGCGAGTCCAACCGTGCTTCCATTGTTCCCATATCAGTTTCTAACCGTGTTGCCAAAGTTCCCATCTCTGTTTTTAATTCAGATCCCAAACTAAATATTGCACTCATCAACTGCTCAATATTAACTTGTTCGAAATTCTTTTCGCCCCTAACATTTCCCATAAAACTAACTTCCTTCATCATAGCAGTAAAGCTATCTGTCTTCGATACTATTCCAGAATCTTCTGCGATTAATCTCGTATTCTGAAAATTTTTTGATTGTGAAAAAATTTGAACTGGTTACGGACTATTTTCCCGACTTAATAAATTGTTTTCTACTTCATTATTCATCATACTGTTCTCCTGTGTTGGCGAGTTCGCCATGTTAACAATTTCGTCATTCTGACTACCGATCATTTTTGCCTTTTTCATCGATCGCGTAATCATTTACAAAACTTACAAAACTCGTCCCTGTGCGAAAATTACACACAATATGACACTTTACCACCAACAATACTATTCACACAAAATGCTTCCCGACAAACACGATTAACGAACAATTGAAATCTTCATAATTGCACAAAATTTTCAAACCCCTATACAAGACATCAAATATTAAATTCTGCAAAAATACCATTAGAAGAATGACAAGACAACTACAAATATTCAATTACCAAATCTACACATGCAATATAGACTACAATTACTAAACTACAAATTACTACAACAGTACCACTGTCTGCTATTTTTACTATCAAAAGAATTCCAAGGGCAGGGTCGCCACGTGCATGGGGGCTTAATTACATAAAATGCAAATAATTTTAATTTTAGTTGCAGTTTGTCTGGTTATGCAGTCTTGTAGCCGGCCTGCCCTGAATAATATCAGTACACAATCTGACTGCAGAGAATAACAACAAAGAACGAAAGGAAATTTCCGTTAACACAATTAATTAATTAAGTCCCCAGCAACTACAAAAGCTACGAAACAACAAAGCACAAGTATAACTGTTCTGTGTGTGTCGAAGTGTGATTCAACGTACACATCTGGCACGGTTCTTCCTCAATACGATAAGATGCTTTAAACCCCATTTACAGTGAAGTAATAAAAAAAAACAGAAATACTTTGATTGCACATACAGACCAGAATTACACTGTAATACATGAACACAAGCCAGATACTTTGTTGACTGAACATGTGAGCAAGAGGCATTGTTATTTACGAAATTTAAAATACAAAAATGCTTTAATTACCTCATATATACTGACGAAAAATACACTTTGATCATTACAACATCCCCAATCGAATAACATATGGTGTCTTGGCCAACAGAACAACTAGTACACTAACGACATCTGAACAAGCACACATCACGCCTACCTCAGAACTACTACTGCCCTAAGGAACTTCTCAGCGGCAATTGCCACTGGAGGCGGCTGAATAATACTCTTTGGCGCAATCTCTGGCGCTGTGACTCAGTGTAGCCACCTTTCACATGTTCTTGAAAGTGTCATTGACTGGATTTCTACGAATGTTCTCACACTCAATTCTTAAAATTAGAGGTACTACACCAATGATAAGTGTAACACATGGCGAGGAAATAATAAATAATGCCGAAACTTCAAACTTCCTACATATCCATACTAATGAGAATTTAAATTGGAAAAAGCATGTTTTGGAACTCATAAAATAACTTAGGTCACCCAAATTTGCACATAGAATCATTCCAAATCTTGGAGAGAGAAAGATCAGTAAGTTGACATAATTTGCGTATTTTCAATTATTTCGTCTCTAAGGTGTTTGACTTTTTGAATCACAGTATTCTCCCACGTAAATTTGAGTTTGATGGGATTGGTGGTATAGACAACCATGGAATAATGTTCTTCGTCCAGTCAAAAATGGTTTTGTCGTAATAAAACTGCGGAAGTTTTCTTCTCAGAGGTTCTACATGTTTCTTTGGGCACTGAATCTGAATTTCAAGTTTGCTACGTTGTAGGAGGCAGCTTGACGATACTGATTACCATATGCTCATCAATATTTCTATTACTGTTATTATTTCTCTTCCCTGTCTCAGACGTTATGTCTGGTTAAAAATGGAAAGTGATGCGGACCTCGATCAAGCGTGACTTCCTTTTAACTGTACGGTATATGTTACATTGCATTTAGGAACTTTCGGGTAATTGAACATGTATCAATAATTACAAATTTCTGTAGTTGTATATATACGTTTGGATGTAGCTGTATTGCGTTGATGTACTGGTGGATATTGTGTGGTATGACTCCTGTAGTTGATAGTATAATTGGTATGATGCCAACTTTATCCTGATGCCACATGTCTTTGACTTCCTCAGCCAGTTGGATGTATTTTTCAATTTATTCTCCTGTTTTCTTCTGTATATTTGTTGTATTGGGTATGGATATTTCGATTAGTTGTGTTAATTTCTTCTTTTTATTGGTGAGTATGATGTCAGGTTTGTTATGTGGTGTTGTTTAATCTGTTATAATGGTTCTGTTCCAGTATAATTTGTATTCATCACTCTGCAGTACATTTTGTGGTGCATACTTGTATGTGGGAACGTGTTGTTTTATTAGTTTATGTTATATGGCAAGTTGTTGATGTATTATTTTTGCTACGTTGTCATGTTTTCTGGGGTATTCTGTATTTGCTAGTATTGTACATCCACTTGTGTTGTGATCTACTGTTTCTATTTGTGGTTTGCAAAGTCTGCATTTACCTGTTGTGGTATTGGAATCTTTAATAATATGTTTGCTGTAATATCTGGTGTTTATTGTTTGATCCTGTATTGCAATCATGAATCCTTCCGTCTCACTGTATATATTGCCTTTTCTTAGCCATGTGTTGGATGCGTCTTGATTGATGTGCGGCTGTGTTAGATGATATGGGTGCTTGCCATGTAGTGTTTTCTTTTTCCAGTTTACTTTCTTCATATCTGTTGATGTTATGTGATCTAAAGGGTTGTAGAAGTGGTTATGAAATTGCAATGGTGTAGCTGATGTATTTATATGAGTAATTGCTTTCGTATTTTGCTAGTTTCTGCTCGTTCTATAAAGAATTTTCTTAAATTGTCTACCTGTCCGTAATGTAGGTTTTTTATGTCGAGAAATCCCCTTCCTCCTTCTTTTCTACTTAATGTGAATCTTTCTGTTGCTGAATGTATGTGATGTATTCTATATTTGTGGCATTGTGATCGTGTAAGTGTATTGAGTGCTTCTAGGTCTGTGTTACTCCATTTCACTACTCCAGATGAGTAGGTCAATATTGGTATAGCATAGGTATTTATAGCTTTTGTCTTGTTTCTTGCTGTCAATTCTCTTTTCAGTATTTTTGTTAGTCTTTGTCTATATTTTTCTTTTAGTTCTTCTTTAATATTTGTATTATCTATTCCTATTTTTTTGTCTGTATCCTAGATATTTATAGGCATCAGTTTTTTTCCTTCGCTTATATGCAGTCGCTGTGGTTATCCAATATGTAATCTTCTTGTTTATTGTGTTTTCCCATGACTATGCTATTTTTCTTACATTTGTCTGTTCCAAAAGCCATATTTATATCATTGCTGAATACTTCTGTTATCTTTAGTAATTGGTTGAGTTGTTGATTTGTTGCAGCCAGTAGTTTCAGATCATCCATGTGTAGCAAATGTGTGATTTTGTGTTGGAATGCTCCACAAATATTGTATCCATAATTTGTATTATTTAGCATGTTGGATAGTGGGTTCAGAGCAAGGCAGAACCAGAAAGGACTTAATGAGTCTCCTTGGTGAATTCCACACTTAATCTGTATTGGCTGTGATGTGATATTATTTTAATTTGTTTGGATATTAAGCGTGGTTTTCCAATTTTTCATTACTATGTTTAGGAACTGTATCAATTTAGGATCTGCTTTGTATATTTCCAATATTTGTAGTAACCATAAGTGGGGTACACTATCAAAACCTTTTTGATAATCAATGTATGTGTAGTGTAGTGACCTTTGTTTAGTTTTAGCTTGATATGTCACCTCTGCATGTATTATCAGTTGCTCTTTACATCCTCGTGCTCCTTTGTAACAGCCTTTTTGTCTTCATTTATAATTTCGCTCTGTGTTGTATGTGTCATTAATTTCTGTGTAATGACTGAAGTTAATATTTTGTATATTGTTGGTAGGCATGTTATGGGGCGATATTTAGCTGGGTTTGCTGTAACTGCTTGATCTTTAGGTTTATTCCATCTGTAAGTGTATCAGGGAATGTGTATGGGTCGGCAGTGTAACTGTTAAATAATTTAGTTAGATGTGAATGTGTTGAGGTGAACTTCTTTAGCCAGAAATTAGCTATTTTATCATTTCCAGGGGCTGTCCAATTGTGCGTAGAATTAATTGCTTGGGTGACTTCATGTTGCAAAATTATCACTTCAGGCATTTGTGGTATCATCTTGTATGTGTCTGTTTCTGTTTGTATCCACTGTGCATGCCTGTTATGTTGTACCAGGTTTGACCATATGTTGCTCCAGCAGTGTTCCATGTCTGTCATGTTTGGTGGGTTGTCTATTTTAATGTGTGTGTTATCTATTGTCTGATAAAATTTCTTTTGGTTTGTGTTGAATATTTGGTTTTGTTTCCTTCTTTTTTCACTTTTTTTGTATCTTCTAAGTCGTTTGGCCAATGCTTGTAATTTCTGCTTTTTTTCATCTAATTGCTCTATCACTTCTTGTTGTGAGCTTTTACCTAACCTTTTTCGTTTTTTGTCTGATATTTCATTTCATATAAATTGCGTTAGGTGTTCGATGTCTTTTCTCAGTTTTTGTATTCTGAGCTGTAGCCTGTGTTGCCATGCTGGTTTTGTGGGTTTCTTCTGTGTGTTGGTTTGTTCTGATCTCTGTCTAGTGTGTATATTTAGTATAGTCAGTGCTCCTATATAAACCAGTAGTTCTAACTCTTCCATAGTTGTATTTTCATTTATTTTATTGTTTGTGATTGTGTTGATAGTTGTTATTGTTGTTTTGACTTGTAGGTTATTTGGTGGTCTATGCAAGAATGGTCTAATGTCTGTATCTGTGTCTTTGTATTCTATATATGTTAGCTGAATCTAACATGTGTGTCACTTCATATTCTATTTGTGCTTGTTCTGGTGGCTGTCTTAAGATTTAGTTTTCCTCTGATTGTTTAATTGATGTGTGGTGTTCTTTGTTTGTTTGCTCTGTGATGTATGACTCCATTACTGTATTTTCTTCTTCTTCTGATTGAACATTATTTTGTTGTACTTGTTTTGGATGTTTTCTAATTCTGACTGGGGTATCCTGTTATTTTTGATTATTACACGCATCTGATCAGCTAGTTGTTGTTCTGTTAAAAATTTTAATTCTGGGCATCTGGTAATATATTTTTTGTATACTTGTGATCTGTATCCAGTTGTGTTGGTTCATAAGTTTGTTGCTTGGTAATAACAGAACATGAGGTGTCTGTTAACTTAATCTGACCATCTCATCCTCTGACTCTGTTTTCCTTCTAGAGTGGTTGCAGGAAGCATATCCTGCAAAACACCTCTATTTGGATTCAAAACATTTTCAGTGTGGATAGCAGTGTCGTTACCATCGTGGACAGGAATAGGGTTCAAGCGTCGTCCCTGACCATGACAGCGCTTATTATTATTATTATTATAGACCGCTATAGGACAGCGCAAAGGGTCTACAAGATGTGAGATTTTCTCAGGCGCCACACTTCTTTCACCTTCTCAAGTTGTTCTTGTCTTGATATTCTTGACCTCTTGGCTCACTTTCAACGTGAGGTCTCTGTGATCCAGTGTTTGTTTGACTTGTATACCTAAGTCTGTTATGCCAGCATCCTTCAGTTCTTCTCAGACTTCGGTGATGCACTTCATGTTCATAATGCCTTCTGTGTACTCGAAGATCTGTTTAGTTCATCGAATGTCGGGCATTCGCTTGATATTCCCGTAAAATAAGAGTTGACGTTTCTTCGTGTCATGTACTGTGTCAGACAAGTGTTTGGTCTCTTGTTCAACCCCCAGTCTCTAGCTTTCTTCTGTCTTATAGTGTTCAGGCATTTTCTGCTGATTCTTGTCTCTAATTTCTTGATACTTTCTGGTGTACCTTTCTGATCCATGACCACCTTGTTGTTGCATATAACGTTTTTGGTTTTATAACAATGTAACAATGTCTCACTTGTACGTTACACTACAGCATAATTTATTGTACGTTTCCAGTCTTCCAGAAAGCACTAATTATTTTTTACATTTCTTGTGCTTTTTTCTCCATCCCATTTGCCTGTATCATCGACGAAAGGTACTTGAATTTGTCAACTGCCGTGACCTCAGCCTGCCGAAGACGGAGAGAGCGGAAAACCTGTCAGAGAAATCGTTTCAGCTTCTGCTCGGAGCGAGCACGAAAGGTCAGCCTCTGTTCAGCTACATGGTGCGGCTGTAAATAAAACTCTGGAAGTAACTACTCCAGTTCTATTCATCCAGCGAAAGCTGGACTCTCAAACCAAGCGATGACATGAATCGTGAGAGGAATATAGCAATTGTTATTGTTACTCTTATTATTGTTGTTATTCCGTATTGTTCAGGTGCCATGCACAGTTTTTTGTTATTGTCGTTATGTATTGTTTGTGTGATATGTATATAGTAATATTTACTATAGATATCATTATTTTTTGATGTATTATGTATATTGCAATTCTAATTTTGTAATCATGTCTGATTGGATGTAAAGAGATGGCCTACAGGCATTCATCTTTCCTGATGAAATAAATGTATAAATAATAGAAACTTGCAGTAGTCATCAATTACCCAATCCTCATAAAATCAGACAAAATTAGGGTCGTTACAAGGTGTTAGGCGACATACTGATAATATGAAAAAGCAGTATTGTCCTTTCAAAAATCCGGATAACTGCGAGTAGGGCTCGCGCGCCGAGGGTTCCATGCAAACTTACTGATGTATGTAGGTAGTTTGACCATCCCGGAAATCGATAATCTCGACAATTGTAGCCCGTTATCGATATCGATACTGGCAAGGTATCGGTCAACGAGAAGTACTCTATAGGTTTTGATGAGTGAGTTTTGCGAGAACCACAATATGTGACGTAAATGGCCGTATCTTTTGATTGCTTTGATTAAGAAGCTTAAACGTTAAAAACCGCCAAGGGACAATATATCATGGCACGTACCTTTCCGAAATCAGATGTTGGATTGTAAGGCGTATCCAGGGGCAATTATAGACTAAGATCATAATGTAGTAGTGATGAAAAAAATCACAATTTAGTAGTGATGAAGAGTAAGCTGAAGTTTAGGAGATTAGTCAGGAAGAATGAATGTGCAAAGAAGTGGGATTCGGAAGTATAGAGCAATGACAGGATACGCTTGACACTCTAAGTTACAGATACTGCGATAAAGAATAGCTTAGTAGGCAGTTCAGCTGAAGAGGAATGACCATCTCTGAAAACGTCAGTCACAGATGCTGAAGGAAAAAACGGAAGTTCAAGGAAAATAACTACGAAGAAACCAAGGCTAACAGAAGAAATACTTCAGATGATCGGTGAAAGAAGGAAGTAAAAAAATGTTGAGGGAAATTCAGGAATACAGAAATACAAGTCACTTAGGAATAAAATAAATAGGAAGTGCACGGAAGCGAAGGCGAAACGGGTGCATAAAAATGTGAAGAAATCGAAAAAGAAATTATTATCGGAAGGACTGACTCAGCATATAAAATAGTCAAAATAACCTAAGGTTAAATTAAAAGCAACTGTAGTAACATCAAGAGTGCAATGGCAATTCCACTGTTAAATGCAGAGGAGAAAGTGGATAGGTGGAAAAAGCTTATTGAAGGCCTCTATGAGAGGGAAGACTTGTCTGAGGACTTGATAGAAGAAGAAACAGGAATCATTATAGAGAAGATAGAGGATGCAGTATTAGGCTCAGAATTTAAAAGGGCTTTAGAAGATTTAAGGGTCGAATAAGGCAGAAGAGTTGGACAAAATTCCATTAGACTTTCTAAAATCATTGGAGAAAGTAGCGACATAACGATTATTTACGTTGGTGTGCAGAATGTATGTGTCTGGCGATATACCACCTGACTTTCGGAAAAACAGCACCCACAGAATTCGGAATATTGCAAGAGACGACAAATGTTAGAATTACCGTACAATCGGGCCGGCCGGTGTGGCCGTGCGGCTCTAGGCGCTTCAGTCTGGAACCGCGTGACCGCTACGGTCGCTGGTTCGAATTCTGCCTCGGGCATGTATGTGTGTGATGTCCTTAGGTTAGTGAGGTTTAAGTAGTTGTAAGTTCTAGGGGACTGATGACCACAGATGTTGAGTCCCATAGTGCTCAGAACCATTTGAACCATTTACCGTACAATTAGCTTAACAGCTCGTGCATCCAAGTTGCTGACAAGAATAATACACAGAAGAATGGAAAAGAAAATTGAGGATATGTTAGATGGCGGTGATTTTGGCTTTAGAAAAGGTTAAGGCACCAATGAGGCAGTTCTGACGATGCGGTTGATAACGGAAGCAAGACTAGAGAAATATCACGACATGTTCATAGGGTTTGTCACCGTGGAAAAAGCATACGGCAATATCAAATGGTACATGATGTTGGAAATTCTGATAGAAAGAGGTGTACTCTATAGGGAAAGACGGTCAATATACACTGAAGCGCCAAAGAAACTGATTTATGCACTCGTATACGAATACAGAGATACGTAAACAGACAGAATACGGGGCTGCCATCGGCAGCGCCTATATAAGACATCATGTGTTTGTCGCAGTTGTTAGATCGGTTACTGCTGCTACAATGACAGGTTATGAAGATTTAAGTGAGTTAGAACGTGGTGTTATAGACGGCGCACGAGCGATGGGGCACAGTATCTCCGAGGAAGCGGGGATTTTCTTCTACGAGCATTTGATAAGTTTACCGTGAATATCATTAATACGGTAAAACATCAAATCTCCCACATCGCCGCGGCCGAAAAATATTCAGCAAGAACGGGACCAACGATGACTGCAGAGAATCGTTCAACTTGATAGAAGTGCAACCTTTCCGCAAATTGCTTCATATTCCAACGTTGGCCCTCAACAAGTGTCAGCGTGCGAACCATTCAACGAAACATCATCGGTGTGGGCTTTCGGAACCGAAGGCCCACTCGTGTACCCTTGATGACTGCACGACAAAAAAGCTTTACGCCTCGTCTGGGACCGTCAACCCTGACATTGGGCTGATGATGACTGGAGACATGTTGCCTGATCAGACGCGTCTCATTTCATATTGTATCGAGTGGATGGGCGTGTATGGGTATGGAGACAACCTCATGAATCCATGGACTCCGCATCATGTCAGCAGGAGACTGTACAAGTTGGTGGAGGCTGTGTAATGGTGTGGGGCGTGTGCGGTTGGGATGTTTTGGGACCCTTGATACATCTAGATACGACTCTAATAGGTGACACGTACGTAAACACCCTGTCTGATCACCTGCATCCATTCATGTCAATTGCGAATTCCGATGGACTTCGGCAATTCCAGCAGGACAGTGCGACACCCCACCCTACAGAGCGGCTTCAGGAACACTCTTCTGAGTTTAAACACTTCCACCGGCCACCAAATTCCCCAGATAGGAACATTGTTGAGCCTACTTGGGATTCCTTGCAACGCGCTGTTCAGAAAAGATCGCCACCCCTGGCACTCTTACGGATTTATGGACAGTCCCTCAGGATTCATGGTGTCAGTTCCCTCCAGCACACTTCAGACATTATTCGAATCGGTGCCACGTCGTGTTGCGGCACTTCTGCGGGCTCGCGGGGTCCTACACGATATTAGGCAGCTGTACCAATTTCTTTGGCTGTGCAGTGTACAATATGTACAAGAGCCAAGAGGGAAGAATAGGAGTGGAATACCAAAAACGAAATGCTAGGATTAAATAGTGTGTAAGACTGGGATGTGGTTTTTGCCCCTACCGTTCCATCTATACATCGAAGAAGCAACGACTAAAATAGGAAAAGGGTTCATGAGTGGAATTAAAATTCAAGATGAAAGGATATGAATGATAATATTCGCAGATGACTGCTGTCCTGGGTGAAACTGAAGAATAATCACAGGATCTGCTGAATGGAATGAGCAGTCTAATGAGTACAGAATATAAGCTGAGAGTGAATCGAAGAAAGACGAAAGTAATGAGAAGTAGTAGAAACGAGAACGGCGAAAATAGGGTTGGAAATCGCGAAGTTAAGGGATTCTGCTACTTAGGCAGCAAAATAATCCATGACGGATGGAGTAAGGATGTCACAAAAAACAGACTAGCACTGGCAAAAAGGGCATTTCTGGCCAAGAGAAATCTCCTAGTATCAAACGAAGTTCTTAATCTGAGAAAAAAATTTCTGAGGATGTACATTGTATGAAAGTGAAACGTGGACCGTGGAAAAACCGGAAAAGAAGAGAATTGTAGCATTTGAGATGTGGTGTACAGAAGAATGTTGTGGACTGATAATGTAAGGAGTGAGGAGGTTCTCCGGAGAATTAGCGAGGAAAAGA
The DNA here is from genome assembly GCF_023897955.1 of Schistocerca gregaria. Taxonomy (NCBI): domain Eukaryota; kingdom Metazoa; phylum Arthropoda; class Insecta; order Orthoptera; family Acrididae; genus Schistocerca; species Schistocerca gregaria. The sequence continues at coordinate 704,502,261 of NC_064921.1, forward strand.
ATATATTTATTCTTTTTCTTGTCGTTGTAACTGATAAGAATAAGGGGCATGGTGATAGGACGTCTGTTAATACATCACGGAATAACTTCCATGGTGCTAGAGGAAGATGTAGGTAGTAAAAACTGTAGAGGAAGAGAGAAATTCGAATAGATCCAGCAAATGATTGAGGAAGTAGATTGCATGTGCTACTCTCAGATGAAGAGGTTGACACAGAAGAGACCAGTCACAAGATTAAAAATGTGTGTGAAACCTTATGGGACTTAACTGCTAAGGTCATCAGTCCCTTAGCTTACACACTACTTAACCTAAATTATTGTAAGGACAAACACACACACCCCTGCCCGAGGGAGGACTCGAACCTCCGCCAAGAAGAAAGCGTAGACAATGAGACAGGAGGTAAGACTTTAATTTCCACCGAAGTCCGACTGCCATAATGGAAAATAGTACTCCAGGGACCCCAGCAACGAGGTTGACGAGATGAGTGGTTACTGTTACTTAAGAAACGTTCTCATACACGGCGCTATAATATAATGTCAATTGTTGTCTTTACGTCTGAAGAAAATTGGAAAGCACAACAGTTCCACATTTACGCAACGACCATTCCATTATATTTCGTAGTATGCAGTGCTGATACGGGCTGTAACGAGCGTAAATTTGGTTTCCGCTTGCGAAGCTGCACCTACGTTGAAAAAAATCATAATGACATCAGAGACTGTCTTTTAGCGACTACGGGCATAACGCCTCTCCAGGTAGTGCAGCTCACAGCTCCCCTCGCTGATGCCCCGTCAGTAGCATGTCGTGTATAGACAGATTAGCGGCTGCCTGGCCTGTGTTCCGCTCACAGGCGGCGCGGTCACTTTGTGGAGGTGTAGCGCCTGTGAGCAGCCGGTGCCCCTGTCCTCGTTTACAAAGTGCAGCCACTCGCTGTGTGCCCGGCCGACCCATCGTGGTGACGGATATGATCTAGCGTGGCCTTCAGCAGAGACTGCACGACAGGCTGCAACGCCACATTCGCCAGCCACGAAGTCGCTCGAAAACTGGCACGAGCTCTCGCTCAACAGAAAGTGGAAAATGCAATTAGAGCAACTTTCACAAACTATCGATTGAAACCACAAGCTTACTGCTACCAGTCACAGTTTATTTTGTCAAGACGAGCGTTTCAGAGCTTTAAACCTCCATCATCAGGTCAGTTTACGAGAATCGATGCTAGTTCGTGTATCCCATTGAACTGATTGCTATCCATTCAATATACGAATAAAAACTCTGTGCTCCACATTCCATGAGCGGGAGCGGGAAAGGGCGCACGCACGCACCCCTCTCCTTGCCGCTGCCTACTATGCTTTGCGGTAATTATTTTTCCTTAAGTTGTGCTTCTTGTTTCTGTTGTAGTGGAGATCATTAAGGGTTACGGCTTTTCCCTCCAAAACGTCGGATGCTTGCTCTGTGACCCTCTAAATACCAGAGCTAAACAATGTAGAACAACAACGTACGTTACAAGCATAGCATTCTGTATTAAAATGGCTCTGAGCACTATGGGACTCAACTGCTGTGGTCATTAGTCCCCTAGAACTTAGAACTACTTAAACCTAACTAACCTAGGGACATCACACACATCCATGCCCGAGGCAGGATTCGAACCTGCGACCGTAGCAGTCATTCTGTATTACTTCATTTCCTTATTTCTAGCATTTTAAAGTTTTACGTCGACTTTAGATGACATGTCAATCATAGATGATCTTATCTCTGTTTATGAACGTACTTTCGGTCATGTTTTGAACATTGTCCCGCTACACGTTATTAACTAATATTTCGCCGCAAGGGATATCGGCTTTTAGAGAGTAAATTAATATGGAGTATGTCGTTCTTCTTTTCAGACATTCACATACCCATTTCTTCTTTCCTTATTATATTTTGGGTATGCAGTTGTAGTACTTAAAGTAGGCACAAATGCAGTGATAAAAAAGAAATGATACAGTACATTCGCATTCTCTTTACATCGTTCCTTTCTTGTTGCTCCCATGGCGATGGACTGTTTCTATCGCAATCGGTAAGCGTGAAAGGAAGCTACCGTACAGACAGAGGGATCTATATTTGTACTTGGCAGAACTAATTACATACTGACATAGTCGTCGGAGTTGCTTCCGTTTCCCAAAAGTTATGAATATTTCGATTTCGGAAAAGAAGCTCTGTATTTGACCAAGATCTCGAAGGAGAAGGTCCCTTACGTACTGGTTGTATCGAGTAAGATGTAGAGACGGCGGTCTGAAAGTGGACAGAAGTACTACGAGGAAGGGCGTCCCTTACCTGAGGGATCGCTACTCAAGCTACCTGGCGAAGGGGCAAGTGTGGCACATGTCTGGCATTTAACTGTAGCCCTGATTCCGCTCCTTGTCTTGTAAATGATATGTGTGTGATAATCTGAGCAGGCCACTTAGGTTGTTTGCAGATGACGCTGTAATTTACCGTAAAGTAAAATCATCAGACGATCAACTCCATTTACAAAATGATCTAGAGAGAATTTCTGTATGGTGCGAAAAGTGGCAATTAGCACTAAACGAAGAAATGTGCGAGGTCATCCACATGGGTACTAAAAGAAATCCGATAAATTTTGGGTATGCTTTAAATAGCACAAATCTAAGGGCTGTCAGTTCGACTAAATACCTAGGAATTACAATCACGAACAACTTAAATTGGAAAGACCACATAGATAATATTGTGGGGAAGGTGAAACAAAGACTGCGCTTTGTTGCCATAACACTTAGAAGATGCGACAAACCCACTAAAGAGACAGCAGTCATTACATTTTTCCGTCCTCTGCTGGAATATTGCTGCGCGGTGTGGAATCCTTACCAGGTAGGATCGACGGAGGACATCGAAAATGTGCAAAGAAGGGCAGCTCGTTTCGTGTTATCGCGCAATGGGTGTGAGAGTGTCACTGATATGATACGTGAGTTGGGGTGACAGTCACTGAAACAAAAGCGGTTTTCTTTGCGGCGAGATCTATTAACGAAATTTCAATCACCAACTTTCTCTTCCGAATGCGAAAATATTTTGTTGACACCCACCTACGTAGGGAGAAATGATCATCATAATAAAATAAGAGAAATCAGAGCTTGAATGGAAAGATTTAGGTGTTCCTTTTTCCCACGCGCCATTCGAGAGTGGAATGGTAGAGAAGTAGTACGAAAATGGTTCGATGGACCCTCTGCCGGGCACTTTAGTGTGAATTGCAGAGTAACCATGTAGATGTAGATCTATAGCTTACAAAAGCACATTCACTATGTAAACATATCAGTGTTTACAAATGGCATGTGATTCTGTCACTAGAAATATTAAATGTTCATTTCGGAACATTTGCTCTCTATAGCAAATTAGCCAGTTTGGGATCTCTTCTGTCTGCATAATTTTGACCCTATATTGTTAGGATGCGTGATGTATATAATGCATAATTCTACGGCGTAATGTTGCGTGCATCTTCAGTTCTCATCCGTGCGTACGTCGCCTCCAAACGTAATGAAGCCACCTGCGATTGTAGATCATTATTGTAAGGAGGCGTAGATTAGAAAAGGAGTAAATCGGTGTGCGATGCTAGTTGCAAGTTACCTACCCAACAACTTCCAGGGGCAATTAAAACTTGATTTCAACATTTGATATAATTATTGACCGAAATTTGCCTACATGGTAAAGAAAACAAATTAACGGTTGTGGAATCATCTAGATATGTAGGGATTATCAATAACGAACAATTTAAACTGGAACCATCACATAGATAACGTTGGGGGGGGGGGGGGGGAGGCAAAACGAAGACTACGTTTTATTGGCAAAACATTAAGAAGATGCAACAGATCTACTACTTGTCCGTATTCTGCTAGAGTACTGCTGCGTGGTATGGGATCTGTACCAGATAGGATGACGGAGGACATAGATAAATTTCAACGAAGGGCAGCTCGTTTCATTAAAACACAGTTTCCGGTGAGCCGAGATATTTTCACAAAATTTCAGTTATCAACTTTCTCTTCCGAAAGCGAAAATATTTTGATTTCAGAGCTCGCACAGGTAGATTTAAGTGTTCCTTTTTATTTTTTCAAATACTATCATAATCTACTGATCAAGAGGTATAATCTTATGTTAACAGTTTAACGCAAAGTCAGGTATTGAAGTTTCAAACTGTGTATGTGTCTCGAGACACCGTAATTCAAAACAATGAAAAGGAAAAACGTTTTATCGCTTACTAGCGCCGTTCACGCTGCTTCAGAGTCAGGTACGGCGTTTCAACTTCCTACTTCTTTGCTGCTAACTCTGTTCGCAACTCATTTTGCAAGCGGTGTCCACATATACTACTGAAGGCATGTACAAAATTATTTAACTATACGAGACATACTTCAGCAGACATGACGTTTTACAGGTGGGAGTTTGATTTTTTTTATAGACTCGTGGGCTGCGGTGGAAGCTCACTGATATACGGGGTATGTGATGGATGATATTAATGGTTTACTTCCAACTCCCACTGACGTAGATAATAGAGTTGTGCAACCTCTAGTTGTGCGGTTTGCGGGGCTTTCTCCATCTAATTTTTTATTAGTGTGAGTGATATGACACCCTCCCCCACTTACACACACACACACACACACACACACACACACACACACACACACACACATACATACATACATACACATGGAAGAAACTGTGAGATTTATAGACGGCGATGTACTTCATCAAGCTATGAATCAGTGTGGCCGCTTCGTATCTTGATATGAGAGATCATGTTGCTTTCATTATGCAGGCAGATGATAGCACAATACCTATTTTGTTCAGGTATTTGTCATTGTGCGGTACCAAGAAGTTCGAGAGACACATTGAACGGTTTTCGTGGTCGTCTGTCGCAGTGATTAGTGTAATGTAGTCGCGGAATACTAGCGTTCAGTTCCTCACTGAGCCAGCTAGATTTAGAATTTCTAGAGCTCACTTAAATAAAGTAATGTGAATATACAGCTAACATCACTTTCGTGCTTCAGTCATTCTTTAATATCCTCGGCACGTTTCAATTGTCATGCCGTCATGACGTGAACAGAAAGCACTTTACTTGTTAATGATGTAGCGCCTAGTGGACTGCAAAATGTAGTGACTGAATCAGAAAATCAATTCTACTGGCCTATTACGCAGTCACCAAAATTCATCGAATAACATTCCATTACGGTCGAGATATTATATAGTTCAGGTAAATATCAGGACACTTCTTTTGAGTATGCACTGTTCTTTATCCTGTGCCAATTTTTTTCAGTCCGAGCTTGTGCTCCGTTTGTAATCACCTCGTGTTCGATGAACCATAATGTTTGTTTTTTCAACCTCTGTTTCTCACAATTACTTTGTTAGGTACCTTAGGTAACTTAACTTCATCGTTTCGTTTGCCAATTGGTTTGCATGCATTTGCATGTTGCATGTTCTCTTTTCTGTTCTCTTGTTTTATTTATGTTCTTATGTTCGACTAAGTTACACGACACTCGAACACGCAAGTTTCTTCTTACCGTTATGTTTATGAAGCCAATGTGTAACAGAGAAAGAAGCGTAAGGCGGAAATTAATCACTTCCATAGGGTAGAGGGTTACCACAAGTAAAATAGTACCGAAGTATCGTCGACGTTACATGAAAAAACATATTTTATATTTGATATTTCGTCGTTTCATAGGATACGCAGAAATTTATTTTTGCTTATGTGCCAGTGTTATGACGTTGACGTTGTTAGGGACGTCTTGATAATTAATGAAAGGAGGCTGGAAATAGTGACCCGTCTCAGCAAGTAGGCAATCTTGGAACGAAATTAGTAACAAAATGCATTCTGCATGTATTTTCGGTCCATTTCTAAAATATCCTACATGATCCACAGCGCATTTAATGCAATAACACAGGAAATAGCATTCAGCAGATCTGTGATGGGAGGAGATTCGGCAACGATAATTGTTCTGGCTGTAAATCCGTTCAACACTTATAACAGTTTCGAAATGTGAACCTACCCGGCACCTAAACTCAGTCTCATCTCCTACTGTTTGCTCGGAATTCATCGTCAGCCACAGCACTAGACGGCAAGGAAGGGAAGTTATGGTCATTGTCTTGTTGGAGCAGCAGTAATGATGTTCTCCGATGGTCATTCCAGCAAGACCAAAGGGAACAAACTAAAATACGAATTTTGCATCAGGCTGCCAACCCAGTCCGTCTGATTACGAGGGCATCTCTCTCTGTCGCAATATTTTCCTCTGTCTTACAAATATGAGTTGAGAAAATGGTAATGATTTCTCTTACGGTTATATTTTGAAAAGAAGAACCATAGCCTTCGGCAAAGAGGGATTTGTTAAGATAACGAAAGATCCATTTCCTCATTATTAACAAATTAATTACTATGTAATTCCATGTGTTTTTTTAATTTTAGTTGGAATTTGCTTACGTTTGCTGCTTCTGCAGCCTTCGTGAGTAGACTATCATAGTTCCTCCATATCGTGAAGAGAAAACGTAATTTCGTAGTTCCATCTTATCCCTCGGACCCCTCCCCCTCTTCCGCCCTCACAATGTCACTGCAGTTACTGCGGGAATAACTCTGCGACCAAGACGTTATAGCTGCAGGCTAGACGTTCGTATCGTTGTTGGTGATAACAATACTGTAATGACACTGCTTGGGCTTGTGTAACTCTGAGATGGCACAACCCGACTGTAGACTTCTTGTGTTTGATGACTGTGTGAAAATCCTATAAAATGCTGAGCAAATCGCTTAGACAGATGCAAAGAATGAAATTATACCGGAAATGTACGTCTGAATTCTTCTACGAACTATGGCTTTAACAGGCCGTGATAGGTACATGTTTTCGAAGTTCGAGGTAGTGTTTCCCACATCAGTTAAGACGCATTCCAGAGAGACGTGTTGGTGTACATAGATGCCAAAGAGTAGGACAGAATTAGCGGATAAATAATGCGCATGAAACTGCTGCGCTTTGAAAATTTTTAATAAGCTAATTTTTGCAAAAAAGAAAAAAAGCTTACAATCGCGACAATCAGATGCTGTTAACATTCTCAGTCCAACGATCCTGCTGCACTGGTCGACAAATACCCAGCAGCCATAGTGCTCGAAATTCAGATAAACTGTGCTCTCTTTGTTTCTCCACCGCTTCTTCCTATTCCACTAGTGGCCGAGCGGGTCTAGGCGGTTCAGTCTGGAACCGCGCGACGGCTGCGGTCGCAGGTTCGAATCCTGCCTCGGGCATGGATGTGTGTCATGTCCTTAGGTTGGTTAGGTTTAAGTAGTTCTAAGTTCTAGGGGACTGATGACCTCTTTGATCCTATTCCACTGCCCCCAAGAAGTCACCTTGGTGTAGCTGCTAAGTAACTTGTACACTGATTCATAGTAAGAAGGGATAGAGCAGAAAATCATCACTGAAGTGTAGGTAAGCCAGTCCCGCTACAAGAACTGATGGAAAATACTTCACTGTTCTAATTACACATAGAAATTGTGGTGGTAAAAGAAAAACAAAACCAACACTTCGTAAACAATAGGTCACAATGCAACACATGTATTGAACTGAGGAAAATCATTGTAATAACGACCCCGAAAGAGCGCACCAGGAGAGAGAAGTGGCAGCTACACGTGTGTTCTCCTCAATTGTGGTAACGAACATCTTAGAGACACTCTTACCTCTTCTTCTGCCACGACTCATCCCTTCCTCTCCTCACCATGAGTAGCGATACAGGCCTGTTCTTTCCTGTTACTAATGGTCCACAAAAAAAGATGTATCTGGTGGAAGTGATATACTGTTTCCGGTCTGCGGAAGTCAGTCACAGATGGACAAAGGACTCAAGAACAGGACGCTTCCTGCAAGCTGTTAAACATATTTTCTGGAAAGAGTGTCCCCATTCGAATTAACACGAAATTCTGGAGAACTCTCCAGAACACTTTTTCTAACGTCTGCTGTTTGGGAAACAGGCAGCTGCCACCGCTCCCGCAGGCCGCCGTTCAAACCACACCAGCAAGCAAAGTCTTTGGCCAGCCGTAGCCAGAGGCTCTGCGCCTCCAGCTGAGCAGCCGGTCTGGGCAGTGAGCGGGCCACAGAACAAAGCGAGATAAATGACAGCTACCCTGACCGTGTGCTGTTTGTCTGAAAGTGCAACTGCGCCGCTTTCCTCCTGCCGCGAAGTATTACATCCTCTGGCGCCCACCGTTCTGCAAGAAACATTTCAGTGTAACTGGTTTATTTAACGTGACTGCACCTCTTACAAGCGAACATCTACTTACAAAACACACACAATCGCTATGACAATAAAAAAAAGAATAGTCTTACTTCCACGGAAATAGGCGCGGTCCATTTTTTTTAGTTTCATGGGAAAAACCAGTATAGTTTGAGAGCATTCATCGTGTTCAGATTATAAATTGTCATGTACGAGGGCATTACATTCTTTTCAGATCACTGAATTATCAATATACAACTGCGTCTATACAGTCATTCTTTTACGTTTGACAGCAGGGCACACTCTGTGTGCTTGTTTGTCTGTCTGTCTCGCCGTTCTACGAATCAAATAACGAAACCATTTCATTTATTATTTTGGACATTCTTTAACAAATTTTTGGGGTGCCATGTCACGGACTGCGCGGACACTCCCGCTGGAGATTCGAGTCCTCCCTCGGGCATGGGTGTGTGTGTTGTTCTTAGCGTATGTTAGTCTAAGTAAGTTTAAGTAGTGTGAAAGTCTAGTGACCTATGACCTAAGCAGTTTGGCCCCTTAGGAATTCACACACATTTGAACATTTTGTGAAATATTTATTGAATTTATTTATGTAACTGATTAATAGCAAATGTCTTGAAACATTTTTTGTCTGCCCGTATTCCAATAAAACTACTGTTTTTTGTTTCTTTTTGTTTTCACGGCAGTCTGAACGGTGAGGCACAAATTTAACGAGCAGCTGCCTGACTGCGATACTGCTGCAGCCGACCGCCAGGGAACAGTAACGGCCGTGCAGCGTGGTTTTACGTTGACAGCTCCTGCGATTTCCCCGTCACAGAGCGGAATGACAGCTCGCGACTGTCACTCAGAAATCACAGTGCCGATGCCAGGGAACAAACGACCTGACAGTTCACCAAGTTTTCCTCATTCATACGTTTATATTATAGTCCCCGATGCTCTAGCCGAATGGCTTGCGTTAATATGACATGGAGAGTTCATTACGCGTCTCGACTTGGTTGTGTTGGGACGGAGAGATAGTGAAATTTTGATGCTGCCAGTGATATCTCGGGAAGACGACTGCTGCTCCTGTGTAATGAGAGAATCCACATTTACATGTCTACTCTGCAAGCCAGCATCAAAATGAACCAGATGATGATGAATTCCATTATAACACAGAAAGTCTAGAGCTTAACGATTTGGTTAGGGGTCTGTGTTTAACGAAAGAAAAATTTGAACTCCTTGGCTCTAGATTAAAAGAAAAGAACGTATTGGCAGATGGACCCAGCATATACAGGTATAGAAAGAGAGAGCAGCTATTTTCCAAGTTTTTTCAACAAGGAGGTGATTTAGTGTACTGCTCAGACATTCCCAGTCTGATGAAAGACTTACGTATTGAATAAAAAAGTAAGACCGGAGACTGTTTGTTGGTTCATCCAAAACTAGTTTAAAGGCTATTTTATTACACAATGGTAACATGCATGCATCTATACCTATTGGACATTCTGTAGATATGAAAGAAAGGTGTTAAAACCTAGTAATAGTGCTAAATAAAATAGGCTATTCCGCTCATGGTTCAGTGATATGTGGCAATCTAAAAGTAACATGCATGCTCCTTGGTCAGCAAGGTGGCGTTACCAAATTTCCTTGTTTCTTGTGTAAATTGGACACTAGGGCTACGGATCAACACTGGTGCAGAAAGAACTGGCCTGTGAGGGAGTCTTTAAAACCTGGTGATAAGAACAGCCTACGCAAAAACCATGTAGATCCAAAAAACGTACTTCTACCACCTCTACATATAAAGTTAGGCATAAAGAAACAGTTTTTAAAGCTTTGCCTAAAGATGGACCATGTTTTAAGTATCTCTGCCAAGGAGCACGGAGAGCAAGGTCGATACCGTGTTGATCTATGGCTATTGTAATGAAATGCCCAACGGGCGTGTGCTATGTATGCTGCTCGGTATCCTGGACGACATCACCCAAGTGTCCGGACCGTTCGCCAGATAATTACGTTATTTAAGGAAACAGGCAGTGTTCATCCACATGTGAAACGTCAACCATGACCTGCAACAAATTATGATGTTTTAACTGCTGTGGCGGCTAATCCGTACATCAGTAGCAGACAAATTGCGCGAGAATCGGGAATCTCAAAAACGTCGGTGTTGAGAATGCTACATCAACATCGACTGCACCAGAACCATGTTTCTATGCGCCAGGAATTGCATGCCGACGACTTTGAACATCGTGTGCAGTTTTGCCACTGGGCACAAGAGGAATTACGAGACGATGACAGATTTTTTGCACGCGTTCTATTTAGGACGAAGCGTCACTCACTAACAGCGGTAACGTAAACCGGCATAATATGCACTATTGGGCAACGGAAAATACACGATGGCTGCGACAAGTGGAACATTAGCGACCTTGGCGGGTTAATGTATGGTGCGGCATTATGGGGGAAGGATAATTGGCCCCCATTTTATCGATGGCAATCTAAATGGTGCAATGTATGCTGATTTCCTACGTTATGTTCTACCGATGTTACTACAAGATGTTTCACTGCCTGACAGAACGTCGTACTACACGAATACGTAATAAAAACTGGGGGTTCCTATTTAAAAATAACGCAGTTGATATCCGTTTGACCTGTGGCAGCGCCATCTGGCGGGCCAACCATATCGCCATCTGGTTTCCCACTTCAAGTTAGACAAGTTTCGTTCTTTGTAGTTTTTTCGTTTGACGCTTATTTCGTGAGATATTTGGCCCGGTCACGATCAATGGACCACCCTGTATAGAGCCGTTCATGGACTTCGTTTGATAGCTACGGAGGATATTGTTACTGTTTCTACAAGAGGCAGTCAAATGAAAACTATACAGATTAGAAAAATTAAATAATTTGATTATTATTCAAAAGTAATCACTACAACGGTTAGTACAGTTATCTGATAGTGAAGCAACATGATTAGCACCTTCACGGAAAAACGTTTGGGTTTGAGAATGGAAGCATGATTATACACAAGCGTGTGTTTAGACTTGATAGCGCTCGTGCATTTTTCTTAAGTGTCCACGTACTGCTGAGAGTTGGTTGTGGCGCCATGTTTCAGAAAGTCAATAAGGAGCGCACTCTTGAAATCAAAGAAAAAATTCGTCATGATTTTCCCAGGTGTATCTGTTGGTGTATCTGTTGTTTCGACTACGCCGACTAAGTTTCGTTGGCAGCCCTTGCATGTCTTCCATACAGTCCTGATCTCTCCCCATGCGATTTCCGTACTTTCGGAGCCCTGAAGTAAGACATTCGTGGCCGTCGATTCCCTTCAGACGAAGAGGTTCACGCCAGGGTACAATCATGGTTTCGTATGCAACCGCATACGCTTTACCATGTAGACATTGACCGTCTCATCTCACAGTGGGATAAATGTATTAACAGTCTAGACGATTTCTTTTTAAGTAATAAAGAGTTTACTTACCTTTTTACATGGGTCTCGTTTCCATTTGAATGGCCCTTATAAAAATAACGCTTCCTTTACAGAGTACTAAAAAATTAGAAGCAAAATTGTGATTTGAAAAAGAAACTTTAATCCCGAATTTACTGAACTAGATAGAATGTAGATTATTTATCCACGAAGAGGAGGATATTTGATACAAAATAGGAAATCCAGCTGCATTAATGGCAAATTACAAAAATTAAAAAATGAAGTAAGATGAGAGGCTGTAGTAGAGTGGCATGTATGTCTATTACTAATCAATTGCACGGAAGAGTTGGTGCGGACAGAGGAGATGTGTGTTTTGACAATAACAGCAAACTACAAAAGACCAAACAGGAAAATAAACTTTGAAATAAGGAGAGAATTACAAACACACACAATACACTGAAGAGCATAAATCTGTAAGGGTACGAGGGGATGGAGATCTCTTCTGAACAGCACGTTGCGAGGCATCCCAGATATGCTCAATAATGTTCATATATGGGGGTTTGGTGGCCGACGGTAGTGTTTAAACTCAGAAGAGTGTTCCTGTAGCCACTCTGTAACAATTCTGAACGTGTGGGGGTATCACATTGTCCTGCACAATGTAGGAATGTACAATGGACATGAATGATGCAGGTAAATAGACAGGATGCTTATGTACGTATCACCTGCCACAGTCGTATCTAGACGTATCAGGAGGCCCAAATCGCTCCAACTGCGCATGCCCCACACCATTACAGAGCGTCCGCCAACTTTAACAGTCCCCTGCTGCCATGTAGGGTCCATGGATTCATGAGGTTGTCTCCATATCCTTTCACGTCCATCCGCTCGATACAATCTGAAACAAGACTCGTCCGATCAGGCAACATGTCTCTCAAAGCCTATATCGATAATGTTTCGTTGAATGGTTAGCACGCTGACACTTGTTGATGGCCCAGTATCGAAATCTGTAGAAATTTACCGAACAGTTGCACTTCCTTCACGTTGAACGGTTCTCTTCAGTCGTCGTTGGTCCCGTTCTTGCAGCATCGTAGCGATGTCGGAGATTTGATATTTTAGCGGGTTCCTGGTATTTGCGGTATATTGGTGAAAAGGTCGCACGGAAAATTGCCGACTTCATCACTACATCGGAGATGCTGTGTCCCACCGCTTTTGCGCCGACTATAACACCAATTTCAAACTCACTTAAATCTTGACAACCTCCCATTGTAGCAGCAGTAACCGACCTAACAACAGCGCAAGACACTTGTCTTATATAGTCGTTACCGACCGCAGCATCACATTCTGCCTCTTTATATATCTCTGTATTTGGATACGCACGCCTATACTAGTTTCTTTGACGCTTCATTTTAAGTTCTTGTATTCCGAAGCGCACCTAGTAGCTAAGGGAAGAAGGCTGTTGACGTGACCGAGAGAATGGAGGAAAGATTAACACCGCGAAGAAGAAGAAAAAGAGGAGAAGATGGATTTTGAGAGAAAGAAGCTTGCAACCAGGCGATGCAGTACTAGCACACCAGAGCATTTATCTCGTCAATTTCGGTACACAATGCTGGCGCGCTGCCCGCTCGTCCATTGTTTTCATCTGCTTCTCGACGACAGTTTCCTCTTGCTGTGCACTCGAACTCCTGCAGCTGACACTGGAACAAGGAAATATTAAATGTCAGTAGGTCCTCTGCTTATTTATACCCTCCTACAATCACTTTGTAACTGTGCGTAGGCTTTCAAAACATGAAGCGAACAACGTCTTCATGTACGCAACGTTGGTAGCCTAGAGAGGTGAAAATTTTCCGCATTATGAGTTACGTCCTGCACTTGAGTACGAGTTGGCGTCTTCTTCACACGCTGTGCGTGTTTTAGTAATGTCGAATAAGAGAGGAAGGGAAATTAACTTTAACCGTCCCTAATGCATACTTAACGAATCCTGCAAATGAATACCATTAACAACAACACGAAACTCGGTTCCCTTGTCCTTCTAAACCTTTCTCATAGTAGCAACCTGCATGTTAAACACGTTCGCAACTTTCAACGCAAGCTTTTGAAGACTCGTGTTTATTATTATGGCTGAACATTAACAAAATTTTGCCGGTCTTTTATAGAATCTGTCAAAGATTGTCGAGGTACTGTCGTCATCTTCTGAGGTCACAGTGTCTCCTTTAGCAGCCTCCCCTCTTTATAGTGTTGTGGCGTCGGCACCGGGTGCAAATCTTCTTTTAGTTGACCCCATTAAGCGACTTGCCTGTCGGTGAGGATGAAATGATGATGAGGACAACGGGACACCCAGTTCCCATGCGGAGACAATCCCCGACCTGGCTGGGAATCGAACCTGGGCACCTTCGGTTGGCATCCAGCCCCTTTGACCCCTCAGCTACCGAGGCGGGCCTCTTTTGCGATAGATTATGAATTTATGATCAGCCGTATTTAATGCAGTTAAGGTAAACGTACAGTTGCTACTGTTAATCTGATCCCGTGGTAGGCGATAATCGGTTGAATGGTATGAACACATACAACAGCATAAGACAACACTTAGTGTCGGATGTGAATGTTCAGTTATATGCATGGAATGAAGTACACACTGTTCTTCACAATAACTTCCGCAGCGTATTTCATATTATCTTTTGATGTCTTCATGTACAGACTCTTTAATCATACAACAGAGATATCGAGAAGGGGGTCTACCCCTTCGCAGAAGACTGCACTGGTCTTATTTTTTTTGCTTTCACTTTTAACTATATGATTGATTCAGCTAATTATTCAACGCAGAGAAATGGGCTCACGAAGTACAAGTGATTAGAAGTTAAGGCCGTTAACGTCTTAGAGGATATCAACAGCAGACTCAGTTAAAAAAAAAAAGTATGTTTAAGTTAGCCTCTGAAACAGAGTTTTATAGCAAACTCATTAGCATTGCAGAAAAAGAATAAATGGAATTTATGGTATTTTAAAAAAATGTTTACGCCAAGCAGATATTACCCTAACACCGTGTGCCGCTGTCCTTGATAATGGCTGTCTCAATCCGGGCAAGCACAGCCCATCCGTTTCTTCAGCTATGGCATTTGTAGATCTACCAGATTGCGGGGGTATTGATTGCCACGTATTACCTGCTGTTCCAAATTGCCCCAAACATTTTCTGTGGAATTAAGATCGGGAGACTTAGCGGCCAAACAGAGATTGCAACAGTTCATCTGAGTGTTGATCGACGCAGTAACGTCTGCAGGCAGCCTTGTGGACATGACTCTTACCATCTTGGATGACTGAAGTGTCCACAGCATACTCATGATGAAGATGTAATAGAGATGGAAACCCTTCGTCACCGAGAATGTTGAACTTAACATCCAGATTTATGTTCGGATAACACTTTTAAAACATCATACAACTACCTCCAGCATGAACTACACTCCCCATGTTCCAAGGGTTCAACGCCCCGTCAGGCCTCAGTGCATCATTTGAAAAGAATGAAAATCGCAGACCACACTGTAAAGGGCAGTAGAGATATAATGCAGATATTTTTACTGGCGACTGAGAATAGGATATTGAACAATATTACATCAGTATTTTCATTTTATGACTAAGATTTATAGCTTTTGAGAATGATATGTTTTTAGGTTGGTTAGTATCTCCAGGTATGTGTGGCAAGAACAAGAATTTGGGTAGCAGGTTATGTGTTCAAATACTGACGAGTGGATGCAGAATGGTTCGTCTATTCTGACAGGTGTAGTCCACTTAGTGGTGCAGCTATGGTCGTGCAGAAAACATCATCACTAAATTATGTGTCGTGTCTTCGTTAAGACTTGTAGATGCAGGAGAAAAAAAATAATTCCCTGAAGTAGTTACATATTAAGGGACTAATGATCACAATGTCTGCACTTATGCCCCTTATGCCCTGTATGCCTATATCCAGTCCCTGTGTTGTGTGGCCCACTGTATATCTGTAGCTTTATTTGCCTCTGTGAGGCACTCGACTCCAAATACAAATGCATGCTGTTCGCTCTGCAGTGTCCTCTCAGAACATGAATGAAATGGGTCAGCATCCACTGACAGAAGCAGTTCCTGTCAGCTTTGAAACCGACTGTCGCTGACATTACGTGACAACCCTGACATAGTATCGATTATGCACAGTGCAGTGACCATAAAATAAATCAAAGATTGCATTGTAGTTTACAATGTGCGAGTGGGTGAGCAGGAGTCGAGTGTTAGAGTCGGTGAGTGGAAGTCGGGTGTCCGAGAGGCTAGAGATGGTTGCTCGGTAACGAGACTGTAGATTAGTGGCAGAATATAGGCGTAATGGTACACAGTATTGGATTCCTGTTGAGTGTTTATACATGTTAGTTTACGAAAGGGTACTCCCGTATTTGTGAAAGGAGATGTTATAATTTAGTAGTTTTCCTTAGATTTCACAGGAACAGAAGGGCACGACAATGAGTTTCTTGAAGAATACCTATTATGCTAAATTCATTAAATATAACTTCATCTTCAGTGTATGCGAATAATGAAGTTCGGTGTGAAACTGGGAGGATTATAGTTGAACAGTAAGCGCTTATACAGCAATAAATCGAGTAGCTTTATTCGTGGTGTGATCGTGGGCACGTCCAGAAACGACAGCTCCTCGTCACGTCTCCACGTCGACTCATCTCACTGCGTTGACTACATACACTACACTGGCGCTTACACAACACGTCACTGCTGTGACTTACGTCAGACGTGCAGCGTCACATGACCGCCTACTATCAGTTATCCACCATCTTACCGAATGTCCGAGAAGTCCCTAGTCATTTCTGGAACAGTGTAATTTTTGTCTCTTTATTTCAGGTAATCTGGAAAACGTTGAAAATTTCTCGGGTATTGAGCTGGGTGGCGTCGATGTTACCATATGGCAGCCCCAATTCGAACGACCATTACAGGTTTTGATCAACAACTTCCAGCGAACTTGGAAGGTTTCTGACGAGAAACGTTCTGGAAAATGTTAATCACAGAACAACGAATCACCGTCGTAAGTTGGACATACAGTGGACTGCCCTTTGCTGAGCTCCAAGAACGGTCTCGTTAATGTCATACGAGGGTCCTAAATCGAAAAACCATTAGAGGTTTCGCTCAACAACTTCGAGCGAACTTGGAATATTTCTGACGAGAAACGTTTTGGGCGACCGTCGACGTATCAGCAAACTGGAAACCACATGACAGGTTATCGAGCAGACTCCAAAAGTGTCGATATGTCTTTTCACCCGGGAACACGACATCCAAAAGCCCAGTGCCTGGTGAGCCTTGCACTTCGTACTGAAGAAGAGGGCTTATCACACCCATATGCTCCATCATCTTGAACATCAGGACTGTGCGGCATACATGACCATATGTCAAGACATAATTGTGGCAGTAAAAGTGAATATTTGTTGACAAACGTCCTGTTCAGTGATAAGGCCACCTTTCATATCTGTGGTCTTGTCAATTGTCGCAACAGCAGGCTGTGGGCTGATTGACAACTACTCATCACCATGGAATTGGAAAGTATTACTCCAAAAGTATGGCTGGGCCTCACCTACCAGCGCGTTTACAGTCCGTTCTTTTTTGCTGAAGCAACAGTCACATTAACATCGTACGTGGATAAGCTTGAGCAAATCCTGCAGCCTCAATTTTTTGCCAACAATATTTCGGATTCGGTAGTGTTCTGACAGAACTGCGCCCTACCCCAGTCTGAGCACATTATGTGTAATTACATCAGTGAGAGGTTCCCAGGGTGCTGGACAGCGGTTCTGAGCAGCATGCTCACCTAATCTAACGCTCTTGGACTTCTTTGCATAGGGTCACATTCAGAGATAGATGTACAGGGTGATGTTAGGGATTTGCAGCACGTGTTAGAACGCATTTCGGCATTGCGTGTTCAGATACACTAAGAAAATGTGGCAGCTGTGCTTGCATTTGGAGCGTAGTTTCTGATTTCATTGAATTAGCCTGTATTGTTCCACCTTATATTCTTTCATGTTGCAGACATTTAATTTGATTTAAAGAGTAACTTCCCAGAAATGGTTAGGGACCTCTCGGGTATCCTGTACGGAGATCCAAAGCGACCAGTGTGCTTGCTCTATTGAGGTGGAGGGATGGTGTCTGCTGAACATATTTCATCTTCAGTGTGTGTTTTTTTGCTAGTGTACCTACTATTTCTCCCGTTCATATTTTGTCACAAGTCAGTTATAGATATATTATTTGCCTGATTATCGTCCAGTCAGCGAACTGAGATAAGTCTTCTGTCGAGACTGTTGATATCTCTAATTCACACACCTTGCAGTTCCGTTATCTTTGTGCCACTGAATTTTTCGAGCCCCCGAACATTTGTGCAATGAAAAATAATTACAGGGACATGATGTAAAACCTTGGAGGCAGATCATACAGGTTAAGATCAGTCGTCGTTTCTCTTTCAAGTCAATAGCGGGTTGCATTCAGAGAGCTCTAGATGGCAATGCACGCTAGTAGTATATAGGCAAAGGAAGTTATTTTTAGTTGTACGTATTTGACATCTGCACCTAACCTACGTTCGCCTGAACTTAGCACATCAAACTGTTTTTGTTTTTCTCCTAATTGACTGACAAGA
The DNA here is from genome assembly GCF_023897955.1 of Schistocerca gregaria. Taxonomy (NCBI): domain Eukaryota; kingdom Metazoa; phylum Arthropoda; class Insecta; order Orthoptera; family Acrididae; genus Schistocerca; species Schistocerca gregaria. The sequence continues at coordinate 704,520,503 of NC_064921.1, forward strand.
GCCTTCTAAGACACCTAATATTTACTTACAATTTAGCGCAATACACCGGATATCTATCCTATGGCCCGTCAGGCGTATTTTCTCTGGTGTTTCGGCAGATGTTCACAATTTCTCGAAGTGTATTAACAGGGACAGTAAAACACGAACAATAATCAGTACTCCAGCAGCAACTGAGCAGCACTTCTGTTTATGATGGTAGCAGTCAGCGAGAGCCAGTGTGGTGATGTCAATGCTGAAATGCTGGTTATTCTTTGTGTTTTACTCTCTTTGTAAATATACATCGATAAAACATTTACACACGAAACTAATCTGGCACCGCTCTGTCGGTTCGGCACATCTAATTTCACTTTAAAAATCATTTTGTTTGTCGCTTTCAGTCGTCAGTGAAATATACGATCTGTTTTGGTTAAGTCCAGCTGCACGTTGCTGAAATGAAACCGCAAATATCACCGAAACACCAGAGAAAATGCACGTGACCGACTCTAAGGAAAAACACCCTGTATATTGTGCCAAAGGAATTCACACATGGGACATGGGTACCTATTATTAAGTACCACAGTTGCAGCAAGCAAATATGAATGTTGCCAGAAACAGAGCGTAAATTACGACTATAATTAGGCAGCTGCACATCAAAAATCTCAGTGCTAAGGAAACGTACCTGCTGTGCTATCCAAATCTCGGGCTGCAACATAGCTTAAATCTGCCATGAAGTTTCAAATCAGCGCAAACACCGTAGCAGAGTGAAAATTCACACACACTTAGTTTGCCATCTGGCCACGTTACTGGCGGTAGAATGTACTGAATAGAATTTCCTCTGCTGAAGGCGTTACACACCCTCATACACAGCCATCCCTATTTCTAAGATCAATGCATTTGTGTTACGTAAATGAGTTGTAAATTGCATGTATATTTGTGCAGCGGTATTGACTGTGTGTGTGTGGCGGGGGGGGGGGGGGGGGGCATTTGTGTATGCTACCTCATTTCTGTGCAGTCGTACTTGATGCTAACTATGTATCAGTTGCTGTCTACCTTTTTCTTTTGTAGCAGGTACTAAATATTAACAAAAGTGTCACTTTTGGATGATGATGAAAAGGAAAGAGGTAATTACGCGTAATTAATGCAGAAAGTAAATTAATAAATGTTTGTGTCTGACCACGACCGTGCCATATATTTTTTTACTCTCTCTCTCTCTCTCTCTCTCTCTCTCTCTCTCTCTCTCTGTGTGTGTGTGTGTGTGTGTGTGTGCAAACGTTTATATAAGTGTGAACTCTTGTTGTAGCAGATGCTAAATGAGTGCCTGTCAAAGATTAAAAAAAAGAAAGTGAACAAAAGACCTATTGAAACAGCGTGTTAAGTAAACAAACAGTTGCATGGAATATCGGGGAGCGAGAAACTGCTGCTGGAAACCGTTCAAGAAAAATAATTCTCTCTGCACTCGGAGTATCTGACGCTTGAAACGCCCCCCCCCCCCCCCCCACCTGCTCAGTCTGAGTTGGAAGCCTTTAGCTCATTTTGTTATTGCCCAGTGGTAGCTTATACTGGTAAGGATATTGCTTCTCATCTGTAATATTCCTTTCTTGTGATTCAATACTTCTTACAACCCTGGCAATACCAAAGTAATTTTCGTAGCGCTTGTCACCAAGGGGGAAGGGGGGTAGTACTTTATGCGCAACATAAATAAATTTGAAAAAGTAAACAAAATTTGTTTGGGTTGTATTAAAAACATACTTTTCATAGAGACTCATGTGTAAGTAGCATGCAGAACGTAAAAATATTTTTTTACATAGTTGAATCACTTTCTATAACGTGTACTACTGATGGGAGGTATTTTATGCCCATCTAAAAAAAATTAAAAAATGCAAAATTTGTCAATTGTTGTTGAGTTTTACTCACAACATACGTTTTGAAGAGACATTAATTCGTGAGTAACGTCCTGAAAGTGAAAATATTGAATATGACATCTACTAGGGAAAGTACATCTACTACTACGACCTAAATTTTTGGGTTGACGTTAACTGAAAATTTAACATATTTATGGCATCTGCTAGAATAATTCATTAAAAACAACAAATACTTTTTTCAGAATTTTGAAACAAAGTCACTGACTAGATTACAATATTTTTAAAAGGTTGGCACAAAGTACACCACTCCCCCCCCCCCCCCCCCCCCCTTGGGAGGGTTAATAGCGATGTCTTTTAATGCTCTGTAGAATCGCTGTATCTAAAGTCAAGTACGTGTTTTCACATGTAGAACAGTCAATGAACTGCTGGAAATTGTACATAACTTAGTATTTATAAAGCGTATTTCTGAAATCGATGCATTTATACTACGTAAATGTGTTATAGGGATACATGTATGTTCTTGCTGCAAGATTGATTGTGTGTGTGTGTGTGTGTGTGTGTGTGTGTGTGTGTGTGTGTGTGTTTGTGTGCGCGTGTGTGCGCGTGCGTGCGTGTGTGGGGGCGGGTTTCCTGTATTTCTGCGCAGTCGTTCTTGACAATAACTTCATATTTGTTACTTTCTATGTTATCTTTAACTACGAATTCTTAATATTAACAAACGTGTCACTACATGTAGTTGTGGTGAAGCTTTCTCCAAACTACTGGGAGAACATTTTGTTTAGTACTGCTGAGACGAGTTCAGCTTTCAGTAGTGCTATTGTTTCATCTCCAGATAACTAGTCCGACAGCTGTTAATTAGGCCTGTCATACGCTGAGAGTCTCATGTATACTTGCCTTTGTATTTTAATTCGGAGACTGATAATCGTTTTGCAAGTGGAACGGCAAGGGATGAGCTGGTTCCATTACGAAATCTTTAACAAATCGCAATCGTATCATTCATAATTTGGTTAATTATGCCAGCAATCTGATATACACTGTTGAAAAACTTCAACTACTGTAGGAGGAAATGTTCCATAAACCTCTCACCGTATGCACGATAGCTAAATCTCTTGACTGGTCGTTAATTGGTTAAAATAGGAGTGATAGAAATGAATTTAATTATACTACACCCACCTGGTAATCAGTAGTAAGAGGTCCAGATTGTGAAATGTGAGTTTATTAATACGTCCATTAAGAACGGCATCGTTAGAACTGCGACTGGTAACTAAGCACATAATACAGTTTCCTGCGTCAGTTATTTGTTATTCAGGCACGTATTTCAATAGTTCCCACCATCATCTTCAGGAAAAAAAAAAAAACTATACCATTACAGAGTTAGAACTAGTGACGTACAGACGTCTTTTCACAGCATCATACCAAGTGTGAACCAGGTTACCTCATAAATGCAGCAACGGAAAATGATTGCTCTTGTGCTTCTATAGGACTCGTTACCTTCCTTATGTTATAACACAACGCCGGCTTTCACGGCTGGTATTTGCGTCCTTGAATTTTGTTTTTATGGGCTTTAGCACGTGGTTAGAGGCATATTTCCCTGCCTAATGTTTCGTGTTCCAGTGCTGGAGACATCATCAGAAGTTATAAGAACTCAGGTGGCAGTACAGACTTACATAAACTCAGCAACCGGAACTGTTTGTACGTATCCATGCAAAGGTGGCTTCATGACGTCATCAGACCAGAGTCGCGCCGACGTGTGCAATGGAGCTTATAGTGGGGAATAACTGGCGCTGTTCGCTTTACGCAGCACTTAGTTCCAGAACATGCCTGATTTCAGTCTGCTTCCTTTTATTTTGAAGTTGTTAATGCGGTTTTGTTTTCTCTGAGCATTGTGGCATTGTAATAATTGAATCTTGATAGAACAATAGTACTGGTGAAAAGCATTCGGTGGTTACCTGGTCCTAGTACATGATCTGTCGTTGTTGGTTTATCTGTCTTTTGTAGACACCAATCGCCCTTGTAGACCTTAAGTTGCGTGTTAATGTTTATTTTTATAGTTTCGCACACTTTACCACATATGTAGGGCTTTTATATGGGTGTTCTAGATGAAAAGTTAATACTAATAAAGCGAACATCAGTGTGTACTACGGCTGGCACTTCCTAAGCCATCCCTCCGGTGTTGACGGGGACCACTCTATATTTTCACATGAGAGCCCCCATTTTTATTGCATATTCTGATTATTCGCCAAAAAATACATACGATTTACTCAAACCATTGTTTCAAATAGTAAAATACCAAGACCCGTTATTTTGGTTTTATTTGTTAGGCAACCAGTTTCGGCATTACCTTGTGCTATCTTCAAGCCTGCATATATCGAGTAACCCTCGTGTTAGAACACGATGCAGTACTGTCAGCTGGTATCGTGAAGATTTTTTTCCCACGGGCATGTGCGTTCCCTGGACAGTTGTCAGTTGCTGACAGTTTATTGGAAATCGACCAGCCGATGTCCAGCACCCTGGACATAGGATGGAGTTTACATTTATTATTTTCATTTTTGGTAGATGCAGGTAAAACAGTCGCATTTGCGTCTGCATTTCATTTACGGTGTAAATTTAAACCTGTGTGTTCTAACGGTTTAAATATATGTGAAAAAATTATTTTAGAGTTGCAAAATTGATTGTGCAGTACAATATGGTTAGCCGTTTCAGTGTCTGGTTATTAAGTACATTTAGCGTGATCTAGGAACAACGTGGATATAATAGTTTTCTGTACCAAGTAAAATACGTGATATCGGCGAGACCCCTTGTCTGTCACCAATGACGTGTTTGGTTTTCGTGTGTATCTGTGACAGGTGCGACTGTCACTATCATTTCATGAACATTTACCTTATTACATGATTGTGGTTTGCATTCTCCCAGTAGCCATATAGTGACCAGTGCGAGAGTTACGTTGGTTGGATGGAAACACACACTGAAATCAGTCACCCAGATGGCGGGCCTTCGATGGCTTCGACACTCACCGCAATCAACCCCCTACAGAATAGAAAGCTGCGTTACATTACAAGTAGCTTAGTTGCCAGAGATGTCAGTGTCTAGCTGCGGTGTCACAAATAGGTACCAACCCATCTACATCTACATCCATACTCCGCAAGCCACCTGGCCGTGTGTGAGTACCTCTATCGGTTCTCCCTTCTCTTCCAGTCTCGTATTGTTCGTGGATAGAAAGATTGTCGGTATGCCTCTGTGTGGGCTCTAATCTCCCTGATTTTATCCTCATGGTCTCTTCACGAGATATACGTAGGAGGGAGCAATATACTGCTTGACTCCTCGGTGAAGGTACGTTCTCGGAACTTCAACAAAAGCCCGTATCGAGCTACTGAGCGTCTCTGTTGCAGAGTCTTCCACTGGAGTTTATCTATCATCTCCGTAACGCTTTCGCGATTACTAAATGATCCTGTAACAAAGCGCGCTGCTCTCCGTTGGATCTTCTCTATCTCTTCTATCAACACTATCTGGTACGGATCCCACACCGGTGAGCAGTATTCAAGCAGTGGGTTAACAAGTGTACTGTAACCTACTTACTGTTTTCGGACTGCATTTCCTTAGGGTTCTTCCAATGAATCGCAGACTGGCATCTGCTTTATCGACGATTAATTTTATATGGTCATTCCAGTTGCTGACCTGCTAGATTGTAGCTAAATGATAAAGGATTTTTCTTTCTATGTATTCGCAGCACATTACACTTGTCTACATTGAGATTCAATTGCCATTCCCTGCACCATGTGACAATTCGTTGCAGATCCTGCTGCATTTCAGTACAATTTTCCATTGTTACAACCTCTCGATATACTACAGCATAATCCGCAAAAAGCCTCAGTGAACTTCCGATGTTATCCACAAGGTCATTTATATATATTGTGAAAAGCAAACGGTCCTATGACACTCCCCTGTGGCACACCTGAAATCACTCTTACTTCGGAAGACTTCTCTCCATTGAGAATGACATGCTGCGTTCTGTTATCTAGGAACTCTTCAGTCCAATCACACAATTGGTCTGATAGTCCATATGCTCTTGCTTTGTTTATTAAACGACTGTGGGGAACTGTATCAAACGCCTTGTCAAAGTCTAGCTATCTTACATTGGTAACGGTACTACAGGGTTTTGTTCGACGCCGATAGATTTCGCGAGGATTCAGACGGACCCAATGGCACGCGCCCGCTAAGCCATACCTCCAGCATCTCCATACTTCGAGCGCCCTCTGCCGCCGCAATGTAGGGCGGGCAGCGGCAGCCACTCAACCCACTGCCAATATCGCTACATGAAGCTACGTAGACACCATCTAGTCACGGCTCCGTCACCATCGTTGCTTCTCTTATAATAGCTGGATTTTGTTTCTTGCCGCATTATGTGTAATGAGTCTTCATATGCTTGGAGAAATATCAGTTAAGTCACTCTTCTGCCTGTTGTGTTAACCTGTTCAATGACCATTACAGCTCCTGTCCAGCGTTCCTACGACTGCAGTTGCCACACCAGTCTATAGCTCACCTCTCCTTACCACTGTGTACAAAGTCATACACAACAATAGCCCTATTGTGACTTCACAGGCTTTCCCAGCGTAATAAGTCTTGAAAATCTCTTTGGGCTTGCTGCCTGATCAATAGCCCTATTATCAGTACTGTAAAAATACATTTTTAACACTCAAGTGACATTTGAACATCAACATCAACCGTTAGAACAGAAAGGTTTACATTTACATCATATATGGAATGTAGAACAAAATGCGTCTGTTCTTATCTGCAAAAACAGCCACACTTGAGATTTGTCGATTGCAGCGCCCTCTACTACGAATGGGAAATAATGGATTGAGTAAACCGTGCGTATTTTTGGCGTAGGATTGAACATGCAATTTAAAGGAGGGACTCCCATATGAAAATATAGGGTTGACCCCGCCCACACAGGAGGTGTATTTAGCAGGTGGCCAGTTGCAGTACAGACAGATGTCCACTTTACTAATATTAACTTTTTACGCAAAACAGTTTTTCCGTACGATGCCTTATTTTCGAGACATTTAGTTGTCTCAACCTATGTACCTCTGTTATGGTAAGCAGCGGGCGTAGGTCTTTTGCAGTCTCCAAATACTCCCGCACATGTCTTGTTCGTATGAACTCTGTGCCGACGTCGTGTCTTCTTAGTATAGTACTATGCTGATGCGATCTGTGACTGTTTTCACGAATGCGAGGAAAACTTTCCCTTGAGTTGGTTCTTTTCCACTAGAAGCTCCAGGTTTTTTAGAATATGGTGCCTAATTTATCTCTTTGTTTTCTCAAAGCAGTTCGTAAATGATCGAGCCCGTGCTTCAAATGCTGTGGTTCACAGATTCTTAGCCCGATCCGCCAGTGTTTTGATCATTCTTGCTTCGTAAGACCTTTCTGTAAACTTTGTACCCCAAAGTTTCGTTGGGTTTTACAGGCACCTGTGCATCCAAAAATAAAATTTGACCTTCTGTCCCTTTCTCCATATTGTTGTGGTATTCAGTCTGTAGACTGGTTTGCTGCAGCTTTCCATGTTAATCTTATCTTGAGCTAACCTCTTCGTCTCTGCATAGCTGTTGTTGTTGTGGTCTTCAGTTCTGAGACTGGTTTGATGCAGCTCTCCATGCTAATCTATCCTGTGCAAGCTCCTTCATCTCCCAGTACCTACTGCAACCTACATCCTTCTGAATCTGCTTAGTTTATTCATCTCTTGGTCTCCCTCTACGATTTTTAACTTCCACGCTGCCCTCCAATGCTAAATTTGTGATCCCTTCATGCCTTAGGACATGTCCTACCGACTGATCCCTTCTTCTAGTCAAGTTGTGTAGGAACGTCTCTTCTCCTCAATCCTATTCAATACCTCCAAATTAGTTATGTGATCTACCCACCTAATCTTCAACATTCTTCTGTAGCATCTGCATAGCTACTGCAATCAATATCCATTTGAACCTGCTTACTGTATTCATCTCTTGGTCCCCTCTACAATTTTTACTCCCACACACGCACACTTCCCTCCAATACCAAACTGACGATTCCTTGATGCGCCAGAACGTGGCCTATTCACCGACCCCTTCTTTTTAGTCAGGCTGTGCCAGAAATTTCTTCTCTCCAGAAATTGGTTCAGCACCTCCTCTTTAATTAAAGCGCTGTATCCATCTAATCCTCAGAAGTCTCTTTTAGCGCCAGATTTCAAAAACTTCTACTCTTTTCATGGTTGAAATGCCTATCGTCCACATTTCACTACCTTACAGGGCTACACTCGAGACAAATAACTGCAGAAAAGACTTGGTAACAATTTATGATTTTATTTTTCCCATCCTCGTGGTAGAAGCGTAGCTAGGGGATGCGAGGGGTGCGGCCCGCTCCGGGTACCAGCTGCGTGGTGGTGAAAAATCTTGCTGGGTTCTGTGGCACGAATTATAAAAATATTTTTTCATTTCCTCGTCCGTCCCGATAGGTGAGTGGTAAGCGCGGCGGTCTGTCATGCCAAGGGGTCCGAGTTCGATTCCCTGCTGAGTCGGAGATTTTCTCCGCTCAGGGACTGAGTGTTATGTTGTCCTCATTATCATTTCACCATCATCAGTGGAAAGCGACGGGAAACCCCCACTGGAATCACTTCCCTGGACGCTCATGCGGTGGACCTATCCGACGAGTCTTCCCCCAGGACCAGACTTCCCGTAAGGCAGAACACAAAGTTTTTTTAGTCATTTCTGAGAGTTACAGGAGCGGGAGGGCATCTAAAGAGCTTATGGACTGGGACTGCCACTCCCGCATGTATACGAGCGTGCCCTACTCAGAAGATCAATCGTAAGAGTGCATTGGCATGTTTACACAAGACTTATATGCAAGTTGCAAACCCAAGGGCCGTATATCAGATCGTTTTACTGCTTTCAGAGATAAAAAATCTGATTAAAATCTCTGAAACGTAACTTCCTATGACTGGAAAAATTGTAGTTGACAGCTGTGATCAGATTTCTGAAGATGATAGCCTTGCAGAAATCCCTAGCCTAACAAGATTACTGCAAACTGCATAAGTTGCATTTCGTGGACGGAAATGAATGTTGTCGATCTGTTCTTATTCTCAGTTTGGTGCTAGATTGTCCTTAACTGTGAGCGTTTCCATAGCGTCATGTGAGGTGAGTTTTCCAGAACTCAGTCTAATTAAGAATTATATTGGGTCCGCCATGAGTCAAGCACGACCTTATAGTTTGGCAGTTTTGTCAGTAGAAAATAGAATACTTTTATCGATTTTGAAGACACAATTTCAAAATTTACAGCAGAAAAAATTCGATGGAAAAGATTCTAAGCTACGTTATAAATTACCTATCACTAAGAAGTTCTTTTGTTGTTTGTAATTCTTTATTACTAATGAATTAAACCTTGTTATGTATTAAAATGCGTTTTGATTGTTTCCATTCATAAAAACTATTTTTAAAAGCGTGGACGCTATAGTTTGCTTACTTGTACTAAAAGATTGTCAAAATACGTAGCTAAGCTAGTTGGAGACCACTGTCATGGAGAACTTTTTGAATTAAATTTTCGCCATTTGACTTTATGTTTTAATATTCATTCATTTCACGCTATCGCAATTTCAATTTCTTACTCATCATCAAGTGCAAAGGTTGCAAAGGTGAAAGGCAAGAAACTGCCTGATATGTCTAAGTGACATGTCATCGTCGAAATATTACAACGTACATGTGGACACAGATACCAGCCGTCATAATACAGAATGTGAATACGACCTGAAAATAAATGATGCGGCTGGAATTGTATATAGCAGAAACACGCTGTGTTGTGTTTATGATGGGCGAAACAGTGCAGTGCCGTGCACTCACGATGTCCATACATAGTCAGAATTAGATGCAATGACTAATTTCTTTTTTCAAAAGTTGTAACTTAATATATGAGCGCGTGAAAAACGTTCCTGTAATGTTTAAATAGTGTCTGGACTGTACATCGCTTGACGCACTCGCATCGACTAAATTTCTAGGCGTAACTTTGGAAGTGACATGAAATGGAACGAGCACATAAGGTTGTTTGCAGTTGGTTTAGTAACCCCTTTCATTATAGATTAACGTAAGATGTCGAAGCAACTCAGAGAGGTGCTGCTAGGTTTACGTCCGGTCGTTTTTAACAGTTGGAGAGCGATACAAAATATTCTGTGAGCTTTGACGGAAACTGCTGAAGGGAAGGAGGCTATATTTTCCGGAAATACTGTTGAGAAAGTCTAGAGAGCCAGCAGTAGAGACAGGCTGTCTCGGATATTCATCTCGCGTAAGAAGAGATGTTGCGTGCTAGACTGTCACCTCCAGTTCCTTACTTCTGATATACTAGTCCTACTTTGCCAATAACTGACCCACAGAAGACATTTTTTTTAAACATATGTACCTTTCGTTATTATGACTGGGAAGGTTGTTCCACGAAAAAAGATTCCGTTACTGATTGATTTGCTCAAGTGTGGTGATGTAGCTGGGAGTGGTTCTTTCAAGAGAGTGGTGTCCCGTGTGTCAGTTATGAACCAAAGTTCTAACGAATTACCATGCTATCCATGGTTGTGTTTATACTTGTTAAGCTGGGACTTACGTACAAGATACCATGGATAGTGCTCTTCACTGAAAAATAGTTTCACAGACGTTACGAAAGACGGTTAGGCGTACTTCCGTAGACAAGGCAAAGAAACTTGTGGGCTGGCATTCCCCCCAAGGCTGTACTGTTAAATTTATGATCAAGTTCGGTACTGATCTTGGCGTCTGATCTAATCAGTTATATGACACCACGTCCAACTCGCTTTCACTTCTTGTCACTTTAAATACACTCCTGGAAATGGAAAAAAGAACACATTGACACCGGTGTGTCAGACCCACCATACTTGCTCCGGACACTGCGAGAGGGCTGTACAAGCAATGATCACACGCACGGTACAGCGGACACACCAGGAACCGCGGTGTTGGCCGTCGAATGGCGCTAGCTGCGCAGCATTTGTGCACCGCCGCCGTCAGTGTCAGCCAGTTTGCCGTGGCATACGGAGCTCCATCGCAGTCTTTAACACTGGTAGCATGCCGCGACAGCGTGGACGTGAACCGTATGTGCAGTTGACGGACTTTGAGCGAGGGCGTATAGTGGGCGTGCGGGAGGCCGGGTGGACGTACCGCCGAATTGCTCAACACGTGGGGAGTGAGGTCTCCACAGTACATCGATGTTGTCGCCAGTGGTCGGCGGAAAGTGCACGTGCCCGTCGACCTGGGACCGGACCGCAGCGACGCACGGATGAACGCCAAGACCGTAGGATCCTACGCAGTGCCGTAGGAGACCGCACCGCCACTTCCCAGCAAATTAGGGACACTGTTGCTCCTGGGGTATCGGCGAGGACCATTCGCAACCGTCTCCATGAAGCTGGGCTACGGTCCCGCACACCGTTAGGCCGTCTTCCGCTCACGCCCCAACATCGTGCAGCCCGCCTCCAGTGGTGTCGCGACAGGCGTGAATGGAGGGACGAATGGAGACGTGTCGTCTTCAGCGATGAGAGTCGCTTCTGCCTTGGTGCCAATGATGGTCGTATGCGTGTTTGGCGCCGTGCAGGTGAGCGCCACAATCAGGACTGCATACGACCGAGGCACACAGGGCCAACACCCGGCATCATGGTGTGGGGAGCGATCTCCTACACTGGCCGTACACCTCTGGTGATCGTCGAGGGGACACTGAATAGTGCACGGTACAACCAAACCGTCATCGAGCCCATCGTTCTACCATTCCTAGACCGGCAAGGGAACTTGCTGTTCCAACAGGACAATGCACGTTCGCATGTATCCCGTGCCACCCAACGTGCTCTAGAAGGTGTAAGTCAACTACCCTGGTCAGCAAGATCTCCGGATCTGTCCCCCATTGAGCATGTTTGGGACTGGATGAAGCGTCGTCTCACGCGGTCTGCGCGTCCAGCACGAACGCTGGTCCAACTGAGGCGCCAGGTGGAAATGGCATGGCAAGCCGTTCCACAGGACTACATCCAGCATCTCTACGATCGTCTCCATGGGAGAATAGCAGCCTGCATTGCTGCGAAAGGTGGATATACACTGTACTAGTGCCGACATTGTGCATGCTCTGTTGCCTGTGTCTATGTGCCTGTGGTTCTGTCAGTGTGATCATGTGATGTATCTGACCCCAGGAATGTGTCAATAAAGTTTCCCCTTCCTGGGACAATGAATTCACGGTGTTCTTATTTCAATTTCCAGGAGTGTATTTCAGAGAAGGTCACTGGCTCCAGTGGAGCCAGAGACAATAATAATCGCCGTTACTTCATAGTGTATAAATTAATGCGGATCTTACTTTGTGATTCAATTTCAAATTTGCTAGATGTTTGACCTCAAGATAGTTGTTATTTCTCATTACCGTAAGAGAAGTTAACCGTTGGGCTCAGATGAACTTGGCTGGAGAAGAGTGCACGAGGTCGTTTTCAATGTTGGCGACGTTTTAGTGTTGGGTTAGTGAAAAATCAGTTTCTATACAGTTCCCGACTGCGCTTGAGAGAGTTATTTTTCAGTGGTGAGGAGACAGTTACTAAGTGTGTGGGAGTTTCTACACTGTCTGTCTTATTCACACATCTATCGTTAGCAGCACGGCAAATTAGCACAGAGCTCATTCTGCAGTAAAATAAACTTTCCTATATTTATCTTTCACTCCCAAATCTACACTATGTGATGAAAAGTATCCGGACACCCCCAAAAACATACGTTTTTCATATTAGATGCATTGTGTTGCCATCTACTGTCACGTACTCCATATCACCGACCTCGGTAGTCATTAGACATCGTGAGGGAACAGAGTGGTGCGCTCCGCGCAAGTCACTGATTTCGAATGTGGTCAGGTAATTGCGTGTCACTTGTGTCATACGTCTGTACGCGAGATTTCCATACTCGTAAACATCCCTAGGTCCACTGTTTCCAATGTGATAGCGAAGTGGAAACGTGAAGGCTCACGTACAGCACAAAAGCGTACAGGCCGACCTCGTCTGTTGACCAACAGAGAGCGGGACTGTCGAAGAGGGTCGTAATGTGTAATAGGCAGATATCTATCCAGAACATCACACAGAAATTCCAAACTGCATCACGATCCACCGCAAGTACTATGAAAGTAAGACGGGAGGTGAGAAATCTTGGATTTCATGGTCGAGCGGCTGCTCATAAGCCACACATCACGCCGGTAAATGCCAAACGACGCCTCGCTTGGTGTAAAGCGCGTAAACATTGGACGATTGAAAGGTGGAAAAACGTTGTGTGGAGTGACGAATCACGGTACACAATGTGGCGATCCGATGGAAGGGTGTGGGTGAACGTCATCTGCCAGCGTGTGTAGTGCCAAGAGTAAAATTCGGAGGCGGTGGTGTTATGGTGTGGTCGTGTTTTTCATGGAGGAGTCTCTCAGCCCTTGTTGTTTTGGGTGCCACTATCACAGCACAGGCCTCCATTGCTGTTTTTATCACGTTCTTGCTTTCCACTGTTGGAAAGCAATTGGGGAAAGACGATTGCATCTTTCAACACGATCGAGCACCTGTTCATAATGCACGGTCTTTGGCAGAGTGGTTACACCACAATAACATTCCTGTAACGGAGTGGCCTGCACAGAGTCCTGACTTGAATCCTATACAACACCTTTGGGATGTTTTTGAACGCCGACTTCGTGCCAAGCCTAACCGACCGATGTCGGTATCTCTCCTCAGTGCAGCACTCCGTGAAGAATGGGCTGCCATTCCGCAAGAAACCTTACAACACCTGACTGAACGTATGCTAGCGAGAGTGGAATCTGTCACCAAGGTTAAGTGTGGGTCAACACCATATTGAATTCCAGCATTACCTGTGGAGAGCTCTACGAACTTCTAAGTCATTTTCAGCCAGGTGTCCGGATACTTTTGGGCACATAGTGTACACTCTTGCAGCGTCTAGAGACGTCAGTGGAGATTGCCAAAAATTTAAGATCATACATTCATTTTATTCTGATTGTTTGTTCTTGACGCATGACAGCGCTGAAGATAGTGACATAATTATCTACGTCGTTGTCAACGAAAGAATCATCCAGGCAGCTACCCGAGAAAACTGGGCCTCTGTGAAATTTCTACTGACGACTGTCCCCATTCGCTCCTGTGGTCATGTTTTTATTTATACTGTTTATGAAAGAATAGAGGAATGACTTTAAAAATAAATTGTAATTAGATTTTGTTTTATAATGTTGTGATTAAACTAGCATATATCTCAATATGGACCAATATTATATTATTTTGAAAGTTAGAAATATGCACTGTGGTGGGAAAATATATGAAAAACTTAAAGTACTCTGTGCTCCTTTCAGTTCTGCGCTACAAAATTCTCAGCTAATGATTTCTTATTAATTTAAATGTAGACAGTCAATAATTGTAAATTACCATATGTGTCCCTGTACTCGTTTTCAATTTGATTGGTCATTTTTAATTGTTATGTAACTTAACTACAGAGGCTACTGATCTTGCAGGTGACGTTCCTATTTTCATGTGTTGTGTGTACAAATACAACTGTGTTTCACTTTTTGGGTTCCATTTCTGTAAACTATCTCTTCCGACAGCTATCAGCTATTATCTCAGTAGGGTGGTAGTTATGTAACATCCCAGAGATAATTGGAATTCTCTAGAGGACGTGCTCAAAGCTAAATGATTATCACATCAAATATTTGACCAGGTATGTAATAATATGAACAAGAAATTATATGCTGTTTAGTATATTTTTTGTCAAGGTACTAGTAGAACTGATTCTTTTGTATTTGTTTGACACACGACTCTACCATTTAATTATTATATTTTTATAAACATTAATAAATCGATGTTTCAATATGTTCGCAAGCCAAAGAGGATGTCACCTGAAGCATGCGTGCACTGATAATTCAAAACAACATGGCTACTGCCCACTGAATGCTGCCTGCCTTGGAACTACGTTCTACAAAATGGCGAATCTGACCGGCGCTTCACGAGGTACTGTCGTGAGTGTTTATGAAAAGTGGATAAAGGACTGTCATCCACTGTTGTTGACACCGTGTTGGACCTTCACGACGTACCACGTGGAGGTCGGAGGCTTGCAACTGTTTAAAGCAACACGGTGATCAGTGGAAGATCTGACGACAGAGGACAGTGTTAGTGAAAGTTCAGGTATTTCGGAGCACATCTTTCAGTGCATATTGTTGAGCATGGTGTTCCGCGGCAGACGCCCCAACGTGTTCCATGTTACAGTTACGACTGTGGTGTGCATACGATGGTCGAGTTTAAACCGTGGAGCGATGGGAACGTGTTGCCCGGATGAACCGTCATTCAGCCGTTACATGCACGCAAGCCTGGAAGGGGGGGGGGGGGGGGGTACAGACGGCAGTGTTATGTTATGACGGACATTTACCTGGGGTTTTCATGGGACCTGATGGCTTCCCCTACGCTGATGGCTCTTCCAGCAGGATAACTGTCAGGCACACATGGAAAGAATCTTCGTTCAGTGGTTTAAGCAGCGTGATAGTTCACATTGATCTCTTGTCCACCAAACTAGCCTGATATGATCCCGGGGGAACACATTTGGGACGTTATCGGGTGACAATTGAGCGCCTACAAACCACCTGCCCGTAATTTTCGGGAATTGCCTGACGTATGATATCTATCAAGGACTTGTTGAATCCATGCTGCACATAATCGCTTTTGTATGGCTTCCTAAATGTGGTTGTAACAGCCTACTAAGCAGGTGGCCATAATTCTTTGGCTCATCATTAAGTGATAAGTTCGATATACGAGTCTCTCGTCTGTCTGTAACTTTCTGAATGAAGTTATTATATTACGTCCCATTCAAATGAAAGACACGACTGTTGAGATGAGTTAATAATCGAGGGTGGGGCAACGAAGTGTTAATTTGTTTCAAAGTCTGGCGAGTGTAATTGAGGAGAGAAACTACGAACTTGTGAATTGGTGCCAGCTGTCCAACGGGAGACTAGGCTATGTGATTTTGAACCCCTCTTAGTACGAATGATAATCGGTTAACAGACACGGTGAAGGAACAAAGAGACTGTTAAATACTTTCATATGCCTAAACGTTAGCAGTGTTGTTCTCAAGTGTCAGAGATCCATAAACTTTATTTTGTTTCTGTGTATGTTGACACCACACTTACGAAAGTATGCATCTTCAAATAAAAAGATGATACCTTCATGCGGATGCACTCTCCGTTTGACTTCTTGCGGAAATTGGGTGAGCATGCGAACAATGGGGATAACGGGCTAGTGACACTACATCCGCAGCGTGCGACATGAGGGAATTGAGGTTAGACGGGAAGCGTGCTCGGAGAGCTGAAGTTCTTAAGGTGACCACTCGCAAGACGGGGCAAACATGGGTTAGAGTCCCGGTCCTGTAGAGATTTTCACTTATCGCCACTGGATTTATTTCAGTGCCCGACTGCGGCTGATATCGAAATATCTCCTTTATCATTTTATTTTGTTTGTTTGTTGTGACTGTCATACAGTCCAGGACACGAAGCGAAACTTACGAAGCGTTAAAAGTTGGCGAAACGCTACGTTCTCTGATTTGCTAAGAATGATAGCGGTACTTGCACAATATCGGTTAGGCTCGTTTCGTGGATACGGGCGAGCTCGTGACCCTAGCATAGTCACTGACAGCGAGAACAGTGGAGATAATACCTGGTCCTGGTCTACTGCTCACGTGTACTTCCGACTGGTGTTGCGCAATCACGGTTGAGCTGATTAGGCGCTCACGGAGAATAATTATAGCTCACAGTGCATCATCTCCACCGCACAGACGACACCCGTAAGAACGGCGAACGCTCCAGATATAGGGGTTCTTTTTCATGCCAATTTTTTGGTAAGTCGCTCAGGAATCGGTTTAGCAGCATTGTCAGATTAACTCGAAGTTCCTTCAGGGAGACCTACAAGGGGCGTTTGAAAAGTCCTTACAAAGTCCAAGAGATGGCACCATCGAGGTCATGTTTAGTCAGTAGCATCTCTGGAAAGAACGCACACCAAGTTTCAGCCATATTGGTCTATTTCTTTGTGTTTGGCATTCGTATGCATAAAGGAAGTTGAGTGGTTGTCGAAAAACGAACGAAAAATATTTCGTGTGGTGATTAACCATTACTTTATGAAAGGCAAAACGCCTCAGGAGACTAAAGAGGAGCTTGATAAACATTACGGTGACTCTGAACCTTCGATTAAAACAGTTTATAAGTGGTTTCAAAATTTTCGGAGTGGTCATATGGTCACAAGTGATGGTGAACATTCTGGACGCCCTGTGGAGGTCATGACTCCAGAAATCGTTGATAAAATCCATGATATGGTGATGGATGACAAAAGAGTTAAAGTGCGTAAGGTTGCTACTACTGTGGGCACCTTGAATGAAGGGGTACATAATATTTTGCATAAACATTTGGACATGAAAAGCTATCCGCGAGATGGGCTCCGCGATTGCTCACGCCTGACCAAAAACGGGATCGTGTGAAGTGTTGCGTTGCAAGGATGGTTTGCAGCTGTTCAGGAAGAATCCGCAGGACTTCAAGCGTCGTTTCGTCACTGTGGATGAAACATGGGTACATTACTATACTCTTGAGACCAAACAACAATCTAAACAATGGGTTACCAAGGGAGAATCTGCACCCAAAAAGGCGCTTCAGTCCGGAACCGCGCGACTGCTACGGTCGCAGGTTCGAATCCTGCCTCGGGCATGGACGTGTATGATGTCCTTAGGTTAGTTAGGTTTAAGTAGTTCTAACTTCTAGGGGACTGATGATCTCAGATGTTAAGTCTCATGGTGCTCAGCGCCATTTGAACCATTTGAACCATTCCTTCGGCCGGAGAGGTTATGGGGATTCGAAAGCGATAATCTTCATTGACTATCTGGAAAAGGGTAAAACTATTACAGGTGCATATTATTCATCGTTATTGGACCATCTGAAAACCGAGTTGCAACAAAAACAACGGCGATTGTACCGCATTTTCCATCACGACAATGCACTAGCACACACCTCAGCAGTTGCGGTCGCAAAATTAATGGAAATAGGATTCCAACTCGTTTCACATCCCCCCTATTCTCCAGACTTGGTTCCCTCAGACTGCTATTTGCTCCCCAATTTGAAGAAATGGCTGGCGGGACAAGGATTTTATTCAAACGAAGAGGTGATTGCAGCAAACTAATAACTATTTTGCAGACTTCGACAATTCCTATTATTGTGAAGGGATCAACAAGTTAGAACAGCGTTGGACGAAGTGTATAAGTCTAAACGGAGAATTTCTCAAAAAATAAAAAGGGTGACCCCAAACACTTAAGTAGTTTTTATTTTTTGAGGGACTTTTCAAACGCCCCTCGTACAAGACCGTCTCTTATTCCATTTGGATTTAGGATAAAAAATTGAGCGATGGTTTATCAGATGGTTTGGACTGGAAACGAGTGTAAAATAGTTTAATACGATATTATGCACTTCATACGCTCTGTAGTGGTATATGTTGCTGTAAAGCATATCAAAACGTCTTTTTCTTTTATTGGACCGATAAAAGATGTGCGTATGGAAAAAGTGACTTTAATTAGCAAAAGAGTAAAGACCATCTGCTATGGCCGAGTTTGTTGGAATTTATGTGCAGATATGAGAAAGAAAAATGCGGGCACAGCCCAGAAAGCGACGACGGATGTGTAATCTGGACTGGTCTGTGAGAGGTCGCTTCCACTTTGCAGTCGTGCTTTAGGGGTGCTGTAGACGCCAGAGAAGAAAAGGACCTGATGACAGTCGTCAAGCACTGAAGAAAAATGAATGTTATTATATATAGTCTATGCCATGCTATCTGGAGTTATGTACGAACTTATGGTTTTGGTAATCATGTTGTCTTAAAAGCTTTATTGTCTGTTTCCGTGAACTGATAACTTACTTGAATGCAAAAGCATTATGGAAACAGTGTTGGGTGATTTCACAGTGAGTTATTTAAATTTAGAAACTCTCTTATAGCCCTCGCCCCCTCTGCAATCGGAAACGAAATCAGCGGTTAAATAGGTGACACTGCATAGCAGGACCAGAACTCTTGGAGAAAACATGACCGCAACCTGGAAATTCGGAAAAGAAGATAACTATTATTGTACGAGAAAGAGTAAAGACTTGGCATCTCGCAGTATAACGATCACTTAAAGTCAAGTCTCACCAAGATAAATACCCCAATTGCCTGACAAGAAAGTGGAACACTAAAAAGAGGAGGAGGAAATGAAATGAAAGTTCACTGGTTGACAAAGTATGTAACGCATTTTCAGTGACTGGAATATCAACTCAGTATGACACAGCGCCCCCTCTGGCCTGGATGCATATACGGATTCGCCCCGGAAGGGTGTTGTGAAGTCCTCATACTCTTTCCTGCGGCTAGCTACCCCACAACTGTTGTAATGATGCTGGGGCGGAGTTAATGTCCTAGATGCTCCCAGACACGTTCTATTGAGGACAGATCTGGCTATCTTGCTGTCCTTGGGAGTAGCTCGACATCATGCAGTCAGTTAGTTGAGAAACGTGCTTGTGTGGACTATAACTGTCCTGTTGAAACATGGTACAATGATATTGTTCCTTGAGATCTAACACATGAGATCGGTAATATATCTGTGACACATCATTGTGCCACCAGAGTTCCCTCAATACCCACCAGCCGTGACCTGAATTCATACCCTGTGCTGGCATAAGCGTGAAGATAGATAGTAGGAGCTCGATCAAGTGCGCCTGTCACGAGAGAGGCCAGAGACCGACTCGCAAGCAACACACTGACAACGCCCTCTTGACCGCAAGTATTTCGGCCGCCGCCGATGAGCAGAGGGTTTCAGTCACTAGCTCGGTCACTAGCTCACTGACTCAGTCTCTGACAGACTATCTCACTGTCACTCGCATTCTAGTTTGGTGTCTGTCATTCATCAGCAGAGCAGGCTTAAGTTACGACAGTAGGACTTGTACTTTACCCATGGCGATACTAAAGTTTGTAATAGCTAGAATACCGACATTGTTTGCAAGAGGACTATTACTGAGGAGATTGTACCACAGAACAGGGACTCTGTTACAGTTAAGTAAAGTTTACAGTTCATGTAAATAAAGTACCATATTAATACCTGTGTGCATTTGAGCTGTAGAAAGAAGATACCAGCAACTCACCAACACATCCTCCCCCTTGCTTCCCTGGCGATGAGGAACTACATACTCGATGGCTTCCCACTCCATGATGCCAAGAGTAACACCACTGCACCTCTGTAAAACACTGGAAGAATGGGATGTCTCCCTAGATCACTGCCATACTCTCCGACGATGGTCATGCGGTGTAGTGCAAAGCCACGATACATCGGTAGACACAATGCGATGCCGTTCATCACCATTCCATGCTTCCCGATGATGACTTCACTCCACGCTCACCCATTTGCATTGTGACGTTATCGGAAGCCTACACATGGAACGGTACTTCCCCATCCTGGCTGCTGCTGGTCTCCAGTTAATGGTGCAGGAGGACAAAGAATATTGTATATAGTCCGTTACTTGTTCTCGGCTGGCATGAGCAGATGTGATGAGGTCACTGTGCTTGGTGCACAATACGACAGTCCTTTGTACTGGTCAGACGTGCTCCACTGATAACTTAGTGACGAGTGTGCCTGAACCTCATGTTCTCAAGCAGTCCAACATGGTGAACTGTCACATACCATTGTCAGACAAATCGGGATATAGCACGATTCCACCAGCTAGCCAAATGTCACATACCTCTAATTGTTATTTTAATTACTAGATTGTAAAATTTCAGTCTGTGCTCATTTGTTTTATGAAATACCTATTAGACTCCTTGATTTTACCTTCGTTTATATAGTTGACTTCTGATAGCTACTGTGAGCTCATATGCAGCCCTGACATAGTCACTACGAAATTGACATTCTTACTGTGAACTGCATTTTTCGTTCTTGTCCTTATTTCATTAATTGTACTTATTAGCATGCTACATTGAAAAACCCAAGAAAATACCTAATATCGTGTAGAGCCCCTGCGAGCACGCAGAAGTGCCGCAACACTACATGGCATGGACTCGAATAATATCTGTGGTAGTGCTGAAGGGAACTGCTAGCATGAATCCTGCAGAGCTGTTCATAAATCCGTAACAGTACGAGGGGGTTGAGATCTCTTCTGAACAGCACATTGCAAGGTATCCCAGATATGCTCAACAGTGTTCAAGTCTTGGCAGTTTGGTGGCCAGTGGAAGTGTTTAAATTCAGAAGAGTGTTCCTGCAACCACTCTGTCGCAATTATGGGCCTTTGGGGTGTCGCGCTGGACACGCCCCACACCATTACAAAGCCTCCAGTAGCTTGAAAAGCCCCCTGCTGACATGCAGGGTCCCTAGGTTCTTGAGGTTTTCTCCATACCTGTACACTTCCATCCGTTCGATACAATATGAAACGAAACTCGTCCGACAAGGTAACATGTTTCCATCAACAGTCCAATGTCGGTGTTGACGGATCCAGGCGAAGCGTAAAGCCTTGTGTCGTCTAGTCATCAAGGGTACACGAATGGTGCTTAGACTCTGAAAGCCCATACTGATGATGTTTCTCTGAATGGTTCGCACGCTGGTACTTGTTGATGGCCCAGCATGGAAATCTGCAGCAATTTGCGGAAGGGCAGCGCTTCTGTCACGTTGAACGATTCTCTTCAGTCGTCGTTGGTCCCGTACTTGCAGGATCTTTATCCGGCAGCGCCGATGTCGGAGATTTGATGTTTACCTCATTCCTGATTTTCACGGTACACTCGTGAAATGGTCGTACGGGAAAATCCCCACTTAATCTCTACCTCGAGGATGCTGTGTCCCATCGCTCGTACGCCGACTGTAACACCACGTTTAAACTAACTTAAATCTTGATAAACTGCCATTGTAGCAGCAGTAACCGATTTAACAACTGCGACAGACACTTCTTATCTTATATAGGCGTTGGCGACAACAGCGCCGTATTCTGCCTGTTTACATACATCTGTATTTGAATACGCATGCCTATACCAGTTTCTTTCGCGTTTACACTGTAGGCTGTACTCATTTGTTTTAAGAAATGCCTATTACATTTCTTGTTTTTACCTTCGTTTAAATAGTTGGCTTCTGATGACTATAATGAACCCATATGTAGCCCTGACATAGCTACTATGAAACTGAAATTCTTATTGTCAACTGTATTTTTCGTTCTCGTCCTTATTTCGTAATTTGTATTTGTCATCATACTAGAACGCAAGCGACAGAAGCAGCATCTTATCATGAATGGCAATATAAGGATGGTTGCACGCAGCTTGCATACCCTCACTGAAGCTCTCGCAGCTCCTTCCGTGGTTAAGAGAAATCACCTTGTAAGCTGGAATAGTAAATTGTTCAAGAAGAATTTATCCTTCAACAATTCGTTCAAGTAGAATTATAGATCACTCCTTACAAAGTAACTTGAGATTCTCAAAACAATTAACAATAGATACTCACACAATAATCGGAATCATGGTTGTCAGGGTACTTAGAAACAGTTTGTGGTAGCATGCGCAGCACGAGTAAATATTAGCCGATAACTCTGGAATTTTCACCCAAAATCAATATGTCCCCAGTATTTCAGTCTTTTCACACTCCGTTACAAACTCATCAGAATCTCTGTGTCATGAAACTTTCTCTCCCATTTTCGGTTAATTCAGTGCGGCCAACAGATGAAACAAAAGTAATTCTATAATTGGGTAACATTCTCCGACGTGAATTGCTTTGTTGTCACAGTGATGAATCACCAGAAATGATTGTAGATTTATGCCTAGATTACCGGCTCCCTGTTATCACCTATACTGCCTGTGCATGCTCCAGAACTGAAATGAACAGCATAGGTAAAGGGGAATACTGCATTTGGCGAACATCCAATGCTTTCATCTTTCTGACTCACCATTAAAAATAGTGAAAATAATTGACATGTAAGTTACTAAGAACAAATAAATAACAATAGGAGTAACAATGCTATAGTAAAAACGAAATAAGATTAGCGCATTCCATCAGTGAGCTGATGGTTATCAACAGTTGCCTATTCAATCTATAGAAAACTGCAGTACAAGCTCTGAGATTTTCATAAGGTTGCTTTACTGAATTTCATTCTGATCCTTTTCAGTTGCATTAGAGAAGGTGAAAAACAGCTTTTACATATACCACTTTTCCAGTGGTACTGGAAACAGTTGAATTCGCATCAGCAAACAAGCGCGATACGAGGAGCTAGTGAAGTGCTGATGCTGGAAATATTCTCTCACTGCTACACTAGCAGCTAAGGCAGAAAGATAAACAGATTTGTCACAGAATGAAATATGAAACTACTATAATTTTGCAGTAAAATGATCTCCTTGGGATCTAAAACTTAAATTTCTTCATTGTCACCTATTGTGGAAGGATTGTTCATAGTATTTCATCACGGTTACAAAAATACATCCGATGAATTTGAAAGGATAATTCAGCTCCAGTCGAGGAAGTAAGTTGACGACCACAGATTTCCAAAACAACTGCGTGATGTTCCCAAGGCACAGCTTTTCTGACAGCTGGAACATATTTTTGTATGGCTCAGAAAATCTCTCTCTGTGCTATTATCCCAATCGTGCTGGACCTGTGGGCTGCCGGGCACCAAATTGAGTCCTGTGTTCATTCAGTTCACCTACGGAATACACCACCGGGTTCTGCGTCGATTCTACCTGATAACTTTAATTATCTGAAAAAGTATAACACCATAGAAACATCGTAAATATAAGTAAAATACCCTGTGATTCATGTAATTTTGTTACTATATGTTTATGTACGTAAGTATGTGATGATGGTATAATTGCGTCATGATAACTGCAAAAGATGAAAGATTTTATTCAAAACTTTTGGAATGAGCCATTCCTGTGCTAAAACATGTTGTAGCCGTGTTTCTGGGATTGTAAAACAGCGATGGTAGCTAAAATCTCAGCTTTCGGCAGTTTTTCATAAGAAACGGATTTTGTGAGGTGGAGCCAGTGCTTCGCAAGTCTACCGTAGACCGGAAGGAACCCGAAAAAACTGCATTATGCTACTGGAAAAGTTCATAGAGTATGAGCTGACACTAACGTGCCACTTGGTGCAGACACGGTGGTGCTCAAGAACTGTCCGCTCCCGTCTTCCTGCGGCAGTTAAAAGTCTTCATTTTAGCAGAATCGCATAGAATTGTAATCCGCTAAGTGGCATGTTTTTTTTGCGTTTTGAGACAATACAGTCATCAGATATATATATCGCCTCAGAAAAAACTTTAATCTACCAAGTGCCTCAATTTATTTGTCCTTCGTGCATCTCTCCTCATCTCTGTGCATCACCTCGCCCCACTCCCTGTCCATCTCCTCCTCTCGCTCTTTCTATGTCCATTTCCTTCCTACCTCCCCCACCCCCGCCCCCCACCCACAACCACTCTCTGACCTCTTACCCTTATCTTTGTCTTTGAGCTTTGGATATTGTTATTCCAAACGAATCCTTGATTAGTAATTTAAGTAGATGAAAATGAGTAGGTAAATCTTTGGGATCTTGTAATGCCGGAAATACATATCCTCCTATTTCCACCTATTATACTATAATTTTTTTCCTTATTTGTCACCTGAAGATAAGACATTTCTGTCTCTTTATATATTGTAATTGTTTTACTGTTTTTATATATATATATATATATATATATATATATATATATATATATATATATATATATATATATATATATGCCGATGTATAATCGGTTTGTTTTGTAAATACACTCCTGGAAATGGGAAAAAGAACACATTGACACCGGTGTGTCAGACCCACCATACTTGCTCCAGACACTGCGAGAGGGCTGTACAAGCAATGATCACACGCACGGCACAGCGGACACACCAGGAACCGCGGTGTTGGCCGTCGAATGGCGCTAGCTGCGCAGCATTTGTGCACCGCCGCCGTCAGTGTCAGCCAGTTTGCCGTGGCATACGGAGCTCCATCGCAGTCTTTAACACTGGTATCATGCCGCGACAGCGTGGACGTGAACCGTATGTGCAGTTGACGGACTTTGAGCGAGGGCGTATAGTGGGCATGCGGGAGGCCGGGTGGACGTACCGCCGAATTGCTCAACACGTGGGGAGTGAGGTCTCCACAGTACATCGATGTTGTCGCCAGTGGTCGGCGGAAAGTGGGGACCGGACCGCAGCGACGCACGGATGCACGCCAAGACCGTAGGATCCTACGCAGTGCCGTAGGGGACCGCACCGCCACTTCCCAGCAAATTAGGGACACTGTTGCTCCTAGGGTATGGGCGAGGACCATTCGCAACCGTCTCCATGAAGCTGGGCTACGTGAATGGAGGGACGAATGGAGACGTGTCGTCTTCAGCGATGAGAGTCGCTTCTGCCTTGGTGCCAATGATGGTCGTATGCGTGTTTGGCGCCGTGCAGGTGAGCGCCACAACCAGGACTGCATACGACCGAGGCACACAGGGCCAACACCCGGCATCATGGTGTGGGGAGCGATCTCCTACACTGGCCGTACACCTCTGGTGATCGTCGAGGGGACACTGAGTAGTGCACGGTACATCCAAACCGTCATCGAACCCATCGTTCTACCATTCCTAGACCGGCAAGGGAACTTGCTGTTCCAACAGGACAATGCACGTCCGTATGTATCCCGTGCCACCCAACGTGCTCTAGAAGGTGTAAGTCAACTACCCTGGCCAGCAAGATCTCCGGATCTGTCCCCCATTGAGCATGTTTGGGACTGGATGAAGTGTCGTCTGACGAGGTCTGCACGTCCAGCACGAACGCTGGTCCAACTGAGGCGCCAGGTGGAAATTGCATGGCAAGCTGTTCCACAGGACTACATCCAGCATCTCTACGATTGTCTCCATGGGAGAATAGCAGCCTGCACTGCTGCGAAAGGTGGATATACACTGTACTAGTGCCGACATTGTGCATGCTCTGTTGCCTGTGTCTATGTGCCTGTGGTTCTGTCAGTGTGATCATGTGATGTATCTGACCCCAGGAATGTGTCAATAAAGTTTCCCCTTCCTGGGACAATAAATTCACGGTGTTCTTATTTCAATTTCCAGGTGTGTATTATTTGTGTTTTTACGCTGGGTCTCGCCTAGGGAAAACTATGCTATCGAACAAATACATCGATAGGTCGTGTGGAGAACCAAAGTGTTTAGGATCTTTGGTAGTGTTAACTCTGCCGCGTAGAGCGCGAGCAGAGTGAGTCTGGCTGGAGTAGTGCAGTGGAGCAGGTGTGTTGTGTGACGCTCCCACGAGTTGCCGCGCTTTCGGGGTTTGGCAGCATGTAATTGCGCTCGAATTGCTATGATAGTTTCTAACACGGTGTCGTGGAGGGGAAGCCTTAACTGGCGCACATCGAGAGTCCGTTTCGCCTGGTGACCGTGTCGAGAAGAAGGCGCGCCAACATCCAGCTTCTGCAACAGCGACGGCCGACAATGAGTGACTGTCGCCACTTCCTCGATCGATGGCTTCAAACCTTCAATCAACCAACAAGGAAGACCGGAAGCACTTAAAGTTTTAGAACTGTATGGCAGACCTCAGCTTTTCAAACTGTTCCATTTTCGTAACTATAATTACAGCAACTTAGCATGAACATTTGTTGCTCATTGTCCCAATTGCATTACCAAGCAGGGTCCCTTCCTTTTCCGAAATGAACCCGAGTGTCGTAGAAATTCAAACGCCAGCATTAAAGTATTATCACTCCATTTCACTGTGTTAATTTCAAAGTTCAGTTAAAGTATTCATAGCTGGCTACAATATTTAGATTACACAAGCACAAATTATGAGTGAGAGTTTTGTTACCATATTTTAGCTTACCTGTGACTATAGCTCAGCTTGGTACGTACTAAATTTTACTATTGTTAATTGTTCAGAATCATTAAATTTAAGTTCAAAGTTAAATCTCTTATTTCTAAATTGCTTAGACTCATGTAGCTTTTGAAATGATTGTTGAGATAGTCCAAGACTAACCTTATTTTATTGAATTTCGTAGTGCTTCAGAAACAAAGCTCACTATAAATTTCAGTCACTAAATTAACTTTCAATTTTCCGGTTTTATTAATTCTGTTGCTAAATTAAGTCAGAGTGTAGCGAAATTTTTTACTTCTGACAAACTTTCAGTTTTCACACTACACGTGTCAACCTTCAGTTGCCACGCCTCTAGTGCTAATTATATCTGCAATGACCTTTCTTTTTCAGTTATTATAATAATTGTCCATAGGACTAGCGACCGTAATTTTCCCCAAATCTCAAATATCTAATTACCGCTAGTGAATTTTTAACGTAACGGCCGCACATTTACTTTCTTTATTAACTTTACCTCTTTTCAAAATTAATTTCCACCAGTTTCATTTGCATTTTTCCTTTCATTTAGATGTAACCCTTTCTTCCCTCGCCGGCCGCGGTGGTCTCGCGGTTCTAGGCGCGCAGTCCGGAACCGTGCGACTGCTACGGTCGCAGGTTCGAAACCTGCCTCGGGCACGGATGTGTGTGATGTCCTTAGGTTAGTTAGGTTTAAGTAGTTCTAAGTTCTAGGGGACTAATGACCACAGCAGTTGAGTTCCATAGTGCTCAGAGCCATTTTGAACCATTTTTTGAACCTTTCCTCCCTCTTTACCGACAGATTACCTTCGGTGACGATTGCTTTTCCCAAATTTCCATTAGGTACACGCGGTTTAATTTTTCACTGCCATTAAGGTCGATAAGAGAGGGGGAGGTTACAATCTTTGTGATCATTGATATACGGGATATGAGAGAGACCTCCCCAGCTGCTGGAACACCGAGGACAGTAGCGTTAATGATAGTTTTTCACATAGTTGCAATCTAGGAATAGGTGGGATTATAAAGTTTCACACTACCCAGATTCTGCAATAGTTTCATAAGCCGAGAAGCCACAAATATTTTTTTTTATTCTGTAAAACTCACGGCGAGGAAGAAGACAAAACAGTACACCGTTGTGTATACCATCTTTGTTTTAAATGACTTGTAAGGAGAAAGAATGTATGTATGGAAAAAACTTTGTCTAATGACTTAGATGCTCTGCAATCGTGGCTGAAACTGACTGGGACAAAGAAAACGAAACCGCACGTTTCCACTGCACGGAATTTTCTTTCTCGCCGTCGATTTCAAGAGAAATCTTGTACATTTTTGCTTAAAATAAAGATGTTGCATTCTGTGCAAATCTCTGAGCTCCACTCTGTGACTGTGTCTCAGAATATGTGTTACCAGCCGATCCATTCTTCTGGTCCGATTGTGCCACAAATTTCTTTACTCCCCAATACTTTTCAGTATTTCCTCGTTAGTTCTGTGATATATTCACCTAAATTTCAGCCCTGTTTTATAGCACTACGTTTCAAGAGCTTCTGTTCTCCTCTTGCCTAAATTGTTTATCGTCAATGTTTCATTTACGTACAAGGCTACACTCCAGACAAATACTTTCTGTAAAGACTTCCTGACTCTTAAATCTATACTCTATGTTCTGTTTTTCAGAAACGCTTTTCTTGCTATTGCCAGTCCCCATTTTACATCTTATCTACTTCGGCCATCATCAGTTATTTTGCTGCCCAAATAGCAAAAGTCATCTGCTAGTTTAAGTGTCTCATCTCTTAATCTAATTCACTCATCATCACCTGATTTAATTCGACTACATTCCATTATCTTTGTTTGAATTTTGTTAATGTTCGTCTTATATCGTCCTTTCAAGACCTTGTCCATTTCGTTACACTGTTCTTCCAGGTCCTTTTCTTTCTATGGCAGAATTACAATGCCATCACAAAGCTCAAAGTTTTTATTTCTACTCCCTGGATTCCTTCTCCAACTTTTTCTTTTGGTTCCTTTACTGCTTGTTCAATTTACTGACAGAATAACATCGGGGATAGGCAACAACCCTGTCTCACTACCTTTTCAACAACTGCTTCCCTTTCATGCCCTTAGACTCTTATAACTGCCGTCTGGTTTATGAACAAGTTGCAACTAGGCTTTTTCCCTGAATTTTCTCCTGGTACGTTCACAATTTCAAAGAGAGTCTTCGAATGAACATTGTCGAAATCTTTCACAAAGCACAGACAGGAGTTAGCGTTTTAATGGCTTCAAATAGCGACAAACAATCTTGATTAAATTTGATCCTTTTATGTTTCATTTTTTCGATTTTTAGGAGTTACATTTCTCAAAGAGGATATGTAATCTTTGTGTGTAGATTCACTTCTTAAAAAGTATGGTCTGTTTTCTTATGTGTTATATTTTTCCCGTCTTTTTTAAAGTAATTTATAGCTTGAATTCGGCTTGTTTCCTTTATTTTTAGCAGAAGAAAATGTTAGTGTTATAGGCTACAGTGTGTGTAGACACTTTGTCGCTACCATGAGTGGTATGTCACGACTTTGTAACTATCATTATCGTGAAATATGGATGTTGTTGAAGTCAGTTTAACCTAAGGCAGTTTTCTGTTAGCGTTGTTTGTGAGAAAAAAACTTTTTGTAACGCACGTGCCGTGAGGTTCAGTTACTGTTTTGTTATGCCTCACGAAACATCGGATGCAAAAGGTTGTTACTCATCTAACAACAACAAAAGTGTAATACAGTAACATACCTCTAATTATTACACCACGCACTTTCTGTATACACACAACAAAAATGTATTACAGGCTGCTGAAGATGCTTTATAAATGAACAAAACGAAACGCGTATTGCAGATAACAAGCAGCGTTCCTTTTGGTTGTGTAGGCGGAATACATTTTCCGAAATACAGAAGCAACTAAGGAACGACGGAAAATATAAAAAAAGATATACTTATAAACTAGTGCGATGTAGTCTGGTATATTAAAATGGTTTTACACCGTACACAAAGTCACCTATTCAAACTGTGTATTATTTGAAACTTCCTGGCAGAAAAAAACTGTGTGCTGGACCGAGACTCGCACTCGGGACCTTTGCCTTTCGCGTGCAAGCTGTGAGGACGGGTCCTGAGTCGTGCTTGGGTGTAGTAGAGCACTTGCCCATGAAAGCCAAAGGTCCCAAAGTTCGAGTGTCGGTCCGGCACAGAATTTTTAATTTGCCAGGAAGGTTCATATCAGCGTGAACTCCGCTGCAGAGTGGATATTTCATTTTGTGTAGTATTTATTTGTTTCTAAATACTGTTACGCATTTTTAGAATGCCTCTGCGGACAAGTTTCTTACTGGGACGTTTTCATATTTTCGTTCACTTATGGCACTCTGTGGCACGACAGAGAAGATGACATCGTGTCTGCCTGCTGCCGTCTGTCAGCAGTGATTGCTGGGTCAGGGACGCGTCCGGTGCTAACGTGTTTGTCCGCGCCTCGCAGGCATCAGAACGCAGTCATTACGGTGGCGTGTTGGCGGAGGAGCAAGAGGAAGCCTCATTCCGAGAGCGTCTGTGTGTCCGAGGAAAACACCGTATAGGCGTGCTTTAGGGCCAACTTGCTTCCGCCTTCTCTAACTAAACGCTGAAACTTCTTTATTTAAATGTGTGAACATGTACTTAAATTGCTGAATGACTGAGAAGATGAAACTTCTACGTTATTTGAGTCTGAAACAGATGAGTAAAACTGAACGAACTGAGCCTACGTTCTCTTTACTTTTTCTTATTATGTCAACACTGACACACAATATTCTAGCGCAACGCAATCTGACAGATCAAAAAATTACAACCTGACTTCAAATAACTAATTCAAAAGAATGGTCCCGACTAAAAAGAAATCTTAACAATAACCTATACATTTCATGAATCACTTACCTCATAAAAATCATTACGCGCAATACTGCAATACAGCGAGCGTCAATACTGCCAGCTAATAAAAAGATTGTAACTACTAAAGCCACTAACTACTAATAGGCATTTTTTGCAAACCAAATGTATTTTTTACCTTAATAATGTGACATCCAGTTCAAACACGAATATAAACATAAATAAATCGTCATTGACATCCAGTACAAAGATATATAATCAATCATGAATAATTTTCAATCTCAAGTCGGATACCTCCAGACCTCTACCCTACATCATTGCTGACTTCTCACATCTAACATCCATCACTGCTGGTTGTTCACCTCCAACTGCCCAACTGTACTTCCATCACTGTTGGCGACTAACTTCCAACTGCCCAACACTACAGGCGATTAACTTCCAACAACGTGTCCAACCAGCCACAGAGTCCCTTACAAAGAAAGCGCAGTCAGAGATACAATGCAAAGCGCTACACAGCGCTGCCAACACAGAAGCAGCCCACTTACGACGCGTTGAGATTCGGGGCAGTCTTGTTGCTGGGCACCGAAGTTTCGGGACGAACATCGATCACTGCAAATAAATGTTCTGTGTGTCCCACGTATCATTGACAACGCCAAAACTCCCATTAAGGGTGCGATTTATTGAAACAGTGTAATCGCCAAATGATATTGCATAACGAGGCCAGTGTATTGCTGTAAAATTGCACCCTAAACTTTTATCTTAGTCGGAATTGTGAAGGAATAATCTAGATTTAAATACAATGGTGTACGTTTTCCACAACGTCTAGTAGCTCTTCAAGAGATCAGTGCTCTTAAATAGTTTAGAGTGAGACGTTTTACAATAATAGCGGAACATTTGAGCTATTAGGGGCAGTCAAACGAAAACGAGACAGATGGAAAAAAGTTAAGTAAACTGCGGTATTTATTATTTCAAAATTAATCACTCTAACTGTTAATACATTTATCCGACAATGAGATAAAATGGTCAATGCTGTCACTGAAAAATATTTGCAGCTGCCTACGGAACCATCATTGTACTCAGGCGCTCATCTCGTCGACGGCCACGAATAACTTTCTTCAATGTACCAAAAATACGTAAATCGTGTGGGGGAGATATGGACTGTATGAGTGATGCATAAGTGTTTCCAGTGAAACTTCGCAGCGTAGTCGAAACAACAGGCACGCCAGATCCGACTAGGTCATGATGACCTTTTGTTTGACTGCAAGGGCCCGCTGCTCATTGACTTTCTTGATCACGGCGCAACAGGTAACGTACTGTGGCACGTGAACACTCTGCAAAAACTGCAGACTGCCAAGTCTAAACTCCCGGGAATGTTGAGGGACGGCTTCAAGCTGTTGCAGTATAATGTCCGACCACATGTTGCCAAGGTTTTCGCAGAAGTTTCGCCCAGAAGCCATTATACACCTTCCATACAGTCACAATCTCTCACCGAGCCGTTTTCATATTTTTGGTACCCTGAAGAAAGATACTGGTGGCCGTCGGTTTGCTTCGGACGAAGAGGTGTACATCTGCGTACAATCAAGGTCCGCAGGTAGCCGCAAACATTTTTCCGTGAAAGCATTTATCGTCTTGTCTCTCAGTGGGATAAATGTGTAAACAATTATGGCGATTAGTTTTGAAATAATAAACAGATCACTTACTTTTTTCCATCTGTCTCATTTTTATTAAGCTGCTCCTTGTAAAATAAGAAGGTTGGTAGTTTAATCATCCGTCGACGCCACCGTCATTAGACTGAATTTTAAAGCAGATTCGTCAAAGTTAGCTCAAACATGAATTCACTGATTCGTCTGTGGTGTACTGAAGAAGCCAAGGTGGTTCTGAACTGGGACGGCTAGAAGCGAATTGGTACCCCGTTTCTCACAAATACAAGCATAGTGTTTTAACTATTAATTCAAATGCACCGTTCGCGGGCATCTTGGTCTTTCGGTTCTTTCTGTACAGAAGCAACATGTTAGACCAACTGTCGATGTGTATTCACACAATTACATGAAAATTAACTGAAAAATTTTCTGCAAAGGCGTTAAATAGAAACAATGCTCTCTAGACTTCTGAACAATGATACCAAACCTACCACAGAACCTTGTCTGAGATGTTGTTCTTGTTGTGGTCTTCAGTCCAGAGACTGGGTTGATGCAGCTCTCCATGCTACTCCATCAGGTGCAAACTTCATCTCCCAGTACCTACTGCAACATACATCCTTCTGAATCTGTTTAATGTATTCATCTCTTGGTCTCCCTCTACGATTTTTACCCTCCACGCTGCCCTCCAATGCTAAACTGGTGATCCCTTGATGCCTCAGAATGTGCCCTACCAACCGATCCCTTCTTCTACAGTAAAGCTGCATGCCCTCGGGAAAAATTACTGCTGTAGTTTCCCCTTGCTTTCAGCCGTTCGCAGTACCAGCACAGCAAGGCCGTTTTGGATAGTGTTACAAGGCCATATCAGTCAATCATCCAGACTGTTGCCCCTGCAACTACTGATAAGGCTGCGGCCCCTCTTAAAGAACCATACATTTGTCTGGCCTTTCAACAGATACCCCTCCGTTGTGGTTGCACCTACGGTACGGCTATATGTATCGCTGAGGCATGCAAGCACACCCCCCCTCTCCCCCCCTGCCCCCCCCCCTCCACCTACGGCAAGATCCATGGTTCATGTGGGGAGGTTGTCTGATCATTGTTCATGAGGGAGGTTGTTTGAAATCCAACAAATATATTACCACCGTCAGGTGGCTTGCGGAGTACAGGTGTAGATGTAGATGTAAACTTGTTAGTATCTTTACTTCTACTCAATTCCCTGTATAATACGCATTATCTGAGGCATCTGCTATCCCTCTGACGTGACTGAGGTGATAGTCTTTGAAGGGAACAGCGTGCTTGAATAGGATCTTGCACACCCCAAACGTGCGTCTCAGTTTTACTATCACTTTCGTGTAGGTACTTTGTAACAATACCTGGTAAGTCCACAAGCATTCTCATTGGAGCGGGACACTGCGGCTACCACAAATACAGAAAAAGGAAATGAAAAGGATATTCCGACAAACTATACAGTGATTAATTATATCATTACTTATATGTTTATATTCGTTATTTTTTATTTAACTTTAACTCAGCCCATATACCCTGGATAGCCCAGCAGTCACTGTCATTTCAATCTTCACCTCTTTCTTCACCTATTTTGCTTGCGATAATATTAAATATGGCTGCGAATGTGATAAACTAATCTACACTCCTGGAAATGGAAAAAAGAACACATTGACACCGGTGTGTCAGACCCACCATACTTGCTCTGGACACTGCGAGAGGGCTGTACAAGCAATGATCACACGCACGGCACAGCGGACACACCAGGAACCGCGGTGTTGGCCGTCGAATGGCGCTAGCTGCGCAGCATTTGTGCACCGCCGCCGTCAGTGTCAGCCAGTTTGCCGTGGCATACGGAGCTCCATCGCAGTCTTTAACACTGGTAGCATGCCGCGACAGCGTGGATGTGAACCGTATGAGCAGTTGACGGACTTTGAGCGAGGGCGTATAGTGGGCATGCGGGAGGCCGGGTGGACGTACCGCCGAATTGCTCAACACGTGGGGCGTGAGGTCTCCACAGTACATCGATGTTGTCGCCAGTGGTCTGCGGAAGGTGCACGTGCCCGTCGACCTGGGACCGGACCGCAGCGACGCGCGGATGCACGTCAAGACCGTAGGATCCTACGCAGTGCCGTAGGGGACCGCACCGCCACTTCCCAGCAAATTAGGGACACTGTTGCTCCTGGGGTATCGGCGAGGACCATTCGCAACCGTCTCCATGAAGCTGGGCTACGGTCCCGCACACCGTTAGGCCGTCTTCCGCTCACGCCCCAACATCGTGCAGCCCGCCTCCAGTGGTGTCGCGACAGGCGTGAATGGAGGGACGAATGGAGACATGTCGTCTTCAGCGATGAGAGTCGCTTCTGCCTTGGTGCCAATGATGGTCGTATGCGTGTTTGGCGCCGTGCAGGTGAGCGCCACAATCAGGACTGCATACGACCGAGGCACACAGGCACAGCCTGCATTGCTGCGAAAGGTGGATATACACTGTACTAGTGTCGACATTGTGCATGCTCTGTTGCCTGTGTCTATGTGCCTGTGGTTCTGTCAGTGTGATCATGTGATGTATCTGACCCCAGGAATGTGTCAATAAAGTTTCCTCTTCCTGGGACAATGAATTCACGGTGTTCCTATTTCAATTTCCAGGAGTGTATGTCATCGTAAATACTCTTTACTACTACTACTACTACTACTATTACTACTATACTAATCACGAGTGATTATTATTATTATTATTATTATTATTATTATTATTATTATTAGTAGTAGTAGTAGTAGTAGTAGTAGTAGTATTACTGTTACTAGTGTCAGTTATTATTATTGGGAAGGTATTTTAATATCTTTGGTATGCGTTGGTCCAGGTCAGACGTAAGAAAGGCCTCACGGTCCTAATCTGTTCAGGCTAAATAGGCAATAAATAAATGGCCCAAAGCGATTGGCGGTCGAGAGGACACACGTATTGTTTACTCGGCCGTGCAAGAACGTATATTGACGTTACGTACCCTAAGTCAGGATATGGGCTTATTCATTGCAAGACAAGTTGAACACGGACAGTGCGGGGACGTTTGGAGCACCACGAACTGTTAGCGCTGTTACCATCGTTGTGGCTTCCCTTGGCACGGTAGAGGTGACAGGCGTGCCGCCAATGTTGCGCCCAACGACGAAATTCGACACAGGAGTGGACCTAGACCGTCCTTACGTACGAGTCCCGCTGCTGCACACGGCATCACGGTGTACATATCGCCTTATAGAGGAATTAGTTATCATCATACAGTTTCAGTACCTGACGGCATGTAGTGGCAATGGCTACACAACATGATCACCTCCGGTTCGTACAGCTCGAAATCTGGAGTTCAGACGTTATATTTCTGACTCGTTAATGGCAGATCGTGTGCCCTATCTTCTATATCTTACCATAGCTCTCACCTACTGAAAACATCTGTTGACGGGTTGTCCAAATCTGGCCACAACATCACTCGCCTGCCACCATGATTGATGAACTCTGTCACGGAGTGGGAGCTGCCTAGAATGATGTGACCGCATCTGCCGTCCAAGCTCACTGCCAGTCGTTGCACATCCGTGATAGTGCCGTTGCTGCTGCAAAAAGTGGTATCTCTCTTATTTGAACCAAGCGCCACACAGAGGTCGTTACTCATTGTTGTGGGAGTTTGCACGCATTTGGAAAGGCAGTACATCATTTTTTAACATTACTTAAGCAGAGAACGAGAGGGTAGTGCGCGGTATGTACTTCTCCAATGGCCGTTCGGTCACTGCAACGCAGATTCCATTCAGGACACAGTTTAATATTGCGCCTGCAGGTCGTGTTCCAGATCTAAAATCGAAAGTTATGTGGGTGGACACGTTTATGAGTGCAGAAAAAGAAATTAGAACCTTCAAGAATGACTAGGATAGCCGAAAACGTCGAGAAAGTAAGGCTGGTGATTTTGAATTTCCCCAAGCGCTCGGCACGCAAACCTGTGTCAGCTGTTCTTGCAGTTTCTGATCGCACGGTGAGACGAATTCCTCACGAAGACTTGAAATTTCATTCGTACAAACTGACAGCGGCACACACGCTTAATTCATGCGCTTTTGTTTCACGAAATAATGCGTGTGAAGCCTTGACCGGAAAACTGCCTCATGAGGCATTTGTGTTCTTCAACGACGAGAAAGTTTTTCATTTGTCTACATGCATAAATAAACAAAACATGCGATACTGGAGGGCACGAACCCCCAGACTTGAGCAGCATTTGCATAGAGAACTCATGACGATTTGGTATGCATTATCCAAAACTGGCATTATTGGCACATGGTTTTTCGAAGAGAGAGTGAGCGTTGTGGTCCGATGATTGACGAGTTTTTTCTTCAAAAACACGAAGAAATGGATGTGAGGAATACCGGGTTCCAACGAGACGGCTTACGGCTCAGGCGGCACGAGAGTCAATGACCTCTTGCCGGAACACTTCCCCGACTGTCTCATCTCCTTGAGTGGCAGTCTGCAGTGGACAGCACGCTCGATGGATTTGGCCCCTTGCAACGTTTTCTCGTGGTGATATCTTAAATCCTCAGTGTATATGAGTTATCCACCGACCTAGGGTGATCAG
Source organism: Schistocerca gregaria (assembly GCF_023897955.1). Lineage (NCBI taxonomy): Eukaryota > Metazoa > Arthropoda > Insecta > Orthoptera > Acrididae > Schistocerca > Schistocerca gregaria. The sequence goes on from NC_064921.1 coordinate 704,557,362, forward strand.
TGGAGCAATATTCGTGCTGCTATTGACAACATAGAGAGAGACACGCTGGATTAAGTTCACTGAAACTTCCGATTTCGAATCTCCAAATGCTTTGAGCAGGACGGAGGTCAGCTTCAAAATATCATTTTCAAAACCTAACGAAATAAAACTTTAAATGATCCTCTGCGTGAAGAAAAGAGAATTAAACTGATATCTCGAAAACTTTCTGTTTTATGATTTTTTTATACAAGGAAGTTCCCATATGCCGCACCCTGCATATTCCGCACCCTACGTTCTCGCAAATCAACTATACATTTAATCACATATTTTTCCTACTAAGAATTTCATGCGCAGTTAGTAAAGTTTCGTTATTTGCTATCCTACCTGGCCTTACAACTTCTGTAAATTATTAGGGGCCGTCTTAAACCAATCTTCCTCACTTATAATTGAAAAAACTGTCAGTAGCTGGTGAAATGTAACAAGTCATTGTATAGTTCTGGCACATTACTATACTTTTTAGGAATATTTTACCGTAACTTTTGTTCACATCGGAAGTTAAGCACAGAGTAGCGTCATAATAGTACTGCGTTTCTAAGCTGGACAAATTTGCTGAGTAACAAAAGGGATGTTTCATATCACACGAGTGAGGCATAAACCTGAGTTCTAAGTAAATCGAATTGGAAAGTCTGGGTCCAAACAAATAGTCTTCATTATCTCATTATCTTCTATGCAGAAATACGTTGGCGTTAGTGAATGTATGCATATTATTTATAATGAAACTCATAACGCTGACACTAGTGCAGATGAAACTAAATTCATATAAAATAATAGGGATGATCATAAAGTTTCCGTTCGAAGGCCAATCACACAAAATCTCCGTGAGCACTGAGGCAATTATCCCAAAGCCGAAGTAGGCTGAAGATACCCATTAAGTAAAATAACGTGTCCTGCAGCGCAAAGAAGTCCATAACTGCCTGCCGCAGATCCTCTCTCGACAGGAATCGTCAACCCTTCAACGCCCTTTTTAAAGATCCTAAGGCGTGGTAACCGCATGCCCAGAACTGAAGGGCGGGTGCTCGAGTATCTCCCACTGGTGTTGATGTAACTTCTGCGCTACGACATTTGCGATATGGGAGCGTGCGTTATGGCTCTGAGCACTATGTGCCTTAACTTCTTCGGTCATCAGTCCCCTAGAACTTAGAATTACTTAAACCTAACTAACCTAAAGACATCACACACATCCATGCGCGAGCAGGATTCGAACCTGCGACCGTAGCGGTCGTGCGGTTCCGGACTGTAGCGCCTAGAACCGCTCGGCCACCCCGGCCCCAGAAAGTTTGTGATCGCCCTTCTAATTACTGGTCACGTGGATATTTTTGTATCTGTAGAATCTTGCAGATTTACATGACATGAATAAATACTGTCTCGCAACTGGACGGTAACTATACAATTTTCATTGACACCTACGTGTAAGGTAATGGGGTTAAAATTCCATCTTTGGCATTCACATTTAGAACACTGCCCATCTGTTACGGTGTCGCAGCTGCATGTAATGTGGGTGGCAGTTAGTTACACATAACAGTAGTTATGCACTTCATCACAAAAGCTGTATTTATTCCTTTAAACTTAAACGAAAAAGTTAATTCCTATGCACCATCTATCAAAAATTACCATTCTACGCTAGGTGTAATCTAACATCGAATATAATATTTGTCCATACCTCAAGTACATTAACAACTTTCCCAGATGTGAAATGTTTTTCAGTTCAAAGTATAATAGCTTGATCCCACACAAATGTTCCTCTAGCTTTCTTTTGAATACACCTGTACTATTACGACAAATTTTCTTTGGAAGTCTGAGCATCTCCAGGGAGGAACACCGGTCCACGGAATACCATTACCAATACCTGGGATCTAATGCTATTCAGCGCAGTCCACTACTGCGGGCTTCTGCCTGTGTAGACCGCTGTCGACGACATCAGGGAGATGTCGGTAAACAAAAATCGTTCAAATGGCTCTGAGCACTATGGGACTCAACTTCTGAGGCCATCAGCCCCTAGAACTTAGAACTACTTAAACCTAACTAACCTAAGGACATCACACACATCCATGCCCGAGGCAGAATTCGAACCTGCGACCGTAGCGGTCGCGCATTTCCGGACTGTAGCGCCTAGAACCGCTCGGTCACCCCGGCTGGCGTAGGCAAACAGTACGACCACAAACATAAGCACACCGTGTTTGTTGTCAATCGCATCTCCGGTAGCGGCAACGGTAATATCTGGTGCCAAGTCCGCCGCTAGAGGAGTTAGTGGTGCCACATATAGCGTTGCCATCACCAGCACCTATTATCCTACTACGGTCCGTCCTCGGTAGCTGAATTGTCAGCGTGACGGATTGTCTATCCTCTGCGCCCGGGTTCTATTCCCGGCTGGGTCGGGGAATTTTCCCCGCCCAGGGACTGGGTGTTGTGCTGTTCCCATCATCATTCTATCATCCTCATCGACTGCAGGTCACCGAAGTGGCGTCAAATTAAAAGACCGATTCCCGGCGAACGGTCTGCCCGACGGGGGGCCCTAGCCATGTGATTAAATAAAAAATAATCCTCCTACGGGTCACTTGCCCGCCACTCACGCGGAGGTATTCTTCCACCGGACGCTTATAAATGTGCCGCCCTGCCGATTACAGCCACAGCTGGAATTAATACATGTAATCCATTGATGCCCAGAATGGAAGTCACCCGTCAAACCTTTCAGCAACCCGATGATATCCCCCATGCTACAGCCTTCCTGCAGCAGACCTGGGAAGGTGCTATCTTCACCCATTTTTTTTTTTAATATTCTCATCGCCCCACTATCCTACCACGAGTTGTTTTTCTCCGTGAATCCTGTCGCTTATATCGCTATTTTCTACATACTCGTGACCGCGATACGGCTACACGCCACCGGCAAATGCAGCAACATATTAGAAATTTACTCAGTACCAAAAAACGCACGAACTGGCGCCAGGCATGCATCAGACACAATGCTACAGACCCAGTTAACTTCTGCAAGTACTGGAAAGCATTCCACCGACTTACTGGCACCCATTACATCCGTTACTACCCGATTATTCACAATAAACATCCCTTAGCCAGCCGCGGTGGCGGAGCGGTTCTAGGCGCTTCAGTCTGGAACCGCGTGACTGCTACGGTCTCAGGTTCGAATCCTGCCTCGGGCATGGATGTGTGTGATGTCCTTAGGTTAGTTAGGTTTATGTAGTTCTAACTTCTAGGGAACTGATGACCTCAGATGTTAAGTCCCATAGTGCTCAGAGCCATTTGAACCATCCCTTATCTGATGACCTGATAAAAGCCGATCAATTTCTATCCTATCCCTCTGACATCTTCACCATTCCTGATGATCTTCACTTTGACTACTCCCAAACAAAACTGAACACTACAATCGCAGCACAGGATATAAAACAACTACTACATAGAAAACACAACACGTCCTCTGGGCACAACCTTACTACCTCAAAGAATGCCCTATTTTCTTTCTCGTCGCCCTTGCAACCCTGTATACCATCATCCTTTCCACAGGCTACAGTCCCGACCTGCAGGAAGGCTCCAAAATCCTGCTTTCCCTCAAATCAAACGAACCTCCTACTGATACCTCCTCGAGCCGCGCGGGATTAGCCGATCGGTCTTAGCCACTGCAGTCATGGACTGTGCGGCTGGTCCCGGCGGAGGTTCGAGTCCTCCCTCGGGCATGGGTGTGTGTGTTTGTCCTTAGGATAATTTAGGTTAAGTAGTGTGTAAGCTTAGGGACTGATGACCTTGGCAGTTAAGTCCCATAAGATTTCACACACATTTGAACATTTTTGATACCTCCTCGTACCGCCCCATCTGCCTCACCTCAGCGTTTAGCGATGGTTTTTGAATCCTCCTCTCCCGACATATCCACTGCCATCTGCACCAACACCATCTGCTTCCTATTACCCGATGTGCCTCCTGTCCCTCATTCGCCGCTGATGATTAATTCTTGAACCTCACCCAACCCCTATTCCAATAGCTACACAACCGTAAATCCGCCATCTTTGTCGTTCCTAACACAGAGAAAGCACTTCCATACATGTAGCACTAGACGCAAAATGACCTTTATTATCTAATATTAAAGGTGCCAGTGCCTCGGTAAGGTGTTCAGTAGGCAGTAACAAATTGTTTGTTCATTTGTCCTATTACATGGAGTTTCAACGACTGAGAACAACTGGCTATTGTGCGCATCGTCAGCTTCAGCTGATGTTGCTGACTGAAGATGGTCTAAGCATAGGCCGAAACCGGTCATTTTGATGTTGTACCATCACGATATAGACTGTTTTTTATCTGATTTTAGACATATTACAAGATCGCTGCTACTCTAAAATGTTACCAAAAATTATAAATTCTCGAAGCATAGTATAGTATGACTTGTTGAAGAACTTGATCTGCTTATGAACTATAGCGGCTGTCTGATCTGCTTATGAACTATAGCGGCTGTCTCACCAGTCTGAACATACTCTTCATCAACTGAATTTGATGAAGTTACTCTCTTGTGGGAGGGAGAGAGAGAGGCTGAGGGAGGAGGAGAGGGAGAAGGGAGAGAGAGAGAGAGAGAGAGAGAGAGAGAGAGAGAGAGAGAGAACGCTTCTGTTATCACAGGGAATGGAACTGATTGTCTTGTTACATCATTGTGATGTCATGAGGCCCATTTCTGACCGATGGAATGAAAATCAAGAAAAGGATGTGAGAGCTGAGCGATACTGGCGTAAAACCGCCGTTGCCGAAGACAGTTGCCGTGGGCAACAACGTTTTAGCGATTGGAATCGCAGTCGACTCCCGCGCATTGTAATAGAGGGCAGACGGAGTTCGGTCCAGCAAATCATTTGCGAATTCAGTGCTGGACGACAAAAAGCGATGGGGAATCGTACCATACAGAGCCACATTCTCGCTATTTATGATCAAAAGTCACTGTCAGGGTCGAGCACATCAAGATCCCCATGAGACGAAGTATCCCAATTTCCATGTCACTTTGCAGGTAACCAGTCGCATCACAAATATGGAGGGCTTCACTTTAAAAATCTTGCCGTTGGTCCTGCCGATGACAGTACCTCGTAAATAAAAATTAAAGGAATGTCGTCACCTAGCTTAAATAATGTTAGTTAGTTTATATTCGATTAACTATATGGCCGAATTATACATAGCCCGCATCTCGTGGTCGTGCGGTAGCGTTCTCGCTTCCCACGCCCGGGTTCCCGGGTTCGATTCCCGACGGGGTCAGCGATTTTCTCTGCCTCGTTATGGCTGGGTGTTGTGTGATGTCCTTAGGTTAGTTAGGTTTAAGTAGTTCTAAGTTCTAGGGGACTGATGACCATAGATGTCAAGTCCCATAGTGCTCAGAGCCATTTGAACCATTTTTGAATTATACATACTTAATGTCTTGGACTGAGCAAGGATAATTGTCAGTGACATCACTAGGAATCGGAGTCGCTGTACTCAAAGTTTCGGTTTGATATCACTGGTTGTTAATTAAATATTTAATTAAAATCCCCAGTATGGTGGTTAATTAGAAGCAGCCGTTGCTCGCTTGCGTTGCTACTTCATTGGGGCTTTCCTCCTACACTCATAATGGATCCAACCACAAGCTGTTAAAAAGATCCCTCCAAGACGATGGCGTGTCGGAAGCGTGCTGACTTGGGAAATCTCCTCATTGTTTGGAAACCGTGCTAACGAATTGCAAATACACTTCACCGCGACCTCACTACGTACCTGCGCTTTAAGGGATCTATTACAGGAGCTCTGTCTCCATGTGAGTTCTCGTCTTCGCTAGGCCTGCCGTTGCTCTTTCTGGGTACTTATAAATATTTCAGAATTTTTGAATCTGAATTTAAAGGGAGTGGTACACGACGAGAAGAGAAAATCTTGAAAAATGAGTGGAAAGTCCATGTGATGCTTACCGTCTTTTAGCAGATCTTTTGGAAATATTTTTGTATATGAACCATAGCTTTAGGTCACATACTTTTTTTCGGATCGTTCTTTGTGTTGCAACTGAAATGATACATGATAATTATGTAAGCACATCATAGGTAAACATATCTCGAAATAAAAACAAAGTAGACCTTGTTTTTTTGAAGTTCCTAGTACTTTTTTCTTTAATGAAGACGTTAAAAAGATGTTGCTGTCATAAACTATGATCCACGAATTTTTATAATTATGCTCATCAAAAATTTCAGTAATAAACGCTTAGTTTTTCTTTTAAAAATCCTCAGTTTTCGAGTTTTAGTCATAAGAAGGGTCTACTTTTTAGTTACTTATACTTCACTATATAAAATTTTATCTCTCCATTTTAGTAGCTTTCAACCAGTGTGTAAAAGAATACTAAGAAAGGGAAATTTTGGGAAATTCAAGTTAAAGTTAAAGCTTTCTCACTGTCTTGGACAACAATAATACATTCCAGGTCCATTATCATCTTTCTTCAAATGTCATTCTTCCTCCCTTTACTCTTACACAAAAAAGGGTCAAATGGCTGTAAGCACTATGGAAATTAACATCTAAGGTCATCAGTCCCATAGACTTAGAACTACTTAAACTTAACTAACCTAAGGACATCACACACATCCACGCCCGAGGCAGGATTCGAATCTGCGACCGTAGCAGCAGCGCGGTTCTGGACTGAAGCGCCTAGAACCGCTCCAACAAGACGAGGTACCCCGTCATTGTAGCAACGCTGTTTGTCGCTAGCAAAACTTCCGCATCGCAGGATAGGGCGTGGTGGTAAAGATGATGTGCCTCGGTTCTTTGGCTCGCCATGTCACCTGACCTAAGGGCCTGTGAATTTTGTCTTTGAGGGTTCAGTAAGGACCATGTTCACGTGTTCTCATTACCAAGAACACTGATACAGCCTAGAAGATGTATCACTGCTACTGTGATGATATTTGACGTGATGAAGCTTCCTGGCAGATTGAAACTGTGTGCCGGACCGAGACTCGAACTTGGGACCTTTGCCTTTCGCGAGCAAGTGCTCTACCATCTGAGCTACCCAGGCACGACTCACGCCCCGTCCTCACAGCTTGACTTCCGCCAGTACCTCGTCTCCTACCTTCCAAACTTTACAGAAGCTCTCCTGCGAACCTTGCAGAACCAGCACCCCTGGAAGAAAGGATATTGCGGCGACATGGCTTAGCCACAGCCTGGGGGATGTTCTCAGAATGAGATTTTCACTCCTCAGCGGAGTGTGCATTAATATAAAACTTCCTGTCAGATTAAAACTGTGTTCCGGACCGAGTTCGAGTCTCATAATTCTCGAAATCGTAACCTTGGCCTTTAAATTACACCTCTGGCACACTGCTGAGACTACTGTCGTGTTTCATGTGTTTTAAGATGGACAAGGAATCTGCTCAGCAAATCAGGGTCGAAATCTTACCTAATAGAATTCAGGAGTGTTAACAAAAATACTACGATTCGTTAAAAACGAAAACCCCGTGAAAACTGTTCTATTAACGCTACTTGCAAATAGGCAGGCATCCTGTCATCAGATGAAATTGATCTCCTCTTCTGGCCGATTTACAACGTCCGACTATGTCCTTCCAGAGTCCGTTCCCCAGATAAAACAAAACGCTATCTGCTGGCAGTGCATATTATGAAGAACACCTGTCGCTAGATCGATTTGCCATTGCGATTATTTCGTGATCAAAGAGGCAACAAGTTGATCCGTGTACTTGAAAATTTCCCAATACCAGAATTGTACAACAGCATGTAACTAAACTAAATACTGACTCTCGCAGACATTATGGAGTCATTAAAAATGTTAATATCACCTGCAGATCACGGGAGTGAAGTTCTGATAGAGACCTCCGGTAACACTACCTAATTTCGCTGCCAGTCCACGTGGAACACTGCACATTTATCAGTCCAACATGAAGCTTTCTTATTGGCTGATTTTTAGTCTTCAATGTTTGTATGCGTTTCGTAGTTAACAGAAGATGGATTCAGGACATTGTGCTTCTGCCTACTGCTTCTCATGAGTACTGCATCCTTTGAATTGCCTTGTGAATATGTTGCTCGTATTCTGATTGAGTTCTGCTCATTACCGTAATATTTGGTGGAGTAAATGATTCCATATTTGGTTTCGCCTTACAGTGATTTATTGATTTTTGTGTATTTGATACTGTTTAGGGATCTGTGTGTGAACAGCTCGATTTAAATGCACGATAAGTACATTGCTTTTATTCTTTTTTTGCATCTGTTTTCCTTACTTTCTCGCATTTAATGGAGAACTCCCTCTTGACAGTGTTGGTATTCATCTCCATTACAACTTGTCATGGAATTAGTAGGGGAGAGCGGGAATATTCCGTGCGCTTGAGCCGTTTTTTAAATATTTCTTATTTTTATAACCCAACTTATATGGTAAAAATCTTGTTTTGTCAAGCAGTCAATTCCTACACGTTTATGGTACCATATTTAGTATATTAAATCTATTTGCATTTCTACATGTGTTTTACAAAACTGTTACGTTGCACGGTATTACCCCATCGGGTAGGATACTGCCGCGCAGTGCAAGGCATATTACAATATAGCACATAAAAAGGCAAAAGCTCCGAAAAATAAAACACCTGAAAAATCAGAACTGTATAATTTATTTACAATTCAAAAATTTAAATTTCCCTGCCTATTAAAGTTCCGACGTAGAGCAAAAATCAAATATCCTTTTACTGGAACTATTACATTGTAACATAATGCACTGAACTTGTGTCTGTTGACATTTAACGCTTATTTCAACGGCAGTAGTCAGAAACATACTTTTCAGTAGTGTCACATCAACTACCCTCTGAATGAACCCATCCGCTACAAATCACACACTGAATCACATCTCCCTGTTTCCCAAACTCTCCACAGAGTAGGCAAACAGAATCGGTGTCAGTAAAAGTTCCAGTGTTCCTTATAACATCAGTTTCTGAGGTCTTATCTTTGACGCAAACTTTCTGAACTTTCTCTTTCTCTTAGGCTTTAACTTTGATTTTTCTAAAGATAATTCACCTTCTTTTATTTATTTATTTCTTAATTTTGCTAATTTATTCACTGCAGCTTTTCCTAAACTAGGACTCAAACTGAAAATCGAGGAATGATGTTGTGTAGCACTTTTCTTCTATTTAAGAGGGCTTGGTGATGAAGAAAAATCTTCCGGTTGTAACCCAAGGCTGAACTTGTAATTCTTTGTCCACATCATTGAGGACACCAATTGCTTTCTTTAGAGAACAAAGCACTACTGTCTCATCATTTTCACAATTTTTAGCGCTGCTATCCCTAATAGTTAATGCTCTTAAAGCTGTCTCTTTCTCTGGGTGTAAAAGCATGAAGTCGTTGTCACTAAATTTGGTAGGATGTGGAGGGGAAAATTAATGTTTTGCTAAAGCATGCGATACCCTTTTCAATATTAGCAAACCTCGTGAAGGCTTTTGCTAAAGGTAGGACAAATGTCATGGGGAGTTACTCTCTGATGGCGGTTAAACTTCACAAAATTGTCACATTCTTGATTAAATGAAGCCTTCAAGCTGCTGAAAAAGGCCATGTCTGAAGGTTGTATGTAGCCTGTGAGAGCAATGAGGTGGTAGGGTTACCACTACTGTTCCACTGTCCTTGCAAAAGTTGTACGCATCTAGGGACACATGGCTGGTGTGATTGTCTGAAATCAAAAGAATGGCACGGTTCTTAGATACCTCGGTAAAGTTAGCAAACTACTTCAGGCGCTTTGGGAAGAGATTCTCGGTCACCCAACCATTCTTGCGACATTCTCATATTGAATTTGATAGCCCCTCTCTCTGTAGGGTAGGGGTCATCTTAAGCCGATGAAAATTAAACAGGAGAGGCATATATATGACCCACTGGCCCTCACAGAACAACACACCGTAATGTTCTTTCCACACTTCAAGTTTGTTCCTGAGCCAACTTGTTTAGCTCCTTTGGGTACTAAAATTTGATTAACTGTTGACATTCCTGTTTCATCAGAATTGTAATTTCTAGAGGCATCGAATTTATAGACGTCCATTACAGAGGTGAGGTTGGAGAAAAAGAATTTAACGTCACTTGCATTAAAAGTTGAGATCCGGTTAAGATTGGTAGCCACAGGTTTCTGAATGCTGACTGACGGATGTTTTATGAGAAAACCAGTGAGAAAATCGTTTCCAGCTATTTTGGATGATATACAAGGGCTATTCGAAAAGTAAGGTCTGATGGATCGTGAAATGGAAACGACAGCGAACATCCGATGCAGCTTTGGACAGATGTGTAGGGCAGCGTCTCTACTATATCTGTCGATAGCATCACGTCGCTCTTTTCAGTTCTGAGCACACCACGAACATGTAAAGTTGCCTAGAACAGTAGTGTCTACCGCGAAGTGTGAGTGCCCGCTGCGAGGTTTCGATGGGAACCATTTGACCACCCACATAGAGTTGTTTCCTTCTGATCTTCATCTCTGCCCACATGAACCACCGTCTATCAAGACATTTTGGCACAGTGGCGCAAAGCACAGGCGGCTGCCTTCTATGACAAGGGTGTCGCGAAGCTGGTACAATGCTACGACTAATAACCAAGTTGGCGCGGTGACTATGTAGAGAAGTAGCTGGAAGGTGTACCGAAGTGTTGCAAATAAAATATTTTTGATTTTCACTGAGGTTTCCATTTCGTGACCGATCGGACCTCGTATTTCATTTACAAAATATATGGTCTTCCTAAGCTTACTATAGAAGAGCCCCCAGTTTTTAAGCTATCTCTTGAAGTAGAGAAAGGTATTCCATATAATCTTGCAGCTCCTCTCTATGGCTTTCCATGTTGTATAAAATCGTGAAGTGCTGAATTTATTTCGTGTCCCGTCCATCCCTTTCTCCCTTTCAGTCGTTCTCACTCTCTTTCTCACCGTATGTGTACTTTTTCTTTTTTAAAAAAGAAAGTTTGTAAGATAGGGTAAACTTCCAAAAATATACTTCACGAAAACACTAAAACCAATTACCGACTGGGGGAATAGCGTTCACCATGGGGCAATTCCGTGGTACAGCTCCGTGACGGCATTATCCAGAACTTTTTGTTCTAACCTAACAACCGCGATTGCTAACATTTGATGTTTGAAACAAGTTCAAGAAATGCTCAATTAACTCTGTTGTTGTTGTTGTGGTCTTCGGTCCTGAGACTGGTTCGATGCAGCTCTCCATACTACTCTATCCTGTGCAAGCTGCTTCGTCTCCCAGTACCTACTGCAGCCTACATCCTTCTGAATCTGCCTAGTGTATCTCTCTCTTGGTCTCCCTCTACGATTTTTACCCTCCACGGTGCCCTCCAATGCTAAATTTGTGATCCCTTGATGCCTCAGAACATGTCCTACCAACCGGTCCCTTCTTCTTGTCAAGTTGTGCCACAAACTCTCCTTCTCCCCAATTCTACTCACTACCTCCTCATTAGTTATGTGATCTACCCATCTAATCTTCAGCATTCTTCTGTAGCACCACATTTCGAAAGCTTCTATTCTCTTCGTGTCCACTCTATTTATTGTCCATGTTTCACTTCCATACATTGCCACACTCCATACAAATACATTCAGAAACGACTTCCTGACACTTAAATCTATACACGATGTTAAGAAATTTCTCTCTTCAGAAACGCTTTCCTTGTCATTGCCAGTCTACATTTTATATCCTCTCTACTTCGACCATCATCAGTTATTTTGCTCCCCCAATAGCAAAACACCTTTAATACTTTAAGTGTCTCATTTCCTAATCTAATTCCCTCAGCATAACCCGACTTAATTCGACTACATTCCATTATCCTCGTTTTGCTTTTGTTGATGTTCATCTTGTATCCTCCTTTCTAGACACTGTCCATTCCGTTCAACTGCTCTTCCAAGTCCTTTGCTGTCTCTGACAGAATTACAATATCATCAGCGAACATCAAAGTTTTTATTTCTTCTCCGTGGATTTTAATACCTACTCCGAGTTTTTCTTTTGTTTCCTTTACTGCTTGGTCAATATGCAGATTGAATAACATCGGGGAGAGGCTACAACCCTATCTCACTCCCTTCTCAACCACTGCTTCCCTTTCATGCCCCTCGACTCTTATACCTGCCATCTGGTTTCTGTACAAATTGTAAATAGCTTTTCGCTCCCTGTATTTTACCCTTGCCACCTTTAGAATTTGAGAAAGAGTATTCCAGTCAACATTGTCAAAAGTTTTCTCCAAGTCTACAAATGCTGAGAAACGTAGGTTTGCCTTTCCTTAATCTATTTTCTAAGACAAGTCGTAGGGTCAGTATTGCCTCACGCGTTCCAACATTTCTACGGAATCCAAACTGATCTTCCCCGAGATCGGCTTCTACAAGTTTTTTTCCATTCGCTCAAAAGCTAACTCTAACTGTTTTAAATATTGTTACTATTAATATTCATCACTTAATTCTATATTCGTGAGGTGCTGGTTTTAAAACAAAACAAGTGAAATCAAATGAAACCAACTGTCGAAAACGACTGTGCCGCTAAAAGCTCACTACCTTTCTGGATATGATTGTAGTTCCTTCCAGTACGCGACAGCACTACGCAGCGCTCTTTTCTCCCTCTAGAAAACTGGAAAAAGCAGTGCACGCTATTGCCCCATTGAACGGTACTGTCCAGCTTTGCGCTACGAAATTCTGCTTTTGGGCGGTGTTGATTCCTGCCAATGAGTACCACGCATTTCGGTGTCTTGCAGAATGTGGATGTAGATGAGTATGCTTTGTGGGCTTGGCGACTACATTCATTATTCCTTGCAAACGTTAAAAATGCGACATTAGCTACGCAGACGTATTCATACGTTATTAAAAAGATACTACAAACAGCAGATGTTCATGGAAATTTCGGTATACCATACAAAGAAACCATTCTATTTCATATGAACGAAAAACAAATATGGAATCATCTACCCCAGCTAATATTACGGATAAGAACAAAAATTAAGCAGAATATGAGCAACACTTTTACAAAGAGTGCAATACACACAAGAAGGTCGTAATCAGGAACATAATTTGCACTTGATAACAGCCATACGTTGGAAATTGCAGTATTGTGTTTTACAAATAAATGCATTTAACAACCAGTCCCACCCATTAAGTATAAATGAGAAATATTATCACCTAGTACTCGTATTTCTCAAAGCAAGAATACAAATTATCGTGCCATATTTCCCCGTATTTGAAGTTGAGTGCTAGACCACTCGGAGCGCTACAGTCGTTCGCTGTTTCCGTGCGATAACATGGCTTTCGCTTTAGGAGTTCTAAGCTGCATACCAGGGGTGAAAGAAACATTTATCAATAGTGGGGCAAGTTAGTAAACAGCTGAATACCATGCTGTCTGCCACTTAATCAATGCCACTGTTTTCGCCCTTCGCAGTCTCATTCACAACTGCTCAGTCATTCATTTTAATAAATTTCCCCATCCCTAGATCAACAACTGCAATTCAATATTACGTATTATATACATTGTTCTGTTAAGTTTTACCTGATGGAGAGTTCGTACAACTAACTTATCATATTAAGCAACGCAGCCTTTTTAATTTGGAGTTTATTCAAAAGGTTAATTGAACTAATGGATTTACCGTAGAAAGATACAAACTATCCTTTGTTTGTTTCTCCTCGCTGCTTGTCGGTACTCGTTCCGCTGCAAACAAAGATGTGCTTTTGTTGTCTGCTCCAGCCTCGTGACGTGAATTAGTGCCGAGATATGTTGCAATGTGTGACCCCATTGTTTCTACTTCCGCATCGTTGTTCCGTTATGGAGTCTCCTCGTTTTGAAGTTGCTCACATCGGTCGTCAAAGTTATGGTTGCTACTTTGGTGTACTGGTATACTGGGAAGTTCTCAGGTTTGGACTAGACAAATAATTTATTGAAGCCCGGGATGAAATTTTCAGATGGAATTTGTGAAACATTTACAGCTAAAACCACGTTTTCAGTTGCGTTTGAGCGGACGGCCGATTTATTTAATTTTACTAAGGTGCGAGCGGTTATTGGAAAGCAACACAATGACGCTCTATGTGGTGTGCGCTTACCACACTCACCGCTTCTTATCCTCGCATTTGCATCGAATGTTTCCATTAGAAAACTACCACGATAAATTTCTCGAATCTGCTTGATAAACAATTCACAAGTCCAGAATGAGATTTTCACTCTGCAGCGGAGTGTGCGCTGATATGAAACTTCCTGGCAGATTAAAACTGTGTGCCCGACCGAGACTCGAACTCGGGACCTTTGCCTTTCGCGGGCAAGTGCTCTACCAACTGAGCTACCGAAGCACGACTCACGTCCGGTACTCACAGCTCATTCTGGAAACATCCCCCAGGCTGTGGCTAAGCCATGTCTCCGCAATATCCTTTCTTTCAGGAGTGCTAGTTCTGCAAGTTTCGCAGAAGAGCTTCTGTAAAGTTTGGAAGGTAGGAGACGGATACTGGCAGAAGTAAAGCTGTGAGTACCGGACGTGAGTCGTGCTTCGGTAGCTCAGTTGGTAGAGCACTTGCCCGCGAAAGGCAAAGGTCCCGAGTTCGAGTCTCGGTCGGGCACACAGTTTTAATCTGCCAGGAAGTTTCAATTCACAAGTCCCTTGTTGTCAATCATCTTAACATCTTTCCTTTAAAATGTTGTTTGTCTTAACTGTTTTTTACATGTTCAGAGGGACAGCTGAATTTTGATACCCTTGACAATAAAATTCTCGAGCATCCTGTAAGATTGATGAGCGCCATTACAGCCTCTCCGCGTATACTCTGTACGTCCGAATTATCTCTGGAAGTTTAACGTGAATAGCATTACTACATTATGTATCAGGTTACCCCTACTCAAAGCACTTATGCGTTGATCTTACTCGTTTTGAAACAGGCTTTCGCAAAAAATCACACCCACCACCTCTCAGAACACTGTCCTAACCCCACACTAACGCTTTTAGGATTCCGAACCTCAGTCGGTAATAACGAAACTCTTATGGAATCACTTTGTTGTCTATCTCTCTGTCAGACTGCTCAAAAGCATTTTTCTCAGAAACAGGTGGACGTATCGAGTTGAAATTTATGTTGTTGTTGGTCTTCAGTCCAGAGACTTGTTTGATGCAGGTCTCCATGCTACTCCATCCTGTGCAAGCCTCTTCATCACCGAGTAACTACTACACCCTACATACTTCTGAATCTGCTTAGTGTATTCATCTCTTAGTCTCCCTTTACTATTTTTACCCTTCACACTTCCCTCCAATACTAAATTGGTGATCCCTTGACGCCTCAGAACGTGTCCTACCAACCGATCCCTTCTTCTAGTCAAGTTGTGCCACAAATTCCTCTTCTCTCCAATTCTATTCAGTATCTCCTCATTAGTTACGTGATCTACCTATCCAGTATACAACATTCTTCTGTAGCACCACATTTCGAAACCTTCTATCCTCTTCTTGTCTAAACACGTGATCGCCCATGTTTCATATCCATACGTGGCGACACTCCATAAAAATACTTCCATAAAAGACTTCCTGGCACTTAAATCGATACTCAGTGTTAACAAATCTCTCTTCTTCAGAAACGCTTTACTTGCCATTCCCAGTGCTAGACTTGATATCCTCTTTACTTCGACCATCATCAGTTATTTTGCTTCCCATTTAGCAAAACTCATTTACTACTTTAAGTGTCTCATTTCCTAATATAATTCGCTCAGCTTCACCTGATTTAATTAGACTGCATTCCATTATCCCCGTTTTGCTTTTGTTGACGTTCATCTCATAATGTCCATTCCGTTCAGCTGCTCTTCCAGGTCCTTTGTCAGAGACAGCAGAATTACAATGTCATCGGCAAATCTCAAAGTTTTTATTTCTTCTCCGTGGATTTTAATTGCTTTCTTGAATATTTGCTCAACATACAGATTGAATAACATCAGCGGTAGCCTACAACCCTGTCTCACTGCCTTCCCAACCACTGCTTCCCTTTCGTGCCCCTCGACTCTTGTAGCTGCAATCTTGTTTCTGTACGAATTGTAAATAATCTTTCGCTCATGGTATTTTATCCCTGCTACCTTCAGAATTTGAAAGAGAGTATTCCAGTCAACATTGTCTAAAGCCTTCTTTAAGTCTACAAATGCTAGAAACACAGGTTGGCTTTCCTTAATCTATCTTCTGAGTCGTAGGATAAGTATTGCCTTAATTGTTCCAACATTTCTGCGGAATTCAAACTGATCTTTCCCGAGGTCGGCTTCTATCTGTTTTTCCATTCGTTTGTAAAGTATTCATGTCAGTATTTTGCAACCGTGACTTATTAAACTGATAGTTCGGTCGTTTTCACACCTTTCAACACATGCTTTCTTTGGTATTGGAATTATTATATTCTTCTTGAAGTCTGAGGGTATTTCACCTGTCTCATACATCTTGCTCACCAGATTCAAGAGTTTTGTCATAAGTGGCTCACACGATGGTATAAGTAGTCCTAATGGAATGTTGTCTAGTCCCGGGGCCTTGTTTCGACTTAGGTCTTTCAGTGCTCTGTCAAATTCATCACGCAGTATCACGTCGTTTCTGCCCTACATCCTCTTCGATTTCCATAATATTGCCCTCAAGTTTATCTCCCTTGTAGAGAACCGCTATATACTCCTTCCCCGTTTCTGCTTTCTATTCTTTTGGTTTTGACTTCTTTGGTTTTCCATCTGAGCTCTTAATGTTCATACAGACTATTCTCTTTTCTCAAAAGGTCTCTTTAATTTTCCTGTATGCAGTATGTATGCTACCCCTAGTGATATATACCTCTACATCCTTACATTTGTCCTGTAGCCATCCCAGCGTAGCCATATTGCACTTCCTGTCGACCTCATCTTTGAGACATTTGTATGCCTTTCCGCCTGCTTCATTTACCGCATTTTTGTATTTTCTCCTTTCACCAATGAAATTCCATATCTCTTCTGTTACCCATCGGTTTCTTCTAGCCCTCGTCTTTTTAGCTACCTGATCCTCTGCTGCCTTCATTACTTCATATCTCAACGCTACCCATTCTTCTTCTACTGTCTCTCTTTTCCCTGTTCTTCTCAATCGTTTCCTAATGCTCTCTCTGAAACCCACTACAGCCTGAAATTTATACAATGTATTAAGGTCTGGGATTTCATGGCCAAGCAAAAAAGTGAAACTTCTAAGTGAATGAAATCAAAAGATATAGGCATTTAAGTAACATATTTTGATACTCGTGAACTCACTCATCCAAACCTACAGACTAGTTCCTGTTGACCTAGAATCATGAATTTTGCCAGGAAGCAAGGTTTCACACTACAACAAAAGAAAAAAATCTGAAAATTAAGGAAAATTATTTCTTTTGTTATTTGTTATCCTACTTTAAGCTTGAAATTGAAACATACTCGAAAGTGTTGGAATCTAAATATGGTTCAAATGGCTCTGAGCACTATGGGACTTAATGTCTGAGGTCATCAGTCCCTTAGAACTTAGAGCTACTTAAACCTAAGTAACCTGAGGACATCACACACATCCATGCCCGAGGCAGGATTCGAACCGTAGCGGTCGCGTGGTTCCAGACTGAAGTGCCTAGAACCGCTGTTGGAATCTTTAGGACCAATATCCTGCCTGAATCATTGTCGGTAACAGGCAAAAATGTTAGAGATGCTCGATTCCCATCCTCGATGAACTATCTTTATGCATAATTAAGTTTTTGCGGAGACCGCCCGGTTGCCGTGCATTCCGGACTAGGAAGGAGTGCCTGGTCCCCGGCACGAATCCGCCCAACGGAATTGTGTCAAGGTCCGGTGAGCCGGCCAGTCTGTGCATGGTTTTTATGCGGTTTTCCATCTGCCTCGGCGAATGCGGGCTGGTTCCCCTTACTCCGCCTCAGCTATACCATGTCGGAGACAAGGTCTCCAGTACGCGTACTCCACCATTACTCTTCCACGCACAATAGGGGCTACAGTCGCCTAGTGTGAGACTTTCCCTGGGACGTCTACCGCACAGTAACCCTGAAAGAGTGGTTCGGTGTGGGGCAGCGGAGGGGTGGAGTGGACTGAGGTCCCCGTCGTGGGGTTGTGGACCACTTCGGCTGCGGCGGGGACGTCGTTTCTAGGCTCCCGGTTGACATACAGTACAATGCAATACAATACAAATTCTACGGAACCTTCAGTGCTCGAGTTCACGATTAGAGCGCAACTCTGCAGGCAGTCCGCGTGCCATGGATTAGACAATTCGTCGTTAGGTTTCCTGAGGTAGAGGCACCAGATGAGTACACAGAGGTCACGTAATTCCCATCAATTATAGATCAGTCGTTTGAGGTCGCAAAACTGGCTCCTCCATTACTTCCGAGTGTGTTCCGTTTGGTTCAGATCAGGTGAATTTGGTGGCCAAGACGCCAGTGTGAGCTCACTATCATGCTTTGCAAACGAATGTAGCACGATTCTGACACGGACAGTTATCCTGCTGGAAATGCCACTGCCACCGGTGAAGACATCAAACACGTGGGATGCTGATTTTCCGCAATAATGTTTACGTAGTCCTCAGCTGTCACGGTGCCATCGATTACTATCACAGGTGGCATTGAAGCCCAGGTGAATGTTAACCACAGCACTGGCCTGCGTCAGTGGCGCGGTGCATGTTTCGAAGAGCTATTCGTATGAATGACACCGGCGTAATGACAATCACCGACCTGTTGTAACAAAAATATCCGAACGAATATGAGTAGGACTCGAGTACCGAGGGTTCCGTACCAATTAATTACGTATCCCTCCAGGAATCGAGCGTCTCCACGATATTTGCCTGTTATCGATATCGATACTGGTAAGACTTTCGAGACTTTCCAGCCGGCTGGCGTGGGCGAGCGGTTTTAGGCGCTTCAGTCTGGAACCGCGCGACCACTACGGTCGCAGGTTCGAATCCGGCCTGGAGCATGGATGTGTGTGTTGTCCTTAGGTTAGTTGGGTTTAAGTAGCTCTAAGTTCTAGGGGACTGATGACCTTAGATGTTAAGTCCCATAGTGCTCGGAGCTATTTGAACCATTGTAATACTTTCCAAAAATTTCAAGAAAGACAGGAAAAAAATTCTTTTCGTGCGATGTAATTACAAATCAACAGTTTTCGGTTTTCTTTTTTCCTCTAGCTGTACTGTGAAGCCTTGACTCTGGTCAAATTTCAAGGTGTTTTGAAGTCTAAGTTTGCGAGTATAAAAATATTTTACATAAATGACGCAGTTTTTGATTGCATTGTCTTAGAAGCTTAAATTCACTACACTGCCAAGGGACTATACCAGGTGTAGAAGTGTGAAACCGGAATTTGGTTGCAATAATTAAACGTCTGTAGTCTGATAAACAATAGTTTATTCAAAATAAACTCCATTTCTATTTATACATATCCCCCACCTCTCCTTCAGGCTGTGAATGCCACGCCAAAAGAACGGTTCTTCTTTTGAAGGAAACCAGTCAGCGAGCCATTTTCGTACATTTTCATACGAGTTGAAGAGTTGTTCAACGAGAGCGTGTCACAGTGATTCAAATAAATGATAATCGGACGGAGCCAAGTGTGGAGAATAGGCCGCATGCCCCAGTATTTCACAACTGAACGCCTCGATCGTTTCCCTGACCCGTTGTGATGTATGTCATGGAGCGTTATCATAGAGAAATATGAATTCGTGTTGCTTTTTTCCGTATTTCGGTCGTTTTTCACGTAATTCTCGATTGAAATCGATCATTTGCTGTTGTTGGCGATCATGGTTAATGGTTACACCATGTTTTAGCAGCTCATAATAGATGAAACCCTTCTGATCCCACCAAACACAGAGCATTGTCTTCTTTCCAAAGCGAATTGGTCTTGCAGTGGAAGTCGATGGTTTGCCTGGATTCACCCATGACTTAAGAGGCTTAGAATCCATTTTTCACCACCTGTCACTATTCGATGGAGAAACGACTTTCTTTCGTATCTGGAGATCAGCATTTCACAAGTGGTCATTCGATTTGCTTGCTGTCTTTCATTCAGTTCATACGGAACGCATTTTCCCACTTTCTGTACCTTTCCTATAGCTTTCAACCGAAGAGAAACGGCTTTCTGCGTCACATTCAGTTGTTCCGCGACTTCCAGTTGAGTTTTAGTATCATCTTCATCCAATAAGGCCTGCAATTCTTGTATTAGAAATTTTTCAGTGGTTTCCCGCGTTCGTCGTTTCTCACGTCAAAATCACCAGTTTTGAATTTTTTGAACCACTCGAAACACTCTGTTTTTTCAAGAGCTTATTAGCTGAAAACTTCGACAAGCATTCGATGTAATTCTGCAGCAGTTTTCTTCAAATAATAACAGAAAACCAATGCTGTCCGCAAATCATAGTGTGTAGGCACAAAACTCAACATGTTTACGGGTTTGAAGCAGATACCCATGTATGGAACTTGGGTTACTGTGTGTTGACATTCGTCGTCAGCCGTTAGAGGAAGCATATAGCGCTGGTCTCACGGACCCTACGCTGACCACTAACACCATCTATAGGGAAATTCCGGTTTCATATTTCTACGGCTGGTAGATCTTTACATATCGTATAAAAAATTCAGCTTGACCCTTCTACCCGTTCCTGAGAAGAAGGCGTCTTAACAGAAGAACTGACAGACAGTAGGATAACAAATGACGATTTTTTTGTGTGATATGATTACAAATTAACAATCTGCGGATTTTTTCCTTTAGTTGTACTGTAAAATTATGCTTCTTCCCAAATTTCATGATTCTGGGTGAATGGGCAGTACGCTATAGGTTTTCATGTATGAGTTGGAGAGTATAAAAATATGTGACATAAATAGCCGTATCCCTTAAGTAGACTGACTTAGAATCTTCAATTATTTACGCCACTAAGGGACAGTAGACGTTAGCAAGAGACATAAATTTCAAATTGGTACGTCCACCCTTTCCTGAGAAAAATGCTTTTTAACAGTCGGACAAACAAACAGATGGACGGGCGGACAACGAAGTCATCCTAGAACGGCTCCGCTCTTTTGTTTCGAGCGACCATTGATCCACGGTCCAGACTCCATGTCAGAGTGTCCACTGCAATTGTAATTTACGATGCTGCTGGGCCAACGTGGGAACACGTAGGATTCGTGAGTTGCAGTGTCCGATGTCCAGGTTCGAATCCTGCCTCGGGCATGGATGTGTGTGATGTCCTTAGGTTGGTTAGCTTTAAGTAGATGTAAGTTCTAGGGGACTGGTGACCTCAGATGTTAAGTCGCATAGTGCTCAGAGCCATTTGAAGTATTGCCGAATTTGAACAATGGGCACAAACTTGTTGGAACAGTCTATTGCAGGATGTCATTCAGCATCTTTATCATCATTTGCATGTGACAATACAAGCCTGAAGTGCTGGCAGAGACGGGGGAGGGAGGGGGGGGGGGTGAGAGGCACTGTGTCTTGCTGCGACTGTTTCGGCACCCTTTACTATGACATGAGTGATTCGCTTGCTCTGAATTGTTATCATATACCGCTACAGTTACGAACTACGTGTCACCTCACTCGTCAATAAAACGATCTTGTTCTTGATGGTGTTGCATTTTGTTTCCAGGCAGTGTTCTTTCCTTACGGCGCACAGTAGGCCAGAATTCGGGAAAAGTGGTTATAAACGAACAATGAAGATTTCAGTGGTAAAAAGTTTCGTTTAAACGGTTTGCAAGAGTAATCTTCGGACTAATGAATCCAGCTCTTAGAAGCGGTCAGCTATTTCTCTACATCTACATCTACATGACTACTCTGCAATTCACATTTAAGTGCTTGGCAGAGGGTTCATCGAACCACAATCATACTATCTCTCTACTATTCCACTCCCGAACAGCGAGCGGGAAAAACGAACACATAAACCTTTCTGTTCGAGCTCTGATTTCTCTTATTTTATTTTGATGATCATTCCTACCTATTTAGGTTGGGCTGAACAAAATATTTTCCCATTCGAAAGAGAAAGTTGGTGACTGAAATTTCGTAAAAAGGTCTCGCCGCAACGAAAAACGTCTATGCTGTAATGACTTCCATCCCAACTCGTGTATCATTTCTGCCACACTCTCTCCCCTATAACGTGATAATACAAAACGAGCTGCCCTTTTTGCACCCTTTCGATGTCCTCCGTCAATCCCACCTGGTAAGGATCCCACACCGCGCAGCAATATTCTAACAGAGGACGAACGAGTGTAGTGTAAGCTGTCTCTTTAGTCTACTTGTTGCATCTTCTAAGTGTCTTGCCAATAAAAAACGCAACCTTTGGCTCGCCTTCCCCACGATATTATCTATGTGGTCTTTCCAACTGAAGTTGTTCGTAATTTTAACACCAAGTACTTAGTCGAATTGAGAGCCTTGAGAATTGTACTATTTATCGAGTAATCGAATTCCAACGGATTTATTTTGGAACTCATGTGGATCACCTCACACTTTTCGTTATTTAACGTCAACTGCCACCTGACACACCATACAGCTATCTTTTCTAAATCGCTTTGCAACTGATACTGGTCTTCGGATGACCTTACTAGACGGTAAATTACAGCATCATCTGCGAACAGTCTAAGAGAACTGCTCAGATTGTCACCCAGGTCATTTATATAGATCAGGAACAGTAGAGGTCCCAGGACGCTTCCCTGGGGAACACCTGATATCACTTCAGTTTTACTCGATGATTTGCCGTCTATTACTACGAACTGCGACCTTCCTGACAGGAAATCACGAATCCAGTCGCACAACTGAGACGATACCCAATAGCTTCGCAGCTTGATTAGGATTCGCTTGTGAGGAACGGTGTCAAAAGCTTTCCGGAAATCTAGAAATACGGAATCAACTTGAGATCCCCTGTCGATAGCGGCCATTACTTCGTGCGAATAAAGAGCTAGCTGCGTTGCACAAGAGCGATGTTTTCTGAAGCCATGCTGATTACGTGTCAATAGATCGTTCCCTTCGAGGTGATTCATAATGTTTGAATACAGAATATGCTCCAAAACCCTACTGCAAACCGACGTCAATGATATAGGTCTGTAGTTAAATGGATTACTCCTACTACCCTTCTTGAACACTGGTGCGACCTGCGCAATTTTCCAATCTTTAGGTACAGATCTATCGGTGAGCGAGCGGTTGTATATGAGTGCTAAGTAGGGAGCTATAGTATCAGCGTAATCTGAAAGGAACCTAATCGGTATACAATCTGGACCTGAAGACTTGCCCGTATCAAGCGATTTGAGTTGCTTCGCAACCCCTAAGGTATCTACTTCTAAGAAACTCATGCTAGCAGATGTTCGTGTTTCAAATTCTGGAATATTCCATTCGTCTTCCCTGGTGAAGGAATTTCGGAAAACTGCGTTCAATAACTCCGCTTTAGCGGCACATTCGTCGATAACAGTACCATCGGCACTACGCAGCGAAGGTATTGACTGCGTCTTGCCGCTTGTGTACTTTACATACGACCAGAATTTCTTCGGATTTTCTACCAAATTTCGAGACAATGTTTCGTTGTGGAACCTATTAAAGGCATCTCGCATCGAAGTACGTGCCAAATTTCTCCCGAAGGTTGAATTTCAGGACCAATGCAGCAATCACTAGCTGGGCTGGAAAGGTACTATGCCGTTCGGCAAGGAAGTGGAGGTTGTTCCAGATGGTATGTACTTAATTACGACCTCTTATCTCATTATTTGGTCCTTAATTAACAGTTTCTTTTTGTTAATTAACATCTTACCGGAATGCAGGCAAAGAGATTTTAAAGCGCGAACGAAGAAAAGAGATAAGTTTTAGATTTCAGGACGTTCCACCAACTGTTTCATTCTGTCCTAAGTATTATCTGCGCGAATCGGCCTTAAAACCCAGCTACTAGCCGCAACTCCGGCCTGAGCTTTATTTTAAGCGACAGTTGCAAAATGCCTTTATTGACACTGAGAAAATCGAATTGAAAATTGTACCAAAATACGAAAAAATACATATATGTTAATAATCATAGAATTGTTAAATTTGTAGCATCGCTAATAAGTTATTGCAAAATAAAAACATATTTGCTACAATTTTACTAGTAGTTCAGCCGTTCGAAGATGTACAGGAATCAACAAACAAGTTAATAAGGCAATATCGCCGAAGTTTTGCCCGAAAGTCTTCGAGCGTGGAAAACAAGCAGGATATATTCCTAAGACTTCTGCCAGCAACGGATCCTTATATTTCTTCTTTGTGGGAACCATGTCCAAGGAAAGTGAAAACTTTGTTGTCGGAAGCTGTTGCCCTCTTGGTACCTGTAGCAGAAGATTGCGAGGAATCATATGCTGAGTATGATGAAGAGGATACAAATCCCACTCAGGAATAAGTTGAAGAAGGAAGAGAAGATGAAGAAATAGAAGCACAAGAGGAAAAAGAGTGAATATACTCACAAAACTTTCGATTTTTGTTACTATTATACCGGGTGATCAAAATGTCATTATAAATTTGAAAACTTAATGAACCACGGAATAATGTAGATAGAGAGGTAAAAGTTCACACACATGCTTGGAATGACATGGGGTTTTATTAGGATGGCGCTCCATCCCATATTGCTAGACACGTGAAAGATCTCTTGCGCGCGTCGTTTGGTGGTGATAGTGTGCTCAGCCGCCACTTTCGTCATGCTTGGCCTCCCAGGTCCCCAGACCTGAGTCCGTGCGATTATTTGCTTTGGGGTTAACTGAAGTCACAAGTGTATCGTGATCGACAGTCATATCTAGCGATGCTGAAAGACAACATCCGACGCCAATGCCTCACCATTACTCCGGACATGCTTTACATTGCTGTTCACAACATTATTCCTCTTGTTGAGAAATGATGGTGGACCTATTGAGCATTTCCTGTAAAGAACATCTTTGCATTGTCTTACTTTGTTATTCTAATTATTGCTATTCTGATCAGATGAAGCGCCATCTGTCGGACATTTTTCGAACTTTTGTATTTTTTTTGGTTTAATAAAACCCCATGTAACTCCAAGCGTGTGTGTCAATTTGTACCTCTCTGTTTACATTATTCCGTGATATATTCAGTTTTCAAATTTATACTCACTTTTTGATCACCCAGTATATGTATATTTTCTGTAATAAAGACAGTAATAGAGGCAGTTTTGTAATATAGTTTACCATTAAAATTATAAATGTTCACCTAAAGTATTTTTTTCCACTTTTATTTTTTTCGCCGTATAGGATCCGCCATTTTGAAGGTCTCCATTCTGATGTAAAAATCATTATCAGAAGAGTGAGAAGCTCCGTTATACCCATTTTGGGCCGTACTGGAGCATCTGGAAAATTTTTAGGACTCTGGCTCATAGTGTGGAGTCACGTGCACGTAACGTCATCAGGCGGTATTGAGTTCCACATTAGGCAGTGTTCATAAATCTTTAGCTTATCGGTGTGCATGTGCAGGGTAGCGTAAATAACACCAAATGTAAGATAAGTTTAAAAAATAAATAAACCTACTAAGAGGAATTCCGTATCATACTGTTGTTCGTTATCTGTGAAGCATACGCCTCTTCGAAACACGTACTACTCCTACCCTATACAGATAGTACAGCCGTAGTTTGCGGAGAAATCTCGAAAGGCAATGCTCGTCTTTTCCCGGTCCAACTTCTTCATTTGCAGGTTATGCTTAATGTTGAGAACCTGTTGGAGCGCCGTGGCCGCTCATCTGTACTCACAGAGAACGGGCGTCAGCCGGTGTCCCCGCGGCTCGCGGCCTGGTACCGGGCGGCTTGTCTCGCCGCGCGCAGCCGGCCTTATTCGGCAGGACACGGGTGGCCCGCGTTGTGCAACAGGCGGCCGTGTGCGCCCCCCGCCCTGGCCGGCTTGACCCGCTGGGCCACTCGCCGATGTGCCATGTGGGCGGGCTGGCAGCTAGAGGCAGGTAGCCGACCAGCCTAAGAGGCGCGTCTCGCACCGTTCGGCAGCGCGATCACTCGAAGCAGAAATGCCTTACACCGCCAATGTCTGCAGCGCTCCATAGCTGGCACAGCTCTTAGGAGTTACAGTGAAGCCCTATTTGATAACGAATTGCTAAGCGGCGCTACCCCAGAGTCGCAGTGCTCAGCAGACGACAACGAAGAAACTGGAAATAAAAGACAACCAGCGACCCGCCCCAGTTTCGCAAAGATTTGCACCGGGACAGTACACCATCAGCCTATACCCGTCATTACTTTTGCACAGTAAACCGTGCCCTTGGTGGGTGTGGATAGGGTCGCGACGATACGTACATCGATCGATACAAGAGGGATCCAAACGCCCGCGCCAGTGAAGGAAGGTACTGTTCGCCTTGATCAGTTTGAATTCCAGCGGAAACTGTTGGCAGGTAGCAGGTCCTCGTGATGGTAGATCACATCACTAGACACATTAACGTACTAGATACCACCGCCGCAGCCTTCTTGGACTGGGACAATGCACGTGACAGTGTGTGGAATGTGAGATTGGTCCACTGGCAACATAAACATTGATCTTCGAATGTTACATTCATCTCATTGAAGACTGTTTAACGGATTGTTGAATTATGGTCAAAGTCGAAGGATAGCAATCCAGTCAGGAGACATTTGCCGCCGCCATCCCCCAGAGGACGGTTCTCTGACAGACACTTTTCAACGTATTTACAAACAATCTCCCTGGAGCAGACAACTCACAGCTGGCGTTATCTACTACACGGCCCTCTTCACAAGCGTCCATCAGCATTTCGCCACTGTCAACCTCCTGCAACGATAGATGGACAGGATCGTCCTCGGGTGTCGTGTGAAAAGAGTTGCACTGAACGCTGACAAAACAAAGATGGTCTGTTCGTCTG
Source organism: Schistocerca gregaria (assembly GCF_023897955.1). Taxonomy (NCBI): domain Eukaryota; kingdom Metazoa; phylum Arthropoda; class Insecta; order Orthoptera; family Acrididae; genus Schistocerca; species Schistocerca gregaria. The sequence goes on from NC_064921.1 coordinate 704,584,127, forward strand.
TTTTTGCGAGAAGAGGCCGAGAATGGGTTCCGTGTAAGTACTACGACGTAGGCTGCCGTGGACACCTAAGGGGCCTGTTCTTCCACACACACACACACACACACACACACACACACACACACACACGAACAGGGAACAAAAGATAGCCGAAGCACTGACCCTCTTTTTCGATAGCGACGAACTCAGGTAGGATACGATTCTTCGCCTATATAAGGCAACTGTGCCACCGGCCCTCCTATACGATAGTGCAGCATGGAGAACTGTGTCAAAAATTCAACTGGATTCCCTTCACGTGGTTCGAAACAACGTCCTATGATGGATTCTCTGTGCTAGCCCTTGGTGACGTATTCACGGTTCCCACACTGCCATCCAAATGGACAACCTGAAAACTGCCACTAGGAAAAATGCCACAGAACTTGATGCCAAAATCAACCAATACCAGGTCAACTTACTACAACTGAGCAACTTTGGAGTGGCACGTCCTAGGCCTGGTAAACAATACGAAGTTCCCTGTGTCTCTTACGGCAGCAGATGTAGTCCGCTAATCTGTATTTCAATTTACAGTTATGTCATCATGGTAGGTTGGCTTGGCCGAGCGGTTCTGGTAGCTACAGTCTGGGACCGCCTCGGGCATGGATGTGTGTGATGTCCTTAGGTTAGTTAGGTTTAAGTAGTTCTAAGTTCTAGGGGACTGATGACCTTAGAAGTCAAGTCCCATAGTGGTCAGAGCCATGTGAACTATTTTGTAGGTTGGCTAAAGGTCCTTGAGGCCCAAGGAAGCCTGTTCCTACAAATCGATCTTCGTTGACCAATAAAGAATTATAATCCCAACTAGCCAACTGTTCACAACAAGTGGCATGAGCGACGGTCCTATAGACACCAACAAAACACAATAATGAAAAAAGGCCGTGAGGCCGTGCCTGCTACTACCACAGCCGGTAGCGTCACTAGAGCGTCACCTGAACGTGCACTATGCCGAGGCGACACTTTCGACAGCAGACTGCCCAGCTAACGGGTTCGAGAGGCGCTGCCTGAGGCTGTGTGGTCCTGTCAACATATTGCACGCCACAGTGGTCCTACGGACACCACCATTCTCTGTTCTAGGCGGCAGAAAGTAAAGGAAGCCGCTCGTGCACGACATTTGGGATCTGCACGTTCGACACTCGCCACAGAGAGGGAGGACCGATGAATTGTCTGCCAGGCGTCAACAGATGCAACAGCATCAACAGGGGCCATTCAGTGGACTGTCAAGCCTTCTCTGCAACATCCTGTAAGTGCTAGGACCACTGACAGGTGTTTGCATGACGCAGGACACGTTGCACACCGACTGTTAAGACGCCTGCCAGCCGCTTTTCCCCTCCGTCCACAGCATCGTGCCCAACTAGCCTGGTGTCGGCAAAGACGAACGTTGCTTCCTGCAACTGGCGGCAGGTCATCTTTAGTGACGGGTGCTGCTTCTGCCTTGGAGGCGACGACCACTATGTCCGTATCTGGAGGCGCAGTGGAGAGCGCCACAAAGAGCATTTGTGGTTTTTCATCACACATCCCGGCTACATGGTGTGATGGAAGCGATATCCTGTTGTGCTCGTCATTGTCAGTGTTATTAACGGGCTCCATGATAGCTCCATAGTATGTGGTGGAGGTCCTGCAAACGGTGGTTCTGCCGTTCGTGAACGCCAAACCGATGTCCTATTTCAACAAGACAATGCTCGTCCTGTTACCGGTGCTACCTCCTGATCGTGCCTTGCAGCGGTACGTACTCTACTATGAGCAGCCACATCAACCGCCCTCGCCGCAGTTGAGAATGTGTCGAGGAGACATGGAGGATGTCATCAGGATTCCACCTTCACCACCAATCTACTGCAAATGCGCGCGCAGATGCAAGAGGTATGGATTGGAGTGTCACATCCAAGACTTGTACAGCTCCATGACGCAATGTCTGGATGCTTATATCGCAGCGGTGGGTGATCAGTACCACAGTTCAAATGGTTCAAATGGCTCTGAGCACTATGGGACTTACCTTCTGAGTTCGTCAGACCCCTAGAACTTACAACTACTACTTAAACCTAACTAACATAAGGATATCACACACATCCATGCCCGAGGCAGGATTCGAACCTGCGACCGTAGCGGTCGCGGGGTCCAGACTGTATCGCCTAGAATCGCTTAGCCACTTCGACCGGCAGTACCACAGTAAAACGTACATTTTGTGCCCTTGTAGTGCAGTAATAGATGGTTCTTCAAGGTTGAAAGTGTAATCACATGGTATGTGTGGTGCTATCTGCCTATTTAGTTGGCAACAGTGATCGCAATTTTACTTGTTCTTCCAAATCCATCAGAAACAAACGCAAAATAATTTTATTTAAAAAAGCGGATTAAGTGTCACTAGAAGCCTTCCTAAGAGACACTCTCCATTCCTTCCGAACTGACTATGCAAATGTAGACGAGATGTGGCTCAAATTCAAAGATATAGAAGATATAGTAGCAACAGCAATTGAGAGATTCGTACCTCATAAACTGGTAAAAGATGGAACTGATCCCCCATGGTACACAAAACTGATCCGAACGCTGTTGTAGAGGCAACAGAAAAAGCATGCGAAGTTCAGAAGAAAGCGAAATCTCGAAGGTGGGCTAAAATTTACAAACGCGCGAAATTTGGAACGGACTTCAATGCGAGATGCCTTTAATAGGTTCCACAACGAAACATTGTCTCGAAATTTGGTAGAAAATCTGAAGAAATTCTGGTCGTATGTGAAGTACACAAGCGGCAAGACGCAGTCAATACCTTCGCTCCGCAGTGCCGATGGTACTGTTACCGACGACTGTGCCGCTAAAGCGGAGTTATTGAACGCAGTTTTGAATTGCGGAATTTGAAACACGAACAGCTCGTAGCATGAGTTTGTTAGAAGTAGATACCTTAGGGGTTGCGAAGCAACTCAAATCGCTTGATACGGGCAAGTCTTCAGGTCCAGATTGTATACCGATTAGGTTCCTTTCAGATTACGCTGGTACAATAGCTCCCTACTTAGCACTCATATACAACCGCTCGCTCACCGATGGATCTGTACCTACAGATTGAACAATTGCGCAGGTCGCACCATTGTTTAAGAAGGGTAGTAGGAGTAATCTATCTAACTACAGACCTATATCATTGACGTCGGTTTGCAGTAGGGTTTTGGAACATATAATGCATTCAAACATTATGAATCACCTCGAAGGAAACGATCTATTGATACGTAATAAGCATGGTTTCAGAAAACATCGCTCTTGTGCAACGCAGCTAGCTCCTCATTCGCACGAAGTAATGGCCGCTATCGACAGGGGATCTCAAGTTGATTCCGTATTTCTAGATTTCCGGAAACTTTTGACACCGTTCCTCACAAGCGACGTCTAATCAAGCTGCGAGCCTATGGGGAATAGCCTCAGTTGTGCGACTGGATTCGTGATTTCCAGTCAAGAAGGTCGCAGTTCGTAGTAACAGACGGCAAATCATCGAGTAAAACTGAAGTGATATCAGGTGTTCCACAGGGAAGCGTCCTGGGACCTCTGCTGTTCCTGACCTATATAAATGACCTGGGTGACAATCTGAGCAATTCTCTTAGGCTGTTTGCAGATGATGCTGTAATTTACCGCCTAGTAAGGTCTTCCGAAGACCAGTATCAGTTGCAAAGCGATTTAGAAAAGATAGCTGTATGGTGTGTCAGGTGGCAGTTGACGTTAAATAACGAAAAGTGTGAGGTGATCCACATGAGTTCCAAAATAAATCCGTTGGAATTCGATTACTCGATAAATAGTACAATTCTCAAGGCTCTCAATTCGACTAAGTACTTGGTGTTAAAATTACGAACAACTTCAGTTGGAAAGACTCATTAACACTATCTTCGATCACTGTGGTGCCCACTGTGGAAAGTACCTTTTAATTTACTATTTGTTTCAGACGTCGTCTCGTTGGACCCGCTGATGACTTGGTAGAAGAGTGATAGCTCATGTGTTAAAACTCATTAAATGAAGATGAATTAGGGACTGGAGATTCATTCGAAAAAATAGATCGCCACGAGTGTTCATTTCGGAAGGCAGGCCTGAACTGGTTGCCATCCAGTGTATCTTTCTTCTCATTGGACGAAGTCTGGGAAGGTATAGAACAGATTTAATTAATTATGGTTGTGTTGAAGATACACACCGTTTCTCCAGCATGATGGAGGGGAGAGGCAGCGACGAGCATCCAGCATGTTGTGGATCAAATATTCGAAGCATGATACGAGCAGTTCTCTTAGGTTGTTCGCAGATGATGCTGTATTTTACCGTCTAGTAAGGTCATCCGAAGACCAGTATCAGTTGCAAAGCGATTTAGAAAAGACTGCTGTATGGTGTGGCAGGTGGCAGTTGACGCTAAATAACGAAAAGTGTGAGGTGATCCACATGAGTTCCAAAAGAAATCCGTTGGAATTCGATTACTCGATAAATAGTATAATTCTCAAGGCTGTCAATTCACCTAAGTTCCTAGGTGTTAAAAATTACGAACAACTTCAGTTGGAAAGACCACATAGATAATATTGTGTGGAAGGCGAGCGAATGGTTGCGTTTCATTGCCAGGACACTTAGAAGATGCAACAAGTCCACTAAAGAGACAGCTTACACTACACTCGTTCGTCCTCTGTTAGAATATTGCTGCGCGGTGTGCATCCTTACCAGGTGGGATTGACGGAGAACATCGAAAGGGTGCAAAAAATGGCAGCTCGTTTTGTATTATCACGTAATAGGGGAGATAGCGTGTCAGATATGATACGCGAGTTGGGGTGGAAGTCATTAAAAGCGAAGACGTTTTTCGTCGCGGCGAGATCTATTTACGAAATTTCAGTCACCAATTTTCTCCTCGGAATGCGAAAATATTTTGTTTAGCCCAACCTACATAGGTAGGAATGACAATCAAAATAAAATTAGAGAAATCGGAGCCCGAACAGAAAGGTTTAGGTGTTCGCTTTTCCCGCGCATTGTTCGGGAGTGGAATGGTAGAGAGATAGTATGATTGTGGTTCGATGAACCCTCTGCCAAGCACTTAAATGTGAATTGCAGAGTAGTCACGTAGACGTAGATGTAGATGTAGAGAGCAGCTATTTTTGTGATGATCATTGTACCTAAGGCCAGATCACTTGTCTGGCGTAGAAGTAGTTTTGTTTACTGGGCATCGGATATAGTTATGATTCAAAATGAGAGAACAACGGTAGGGCACCAAATATCATCACTTTTATATAAATTTCCGGTCAAGCGTTGCACGCCTGTGAATCGTCTGGGCCTGCCACTGGACCACGCCAGCAATAGTTCAGCTGGACGAATTGAAGGTGGCCGAGTAGTAAGTCGTCCACATACCTGTAACGTTGCAGGATCATGTTATGTCTCGTGTAAGAAGGAGAAACATGTACCAGTAGGTGTCGGAATTCTACAGCACATGCTTCGTGGCACATCGAGGCTGCAGCATATCGTTCTGCCATATTGCTGCTAGCTTTGGTCAGGGTACACTGACTGTTATATTATTGGGTTCAGGAGGCCTGCACTAAACACCATGCAGGATGTCAGCGACCCCGCGCAACTAATGCACACGACGACGAACATATTATTCGCTCCTCTGTACGATATGGTACAACCATGAAACATACCTTGACTCGAGAGATGGAGTTGCTTACAGCAAGACAAGTACCTGCAGAGACAGTGCGACGACGGCTGTAGCAGCAGGGACTGCCGACACAGCGACCATTATTGCTCCTTCCCTCGAAGGAATAATCTGCTAAGCGCGATAGTGCTTCTGGATCTTGTCATTTCATCTGACTATCTGACTGAAGAAGTCTTTGGAACGCTATCTAAGGGGACGTGCGCGCAGTGTCAAAGCTCTCGAGATATGTGTGGCAGGTGACGGGCCACGGATCAGGATGTCCCCAATGGCTACCAGTGTCTCTTGGAGTCTACGCCTCCACCAGCATAGTAAAATGGGGTTCCACGTGCTGCTAGAGGCACCTATTTTTCCTACCGTGTGAGGTGGCGCAGTGGTGGGATTTTAGACTTACATTCGGGTGGGCGAAGATTCGTATCACCCCCCGGAGATACAGTTTTAGGATTCCCATTGTGCTGCTAAGTCACTGAAGACAAATGCTGGGATGGTTAGTCTGAAATGGACACTTTCAACTTACTTCACTTTCGGAAATTTTCATCTGCCTGTAATGACTTTCTCTCGAAAGGAATGTTAAAACTTGATGTTCTTTCTTTCTGTTTCATATGTCTAATTCAGTTACTCATGACTCCTGAGCATATAGATTTCTAGAACCTTGAGTCGTGTCATATGTGAAATAAACACTCGATCGCTCGAATATATCCCCGTAGGCAGGGAATTAAAAGGGATTGACATTACGTGTGCCGTAGATAGTTTTATAATTAAGGATGTCGCTGTAGCCGACGGTGGGCGTACCGTAACAGCGCATCCGTCATAACCAGATGCGGCTTCGCCATTTGCGGACCCCCATCTCGATGGAGAAACAGAACCGCGTTCGCCACTAGCGTCCCTGCAGTGTCCACATTCTCTGTTCTGACACAGCTCCACCACCAGCACCACCTTTTATGTCTCACGCTGAGGCACTCTGGTGGCGAATCCAGAAGAGGAAACAACCATCTACAGTTTAAATGAAGCCTAATTGAAGAACAAAAACAGAATAGATTACGTAGCACTAACAGTAGTATCAGTAGGTGGTAAATGGTTAAGGTCTATATTATAATTTTGTATTGTTAGGAAGTAGTTACAGCATTTACATTTTTGTAGTATTAGTATTTCTTTTTAATTAAGTAAGAGGACTATATAGTTAATACATATACTTAGGTATTATTCACAAAAATTTGAGCTGTATAGCCCATTTTAGATTCTCAGACAGTAGGCTGTAATTTGGAAGACTAAATAAAAATTTCGCGCTCTAGATAGCATTGAAATTTTTTGGGCATCAAATAAATAGCTGCTGCAAATTGTTTACCTAATAAAAGTAATGTAAGACAAAGACTAGCATATTACTGCTGTCCAACAATAACTTATACCCCTGAGATTAGCCCTCTACGAATCGTGAACTTTGTTGGGATGGTGTGACTTGCATGCCTCAACGACACAAATATCTGTATCATAAGTGCAAGCGTATCACAATGGTCTCGGTGCAGAGTCCAGACTAACATATGTGTCTTTAAGAGGGGCAGCAGACTTCTCAGTAGTTGCAGTGGCAACAGTTTGGATGACTGACCGATATGTTCTTGAAACGTTACCCACCATGGTCTTGCTAAGTTGAAGCTAACGGTTGAAGGTAAAGGCAAAACTACAGCCGGCATTTTTCTCGATGACACACAGGTCTACTATATAAGATATAAAATGCAGACTGGCAATACCAATAAGACCATTCCCGAAAAAAAAGCAAATTTAAATCTAATATAAATTTAATTTTTGGAAGTCGTTTCTAAATGTGTATACCTTGTGTGTGACCTTGCAAGGAAATGAAACATTTCAGAAAAGGGGAGAATATAAGCTTTTCAAATGTAGTGCTGCAGAAGAATGCAGAAGATCAAGTGAGTAGATAGAATAACTAATGAGGAGACACATTATCGAATTCGGAAGAAACGAAATTGATGGCTTAACTTGAGTAAAAGAAGTGATCGATTTATAGGCTACATACTGAGGCTTGAAGCATCCACAGTTTGGTGATGGAGGGAAGAGTGGAGCATTAGACTTGAGGGAGACAAATGCTCAACTACAGCAATTGGGCTATGAAGGATACTGGTTGCTGTAGTTTTGCGGGAGGTGAAAATGCTTGCACAGGATACCCTAGCTTGGGGGTTCTACGGACTCAAGACAACGCCGACAACGCCAACAGGAACAAATAACAGTAGTGAGATTAAATTCCGCTACAGTTTGCTATTCAAACTTTTTGTGGCCAACGGTGACGCCGACGCAAAGGTCGCCAGTTATTAAGAACACATTTCCGTGAACACACATTGTTTTCATAAATTAAGAGTGCCACTGAGGTGACAAAACTCATGGGACAGTGATATACATATATACAGATGGCGGTTGTATCAGTAGGGTAGTACATTGGCGGATGCGTCATTTGAACTCACGTGATTCATATGAAAAGATTTCCGACGCGATGACGGCCTCACGACTGGGAATTAATAGATTTTGAACGCGAAATGGTAGTTGGAGCTGGACGCATGGGACACTGCATTTCGGAAATAGTTAGGGAATTCAAAATTCCGCGATCCCCACTCTCAAGAGTGTGCCGAGAATACCAAATTTCAGAAATCATCCCTCACGACGTACAACGCTTTAGCCGACGACCTTCACATAACGACCAAGAGCAGCAGCGTTTGCGTATGGTTGTCAATGCTAACAGAGAACAGCACTGCGTGATATGACCACAGAAATCAATGTGGGACGTACGGCGAATGTATCCTTTAGTAAAGTGCTGTGAAATTCGGCGTTAATGGACTGCAGCATAAGACGACCGACGAGAGTGCCTTCCCTAACAGCACGACGCCGCCTGCAGCGCCTCTCCCGGACTCGTGACCATATCGGATGCACCATAGACGACAGGAAACCTTGATCTGGTGAGACTAGTCCCGATTTCAGCTGATAAGAGCTGACGGTAGGGTTCAAGTGTGGCGCAGACCCCACGAAACCGTGGACCCAAGTTACCAACACGGCACTGTGCAAGCTGGTGGTAGTTCCATAGTGGTGTGGTCTGTGTTTGCTAGGAATGGTCCAGCTGAACCGATCATTGACTGGAAATGGTTAAGTTCGGCCACTTGGAGACCATTTGCAGCCATTCGTGGACTTCATGTTCCCATACAACGATGGAATTTTTATAGACGAGAATACGCCATGTCACTGGGCCACAGTTGTTCGTGATTGGTTTGAAGAGCATTCCGGACAGTTCGAGCGAATGATTTGACCACCCAGACCACCCGACATGAATCCCATGGATTATTTATGGGACATAATAGAGAGGTCAGATCGTGCACAGAATCCAGCACCGGCAACAGTTTCGCAATTATTGACGGCTATAGAGAGAGCACGGCTCAGAATTTCTGAGAACTTGCGACGTCGAATTGTTGCACTTTGTCGGGCAAATGGTCAGATTCGAGATTAGGAGGTACCCCATGAATTTTGTCAGATAAGTGTACAGTACGCGCCAGATAATTCACCAGAACGGAACTGGTAAGATTTGGAATAGTAGCGGTGTTGGGAATAGCGAGCAACCATTACAGAACTAATATTCTGGGCATATTATCTTCTATTCTCAAACTTCACACAAGTGACGTCGCCGTACAGTTGTTACTTGAAAGAGCAATTCTCCCGCTTTTGTTCGATGCCTCTTAGTACACATCAGTGCATACTACTCAAGACGCCTGTGGCATTTTGCGTAGACGTTCTGCGTAGTGTTGAGCAAACAAGACTTCACAGTGGCAGAGAGTGGTTTGTTATCAACAGCAGGTTGGCGGTCTATGAATAGTCAAGCAGGCATACACCTTCAAGCTTTCTGCGTCGTTTGATGTATTATGTAATTTGCTTTTAGTTCTCTGCACTATCATCTCCGGTAGAGCAAAGCACGAAGACGCGCGACGTAGCGTGATGTCTTGTTTGGCTGTTTGTATAGTACACAAGGAAGAGAGGAGAAGCGGAGGTGAACTTGGTATTGCTGCACGGAAGCGGTTGCCGAGATACACTTGCTTTTCCGTAGCGGACTACTTGTGAGTTACATATTTTCGCTTCTAGTCTTTAATGCACTTCGGTTTGTAACCACCCCCTCACTTATCGACCTTAATGATAGTAAAAATTAAACTGCGTGCACCTAATGGAAATTTGGGAAAAGCAATCGTCACCGAAGTTAATTTGTCGGTAAAGAGGGAGGAAAGGGTTACATCTAAATGGAAAGAAAAATGCAAATGAAACTGGTGGAAATTAATTTTGAGAAAAGTGTAAAATTAATAAAGAAAGTAAATGTGCGGTCGTTGCGTTAACAATTAATTGGCATTAACTAGATATTTGAGATTTGGGGAAAATTAGGGTCGTCAGTCCCATGGACAACTACTATAATAACTGAAAATGAAAGATTAATTCACATATAATTAGCACTAAAAGCGTGGCAACTGAAGGTTGACACTTGTTGTGTGAAAACTGAATGTTTGTCAGAAATAATAAATTTCGCTACACTCTGACTTAATTTAGGAAAAGAATTAACAAAACCGGAAAATTGAAAGTTAATTTAGTGACTGAAATTAATAGTGAACTTTGTTTCTGAAACACTACGAAATTCAATAAAATAAGGTTAGTCTTGAGCTATTTCAACAATCATTTCAAAAGCTACTTGAATCTACGCAATTTACAAATAAGAGATTTAACTTTGAACTTGAATTAAATGATTCTGAACAATTAACAATAGAAAAATTTAGTACGTACCAAGCTGAGCTGCAGTCACAGGTACGCTAAAATATGGGAACAAAACTCGCACTCTTAATTTGTGCTTGTGAAATCTAAATATTGTAGCCAGCTATGAATAGTTTAATTTAAGTTTGAAATTAAAGCAGTGAAATGGAATGATATTGCTTTAATGCTGGCGTTTGAATTTCAACTACACTCGTGTTCATTACGGAAAAGGAAGGCCCCTTCTTGGTAATGCAATTGAGACAATGAGCAACAAAGGTTCATGCTACGTTGCTGTAATTTAGTGAGAAAAATTTAACAGTTTGAAAAGCTGAGGTCTGCCATACAGTTCTAAAACTTTACGTGCTTCGAGTCTTCCTTGTTGGTTGATTGAAGGTTTGAAGTCGTCGATCGAGGAGGTGGCGACACTCACTCATTGTCGGCCGTCGCTTTTGCAGAAGCTGGATGTTGGCGCGGCTTCTTCTCGACACGGTCAACAAGCGAAACGGGCTTTTGATGTTGCGCCAGCTAATGATTCCCGTCCGCGACACCGTGTCAGAAACTACCGTAGCAAGTCCAGCGCAATTACATGCTGCCAAACCCCGAAAGCACGGCAACTCGCGGGAGCGTTACTCAACACACCTGCTCCACCGCCTTACTCCAGCCACACTCCCTCCGCCCGCGCTCCATGCGGCAGAGTTAACACTACCAGAGATCCTAAACACTTTGGATCTCCACACTACCTATCGATGTAAACGTCCGATAGCATAGTTTTCCCTAGGTCAGACCGAGCGTAAAAATACAATTAATATTTGCAAAACAAACCAATTATACATCGACACACACACACACACACACATATATATATATATATATATATATATATATATATATATATATATATATATATATATATATATATATATATATATAGTAAAACAATTACAATATATAAAGACACAGAAATGTCATATCTTCAGGTAACAAAATAAGGAAAAAAAAATTATAGTGCAATAGACGGAAATAGGAGGATATGCATTTCCGGCGTTACAGGTTGTCTTAATAGAAGTATAATTACATTGCTTGACAGAAAGGTGATAGAACATGAAGAAAATGCCACGAAGCGTGCAGCCTTGAACGCTCGTTGCTAGTTCTTGTATAATTATGTATTCTGGGAAACCACTAAGGGATGCAACATAAACTTATGTATATCATGAGGTCAAATGTGAATATGTTGTAGGTTTTCATGGCAAATAGCCTCTCGTGTGTTTTTCTTTTTCTTTTAATCTTTTTTTTCCGATGTGGCTCTATAAATCTTTGTGGTATCTGCCGACAACTGAAATTTCTAACGAGTCACCAACAGTAGTAACCATATAGATGAAGTGTGATGTAAGTGAATGGAGGACAGGGGAGACATTACATGCTGCGATTGGTATGTACAATCTGAATGCTTGAAGCGGTGCACCAGAACAACTAATTACTACGGAATTAGGAAGGGTGTACAATAAGTAAAGCAACACTTTTTTCTCCGGCAATTTCGGTTGGAAAAACACGGAATTTTTTGTTGGACATAGTGGAAATAATCCCTCTTCAGTCCCTGTAGTATCACGAAGTTCCGATAGGTGGCGGCGCATTTGAAATGGCACCTTTATTGGAGACGCGTTCCAAGCAGACAGCTGTCACTGAGTATGATTTTTTGCGGATAAGCAGGACATCACAGATATCCATAAGCGTTTGCAGAATGTCTACAGGGGCCTAGCAGTGAACAAAAACACGGGGACTCGTTAGACAAGGTGTCTGTCATCATCGCAACAAGTGCACGCTAACCTGTCCGACCTCCCTTGTGCCGGCCGGTCGCACAAAGCTGTGACTCCTGCAGTGTTGAAACGTACGGACACTATCACTCGACGTGATCAACGGATCACAAACAAACATCTCGCTGCTCAAATGGACGTCTCTATTGGTAGTACTCACTCGTCCAACAGTTGGGGTACCCAAACTTGTGTGTCAGCTGGTTTCTAACGGTTCTAATGGCTCTAAGCACTATGGGACTTAACATCTCAGGTCATCAGTGCCCTAGACTTAGAACTACTTAAACCTAACTAACCTAAGGACATCACACATATCCATGATCGAGGCTGGATTCGAACCTGCGACCATAGCGATCGTGCGGTTCCAGACTATAGTGCCTAGAACCACTCGGCCACACCGGCCGGCTGAAAAAGACAAAGACAGTAAACACGATTTATTTTCTGTGTAAACAATGACTAAAGAAGACAGTATATACCCTGTACATTTTCATTTGTCTGATAAGAGACTTTGCGAGTAGTACCGCTCACCTAGCAGGGCCTAGTCTCCCTTCGTTCCATATTAAGAGGTCTGTAATACGTATAATAGCTGTTAATTTATCTAAATCGTTTTCGGAATAGAAAATGTTATTTGTTACTGTTGAAACCGTCTTTTATGTATAGAAGAATTGCGTTATTTCCTGCACTATTGTTGTCCACTATTACGGTCGGTACTACTATTTTTGGTAATCACGGCCCTTTCAGCCCAAATATTATTAAGATAACTAATTCAGCTTATACATTTATGGAAGTACTAAAGCAAGTCCCTCATTATTTCCATTTTATGACGTAAATGTTGCCGTGATGGGCCACAAATATCGAGTACGTCAATTCTCACGTAGGTGCCTTTACAGAGAAAGATATAACTAAATATGCTTTATGCAATTAAAATTAACAAACCAAACAAAACGAACCCTAGAGTTTCAACCCCTGAGACCTAAAGAGATCATGTTCATATGTTGTTTATGTTTTGGTGTGCAATAACAAATTTGCACGGTTATGTAAATGCAATAAAAGGAAATAATTGTAGTCACTTATTTAGCACACCGAAGTTTCGGGTGTAGTAAGTCTTTGCTAACATTTTTACAGTTTAAAAGATTGTAAGAAGATTTCTGATAAAAATAATTAACCATTATCTACTGAAAAGACAATTGCTTACAACACGTTACAATTACACCACACACAGATCATTCATTCACATTTACACACACACAAACACACACACACACACACACACACACACACACAAACAAACAAACACAGAAAATAAAATATATATGTATACAATTACACTACAGCTGCCGGAAGGAAATATAAAAGATATGTGGGTAGGATTCGCGCTGTGACTTTTGCGTACAAACGTAATTATGTATTCAGATAGCTCATCGATTCCGGGAATCGAGAATCAAGACAATTTTAGTCTCTTATCAATATTGGTACTGGCAAGATACCAGTCTCAGAAATTCCAAGGCTTTCGAGAAGTCTGAATTTCAATTTTGGAGTTGGATAACAAATGATATAATTACAGTTTATCAATTTTAGGATTTTTTTCATTTACTTGTGCTGTAAAAACATTGCTTCTTACCGAACTTCATGATTGTAAGTCAACGGGAAGTACCCTACAGGTTTTGATGAGCGAGTTTGTGACTATGAAAATATGTGATTAAATGGCCGTATCCTTTGATTGCATTGACCTACAAGCTTAAGTTTTTAACATCACTAAGGCGTCACACACCTTCGTAAGTGACAAACGTTTCAACTTTAAACGTGTATCCGTTCCTGAGAGAAAGGCGCTTTAATAGACGGACGGGCCGACAGAGAGATAACAAATCACAAAAAAATCTTTTTTCGTGTGACATAATAGCAAATTAACAGTTTTCGGGTTTTTTCTCTTTACTTTTACTGTGAGAGCTTTCTTCTATTTCATAATCCTGAGTCAACGGAATGTATCCTATAGGTTTTGATGAGTGAGTTTCCGCGTATCGAAATGTGTGACATGAATGGCCGTATCGTTTGATTGCATTGAGTTAGAAGCTTGCTTACATTTATTTCACTGCCAAGGGACCATAGACATTATTATAAGACATGAATTTCATCTCGATACATCTACCCTCTCTGAGAAAAATGGTTTTAACAGTGGAACAAACAGATAGATGGACAACAAAGTGATGCTGTATTTATTCCCTGTTTTTCAAATGAGGTGCAGAAAGGCAAAAATGTGGCATAACAGACAATGTCATTTACTGCCATACATACCAATAAAATAAAGAACATTTGTCATGTGGAAAGCATGCGTTAGTTCCCTAACAACACATTCGTCAATATCACCTTAACACGAAATTTTCTTGATGTTCTACGTCTGTCCAGAAGCAGTGAAGCCTCTGGAAGTAGTTGTAGCTGTGTTTTTCTCTTGTTCTATTCTCTTTATTGTGAGCTTGAGAAAGCTATCGCTCAAACACACTTTTCATCAGATTTTTGTCCCTAATTTGCCCCTTCCGACGTATTTTTAGTAGCAGTGCTACAAACACGTTTGTAACAAATTCGGTTGACAACGTCGCGCTCCCTATTTGAACTAGGGACAAGAAGTGAAACGTTTTTGGTGTATAGCACACTAAGCAAGATTTGAACGACGAACCGGAGCTGGCGCCCAGGCAAACTGTGCGAACCGATTAATTCCTTTTGCAAAAGATTTTAACTGGGCTGTAATCAACTCGCATCTAATGGCACCATTTGTATGTCACCGTTAAGATTTTACGAGCAAGAAAATACGTTTTTATGAGAGGCTATCGACTTGTACGAATCGGTTGAAACTTAGCACGAAGGTAGATAAATGAATAAATTAAAAAAAAATTATCCAGTAATGCTAATCCATTGTTGAAATTCGATGGTTTAAAGGCGAGCTAAATACAGCAAGTAACATTCGTTATTACATGAAGTCAATACGTGGAAACGGTTTAAAGTAATTCAAATAAATAAAAAATGCATACGTACGATAAAACTGGAACTCGCTTTCAAAAATCTAGATTTATTCGAATTTTCGAGGAAAAAACTCTTTTTTTCGCAATATTCTAGGCGCGCCACTTACTCGTTTCAGAATTATCCAAATCAGTTCAACTTTTGTATGAAGGAAGACAAATAGATGTAATTGATGGTCGTCATGTTGTTTTGTGGAAGCTCTATCCGTTGCCACGACGTAAGCAACATGATTCGAAAGATAGTAAAAGATATCTATACCGGATCAATGCTCTCACAAGTCAACAAAGATCTACATCAGCTGCCGAGCTATGGCGGTTTAATTTCAAAATCATGCTGGAGTGAAAGCTGGGAATGAGAATGAAAAATTATGCCATCGTAGCACAAAGAGACGAATATGTCCTGGCCAACGTATCTGGCAGCTTCCAAGGCATTTAAATCAAAACCGTCTTGATGTATTCGTGCTTTTTTATTAGTAAATCCTGCTACCACAGTCCAGGATAAATTTGGAATGGGGACTACAGTTTAGGGGGAAGAAATTAAAATTTTAAGTTTGGATGATGACACTGTAATTCTGTGAAAGAAGTCATAGGACTAAGAAGAACTGGTAAACAGAATGGTTGGTGTCTTTAAAAGACGTTATAAGATGAACATCAACAAAAATAAAACAAAGAGAAGGGAAGTAGTCGAACTACACCAGGCGACGCTGAGGGAATTAAATTTTGAACTAAAATACTAAAAGTGGTAGACAGTTTCGAAACTTGGTTAGTAAAACGACTGATGGTTACCGAAATAGAGAAGATATAAAATGTCGTCTAGCAATAGAAAGAACAAGAATTCTGAAAAAGAGAAATTTGTTAATGTCAGATACAAATTTAATTGTTAGGAAGTCATTTCTGATGATGTCTATTGACACACAGTCAACATGAGTTTAGGAAACATCGTTCCTGTGAACCACAATTAGCTCTTTATGCACATGAAGTGTTGAGTGCTATTGACAAGGGATTTCAGATCGATTCCGTATTTCTGGATTTCCGGAAGGCTTTTGACAATGTATCACACAAGCGGCTTGCAGAGAAATCGCGTGCTTACGGAATATCGTATCAGCTGTGTGACTGGATTTGGGGTTTCCTGTCAGAGAGGTCACAGTTTGTAGTAATTGACGGAAAGTCATCGAGTAAAACACAAATGATTTCTGGCGTTTCCCAAGGCAGTGTAATAGGCCCGTTGCTGTTCCTTATCTATATAAACAATTTGGGAGACAATCTGAGCAGCCGTCTTAGGTTGTTTGCAGATTACACTGTCGTTTATCCACTAATAGGGTCATCAGAAGATAACAAATTGCAAAACGATTTAGAAAAGAGATCTGAATGGTGCGAAAATAGGCAGTTGACCCTAAATAACAAAAAGTGTGAGGTCATCCACATGAGTGCTAAAAGGAATTCGTTAAACTTCGGTTACAAGATAAATCAGTCTAATCTAAATACCATAATTCAACTAAATACCTAGGCATTACGCCGGCCGGTGTGGCCGTGCGGTTCTAGACGCTTCAGTCTGGAACCGCATGACCGCTACGGTCGCAGGTTCGAACCCTGCCTCGGGCATGGATGTGTGTGATGTCCTTAGATTAGTTAGGTTGAAGTAGTTCTAAGTTCTAGGGGACTGATGACCACAGTTGTTAAGTCCCATATTGCTCTGAAATTGGAAGGAACACGTAGAAAATGTTGTGGGGAAGGCTAACCAAAGACAGCGTTTTATTGGCAGGACACTCAGAAAATCTAACAAATCTACTAAGGAGGCTGCCTACAATATGCTTGTCCGTCCTCTTTTAGAATACTACTGCGCGGTGTGGGATCCTTACCAGATAGAACTGACGGAGTACAACGAAAGAGTTCAAAGAAGGGCAGCACGTTTTGTATTATCGCGAAATATGGGAGAGAGCATCACAGAAATGATACAGGATTCGGGTTGGACACCATTAAAAGAAAGGCGATTTTCGTTGCGATGGAATCTTCTCATGAAATTCCAATCACCAACTTTCTCCTACGAATGCGAAAATATTTTGTTGACACCGACCTACATAGGGAGAAACGATCACCACGATAAAATAAGGAAAATCAGATCTCGTACGGAAAGATATATGTGTTCGTTCTTGCCGCGCGCTGTACGAGGTTGGAATAATAGAGAATTGTGTATGTGGTTCGACGAACCCTCTGCCAGTCACTGAAATGTGATTTGCAGAGTATCCATGTAGATACAGATGTAGATGTAGAAGTGTTTGTCTTGATGTAGCCTTTTACGGAAGTGAAACGTGAACGCAAAATGTTTAGACAAGGAAAAAATAGAAACTTTAAAAATGCGGTGCTACAGAAAAATGCGGAAGATTAGATGGGTCGCTCGAATAAATAAAGGGAAGCTTCTGAATCAAATTAGGGAGAGAAGCAATTTATGGAACAATCTGACCAAATGAAGGGATTGGTTGATGGGTGTACACTGGGGCATCAAGTACTGTCCTTTTGGTAAAGGAGTGGAGAGAGTGACAAAGGCTCGAAAACAGTAAACAGGTTCGAATGGATGTATGTTGCAGTTGCGGTGCAGAGTTGAAGAAGCTTGCACAAGTAGATTACCGTGTAAAGCTGCTTCAAACCAGCCTCTGGACTGAAGACTCCAACAAAAGCGACCTCGTCCAGTGGAAATCGGTAGTTAGCGCCACTCTCGCTCAGGTGACAACAGTTCACGTGAACAATCAGAAGGCGTGTCTGCGGGGCAGGCGGCGAGCCTCACGTGGGACGTTAACGACCCATGTGATGACGTACTCCTGTATCCTCTCTGCCGACTCCACCTTACCTCTGCCAACGCAAAAGATTCCATCTGCTCTCCTTGACACCTGTACGTAAAGCTCTATAAGCGTCTTAATTTTGTAGCCCTGCCTGTTTTGCAGACGTTCTGAAGTTACTCTGCAAGAAAATCTTAACTGTTTTCCTGTAATTATCTTATTCTTTTACTCTTTGTGATATTATTTTTAAATTTCGTGCCCTTACGCACGAAGTGAGCTATTATGCCACTCTCATTCTTTCAGGTATTCGAATGAAATATATTAGAATGATTTCAGAAATCGGACGGGAATGGGGACAAAATGATGATAATTTTCTTACGTTATACCATAAATTTTGAAGTGGCCTTGATCACATTAAGTGATTATCAGAGTATTTATCGAAGCCGTTCGCAAGAGATGTTACGTCAAGCGCGCGATGTCAAAGAATATTTTCGAATTTGGAAGTTATTTGGTGCATAGCTGTTTATTTGTTCTCCCTCTGATAGTTATACAGTATTTGCAGTATTTTCCCTGAATAACTTTCAGTGCGGGTCTTTAAAAAAGTAATAATAGAAATCCGCAACCAGTTTCACAAAAGAAATTTTACATCCTTTACCTGTTTCAGACATCTAGCGCTCTTCCTCGTAAGGTTGTAATTATCGCATCATTTGCGAGTGTCAGAATTAAGATATATGCAGCATATTGCTGTGTTCATGTGTTCGTAGTGCCTGTACAAAAATGGTACAAGAAAACCAAACCTACCATCTTTGCAAAGGACTATGAAACACATGGTCATAGCAATATGGTGCATACACCTTAATTTTTACACTCGCAAATAAGGCGATAATTATAACCTTCCGAAAATGAGCGCTAGATGCCTGTAACCGGTAAACGTAAAAATTTGTTTCGTACAAATAGTTGATAATTATTTCAACAAACAGAAATACAGTTGCTGAAGATGTATAGAACACTATTCAGTTGACCCTATATGAATTTGCATTATTTATGCTACATATTTACATTTTATTCACCTTACATTTTCATATGTATTTAAGCTAAGTACTGTAGACATTCCGTCATACAGACGTGGATTGCTTAGTCTACATTTTCATTGTGCAGACTGTGCTTTTCCTCATATTATTACGGTAAGTACGTTTAATATGAGTGAAGCAAGACATTTGTATAAACTAATCTTTGCAACAAGATTATATTGTTACATTCTTAATTGTTTGTGAGTTTCTGCTTCAGATCGGTTTACTGTTGTTGATACCGAAATATGGTGGTGTAATTATTCTATTTCAGTATACTACCCATAATCAGCTTTAATAATTTAAGGTCAAACAGTGATTTTGTTGTCTCTGTCATGAAACGAATCCATATTTGTGTGTACTGAAGTGTCCGTCTATCTTATGAAACAGTACCTGATTACTCAGTGTTCCCGGGTTACACATTTGTTCCCGTTCCCCCTCACCCCCTCTCTCACCGCATTCCCTCATCTTCCGATCCCTCCAACATCCAGTTACAAAATCCAGTGATCGCATGCACGTATATACAAATGCGAACGGTTTGTCGAAAGATGGCGGCTTGGTAGAAAGATTTTTGAAGAATTACTTGCACCTTTACTTCCTTTTTCAAAGTTCTAGATAGTTTCTACTCATTACTGAACAAAATTTCTGAAGTTCTACGCAGTCCTGTCGTTCTGTTTGATTGTATGTGAATTCGGTTATGTTATCAGTCAGTCTAGCAACTAGAAAGACGACGGATAACACTTGGTGTAATAATATCAAACTTTCCTCTTACCTTACATTTCATTTATTTCACGTAGTAATTTTGTTTCCACTTATACCTCGAAAAATTCCGTGACTGACGTTTTCAGTTGGTCAAGTTGTAGAGGCTGGGAGTCAGCCAATCACAGCTGTTTCTCACGCTGCATGTGCTAGCCGTGTTGCCTGCCCTGCAGGCTCAAGCACAGTCTTGCCAGGCGACGGAGGTTCTAAGGGGCTCAAAAAATGTTTCAAATGGCTCTGAGCACTATGGGACTCAACTGCTGTGGTCATCAGTTCCCTAGAACTCAGAACTACTTAAACCTAACTAACCTAAGGACATTACACACATCCATGCCCGAGGCAGGATTCGAACCTGCGACCGTAGCAGTCGCACGGTTCCGGACTGCGCGCCTAGTACCGCGAGACCACCGCGGCCGGCTTCTAAGGCGCGAAAAGGGCGATGTGAGGAGGAGGAGGAGGAGGAGGAGGAAGCGATTAGCGTTTAACGTATCATCGACAACGAGGCCATTCGAGACGTACAACAAGCTCGGATTAGGGAAAGGTGAAGAAAGCGGCCGCGACCTTTCGAGCGAACCATCCCGGCATTTACTTAAGCGATTTAAGGAAACCACGGGAAACCTAAATCAGGATAGCCGGACGTGGGATTGAACCGTCCTTCCACCGAATGCGAGTCCAGTGGGCCAACCGCTGCACTGCCTCGTTCGGTGGGCCAGACGAGGCAGGCCGCACTGGGTTCAAATGGTTCAAATGGTTCAAATGGCTCTGAGCACTATGGGACTTAACGTCTGAGGTCATCAGTCCCCTAGACTTGGAACTACTTAAACCTAACTAACCGAAGGACATCACACACATCCATATACGAGGCAGGATTCGAACCTGTGGCCGTAGCAGCAGCGCGGTTCCAGACTGAAGCGCCTAGAACCGCTCGGCCACAGCGGCCTGCCCGCACTGGATACTTACTTTTTTTGGTGCTTGCGCAACTGCTGATCGCGTGAGCAGAAGGCAGTTGTGTACCAGCCGGCAGCTACGCTCCCAGCCACAGACGTCTATCAACCACAAAGGTATTTTAACCGAAGTATAGTAAGTAGTATGTGTAGCAAGTTTGCTTGTAATTTTTCATTATCTTGTAAATCTGTCTCACACTATTCTCTACCCCATGCATGTCGATGGTATGCCACACCCACATTATACACTGACGTCCAAATTATAGCAACAAACGGAAATTTTGCAGGGTTGCGTTTATTTTGCGAAAAACAGTACAAACTGTTAATAGTAAAGTAGAAACCCTGTAAAGACAACAGAACGTAAACAACCGTAACATGTATAACGGTATTCTCTGTTTTTTCCATCTTAACGGATTTGCACTCACATTCCGACATCTGGTTAATGTGCTTAGTATACGGTGTGACCACCTCTGGCAACAATACAGGTCTGACAACGACGGCGCATGCTGTGAGTAATGTCATCAGTCTCAGGTTGAGGCAATAACGGCCGTTCTTCCTGCAGATGGTTGGTGGATACTGACGTGATGCAACTCGCCTCCCTAGCGCATCCCTGAGATGCTCTATGGGATTCAAATCGGGAGAGCGATTAGGTCACGCCCTGCGTACAATGTCTTCCGTTTCCAAGAAAATATCAACCACTACGTGGTCGAGGATTATCGTCCATCAGTACGAAGTCTGGGCCCACAGCACCTCGGTGTCGTCACTGTACCTGTAGCAGTGAAACTTTGCTGATTCGCCGGTACAATTTCATGAAGATGTGTTCGAGTGGTCAACGTAATCCCTGCCCACTCCATTAAGAATCCTTCTCGACATAGGTCTCTTTCCACAACATTTGGGTACCGAAATCGTTTTCCAAGTTGGCTCCGGAAGCGAATCCGTCGAGGATCACTCTACAGACCAAATCGGGACTCATCTAAGAAAAGAACATTGGTCCACTATTTGACGGTTCAGGTGGCATGTTAATGACTCCATCCTAGACGTTTCTTTCTGTGAAGACGCATTAGAGATACATATACAACAGGCGTCCGACAATAAAGGCCACTCTACCGAAGTCGTCTGTACACCTCGTGCTCGATACAACGTGTCCAATGGATGATGCGAGGTCAGATGCCAGTTGCCTTGCAGTGCTAAGGCGGTACCATCGTGCCCCTGAAGCCAAATAACGAACCTCTGTTTCTGACGTCACACATGGGCTGTCCTTCCCTGGTCTTCGGGATACAGTTTCGGTCTGTATAAACGGTCGCCACATCCGAGACACGACGGCGCTGTACACATTAAGCCATCGGCCCCTATCAGTTTGCGAGTGTCCTGCTTCCATCCTAGCTATGGCGTTCCACCGCAGATATACTGGTAGGCGTCTTCTCTGTGCCATAATGAACAGTCTGTGACTGTGTACACAACGATTGTGGATGTGGACCTACCTGGCAAACTCTACCGCTTTTGGTAGGTGCCCTGACGTTACCATTGGCGTCGTTGTCCTTTGTGGAGAATGCCATCTTCCGTGCAGAACACGATCGTATGGACATCTGTTGACAGTTTGTATTATTATATCGTGAGTTAGACACAAGACGGGGAAATAGAGGTTTGTTGCTTTAATGTTTGACTCAATCGTATTTTCCATATGGGAAGTAACACGTGCTGCATTATGAGTTAAAGTTATTACAGTCTTTATAGAAGTCCCACCTCCAACTCACACCATTACGGGTGCCCTGGGTGTCTCATCCGTATGGTCCTTTTTCAGACAGTAAACCATTCAAGCAATATAACAGCGGGATAGATGCGTCAAAATCACATTCATGTTTTCTTTCACAATAAATCAACGGTGGGAACTGAGTGAGTCAAAACGGAACATGGTTGTAGGCGCCCACAAGTTCGGGCATTCGTCAGACAGACTTCAACGGACAGATTTTCAGCCACGTTTCAGCGCATATAACGATAAACTATCTTACAGACGTCCATCTGTTGTAGAATCCAGAAACATGTTCTCACCGCAAATATTATGAGGTGTCTTTCGCAGATCCAAACCAAACAGTGTGATTTCCGCGAACGTCGATCATGCGAAGTCCGCCCGACCTGCACATATTTTCATATGACATCCTGAAATCACGGCATCGATGCAATCAGGTGGATGCTAGTAAATATACGTCGGAAGAGTCAAAAAAGGAACAAAAATCTCATGAAAAGTGTGTTTGAGCGGTAGCTTTCGCAAGCTCACAATCAAGAGAATAGAACAGGAGAAAAAACATAACTACAACTACTTCAAAAATGGCTCTGAGCACTGTGGGACTTAACAGCTGAGGCCATCACTCGCCTAGACTTAGAACTAATTAAACCTAAGTAACCTAAGGACATCGCACACAGGTACGATTCAAACCTGCGACCCTAGCAGCAGCGCGGTTCCGGACTGAAGCGCCTAGAACCGCTCGGCCACAGTGGTTGCCCAAAAAGTAAGCCTATGTGGTAAATGCGCCATTGACCGCCAATCACAAGCATGCAACACGTGACAATAACCGAGGTGCGCCAACACAATTTCCCACAAAAGGTAGAAGTAAGACACGCCTTGCGATTAACACCTATTAAGCAATAAATTTAATGCATAAATAATCGGGTGTGTATACAAGGTAAATAACTAACTAATTTCAGCAAACTTGAATGTCTTTGGCTCATTGCATAAGTGTAGGAAATATTTCAAAACCCTGCTCGCTGTTAAAAAGGCTAAGAAACGATGCTAGATAGTTGTCTCTCTAGATCTCTCCCGCAGCACTCTTCCAGAAACTTGCGGTAAGAATTTTACGTCACAGTACTCCGGCAGGCCAATCCAGATGCTGTTTCCATGAGTGCTAGTCTTGCAAGCGCCGTAGGAGAGTTTCTGTGAAATTTTGAAGGTAGGGGACGAGGTACTGGCGGAAGTAAAGCTGTGAGGACGGGTCGTTAGTCGTGAATGGCTAGCTCAGTCGGTAGAGCACTTGTCCGCGAAAGGCAATAGTCCCGACTTCGAGTCTCAGTTTTAATCCGCCAGGAACGTTCACACCAGCGCACACCCCAATGCAGAGCGAAAATTTCATTCTGGAAATATTCCCGATGCTGTGTCAAAACCATATCTCGCAATATCCTTTCTTCCAGGAGACTAGTTCTACAAGGTTCGCAGGAGAGCTTCCGTGAAGGTTGGAAGGTAGCAAACGAGGCACTAGTTTAAGTATAGCTCTAAGGACGGATTGCGAGGCGTGCTTGGATAGCTCCATCGGCAGAGCAATTTCCCGCGAAAGGCAAAGGTCCAGAGTTCGTGTCTCGCTCTGCTGAACAGTTTTAATCTGCCAGAAAGTTTCACGTAAGCGCATACTCCGCTCTAGGGCGAAAATTTCATGCTGGAACTGTTCCTGCTACTTATCATATCCTCTTTTTACAAGTGAAAAGTTGCACACATTGTCTTTAGAAATGAAAGGTTTCAGAGTACGCCTGGCTGACAAAGTCTCTCCAAGGAGCAGATAGAGCACAATAAACGGCTATCTCCAGCATCCGTCCTTCCCCCTAATTGAGAGCGACAACAGGGGCCAATACATTCTCTGCATGCTAAACCAACGAGGGCTGGAACAGTTCTTATGTTTAACTTCCCTTGTTGTTCTGCAGACAGCATAGCACCCAGTACATGCAATGGAATGTTTACGTGTGTCGAGGTGGAGGACATGGAAGAAAAGGAAGAAATCACTTACGCAGTCACTGTTGTTTTATTGCAACTGAAAATAAACTTGCGTTTCTGCAGAATTGGTTTGCAGACCAGACTGAAAGTACCCTGCATATGAAATGTGGCTATTTTGCATAATAACGTTTTGTAGAATGAGAAGGACGAGGCTTATTGCTTAGATACTGTTCAACACTACATTTTAATATCTATGCTACTGCCCATTAAAACTGCAAGACGCAGAAGAATAGAAAATAACAATAGTTTACTTATTGTGCGCATACCAGGTTAAATTTATAGGTGTTCCAGGATATAAAGGATGCGAAACTTAGTGCACAGATCTAACACCTCTGGCCGGAACCGTGGCTCTAACCCGCCGGGGCACTGAGTCCAAACGAGCCTGCACTATCCATTCCAGCCGGCCGCTGTGGCCGAGCGGTTCTAGGCGCTTCAGTCCGGAGCCGCGCTGCTGCTACGGTCGCAGTTTCGAATCCTGCATCGCGCATGGATATGTGTAATCTCATTAAGTTAGCTAGGTTTAAGAAATCCTAAATCTAGGGGACTGATGACCTCAGATGGTAAGTCCCATAGTGCTCAGAGACATTTGATTGAACTACCCATTCCCTGATGCTACAACTCTTTGCTAGAGTTGATCAATCGTAGTGACGGGCTGTTCTCTCGACAACGCATAGTCAGATGTTTGGAGTGGGCGAGAGATCTTGTAAACATGCTGACAAGGTGAACAGTCGAGCTCACCTTGTACCGTGGGAGTCAGGACAGCACATCAACATGCGGTCTTGGTCACCTACATCTACATGCCTGCTCTACAGTTCACACTGAAGTTCGTAGCAGAAGGTTGTTCGAACCACCTTGAGTCCGTTTTTCTACCGATCCACTCTCTAACAGCGCATGGGGGAAACTAACACTTAAATCTTTCTGTCCGAGCTCTGATTTCTCATGTTTTATTACGATTACCATTTCTCCCTATGTAATCTGGCGACGGTAAAATACTTTCGTATTCAGGAGATCGAAATTTCGTGAAAAGATATCACCACAACGAAAAAACCCTTTGTTTTAATGATTGCCACCCCAGTTCGTTTGTCACGTCCTAGACACTTCCTCCTCTGTTTCGCGATAATACAAAAATAAAAGTTGCAAAACAGCATTGCAGAGACCTCGAAGATAGGGCCCAGCCATTGGTTGCGTTGCGTCAGTCATGTTCCGGCCGCTAGCCAAACTAACCGCTTACACGACTCAGAAGTGATCGTGTTGATAGCCCAATAACATTCCATACCGTCACGCCAAGTTCGCTTCACAAGAAGACAGCTAAAGGCCTGCCTAATCCTTAGCCAGTACGAGCCTGTTCTCCTTGTCTAACGATGCCGTCGGTGGCGGAACGAATGCAGTCTGGCAACGGTCGCTATCCTAGGAGCCTCCACAAACGGCCAAGTCCATCGTGACGCCGCTCCAGTGTGCAGCGTTGGGTGCATTATCCTAGGCAAGGTTTTAGAGGTGTTTCTTTCATCTGTCCTTCCCGATAGCTGCGTGGACGCCGGCACGGTAGCTCAGCATGTTCGGTCAGAGAGCTGGTTGGCCCCTGTAATAAAAAAACTGAGTGGAAGGATCAGTAAACGAACTTTAACGGATGTCATGTTACGTCCGCAACGACCAAACACAAGGATCTATAACTAACAAAATTAAGGGGAAAAAAAGTGGTCAGCACGGCGGCCTGTTATGCCAAGGGGCCCCGGTTCGATTACCGGCTGTATCGGAGATCATTTTCCGCTCAGGGACTGGGTGTTGTGTTGTCCTCATTATCATTTCCTCATCGTCCGTGGAAGGCAATAGGAAACCACCTCTGGAATCACTTCCCTAGACGCTCATGCGGTGGACCTCTCTGACGAGGCTTCCACCATGACAAGACCTGCCGTAAGGCAGAACACAAAGGTTTTTTTTCCCTTCATCTGTAAGGCGAATATTGGGATTGTGCTTCACCACCTCATAACCAAAATAAAAAAATCACAAAAAACACAAAATTGTCCTTTTTTTCCTTATCTATAAACAAATGAAACCCAAACATAAATACCAGACCTTTGGCAGAAAGGAGCATAAGCTCCCATCAGCACACTCCCTCCCTTCACGAATCATAATTAAAAAAATAAAATCCTTTTGAGGGAGCACTTGTCTCTGCTGCCACGTCAAGGGAAGCTGTAACATGTTCGCTGTGCTAACTGTGGATGACGCTCCAGACGTGGCACTGTCCATTTGGGTACTTGGCTTTCTACAGATAAGTCCAGTTCCTGACTCAAGATACACGGCCGCAAGAACCGTATCTGTACTCTCGGGTCCTTGTCGCGTGGTGTCGTTGTGAAACTAGGTGGCGTTGAATATGGGTGCCCTGATCTCATCGATTCCATATGTGTACGACAGACATGCTATTTCCACCCAACGCGAACAGCTCTGTCACGGACGATAAATTGCAGTTTCGTTACCCCACCGCCCTGCCACTATCGGATTTCGATCCATGCTGGTAACCGTAAAGATAGTCTTTCGGGGAGTTGCAAGAATGTTTCGACTGCTACAACGAATCATATGATTCAAGAATGACCTACAGGCTTCGTTATATTATGAAAGGGATTCCACTTCTTAAACCACCATCCGATAACAAATTATGAACTGTAATGCGTAGCATACCCGTTGATTTTTAACTATTATTTTCATAACTGTTGTCGTTGACCTTCTACTTGCTCTGCATCTCTATTGTATATTATGGTTGATGTGATCCGTGCCTCTTGGGAAACAGGTACGGGAATTTGAGGCAGTGCAGGAGGCGTGTTCGTTCGATCATGAAAGTTTCTCGTATAAGCGATGCATAGATACACTGGCTAGTTCGTTTCCGTTATCCCTCCATGCAGCGCGAGTTTATGAGAGTAATGTTTTACGGTCTGTTTCATGAAGACGAAAAAATGTCTGTGTATGCATTTCGGGTCTCCGCCGTAGATATTTCGTGAAAACGTTAGGATAAAAATCATATCATTTTCGTATAGATATGTGCTTTAATTATCATCCCTTTAATGCAGTAGCTACAGAAAGTAGTATAATGGTTGCAGAAGAGGCAGATAACAGCTGGATTGGAGTTTAGCTACGGTATTTGATTCGGGTGTCATTGTGAAGAGCTTACGGAATACTGCTAGGACCCAAAGTTAGGTAATAAAAAATTGGCCACGCTAAACCAATTTATAACTATGCACAAAGCTAATTCGTAACAGTTACACGTATGCGGCTACACTGTTACGATTAAGTCACAGACAAAACAAATATTGCGCAACGGACACATACCGACGTGGTCTATCCGATGTGAGCTTAACTATAGTTGACGCTTTATTAGTCCCGTTGTTGTCAGAGATTCAAAAGTGCCGGTATTCTTTCACACAAGAAAGTTCGAACGACGTTCCACTTAAGGTCAATATCCCATCTTCATTTTCTTTTGTAGTATGTGGTATCTCCTATATATTGTAAATAATTGCCCAAAATTATATGGAGAACATTACTTTCGGCGTCTGCCATACTCCACTGAGTAATAATTGAGGACTGGGTTCGTTAGCAAATTATATATTCATCCATCACGTATTAAGTACACAAGAAAACATTATTGCATCGACGTTTATTTACTCATATATAACAAGAAGTGAAATGTCCTACAGGTGTCGAAAATGGAGTGGAAACAATTATTCATTCCGTCATCCGGCGTATTTTTAATTGGACTTTCAGTACCTCAGTACCGTGTACGAACTGAGTGAGCGTTTATCACTGCCTTATACAGCTTTCATGCTCCCTATAATTACGCCGGTCCCCCTGACATATCCGTCTCCATTTTTCAATGAGCGCACTTGAAGATTCTATGATGGAACACGACGACCACAAGCATGTGTTTCAAGCATGTCCTGAATACGTTCGATGGGGCTTATCTCCGTACTCACCGCTGGCCATTACATTATTTCAATGTCAAGACTTCGCAAACCATCCCTGGTGTTGCCCACCACATGGTCCCTGGCATTATCATGAATTGGAAGGAATTCGGCGCCGCCACCGTATGCAGTGGCCATCACATGGTCCAGCATGATTTGTTTGACGTTTGCTTGACAGTAAGGTGACCAAGAACAATTCTAGGTCCGTACAGCTGTCAATACTGATGCCTCCCCACACTATCACAAAACCTTGGCCGAAGCGGTCAATTTTCTGCACCACATTTTACAAGTACCGATCACCATGGTATATCCACACACGAGCACGAAGATTACCTTACGTCAGAGTAAATCTGGACTCATCTGTGGATAATACGTTTCGCCAGTGACGAACTTGCCAGTTGACATAGGAACGCCACAACTTAAGACGAGCTGCAAGATGTTGTCGTGTCAAGCGGAGTGCTCGAACAGGACGTCTGGGTGTTAAAGCTGTTTCTGTTAACCTATTGTTTACGATCGGATCGAACATAGCGGTTCTAGTGGTCCTTCTGAGAGCACCTTGCAGTGTTCTGCCTGTAGCCGTACGACACCGCAACGCACAGATGGTGAGATATTGGTTTTCGAGGGGGACTTAATGCGTCAGAGATCTTGTGCAACTCACCTTGTGTACTAAACTCTCTACTTATAGCGTGTTCACAACGTATGGATGACGTGTGGAGAGACATTGGCATTTGCAGGAACACAATGGAAAGTCGATCATTCTTTGATCAAAGAGATACACGTTGCAACTTTTGCTACAGTAATACGTTCCAATGGATGTGCCTGGTTGAGTATAACTTCCACAAACGACAGCTGCGTTCAGTGTGCCTAACTCGAGAAGACTGGTCACCGGTACTCACTTCCTTCTACGGGATCACCTGATACTGTAATCCGTAACACAGCTGATAGATGGCGAATCATTTTAATAGTTACAAACACTGAAAGTGGAAAGCTCAAGCTATGCTATAAGACCACAGCTACATACCAGACGTTATACATGCATTCCCATAATTCTTCTGAGCAGTGTATTCGTGCAAAGGAACGACTTTCAAAAAGATGTGCACAAGGAAGTAGAGCTAATACGGTTGATGTCCGCTGACGGATGTAGATATTACGTCCCGTCGAGGTAGAGTGTATTCATCGCGGGCTGAAGATAAAAGAAACACCAACAACAATAATTTACACCTAATTTTCTACACCGGAAACAGCCAGAATCGTCTTAGTGATAGACGCATATGAATGCAGAATGGTGTTCAAAGGGGTTCCTTACAATTCTTCGTAAATGAACTGTGAACAATTGTTTGATAGATGTTGAATGAGAACATGGACCACAAGTCATCTGTATGACTTTTATAGTGGTCAAGAAACAATGTTATTGCATTCAGTCGTTCATCAAATCGATCCTGGGGAGCCAAAGCATTGTCGCTCCCGCGCTGAGAACAATGCTTTTGTCATAAAGCAAACTTACCTCACTATTCAGTGTTACCCTGAGAGCTATTCAGAACTGCCATATCACTGTCAAAACTATTGGGCAGCGTACACCATGCCTCATACTTTGAAGATGATAGTCTTAATTGCATCTTCTTCTAGTTTTTGCCATGCCACTGTGGTGTGGTGTGGTGTGGTGTGGTGTATACACAAAGTAGAAACACTGCACCTATCACATGTGTTGTAATCCACTCTGTCCTACAGACACATTTTGACCCCAGCATTCAGTTCTGCAGTTCAGTACTCATGTTGACAGAGGTTGTAACCTCCGTGACTCAGTACTCGTTAAAGCCAGTGCTATAGTAAGTGAGCGGGATTCATCTTATGAGAAAGAATTTTCGCATAGATATCGACCGTGTTTACCTGAATGGTGGCAAATCAGACTTACATCCACTCTGTAATAACAATGATCCGTCAAGTAAGTTCGAAATGCAATCACACGCCAGGATGGATCAAAAGCAACCCAGAAGATGCTACCAATGTGATAATAATACGGTCGCCAGCCTAATTAGACATTAGCTGAATTTCTTCCCTGTACAAGTTGGTATATATTCATGCAAAACAACAAATTGTAACACTGCATAATATAGTAGAATTTTAGAACCAGAAAATCATTGAACTGATAGTTTCACGTTCTTTGCTGATATGGAAAACCATGAATACATAACACTACACTATAATGTTTGCAACAAAATTTTATACTGTCTATTAATCTGATTAAAATCGGGCATAGATTACCCTAGAAATTGTACTTTCATGCCACGCGCACAAAAATTTTGACTTTTATATTGACTTTAACTTTTGCTGGTCAAACCAATTTAGAACACTTCAGAATTCAAATAAATGAAGAGAGGGCGGGGGGGGGGGGGGGGGGGGGAGACCCTGAAACTGTTATGATCACTCTATTTAAAAAGATCATTACTGATTTCCAGTATATAAGTTACTACTATTTTTATGCCTCTTTAAATGCCTTTAAATCTGTCTCCAAATAATAAACTTCATTACTATATCAATACTAAAGTCATCTTTCGACTTTATTAGACCTTCGCTATTCATTTACTGGTGCATTAACAAAACATTTCCTTAAACACCATTCTAATGTAGCTAGTTCTGCAAATAATTATTATTAACAAAATTTTTAATTTTCATTTCGGCGCATTCGGATTGCACAACGTTTGGAAAGGACCCTGTCTAGGTTAGTTGTGAGGATAATTAAATGATGGAAAAGTTCTGGTAAAATTTAGGTTATTATTGCAGCAAACAAACACAGTTCACACTCTGATCCATACGAATACAGTACTTAAAGTTTCAATGTGCTAGTATCGATGCGGCGGTTGGCGGGCGGCAAGATGGCGAGGAACAGAGCACACATACAACTACAGTTATGGCTCTTGACGTATCGACACTTTAATTCTTCTTAGCGTCCCAATACTTTTCCTTTTAGTGCCCATGGAATTTTGCCATGCTGTGTGAGCGTTGGAACAGCATACCAGAGGCTCAGTGAAGCTATGTCTTCCAGGAGAGCCTTTTCGCTCCAGAAGGTGTTGCTCAAACCAGTGCCAAACTCCAGCTACTACTGGACCCGTTGTGCCGTGCAGTGCCCGCGTGCATTTTCCCGCGCTCGCCTGCCATCCACCTTTTACCGCTCCCTGAGAGACCGGATATTCACCCGAGGTTTTGCATTCTACATATTCTAACACATTGCCTTCGTATGGACCAGACGCACAGTTACAGTTTTAAACTTCTTACAACAGTTTCAATATTTGTTACGTTTCAATTCTATTACAATATTACTTGACATTTGACATAAACATTAATATTCACATTGAAACCTATTTACAGTGTTCTTAACGTAATGGCATGAAACAAAAAGAAATGAAATCAGAACATCAATTACGGAAGTTTATCGAAAAATCAGATGAAAAGAATTACTTACAGGTGCAATAGTACAGATTCGTTGTTGTTACAAGGTAACGATTCTCTTGATTATAAAAATAGTTTTCTTATATGTTTACTGTCCTGTGCAAATATCTCCTATGTGCTCTACATACTGTCCTGAACATTCATACGAATGCAGCAGGTACATCCTTCAAATCTGCAGCTTTTGTTATGCGTTCACCCACTGACAAGCGTTTGTAGGTACGTGAGCAGACAGAGGAGGTGTTGTTCATGCCAGGCTTTTCGTACTATTCCGTCGGATCGCTGTACTTGGCGCACGTGTTCTCGCAGACGTGGCAGGGGAGTTAACCCGCTAAGCCCAGCACGTGACCACGACACGTGACTTACCGGCTGCCAGAAGCGTTTCACGTGCGTTACGCAGAGCTGTGGCCGATTGCTGTAGCCGCTCCTTTGCTAGAAACCATCTTTTCTTGTCAGAGATTGATTCCTGGAACACCTTTGCTGGAGTATTTCTCAGAGGAAGGTAGCAAGCTTTACGTCGCCTGTCAGTCGAGAAGCGATATCTCTGTTTGTTTTTTCTTTCTATTTGGAAAACCTTTTTAATATATGGGAATCAGCTTTTGCTGTTTCCGATGTAACGGTATCTCATGCTCTGGCAGGAAGTACATCACGACGATAGACATGTCTTCAGTAGCGTCTAGCCATATTTGTTCGGGAAATTCTGTTGTCCTCATATTACCTGGTGTGCTTCACCAGGGAAAAATAGAACACCTTTTTCGTATCTATAACTCGGAGCCACTAATTTAAGGTAATATACTGTTACCAACTTCACAATACAACTGGCACGAATTTGGGAATTCTTTTAATGAGATGTAGTTTCCATACCTGTAACTTCTTCTTCTATATGATGAAACCTTTTTAAATCACTCTAGGCTATCTGTTTTATTACTAATAATAAGAATATTACATAATGGGCTTTGAAACTACTTGCAACTATTAACAGCATAATCTGTTACTCGTTAGTGCCACTTAGATGCTTCGATGTGTTATTAAATTTTCCTTAAATTAATTTTTTATATGCCGTTCCTAAAAGTGGTTTCTATACTAGTTGCAACGACACAGACCATACGGTGGCACTCGCCACTGCATGAGAAACAGCTCTTACATTTGACTAAAAGCTCTACGCCACACAAATTGTGAAGTTTTAAAATCATTACAATCCTGTCAAATAATAAAATTACTTACATTTGTTACTGCTGCTTAAAAAATAGGTAATTTTGGTATCGCTGTTCTAAAATGGTCTCATACGCTGGTTTCCCCAAAAGTAGTGTATTAAAATTAACAACTTACATCGTTAATAAAAACACAAAAAACACTCCTACACATAAACACAATGCAGCTCAGCAAATGGTTGACATGGTTCAAATGGCTCTGAGCACTATGGGACTCAACTTCTAAGGTCATCAGTCGCCTAGAACTTAGAACTACTTAAACCTAACTAACCTAAGGTTATCACACAGCTGTCGTACGTGCTCAGCAAATATCACGAGATTTTCTAACGATAAAAACAATTTCTCATGTTAATTAATTCATATAGAACATAAAATACGACTGAAATTGTCTGGAAACCTTCTATTTCACAAGTCTGTCTGATCATTTAACATCTGTATTGGCAGGTTTATCAGATGTTCGAATATCTCTTTCTCTCCCAAGATGTTCATGGTTTTTGCTTTATCTGCTCTGTGTAAAATTTTTGATGTTTTGTTTATGTCTAACCCATAGTGGCAATTATTTTCTCTGATGCTTACTGAACGGCTCCGTGTAAAATTTTTGATGTTTTGTTTATGTCTAACCCATAGTGGGTATTATTTTCTCTGATGCTTACTGAACGCGAATGGATTACTTTTCCTCTTAGTGACGTGTTCTTTAAACCGCGTGTTAAAATTTTTCTCCCGTTTGGCCAACGTAAAACTTCTCGAAATCTCCGCAATTTGTTTTCTAAATGCCGGTTCGCTTGATAGGTAGCTGTTTCTGCGTTTTGTGACGAATGCTGTTATTCGGAGTGTTGGCGTTATGGGAGCTAGCATGAACGTTCGAAACAAGACTGTGCTTAAACTGACACACAATATTTTTAGCGCAACGCAATCTGACTTTTAAAAATCCCTACGAAAGAATGGCCCTGACTAACATTAACCAATACCTTTCACAAATCACTTACCTCACAAAAATCTTTACTCGAACTGCTGCAATACAGCGAGCGCCACTACTGCCAGCTAAATAAAAGATTCAAACTACGGAAGGCACTAACTACTGATAGGTATAGTTAGCAAATGAAAGATTTTAATAGAGAACAAACAATGTATTTACCTTAATAGTCATAATATATATGGTAGTTCATGACATCCAGTCTTACAAATTACAAAACTCCGCCATCTCTCTCTCCACGTCCACCACTGCTGGCTGCTCACCTCCAACTGCGCAACGCTATGCGCTGTTAACAGCCAACAGCCCAACACTTCAATGGCAGACAACAATTCAAACCAGCCACAGACTGCACACGGCACAGCCAGTGATTTTCATACAGAGCGCTACGTGGCGGCGGCGTTACCAATAAAAAATCCTAAACAGCCTACTTACATAGCCCCCATGCTCCCCACAGAAAATTTACAAATTGTTTTGGGCAGTGACCAAAACAGATTTGAAAAATTTTATCATAATTACATTAACAAAGAAACGAAATGCACACACTTATCGATACAGTGTTGGTCAAAAGCTAAAATTTTCTCACAGTCCATAAAGACAGTCCTGATCGTTCATCACAGTAAAATAGCAGTGGTTTTGCTCAATGTCTGAGCAGTAAAAGAAAACGCACACGGAAGTAGTGGATTTCCATGCAGTCTTGAAGAAGTAGTGTTGTCCTTCCAACGGAAAGACAGTGCTGACTCTTGACACGCAGACAGGTAATGGGCCACAACAGAGCAAACCCACAGCAGAGTCAGTCGAAGTTTTGAAGAATATTGGTAGGTAGGTCAACACAGAGTAGACCCATTATAGTCATGGTAGAGATTACGGTATTGGTGGGCCACCAGAGGTGCAGACCCACTGCAGTCCTTGTAGAAATAATGGTATTGGTGAGTCATCAAAGGTGTAGACCCACTGTAGTCCTTGTATAGACAGCCAGCAGCCATCTGTTGCGACTGTGCAGGTGCACAATCACCATCGAAGAGTCTTGCTATATTCTCCGCAAGTCCATCAACCACCACTTGCCCACTCACAAAGTTTCTGTAACTGTCCTTAGAACCAGCAATGCTGTTATCCAGTCCCTTGCTGAATTATTAACACACGTGCAAACACTATAAGTCCCTACTTCTCACATAGTGTCCATATACTATGACCATCAGAAACATGTGCAGTGAAAAGTAACTCACAAGTTACTTAATTTGATGAACTGGTCTCGTTTACAATTTAATAACATAAGAATACAATAACTAAGGTACAAAATATATCATTAAAGAACATAATAGTACAGATAACATTTGCAGTAATACAGGCTTTATAAAAGAATTGAAATAACAAATACATCAGTGTTACATGAATTATGACATAAGTAAATACATAAAAGATCAGAATAACTTTTGAAACATCAATTTCACACATCAGCATTAGAACAAAACAGAGTAAACAATGTGTAAACATCTTTACGAAGTAAATAACATGTTATTAATGCAAATTATATTTGAGGATAACAGTATTCCTCATCATAGTGAATGTAGCTTAGTATTAGAAGAGAAAAAATTCTATGAAACAGTACACAGAGACAGGAAGAAAATAAATACACAAGGATACACAAACACATAGTGGGATAACACAAAAGGAAAGGACAGGGTTTGTTTTCAGTGTAAGATTTGGTACTGCAGTCCAACCCAAAACTTCATTCCATAGATTGTCCCTCTTATTTCAACATTTGCTCCAGCCAAAAAAAAAAAAAAAAGTATCCTATCCAAGCATGCTTTCTGTGTTCTGTTCACATCCTCTTTCAAAAATTAGTTTTTCTCCACTGTACACTAATTTTTTGGCCAAACCATTTTCTTATAGCTTCTCAATGCATTTCATCCAATTCCTCATAGTTAGTTTCTTATATAGTCTGCCCCCTCCTAAGTTAACTTAAACCTACTGAGCTCAGATGCTTAACTAAGGGACGAGGCAATGCAGCAGCACAAAACCATTGATACAAACAGCAATGAAAAAAATGGAAGTTGTCAAAGCAGGCAGCAATATTACAACTAATATAAGGCAATATAATTTATACCTAAACTTGACAAAGGTCAAGCAGAAAAAATAGTACACTGAAGACAACAATGCAGATAAGGGAAATGTATATTCACATCTTAATGTCTATATTATTAAAGTGGTGCACCACAAAACGAATTCTACAAAAGATATTACCAAGTAGTTGAAAAGAAAATTAAGTATGCAATAACTGTTATTAATTCCTTCTTATTGTTCTTTCCTTTCCAAGTGCTCCTTTTTCGATGAACGTGGATCATAAAATGATTATTTAATAGATCTGTTGACAGAAAGTGTTCACATTAGCAAATGCATTTAATTTTATTTTATAAAACGAATGCTGCAACACAGCTGGAAACCAGATATCAAATGAAATAAGCAACTATGAAAGGCAAAGCATAAAAATATCATTCAATAGTCATGTGACATTTCATAAGTTAGTAGAAATTCTCTGAACTATCGTAGAAAGACGCTTGTCATTATCAGGTGTGCAGATGTAAGTATCTTTCCAAGTAATAAGTGTGTCGTATTTGCAATGCTTTCTACAAAGGAATGTCAATAGCGAGGATAATGCCCTCTTTTTTTTTCTCCACCTAATGGCTTTCTTTTGTCAGCCGAAAACCTCTCAGCTGGGCGCCCAAAACGCATTACGTCAAGGTCACCACTTACCTTTCTTACTGAAATATTTACGACAGCAGTTTCCGCTACAGTGGCAGTCTCATATAAACAATTTCGCAGATCAAGAATTTGCGTTATTCATCTGTAGAAACAAAATCCTATTGATATAACAGTGTCCAAAAAAATTTTCGGCGGCATTGTAATACATTCACGCATTTACATACATTTCATGACTCTTAAAGTACGATTCTTGGTTTCCAACAACCTTTTTCACAAACCAGAGTCCCTAACCACTACTCATTATTCCTTACCTTATTACACATATACATGTTCGTCGACACTTCTTCAATATTTCATCATAATAGATACGTAGCACAACCAAATAACTCATATAGCATCAGCTTAAACATACCTCAGCAGCATAATTCACATCGTCGTCGTAATAATATCATAACACCTCAATGAAATCTCAAAAACGTCATAGCTTTTTGCAATAACCTAAAAAAAATTCTCTGCTCACCTCCAACTGCGCAACGCTACGCGCTGTTAACAGCCAACAGCCCAACATTACAATGGCAGACAACAATGCAAAGCAGCCACAGACTGCACACGGCACAGCCAGTGATTTTCATACAGAGCGCTACGTGGCGGCGGCGTTACCAATAAAAAAACCTAAACAGCCTACTTACACGTTGTTGCATGTATGTTGTATGTTAACCGGGGGCCTAGAAACGACGGAGAGGCTCCGTCCCCGCCGCAGCCGCAGTGGTCCACAAGTCGTCGACGACTACCGCAGTCCACTTCACACCACCGCCGCCCCACACCGAACCACTCTTTCAGGGTTACTGTGCTGTTCGCCCCCCCCCCCACCCCTCCTCCCCTCCCCCAAGGAACGTCTCACACCAAACGAATGTAACCCCTATGTCTGCGTGGTAGAGTAATGGTGGTGTACACGTACTTGGAGAACATGTTTGCGCAGCAATCTCTGACATACTGTAGCTGAGGCGGAATAAAAGGAACCAGGCCGCATTCGCCGTGGCAGATGGAAAACCGCCTAAACACCATCCACAGACTAGCCGGCTCACCGGACCTCGACACAAGTCCGCCGGGCGGATTCGTGCCGGGGACAAGGCGCTCATTCCTTCCCGGGAAGCCGTGCGTTAGACCGCATGACCAACCGGGCGGGCAGCATGAACGTTAGTCTTACGCAACATGTATGCTATTGTACCTGCAATCTTTCAGATGCATCGCGTGACGTTGTTTTTTTTATTTTCTTTCATTTACTTCTGTACCTAGCGTGATTTCAATTTTCAGCATTTTCTGATATATCCCGTTAATTTCTTCCATTCTCTGTCTGAGACTAAGAGCTATGCAACGCAATGATCTTATGAAATAGTGCATTTAAATGCCTTTTTTACTATGTGCGATCTCTGATTGTACATCTACATCTACATACACATAAATACTCCGCAAGTCACCGTATGGTGCGTGGCAGAGTCTACCCTGCTCCATTACTAGTCTTTTCCTTTCCCGTTCGACTGGCAAATAGAGAGATGGAAAATCGACTGTCTATATGCCTCCGTATGAGCCCTAATTTCTCTCGTCTTATCTTCATGGTCCTCACGCGAAATGTAAGTTGGCGCCAGCAGAATTGTTCAGCAGTCACATTCAAGTGCTGGTTCTCTAAATTTTTTCAACAGCGTTCCTCGAAGAGACCATCACCTTCCCTCCAAGGATTCTCATTTGAGTTCCGCAAGCATCACTGTTACACTCGCATGTGGTTCAAACCTACCGGTAACAAATCTAGCAGACCACTTTTGAATTGCTTTGATGTCTTACTTTAATCCTAGCTGATAAGGATCCCAAACGACATTGTTGACGATGTTAAAAGCTAGAAACTTTGGAAAAGTTTCTCAGCTTATTAGCCACTCATAAAGGCCATTCAACGAGAACAGTGATCAAATGTGTGCGTTGGACTTCGTGCAGTTTGAATGTAAACAATTTTTTCGAGACTCATTGAGTTGTGTGTGTGATTTACGCGTCTCTGGGTTTGCAGTCGAGTTAACGTTGTTATTTATTTGATACTTTATTTCGACGCATTCAGGTTACGAGGGCAGATTTCGTTGTCCGCTATTCGGATTACACCTAAACTGGAGTACATACAGCTAACAATGAAATCTGCCCTCGCCATATAACCGAGATAAACAGCAAAGCATCGGAATATCGTGTTAAAAATAACAACGGAAAATCGGTTGCAAGACAAGACATTCGGAAATACCGAGAAAACCTGAAAGGCCACAGCATTTACAGTTTTTTTCCGTCAAGTTTGGCGACAGACGAAATTGACTGCACAACTAATCTGAGTGATAACCAGAATTTTTTTGATATGCAAGCTTATATTATGTTACGTTGGACTTGGGTTTTACTGTTTCGTCAAAAGAATGTTAATAAGTTTGTTTCGTATGTACACTACTGGCCATTAAAATTGTTACACCAAGAAGAAATGCAGATGATAAACGGGTATTCATTGGACGAATATATTATGCTAGAACTGACATGTGATTACATTTTCACGTAGTTTACGTGCATACATCCTGAGAAATCAGTATCCAGAACAACCACCTCTGACCGTAATAACCGCCTTGATACGCCTGGGCATTGAGTCAAACAGAGCTTGGATGACGTGTACAGTTACAGCTGCCCATGCAGCTTCAACACGAGACCACAGTTCATCAAGAGTAGTGACTGGCGTATAGTGACGAGACGAGCCTGTTGCTCGGGCACCATTGACCAGACGTTTTCAATCGGTGAGAGATGTGGAGAATGTGCTGGCCAGAGCAGCAGTCGAACATTTTCTGTATCCAGAAAGACCCGTACAGGACCTGCAACATGCGGTCGTGCGTTATCCTGCTGAAATGTAGGGTTTCGCAGCGATCGAATGAAGGATTGAACCACGGGTCGTAGCACATCTGAAATGTACCGTCCACTGTTGAAAGTGCCGTCAATGCGAACAAGAGGTGACCGAGACGTGTAACCAATGGCACCCCATAGCATCACGCAGGTGATACGCCAGTATGGCGATGACGAATACACACTTCCAATGTGCGTTCACCGCGATGTCGCCAAACACGGATGCGACCGTCATGATGCTGTAAACATAACGTGGATTCATCCGAAAAAAAGACGTTTTGCCATTCGTGCACCCAGTTTCGTCGTAGAGTACACCGTCGCAGGTGCTCCTGTCTGTGATGCAGCGTCAAGGGTAACAGCAGCCATGGTCTCCGAGTTGATAGTGCATGCTGCTGCTAACGTCGCCGAACTGTTCGTACAGATGGTTGTTGTCTTGCAAACGTCCCCAACTGTTGACTCAGGGATCGAAACGTGGCTGCACGATCCTTTATAACCATGCTACTGCAAAACGTCGTCGAACTATCCGTGGAGATAGTGTTGTCTTGCAAACGTCCCCATCTGTTGACTCAGGCATCGAGACGTGGCTGTACCATCCGTTACAGCCATGCGGATAAGATGCCTGTCATCTCGACTGCTAGTTACACGAGGCCGTTGGGATCCTGCACGGCGTTCCGTATTACCCTCCTGAACCCACTGATTCCATATTCTGCTAACAGTCATTGGATCTCGACCAACGCGAGCGGCAATGTCGCGATGCGATAAACCGCAATAGCGATAGGCTACAATCCGACCTTTATCAAAGTCGGAAACGTGATGGTACTCATTTCTCCTCCTTACACGAGGCTTCACAACAACGTTTCACCAGGCAACGCCGGTCAACTGCTGTTTGAAATGTAACTTGGAAGCTTTCCTCATGTCAGCACGTTGTAGGTGACGCATCCGGCGCGGACCTTGTGTGAATGCTCTCAAAAGGTAATCATTTGCATATCACAGCATCTTCTTCCTGTCGGCTAAATTTCGCGTCTGTAGTACGTCATGTTCTTGTTGTAGCAATTTTAATGGCCAGTAGTGTATTTCTTACGAAAAGATACACTACGTAAATGCTATGTCCTCTGAAGCTGGCTTTGGCTCAAAGAGCATAGGAGAACCCAGGCTCTCAGATGAAGCCGCCGTGGCTTGTTTGACGCGCCCATCATCTCGTGATTACAAACTTCGCTACTGCAGATGTAATGCCTGCACTCCCGCCGACGGAAGGAGATAAATGTTGCAGACGCCTCGAGAGCGAAGCGAAGTGGGCGCTCTTTCTTCCCTTCATTTTTGCGCCTTTGTTTTACCGTCTGGAGTTTATCTCGCCCGTGAGCAGCGTGCGCCAGTGATGGATGAGGCGGCGTCGCGTCTCGGTATACGTCACCCACTCTCCCGCACCATCACACCGCGAGTTCCATTAGCCGGGGTCGCCTCCACGTCTGCAGTACAGTGCCTTTGTCTGACCTACGCCACGCTGCAGTAACTCGTCCTACAGTGGAAGCTTGCGTTGGCTTACACTGAGGGATCCCTCATCAGTCCCCAAGCACTTTTCTTCGCTGGAAAAATGTCCCAGCTGCCGCCAACAGTAATGCGCGTGTGATCCGATAGTGGTGAAGTGAATCACAGCAAAGTAGAGTCTACATCTACATCTACATCTACATGACCTCTCTGCAATTCACATTTAAGTACTTGGCAGAGGGTTCATCGAACCACAATCACACTATCTCTCTACCATTCCACTCCCTAACAGCGGGCGGGAAAAACGAACGCCTAAACCTTTCTGTTCGATCTCTGATTTCTCGTATTTTATTTTGCTGATCATTCCTACCTATGTAGGCTGGACTCAACAAAATATTTTCACCTTCGGAAGAGAACCTTGGTGACTGAAATTTCGTAAAAAGATCTCGCCGCGACGAAAAACGTCTTTGCTTTAATGACTTCCATCCCAACTCGCGTATTATATCTGCCACACTCTCTCCCCTATTACGTGATAATACAAAACGAGCTGATCTTTTTTGCACCCTTTCGATGTCCTCCGTCAATCCCACCTGGTAAGGATCCCACACCGCGCAGCAATATTCTAACAGAGGACGAACGAGTGTAGTGTAAGCTGTCTCTTTAGTGGACTTGTTGCATCTTCTAAGTGTCCTGGCAATGAAACGCAACCTTTGGCTCGCCTTCCCCACCATATTATCTTTGTGGTCTTTCCAACTGAAGTTGTTCGTAATTTCAACACCCAGGTACTTAGTTGAAATGACAGCCTTGAGAATTGTACTATTTATCGGGTAATCGAATTCCAACTGATTCTTTTGGAACTCATGTGGATCACCTCACACTTTTCGTTATTTAGCGTCAACTGCCACCTGACACACCATACAGCAATCTTTTCTAAATCGCTTTGCAACTGATACTGGTTTTCGGATGACCTTACTAGACGGTAAATTACGGCATCATTTGCGAACAACCTAAGAGAACTGCTCAGATTGTCACCCAGGTCATTTATATAGATCAGGAACAGCAGAGGTCCCAGGACGCTTCCCTGGGGAACACCTGATATCACTTCAGTTTTACTCGATGATTTGCCGTCTATTACTACGAACTGCGACCTTCCTGACAGGAAATCAAGAATCCAGTCGCACAACTGAGACGATACCCCATAGGCCCGCAGCTCGATTAGGAGTCGCTTGTGAGGAACGGTGTCAAAATCTTTCCGGAAATCTAGAAATACGGAATCAACTTGAGATACCCTGTCGATAGCGGCCATTACTTCATGCGAATGAAGAGCTAGCTGCGTTGCACAAGAGCGATGTTTTCTGAAACCATGCATATTACGTATCAATAGATCGTTTCCTTCGAGGTGATTCATAATGTTTGAATGCAGTATATGCTCCAAAACCCGACTGCAATCCGACGTCAATGATATAGGTCTGTAGTTATATGTATTACTCCTACTACCCTTCTTAAACACTGGTGCGACCTGCGCAATTTTCCAATCTGTAGGTACAGATCTATAGGTGAGCGAGCGGTTGTACACTCCTGGAAATGGAAAAAAGAGCACATTGACACCGGTGTGTCAGACCCACCATACTTGCTCCGGACACTGCGAGAGGGCTGTACAAGCAATGATCACACGCACGGCACAGCGGACACATCAGGAACCGCGGTGTTGGCCGTCAAATGGCGCTGGCTGCGCAGCATTTGTGCACCGCCGCCGTCAGTGTCAGCCAGTTTGCCGTGGCATACGGAGCTCCATCGCAGTCTTTAACACTTGTAGCATGCCGCGACAGCGTGGACGTGAACCGTATGTGCAGTTGAAGGACTTAGAGCGAGGGCGTATAGTGGGCATGCGGGAGGCCGGGTGGACGTACCGCCGAATTGCTCAACACGTGGGGCGTGAGGTCTCCACAGTACATCGATGTTGTCGCCAGTGGTCGGCGGAAGGTGCACGTGCCCGTCGACCTGGGACCGGACCGCAGCGACTCACGGATGCACGCCAAGACCGTAGGATCCTACGCAGTGCCGTAGGGGACCGCACCGTCACTTCCCAGCAAAGTAGGGACACTGTTGCTCCTGGGGTATCGGCGAGGACCATTCGCAACCGTCTCCATGAAGCTGGGCTACGGTCCCGCACACCGTTAGGCCGTCTCCCTCTCACGCCCCAACATCGTGCAGCCAGCCTCCAGTGGTGTCGCGACAGGCGTGAATGGAGGGACGAATGGAGACGTGTCGTCTTCAGCGATGAGAGTCGCTTCTGCCTTGGTGCCAATGATGGTCGTATGCGTGTTTGGCGCCGTGCAGGTGAGCGCCACAATCAGGACTGCATACGACCGAAGCACACAGGGCCAACACCCGGCATCATGGTGTGGGGAGCGATCTCCTACACTGGCCGTACACCTCTGGTGATCGTCGAGGGGACACTGAATAGTGCACGGTACATCCAAACCGTCATTGAACCCATCGTTCTACCATTCCTAGACCGGCAAGGGAACTTGCTGTTCCAACAGGACAATACACGTCCGCATGTATCCCATGCCACCCAACGTGCTCTAGAAGGTGTAAGTCAACTACCCTGGCCAGCAAAATCTCCGGATCTGTCCCCCATTGAGCATGTTTGGGACTGGATGAAGCGTCGTCTCACGCGGTCTGCACGTCCAGCACGAACGCTGGTCCAACTGAGGCGCCAGGTGGAAATGGCATGGCAAGCCGTTCCACAGGACTACATCCAGAATCTCTACGATCGTCTCCATGGGAGAATAGCAGCCTGCATTGCTGCGAAAGGTGGATATACACTGTACTAGTGCCGACATTGTGCATGCTCTATTGCCTGCGTTTATGTGCCTGTGGTTCTGTCAGTGTGATCATGTGAAGTATCTGACCCCAGGTATGTGTCAATAAAGTTTCCCCTTCCTGGGACAATGAATTCACGGTGTTCTTATTTCAATTTCCAGGAGTGTATATGAGTGCTAAGTAGAGAGTCCGCACAGAATAACGTGGCGGGTAGATGCGCTGAAGGCAAGGCACGCGTGGTCACAATGGTATGGGGTAGGCGCCGTAGGGGAAATGCCGAAAGCTGGAGGGGAAGTACCGATCTAAACTGAAGCCTGAGCTCACATTTTTGGTAAGTATTAACTGTAGCCCCTCCACACCCACACTTGTATGATGACCATTCAAAGACATCTACTGACATGTCCGCTTTGGTTAGTATAGAAAGAATTCTGATGAAAATGCAACAAAAGCAGTGATTTATTTTCGCCTGACTTGTTAACCATTTGTAACTTTCAGAGAAGCGAAATGAGTGGTGAATTTTGAGAACAACAGACATTTCTCTTGTTGTCGTGTTAAAATTCGCTTCCGTGGCCGAGCGGTTCTAGGCGCTTCAGTCCGGAACCGTGCTGCTGCTACGGTCGCAGGTTCGAATCCTGCCTCGGGCTTGGATGTGTGTGATGTTCGTAGGTTGGTTACGTTTAAGTTGTTCTAAGTCTAGGGGACTGATGACCTCAGATGTTAAGTCCCATAATATTTAGAGCCATTTGCAAAATTTTTTGAAAATTCTCTTCTTTCCCCAAGACACAGCTGGGTTTACAGAATACCACCTAACTAACATGTTGAGCAGACGCAATTGCGAAAGAATTTAGACACTGTGGTTTATTAAGTTCATTTTGCGCAGTGTCATACT
Organism: Schistocerca gregaria; assembly: GCF_023897955.1. Taxonomy (NCBI): domain Eukaryota; kingdom Metazoa; phylum Arthropoda; class Insecta; order Orthoptera; family Acrididae; genus Schistocerca; species Schistocerca gregaria. The sequence continues at coordinate 704,629,082 of NC_064921.1, forward strand.
TAAATGGAAATATAATAACTGTGACTATTAACGAAATGTGGGCAAGCTACCACGAAGCTGACATATAAAGCAAAAATGAAATTCTTTTAGCAAACAGTTTCTGTAAAATCGTTTTAGAAAAAATGCAGAGCGTGCGTCTCGATTCTGTCAGCTAGACGCGTCGTGTCCGCAGCTCGTGATCTAGTGGCTAGCGTTGCTGCTTCTGGATCACAGGGTCCCGGGATCGATTCTCGGACGGGTTGGGGATTTTCTCTGCCCGGGGGCTGGGTTTTTGTGTTATCCTCATCATTTCATTATCATTCGTTATGGCGAGATTGGACTGTGTAAATATTGGAACTTTGTACGGGCGCTGACAATCGCACAGTTAAGCACCCCACAAACCAAACATCATCATCATCATCATCATCATCATCGACGCGTCGCTACCAACCTAAAGTGGGCGAACTATGCCAGCCTTCCCTTTCCAACTAACACATGAACTCGCCCAGGACTTAGGACGAAAATTGGTCACAGCGCATCAGCTATCGTACCCTGCGTAGGCTGTGGTACCGGTTACAACAGTGATAATAACAATTAAAGTAATACTGACGTGTACTACTGTGCGGAAGCATGCAATGTGGAAAACTATGGTTCCTAATCTGATCCAGCTGCAGGATTGGTCCACTAGCGTTTAACAAGTGTTAGTAGTGATTGCACTACCATTAGTGTTACTAGTTGTGTGATGGGTCAAGAAAAGACAGTTGTGGTGTAAAGTACAATCGATGTCAAGTCAGCAGAGTCTTAGGTAAAGGTGCAATGTAAAGAAGACAAAATTAGCTGGAGTAGTGGCTGTGGTAGTAGTAGCAGCAGTAGCCATCCTACTACTTTGAAAGCTTCTTGAATTGTGTAGAACGACTTGGCTTTGGGTTCCTGGATTTTCCAGTCACAGTATCTTGTTCCAGTTTGGCTCTAGTGGACTTTGAATCGACACAGGCTGTTTTAAGTATTGTACTGTGATTCAGTAGTGAATAAATCAGATTTTTCATAAAGTCTTGAGTGACGGCGAGGACTTTGGTTACTGCTTCAACTGGACTCGAACACTGCGCTCTGCTTGTAGCCCTCAGTGACACCACGGACACAGCATTACTGTGAAATTGTAACAAATGCAACTGCATCAACAGACGGCGTGAGGTGAACAGCTACGAATAACGTGACGAGCAATCTTAGAGCTGCTAATACGGCGAATTGCCTTTCCACTGCAGCACCTGCTACCATTCCAACCTGCACTCCATGGACATGTAATATAACAGATGTTATTATTCCACGTTTCAGTCTTTTAGCTAATAATCCCATACTGCTCTCTGTCCTTCGTAAACAAGATCACATTGTAGAAGTTGAGCTTTTGCTGATATTTCTAACCTGCTGTCTTCCAACTATGAACGAAAGCAGTCCATATAGGTCAGTTCCCCTTTATAAATCCGTGACACAGTCAATAATTGTGAATATTTTTTACTGAAGATTTTTATTTTCCAAGTTTACTAATAGAAGCAACTGCTTTGGTGCGCAGTCTGAAGCATTATTGTATGTCTTTTTCACTGACATAAATTATTCATTTATTAAGTAAAAGGACTGACGTAAATTAAATGGTTCAAATGGCTCTGAGCACTATAGGACTTAACATCTGAGGTCATCAGTCCCCTAGACTTAGAACTAGAACCGCTCGGTCACAGCGGCCGGCCCGATGTCAAGCCAGCTGAGTCGTAGGTAATGTTGCAATGTGAAAAAGACAAAAGTACCTGGAGTAGGACATCACACACATCCACGCCCGAGGCAGGATTCGGAACTGCGACCGTTGGAGCAGCGCGGTTCCATATTGGAGCGCATAGAACCTCTAGGCCACAGCGACCGGCGACTTAAATTGAACAGTCGCCAGAAAATACTCTACGCTACACACTAACATGAAGCGATTATGTGCTCGGAGTTTTCCGGACTTACGTAGTACAGCGCTTGAATCATTGGCTATATTGCTCTCTAAGAGACCCTCATGCAGTCGTGGCGTATCCTGCAAATGTCGCTTCTTCAGAAGTGTCAACTATTCATCTCTTCACCATCATATTGATTCGTAGATTACAAGGTATATTCCTTTCAGTATTTACATACAGCCAGTTGATGAGTATTTTGGTTATATGGTGCTACAGATAAGCAGCAAACACATGTGTAGCCGCGCGGAGTGGCCGCATGGTTTGAGGCGTCATGTCACGGACTGCGCAGCCACTCCCGCCGGAGGTTCGAGTCCTCCCTCGAGCATGGGTGTGTGTTTTGTTCTTAGCATAAGTTAGTTGAAGTAGTGTGTAAGTCTAGGGGCTGATGACCTAAGCAGTTTGGTCCCTTAGGAATTCACACACATTTCGACATTTGAAAAACATGTGTTTAATGGCAACCGCACATGTATAGCGGATCGATGTGTGGGGCACAGAAATACGTAACAGAAAACAGCATTCACACTAGCTTTCAGCTCTCTTTCTAGCAATAGTAGACACAGTCACACACATAATCACGCTGTCATCCAAACGCGTATTCCCCGTGGCCACGGAAAGGGTCTTTCGAATGTGCATTTGAGGTCTCTGTGGTTGTGTGTGTGAAACTGTGTACTATTCCTAAAAAAACGAGCTAGTGCTCGAAAGATCGTGTGAATAGAATGAAATTTTCACTCTACAGCGGAGTGTGCGCTGATAAGAAACTTTCTGGCAGATTAAAACTATGTGCCAGACCAAGACTCGAACTCGGGACCGTTGCTTTTCGCGGGCAAGTGCTCTACCACGTGTGAATACTCTGTTATGTGTTTTTGTGCTTCAAATATCAATACGCTGTACGTGAGCGTTTGCCTTTCCTTAATTTTACATATTGCTCCACCCAGGAATTTCCATTACTTTTATAAAAATACTTATTTGGTGTTTCTAATTGATATCCTGACTATTTTCATCGTACGTTTTTCTGTCTTGTTGCAGGTAAGCCAGTTGAGGATGGTGATGGTGGAAGTCGTTCTGCAGAAGCTGACGTTGCAGTACTTGAGTGAAGTATCTCCATCGTGAAGATGAAAATCTATGATCGTCATTTTACGGAAGATATTTTTTTGTATGGATGTTCAAAATTATTATCGTGAGTGAATGCTCATTAACACTATCTTCGATCACTGTGGTGCCCACTGTGGAAAGTACTTTTTAATTTACTACTTGTTTCAGACGTCTTCTCGTTGGTAGAAGAGTGATAGCTCATGTGTTAATACTCATTAAATGAAGATAAATTAGGGACTGGAGATTCATTCGAAAAAATAGATCTCCATGAGTGTTCATTTCGGAAGGCAGGCCTGAACTGGTTACCATCCAGTGTATCTTTCTTCTCATTGGACGAAGTCTGGGAAGGTATAAAACTGATTTAATTAATAATGGTTGTGTTGAAGATTCTCCAGCATGATGGAGGGAGAGGCAGCGACGAGCATCCAGCATGATGTGGATCAAATATTCGAAACATAATCTGAGCAGTTCTCTTAGGTTGTTCGCAGATGATGCTGTATTTTACCGTCTAGTAAGGCCATCCGAAGACCAGTATCAGTTGCAAAGCGATTTAGAAAAGACTGCTGTATGGTGTGGCAGGTGGCAGTTGACGCTAAATAACGAAACGTGTGGGGTGATCCACATGAGTTCCAAAAGAAATCCATTGGAATTCGATTACTCGATAAATAGTACAATTCTCAAGGCTGTCAATGCAACTAAGTACCTAGGTGTTAAAAATTACGAACAACTTCAGTTGGAAAGACCACATAGATAATATTGTGGGGAAGGCGAGCGAAAGGTTGCGTTTCATTGCCAGGACACTTAGAAGATGCAACAAGTCCACTAAAGAGACAGCTTACACTACACTCGTTCGTCCTCTGTTAGCATATTGCTGCGCGCTGTGGGATCCTTACCAGGTGGGATTGACGGAGGACATCGAAAGGGTGCAAAAAAGGTCAGCTCGTTTTGTATTATCACGTAATAGGGTAGAGAGTGTGGCAGACATGATACGCGAGTTGGGATGGAAGTCATTAAAGCAAAGACGTTTTTCGTCGCGGCGAGATCTTTTTACGAAATTTCAGTCACCAACTTTCTCTTCCGAATGCGAAAATATTTTGTTGAGCCCAGCCTACATAGGTAGGAATGATCATCAAAATAAAATAAGAGAAATCAGAGCTCGAACAGAAAGGTTTAGGTGTTCGTTTTTCCCACGCGTTGTTCGGGAGTGGAATGGTAGGGAGATAGCATGATTGTTGTTCGATGAACCCTCTGCCAAGCACTTAAATGTGAATTGCAGAGTAATCATGTAGATGTAGATGTAGAAACATATTTTATATAACTAAATTAACTGCATTCTTCAGATATTACGAATACCAGTGTAGGCGTACTCGCTACATAAACTCCAATTAGAACGTGATAACTTTGAAATGTGGCCCTGGAATCACATATTGGTAAATCTGTTGGGTCTTAAACCCTACTGAACCGTATTATCTTCGGCCCTGTGCGGTAGTTACAATACTTAACAATCAATATGATTTCATCTATGTTTAACCTTGTAGGACTCTGTGGCTGTTATGCAATTAAGAAGTGTTTATGGAGAATTCAACAAGTCACAAACATGCTGTTGCGTTCTCCATCAACAACTGACTGACGTACATACCAGCTGCCAAAAGAATGGGAAAAATACTTGCAGATGTGTTACAACGCCACACACGAAAATTTTGTTAAATATTGGACTTCAGTCATCACTCAAAGCAGAAATGTATTAATGACATGGGAACAATACAGGGTGTAATAAAACGGTATGGCCAAATTTTTGGGAAACGTTCCTCAAACATAGAGAAAAAAAATACCTTATATGGACATGGACCCAGAAACACTTTATTTCCATGATACACTCAATCTATTCATTTCTCCGTGATCACATTAGTCATGGTAATTACACAGAAACAGAACTTACCAGCTTACATGAAACGCTTTATTACGTTAAAATACCGTCTTAGGGAGTATGGGATGTTTTAGCCTACTATTCGAAATTGGGGGTGTTCTAGAAGAGCAAGGATACATCATCTGGAGGAGGAACTTCATCGTGCAGCAGAATACAACACTAGAAGAGAGTTAGCTGCAGTAAGTTACATCTGGAAAGCATATACGGACAAGTCGAGAATCCTCACGAAATTACGCCATCACGAGATGAATAAACACGTTCTTCCATCGTTTGGGCCGGCACTGTTGGTGGTTATCTGTTAGGTCCTCATCTTCTTCCACCCAGGCTCAACGACGAAACTGTCATGCTCTTTTAAGGAATAATCTACCTGTTTCGTGAAAACATGTGGCTTTACGAATGCGACAAAACCTTTATTTCGTGCACGATGGAAATTCACCTATTTCAGTGTGAATGTTCGTAGGTTTCCAGGTAACAGAGTCCGTGGTAGATGAACAGGTAAAGGTGGACCTGTTCATTGGTCTCCATGCTCTCCGGACCTAAACCGACTCAGCAAATCAGGACTCACTGGGACTGTGGGTTGATGCATGTATTCTTGCTAACGGAGAGCATTTTCAGCATTTCATTTAGGAAAGCGTTTCATATAGTGCTGATACGTTCTTTTCCTGCGTGTCTCCCATAATTAATGTGTTGAAGAGTTGTAGAAACTGATCTCTAACATTGGAAATAAATCGCTTCCGGACCCGTGACCCTTCAACATATACACACCTGGAAATTGAAATAAGAACACCGTAAATTCATTGTCCCAGGAAGGGGAAACTTTATTGACACATTCCTGGGGTCAGATACATCACATGATCACACTGACAGAATCACAGGCACATAGCACAGGCAACAGTGCATGCACAATGTCGGCACTAGTACAGTGTATATCCACCTTTCCCAGCAATGCAGGCTGCTATTCTCACATGGAGACGATCGTTGAGATGCTGGATGTAGCCCTGTGGAACGGCTTGCCATGCCGTTTCCACCTGGCGCCTCAGTTGGACCAGCGTTCGTGCTGGACGTGCAGACCGCGTGAGACGACGCTTCATCCAGTCCCAAACATGCTCAATGTGGGACAGATCCGGAGATCTTGCTGGCCAGGATAGTTGACTTACACCTTCTAGAGCACGTTGGGTGGCACGGGATACATGCGGACGTGCATTGTCACGTTGGAACAGCATGTTCCCTTGCCGGTCTAGGAATGGTAGAACGATGGGTTCGATGACGGTTTGGATGTACCGTGCACTATTCAGTGTCCCCTCGACGATCACCAGAGGTGTACTGCCAGTGTAGGAGATCGCTCCCCACACCATGATGCCAGGTGTTGGCCCTGTGTGCTTCGGTCGTATGCAGTCCTGATTGTGGCGACAACATCGATGTACTGTGGAGACCTCACGCCCCACGTGTTGAGCAATTCGGCGGTACGTCCACCCGGCCTCCCGCACGCCCACTATACGCCCTCGCTCAAAGTCCGTCAACTGCACATACGGTTCACGTCCACGCTCTCGCGACATGCTACCAGTGTTAAAGACTGCGATGGAGCTCCGTATGCCACGGCAAACTGGCTGACACTGACGGCGGTGGTGCACAAATACTGCGCAGCTAGCGCCATTCGACGGCCAACACCGCGGTTCCTGGTGTGTCCGCTGTGCCGTCCGTGTGATCATTTCTCGTACAGCCCTCTCACAGTGTCCGGAGCAAGTATGGTGGGTGTGACACACCAGTGTCAATGTGTTCTTTTTTCCATTTCCAGGAGTGTATATTATTCCTCTGCGGGTTAGGAATGTTTTCTGAAAGATTGTGAATAACTTTTTGCTACATCTTGGATAATACTTTCCCCATACTCTGAGACATTTGTCTTTTTCTTGTCATTAATCACCCGATCCATTATCACGTAACTAGAAAACTTATTCAGGCTTTTTGGTGTCAGGTTACAGTACGGCGTACCTTTGTGCGACGTAAGCGATTAACAAGGTTCCTTACCATTTAATGACTTGCATAGCTCGCGTTTTTCTTTTTCTCTCTGTCATTTTCTCTAATTCCTGCATGGGCAATGTAGTAAAGAAGTCTGTGTCTGGGGTCGTGGATAACAGGTAACAAAACTCGATTCTAGTAAAAGCACGCGCTGCGGTTTTGGGTGAAACTGTGAGGGCTGCATCAGTACACACAGTGTGCAGTCGTGTCCGCACGATCATTTTGGTTTGTAGGTGTACTTCATGAACAACACCGTGGAGCGCGATTGAAGTATGCAGGGCAATACCCACAATGGTACCTGTAGGAATGAGGCCATGTTCTCTTTACTTACGAGAGCAGGATTCGTGTACCACATGATGATCATCGTAAGAGAGTGCGGGGACAGCCAGGTATCACTGCACATACCAGGTATACAGTCCTACGGATTCACTACGGAGGTGGGACAGTGATGTTCTGGGCCAGTATCATGTACGGATGTCGGACGTCTCTGAACATTATGCAGACTCCTTCGACGGCTGGGTAGTGTCGGAACAGAATCCTCCAACCATTTGTCTTTCCCCACAGTCAATATTTCAGCGAAGCACGAACATACGACACACACCTCCTGAAAATATGCCATCAGAGGCAGGCTCAGCCGAATGGAATGACCTGCAATGCCTGTAGCGTGGGACAAGTTTGAGTAGTAACGTCTGGACCACGTTCTAGGCAGAAAATCAGAGAACTTACAAGCACGTTATAGTGCACGAGGTAGAGATGAATGGTACTGAATCTTACTCAGGAGGAGATGTTTATTTTACAGATACACAAGAACGTGCAATTTTGAACAGGATGTCTTCTTGTGGTTCTTGTTTTGTTTTAATTCCCACTGAAATGATCACTGTTTACTGTTGCGTACCTCGATCGGTAGTAACGGAACCCTTATAGAGTCACTCTGTCGTACACGCGGCCGTCCGCCAGTCTGTCCGTTAGTCTGATTCACCTTTTTGACGCTCCGTACCTGAGTCAGTAAAAACTGGACCATTATATGATCACTGTTGTACCTCTGGCCATCCACCTGTCTGTCTGCTGTCCTTCTGTCTCTCTATTCATCTTTTTAGTGTTCCGTACCTGAGTCGGTGAAAATTGAACCCTTATAAGATCTCTTTGTTGTCCACTCGTCCGTCCGCCCGCACGTCTTTCGGTTTTTTCCACTTTTTATTGTTGCGTACCTCGATTGGTAGTAACGGAACCCTTATAGAGTCCCTCTGTCGTACCCGCGGCCGTCCGCCAGTCTGTCCGTCAGTCTGATTCACCTTTTTGATGTTCCGTAACTGAGTCAGTAAAAACTGGACCCTTATAGGATCACTGTTGTACCTCTGGCCACCCACCTGTCTGTCTGCTGTCCTTCTGTCTCTCTATTCATCTTTTTAGTGTTCCGTACCTGAGTCGGTGAAAATTGAACCCTTATAAGATCTCTTTGTTGTCCACTCGTCCGTCCGTCCGCACGTCTGTCGGTTTTTTCCACTTTTTATTGTTGCGTACCTCGATCGGTAGTAACGGAACCCTTATAGAGTCACTCTGTTGTACCCGCGGCCGTCCGCCAGTCTGTCCGTCAGTCTGATTCACCTTTTTGATGTTCCGTACCTGAGTCAGTAAAAACTGGACCCTTATAGGATCACTGTTGTACCTCTGGCCATCCACCTGTCTGTCTGCTGTCCTTCTGTCTCTCTATTCATCTTTTTAGTGTTCCGTACCTGAGTCGGTGAAAATTGAACCCTTATAAGATCTCTTTGTTGTCCACTCGTCCGTCCGCCCGCACGTCTGTCGGTTTTTTCCACTTTTTATTGTTGCGTACCTCGATCGGTAGTAACGGAACCCTTATAGAGTCTCTCTGTCGTACCCGCGGCCGTCCGCCAGTCTGTCCGTCAGTCTGATTCACCTTTTTGATGTTCCGTACCTGAGTCAGTAAAAACTGGACCCTTATAGGATCACTGTTGTACCTCTGGCCATCCACCTGTCTGTCTGCTGTCCTTCTGTCTCTCTATTCATCTTTTTAGTGTTCCGTACCTGAGTCGGTGAAAATTGAACCCTTATAAGATCTCTTTGTTGTCCACTCGTCCGTCCGCCCGCACGTCTGTCGGTTTTTTCCACTTTTTATTGTTGCGTACCTCGATCGGTAGTAACGGAACCCTTATAGAGTCCCTCTGTCGTACCCGCGGCCGTCCGCCAGTCTGTCCGTCAGTCTGATTCACCTTTTTGATGTTCCGTACCTGAGTCAGTAAAAACTGGACCTTTATAGGATCACTGTTGTACCTCTGGCCATCCACCTGTCTGTCTGCTGTCCTTCTGTCTCTCTATTCATCTCTTTAGTGTTCCGTACCTGAGTCGGTGAAAACTGAACCCATATAAGATCTCTTTGTTGTCCACTCGTCCGTCAGCCCGCACGTCTGTCGGTTTTATCCACATTTTATTGTTGCGTACCTTGATCGGTAGTAACGGAACCCTTATAGAGTCCCTCTGTCGTACCCGCGGCCGTCCGCCAGTCTGTCCGTCAGTCTGATTCACCTTTTTCATGTTCCGTACCTGAGTCAGTAAAAACTGGACCTTTATAGGATCACTGTTGTACCTCTGGCCATCCACCTGTCTGTCTGCTGTCCTTCTGTCTCTCTATTCATCTTTTTAGTGTTCCGTACCTGAGTCGGTGAAAATTGAACCCTTATAAGATCTCTTTGTTGTCCACTCGTCCGTCCGCCCGCACGTCTGTCGGTTTTTTCCACTTTTTATTGTTGCGTACCTCGATCGGTAGTAACGGAACCCTTATAGAGTCCCTCGGTCGTACCCGCGGCTGTCCGCCAGTCTGTCCTTCAGTCTGATTCACCTTTTTTATGTTCCGTACCTGAGTCAGTAAAAACTGGACCCTTATAGGATCACTGTTGTACCTCTGGCCATCCACCTGTCTGTCTGCTGTCCTTCTGTCTCTCTATTCATCTTTTTAGTGTTCCGTACCTGAGTCGGTGAAAATTGAACCCTTATAAGATCTCTTTGTTGTCCACTCGTCCGTCGGCCCGCACGTCTGTCGGTTTTTTCCACTTTTTATTGTTGCGTACCTCGATCGGTAGTAACGGAACCCTTATAGAGTCCCTCTGTTGTACCCGCGGCCGTCCGCCAGTCTGTCCATCAGTCTGATTCACCTTTTTGATGTTCCATACCTGAGTCAGTAAATTTGGACCCTTATAGGATCACTGTTGTACCTCTGGCCGTCCACCTGTCTGTCTGCTGTCCTCCTGTCTCTCTATTCATCTTTTTAGTGTTCCGTACCTGAGTCGGTGAAAATTGAACCCTTATAAGATCTCTTTATTGTCCACTCGTCCGTCCGCCCACACGTATGTCGGTTTTTTCCACTTTTTATTGTTGCGTACCTCGATCGGTAGTAACGGAACCCTTATAGAGTCACTCTGTCGTTCCCGCGGCCGTCAGCCAGTCTGTCCGTCACCCTTATTCACCTTTTTGATATTCCGTACCTGAGTCAGTAAAAACTGGACCCTTATAGGATCACTGTTGTACCTCTGGCCATCCACCTGTCTGTCTGCTGTCCTTCTGTCTCTCTATTCATCTTTTTAGTGTTCCGTACCTGAGTCGGTGAAAATTGAACCCTTATAAGATCTCTTTATTGTCCACTCGTCCGTCCGCCCACACGTCTGTCGGTTTTTTCCACTTTTTATTGTTGCGTACCTCGATCGGTAGTAACGGAATCCTTATAGAGTCACTGTGTCGTACCCGGGGCCGCCTGCCAGTCTGTCCATCAGTCTGATTCACCTTTTTGATGTTCCGTACCTGAGTCAGTAAAAACTGGACCCTTATAGGATCACTGTTGTACCTCTGGCCATCCACCTGTCTGTCTGTTGTCCTTCTGTCTCTCTATTCATCTTTTTAGTGTTCCGTACCTCAGTCGGTGAAAATTGAACCCTTATAAGATCTCTTTGTGGTCCACTCGTCCGTCCGCCCGCACGTCTGTCGGTTTTTTCCACTTTTTATTGTTGCGTACCTCGATCGGTAGTAACGGAACCCTTATAGAGTCACTCTGTCGTTCCCGCGGCCGTCAGCCAGTCTGTCCGTCACTCTTATTCACCTTTTTGATGTTCCGTACCTGAGTCAGTAAAAACTGGACCCTTATAGGATCACTGTTGTACCTCTGGCCATCCACCTGTCTGTCTGCTGTCCTTCTGTCTCTCTATTCATCTTTTTAGTGTTCCGTACCTGAGTCGGTGAAAATTGAACCCTTATAAGATCTCTTTGTTGTCCACTCGTCCGTCCGCCAGCACGTCTGTCGGTTTTTTCCACTTTTTATTGTTGTGTACCTCGATCGGTAGTAACGGAACCCTTATAGAGTCCCTCTGTCGTACCCGCGGCCGTCCGCCAGTCTGTCCGTCAGTGTGATTCACCTTTTTGATGTTCCGTACCTGAGTCAGTAAAAACTGGACCCTTATAGGATCACTGTTGTACCTCTGGCCATCCACCTGTCTGTCTGCTGTCCTTCTGTCTCTCTATTCATCTTTTTAGTGTTCCGTACCTCAGTCGGTAAAAATTGAACCCTTATAAGATCTCTTTGTTGTCCACTCGTCCGTCCGTCCGCACGTCTGTCGGTTTTTTCCACTTTTTATTGTTGCGTACCTCGATCGGTAGTAACGGAACCCTTAGAGAGTCCCTCTGTCATACCCACGGCGGTCGGCCAGTCTGTCCGTCAGTCTGATTCACCTTTTTGATGTTCCGTACCTGAGTCAGTAAAAACTGGACCCTTATAGGATCACTGTTGTACCTCTGGCCATCCACCTGTCTGTCTGCTGTCCTTCTGTCTCTCTATTCATCTTTTTAGTGTTCCGTACCTCAGTCGGTAAAAATTGAACCCTTATAAGATCTCTTTGTTGTCCACTCGTCCGTCCGTCCGCACGTCTGTCGGTTTTTTCCACTTTTTACTGTTGCGTACCTCGATCGGTAGTAACGGAACCCTTATAGAGTCCCTCTGTCGTACCCGCGGCCGTCCGCCAGTCTGTCCGTCAGTCTGATTCACCTTTTTGATGTTCCGTACCTGAGTCAGTAAAAACTGGACCCTTATAGGATCACTGTTGTACATCTGGCCATCCACCTGTCTGTCTGCTGTCCTTCTGTCTCTCTATTCATCTTTTTAGTGTTCCGTACCTGAGTCGGTGAAAATTGAACCCTTATAAGATCTCTTTGTTGTCCACTCGTCCGTCCGCCAGCACGTCCGTCGGTTTTTTCCACTTTTTATTGTTGCGTACCTCGATCGGTAGTAACGGAACCCTTATAGAGTCCCTCTGTCGTACCCGCGGCCGTCCGCCAGTCTGTCCGTCAGTCTGATTCACCTTTTTGATGTTCCGTACCTGAGTCAGTAAAAACTGGACCCTTATAGGATCACTGTTGTACCTCTGGCCATCCACCTGTCTGTCTGCTGTCCTTCTGTCTCTCTATTCATCTTTTTAGTGTTCCGTACCTCAGTCAGTAAAAATTGAACCCTTATAAGATCTCTTTGTTGTCCACTCGTCCGTCCGTCCGCACGTCTGTAGGTTTTTTCCACTTTTTATTGTTGCGTACCTCGATCGGTAGTAACGGAACCCTTATAGAGTCCCTCTGTCATACCCGCGGCGGTCGGCCAGTCTGTCCGTCAGTCTGATTCACCTTTTTGATGTTCCGTACCTGAGTCAGTAAAAACTGGACCCTTATAGGATCACTGTTGTACCTCTGGCCATCCACCTGTCTGTCTGCTGTCCTTCTGTCTCTCTATTCATCTTTTTAGTGTTCCGTACCTCAGTCGGTAAAAATTGAACCCTTATAAGATCTCTTTGTTGTCCACTCGTCCGTCCGTCCGCACGTCTGTCGGTTTTTTCCACTTTTTATTGTTGCGTACCTCGATCGGTAGTAACGGAACCCTTATAGAGTCCCTCTGTCGTACCCGCGGCCGTCCGCCAGTCTGTCCGTCAGTCTGATTCACCTTTTTGATGTTCCGTACCTGAGTCAGTAAAAACTGGACCCTTATAGGATCACTGTTGTACCTCTGGCCATCCACCTGTCTGTCTGCTGTCCTTCTGTCTCTCTATTCATCTTTTTAGTGTTCCGTAACTGAGTCGGTGAAAATTGAACCCTTATAAGATCTCTTTGTTGTCCACTCGTCCGTCCGCCCGCACGTCTGTCGGTTTTTTCTACTTTTTATTGTTGCGTACCTCGATCGGTAGTAACGGAACCCTTATAGAGTCACTCTGTCGTACCCGCGGCCGTCCGCCAGTCTGTCCGTCAGTCTGATTCACCTTTTTGATGTTCCGTACCTGAGTCAGTAAAAACTGGACCCTTATAGGATCACTGTTGTACCTCTGGCCATCCACCTGTCTGTCTGCTGTCCTTCTGTCTCTCTATTCATCTTTTTAGTGTTCCGTACCTGAGTCGGTGTAAATTGAACCCTTATAAGATCTCTTTGTTGTCCACTCGTCCGTCCGCCCGCACGTCTGTCGGTTTTTTCCACTTTTTATTGTTGCGTACCTCGATCGGTAGTAACGGAACGCTTATAGAGTCCCTCTGTCGTACCCGCGGCCGTCCGCCAGTCTGTCCGTCAGTCTGATTCACCTTTTTGATGTTCCGTACCTGAGTCAGTAAAAACTGGACCCTTATAGGATCACTGTTGTACCTCTGGCCATCCACCTGTCTGTCTGCTGTCCTTCTGCCTCTCTATTGATATTTTTAGTGTTCCGTACCTGAGTCGGTGAAAATTGAACCCTTATAAGATCTCTTTGTTGTCCACTCGTCCGTCCGCCCGCACGTCTGTCGGTTTTTTCCACTTTTTATTGTTGCGTACCTCGATCGGTAGTAACGGAACCCTTATAGAGTCTCTCTGTCGTACCCGCGGCTGTCCGCCAGTCTGACTGTCAGTCTGATTCACCATTTTGATGTTCCGTACCTGAGTCAGTAAAAACTGGACCCTTATAGGATCACTGTTGTACCTCTGGCCATCCACCTGTCTGTCTGCTGTCCTTCTGTCTCTCTATTCATCTTTTTAGTGTTCCGTAACTGAGTCGGTGAAAATTAAACCCTTATAAGGTCTCTTTGTTGTCCACTCGTCCGTCGGCCCGCACGTCTGTCGGTTTTTTCCACTTTTTATTGTTGCGTACCTCGATCGGTACTAACGGAACCCTTATAGAGTCCCTCTGTTGTACCCGCGGCCGTCCGCCAGTCTGTCCATCAGTCTGATTCACCTTTTTGATGTTCCATACCTGAGTCAGTAAAATTGGACCCTTATAGGATCACTGTTGTACCTCTGGCCGTCCACCTGTCTGTCTGCTGTCCTTCTGTCTCTCTATTCATCTTTTTAGTGTTCCGTACCTGAGTCGGTGAAAATTGAACCCTTATAAGATCCCTTTATTGTCCACTCGTCCGTCCGCCCACACGTCTGTCGGTTTTTTCCACTTTTTATTGTTGCGTACCTCGATCGGTAGTAACGGAACACTTATAGAGTCACTCTGTCGTTCCCGCGGCCGTCAGCCAGTCTGTCCGTCACTCTTATTCACCTTTTTGATGTTCCGTACCTGAGTCAGTAAAAACTGGACCCTTATAGGATCACTGTTGTACCTCTGGCCATCCACCTGTCTGTCTGCTGTCCTTCTGTCTCTCTATTCATCTTTTTAGTGTTCCGTACCTGAGTCGGTGAAAATTGAACCCTTATAAGATCTCTTTATTGTCCACTCGTCCGTCCGCCCACACGTCTGTCGGTTTTTTCCACTTTTTATTGTTGCGTACCTCGATCGGTAGTAACGGAACCCTTATAGAGTCACTCTGTCGTTCCCGCGGCCGTCAGCCAGTCTGTCCGTCACTCTTATTCACCTTTTTGATGTTCCGTACCTGAGTCAGTAAAAACTGGACCCTTATAGGATCACTGTTGTACCTCTGGCCATCCACCTGTCTGTCTGCTGTCCTTCTGTCTCTCTATTCATCTTTTTAGTGTTCCGTACCTGAGTCGGTGAAAATTGAACCCTTATAAGATCTCTTTGTTGTCCACTCGTCCGTCCGCCAGCACGTCTGTCGGTTTTTTCCACTTTTTATTGTTGCGTACCTCGATCGGTAGTAACGGAACCCTTATATAGTCCCTCTGTCGTACCCGCGGCCGTCCGCCAGTCTGTCCGTCAGTCTGATTCACCTTTTTGATGTTCCGTACCTGAGTCAGTAAAAACTGGACCCTTATAGGATCACTGTTGTACCTCTGGCCATCCACCTGTCTGTCTGCTGTCCTTCTGTCTCTCTATTCATCTTTTTAGTGTTCCGTACCTCAGTCGGTAAAAATTGAACCCTTATAAGATCTCTTTGTTGTCCACTCGTCCGTCCGTCCGCACGTCTGTCGGTTTTTTCCACTTTTTATTGTTGCGTACCTCGATCGGTAGTAACGGAACCCTTATAGAGTCCCTCTGTCATACCCGCGGCGGTCGGCCAGTCTGTCCGTCAGTCTGATTCACCTTTTTGATGTTCCGTACCTGAGTCAGTAAAAACTGGACCCTTATAGGATCACTGTTGTACCTCTGGCCATCCACCTGTCTGTCTGCTGTCCTTGTGTCTCTCTATTCATCTTTTTAGTGTTCCGTACCTCAGTCTGTAAAAATTGAACCCTTATAAGATCTCTTTGTTGTCCACTCGTCCATCCGTCCGCACGTCTGTCGGTTTTTTCCACTTTTTATTGTTGCGTACCTCGATCGGTAGTAACGGAACCCTTATAGAGTCCCTCTGTCGTACCTGCGGCCGTCCGCCAGTCTGTCCGTCAGTCTGATTCACCTTTTTGATGTTCCGTACCTGAGTCAGTAAAAACTGGACCCTTATAGGATCACTGTTGTACCTCTGGCCATCCACCTGTCTGTCTGCTGTCCTTCTGTCTCTCTATTCATCTTTTTAGTGTTCCGTACCTGAGTCGGTGAAAATTGAACCCTTATAAGATCTCTTTGTTGTCCACTCGTCCGTCCGCCCGCACGTGTGTCGGTTTTTTCCACTTTTTATTGTTGCGTACCTCGATCGGTAGTAACGGAACCCTTATAGAGTCCCTCTGTCGTACCCGCGGCCGTCCGCCAGTCTGTCCGTCAGTCTGATTCACCTTTTTGATGTTCCGTACCTGAGTCAGTAAAAACTGGACCCTTATAGGATCACTGTTGTACCTCTGGCCATCCACCTGTCTGTCTGCTGTCCTTCTGTCTCTCTATTCATCTTTTTAGTGTTCCGTACCTGAGTCGGTGTAAATTGAACCCTTATAAGATCTCTTTGTTGTCCACTCGTCCGTCCGCCCGCACGTCTGTCGGTTTTTTCCACTTTTTATTGTTGCGTACCTCGATCGGTAGTAACGGAACCCTTATAGAGTCCCTCTGTCGTACCCGCGGCCGTCCGCCAGTCTGTCCGTCAGGCTGATTCACCTTTTTGATGTTCCGTACCTGAGTCAGTAAAAACTGGACCCTTATAGGATAACTGTTGTACCTCTGGCCATCCACCTGTCTGTCTGCTGTCCTTCTGCCTCTCTATTGATATTTTTAGTCTTCCGTACCTGAGTCGGTGAAAATTGAACCCTTATAAGATCTCTTTGTTGTCCACTCGTCCGTCCGCCCGCACGTCTGTCGGTTTTTTCCACTTTTTATTGTTGCGTACCTCGATCGGTAGTAACGGAACCCTTATAGAGTCTCTCTGTCGTACCCGCGGCTGTCCGCCAGTCTGTCTGTCAGTCTGATTCACCTTTTTGATGTTCCGTACCTGAGTCAGTAAAAACTGGACCCTTATAGGATCACTGTTGTACCTCTGGCCATCCACCTGTCTGTCTGCTGTCCTTCTGTCTCTCTATTCATCTTTTTAGTGTTCCGTAACTGAGTCGGTGAAAATTAAACCCTTATAAGATCTCTTTGTTGTCCACTCGTCAGTCCGCCCGCACGTCTGCCGGTTTTTTCCACTTTTTATTGTTGCGTACCTCGATCGGTAGTAACGGAACCCTTATAGAGTCCCTCTGTTGTACCCGCGGCCGTCCGCCAGTCTGTCCATCAGTCTGATTCACCTTTTTGATGTTCCATACCTGAGTCAGTAAAATTGGACCCTTATAGGATCACTGTTGTACCTCTGGCCGTCCACCTGTCTGTCTGCTGTCCTTCTGTCTCTCTATTCATCTTTTTAGTGTTCCGTACCTGAGTCGGTGAAAATTGAACCCTTATAAGATCTCTTTATTGTCCACTCGTCCGTCCGCCCACACGTCTGTCGGTTTTTTCCACTTTTTATTGTTGCGTACCTCGATCGGTAGTAACGGAACCCTTATAGAGTCACTCTGTCGTTCCCGCGGCCGTCAGCCAGTCTGTCCGTCACTCTTATTCGCCTTTTTGATGTTCCGTACCTGAGTCAGTAAAAACTGGACCCTTATAGGATCACTGTTGTACCTCTGGCCATCCACCTGTCTGTCTGCTGTCCTTCTGTCTCTCTATTCATCTTTTTAGTGTTCCGTACCTGAGTCGGTGAAAATTGAACCCTTATAAGATCTCTATATTGTTCACTCGTCCGTCCGCCCACACGTCTGTCGGTTTTTTCCACTTTTTATTGTTGCGTACCTCGATCGGTAGTAACGGAACCCTTATCGAGTCACTGTGTCGTACCCGGGGCCGCCTGCCAGTCTGTCCATCAGTCTGATTCACCTTTTTGATGTTCCGTACCTGAGTCAGTAAAAACTGGACCCTTATAGGATCACTGTTGTACCTCTGGCCATCCACCTGTCTGTCTGCTGTCCTTCTGTCCCTCTATTCATCTTTTTAGTGTTCCGTACCTCAGTCGGTGAAAATTGAACCCTTATAAGATCTCTATATTGTTCACTCGTCCGTCCGCCCACACGTCTGTCGGTTTTTTCCACTTTTTATTGTTGCGTACCTCGATCGGTAGTAACGGAACCCTTATCGAGTCACTGTGTCGTACCCGGGGCCGCCTGCCAGTCTGTCCATCAGTCTGATTCACCTTTTTGATGTTCCGTACCTGAGTCAGTAAAAACTGGACCCTTATAGGATCACTGTTGTACCTCTGGCCATCCACCTGTCTGTCTGCTGTCCTTCTGTCCCTCTATTCATCTTTTTAGTGTTCCGTACCTCAGTCGGTGAAAATTGAACCCTTATAAGATCTCTTTGTGGTCCACTCGTCCGTCCGCCCGCACGTCTGTCGGTTTTTTCCACTTTTTATTGTTGTGTACCTCGATCGGTAGTAACGGAACCCTTATAGAGTCACTCTGTCGTTCCCGCGGCCGTCTGCCAGTCTGTCCGTCACTCTTATTCACCTTTTTGATGTTCCGTACCTGAGTCAGTAAAAACTGGACCCTTATAGGATCACTGTTGTACCTCTGGCCATCCACCTGTCTGTCTGCTGTCCTTGTGTCTCTCTATTCATCTTTTTAGTGTTCCGTACCTCAGTCTGTAAAAATTGAACCCTTATAAGATCTCTTTGTTGTCCACTCGTCCATCCGTCCGCACGTCTGTCGGTTTTTTCCACTTTTTATTGTTGCGTACCTCGATCGGTAGTAACGGAACCCTTATAGAGTCCCTCTGTCGTACCTGCGGCCGTCCGCCAGTCTGTCCGTCAGTCTGATTCACCTTTTTGATGTTCCGTACCTGAGTCAGTAAAAACTGGACCCTTATAGGATCACTGTTGTACCTCTGGCCATCCACCTGTCTGTCTGCTGTCCTTCTGTCTCTCTATTCATCTTTTTAGTGTTCCGTACCTGAGTCGGTGAAAATTGAACCCTTATAAGATCTCTTTGTTGTCCACTCGTCCGTCCGCCCGCACGTCTGTCGGTTTTTTCCACTTTTTATTGTTGCGTACCTCGATCGGTAGTAACGGAACCCTTATATAGTCCCTCTGTCGTACCCGCGGCCGTCCGCCAGTCTGTCCGTCAGTCTGATTCACCTTTTTGATGTTCCGTACCTGAGTCAGTAAAAACTGGACCCTTATAGGATCACTGTTGTACCTCTGGCCATCCACCTGTCTGTCTGCTGTCCTTCTGTCTCTCTATTCATCTTTTTAGTGTTCCGTACCTCAGTCGGTAAAAATTGAACCCTTATAAGATCTCTTTGTTGTCCACTCGTCCGTCCGTCCGCACGTCTGTCGGTTTTTTCCACTTTTTATTGTTGCGTACCTCGATCGGTAGTAACGGAACCCTTATACAGTCCCTCTGTCATACCCGCGGCGGTCGGCCAGTCTGTCCGTCAGTCTGATTCACCTTTTTGATGTTCCGTACCTGAGTCAGTAAAAACTGGACCCTTATAGGATCACTGTTGTACCTCTGGCCATCCACCTGTCTGTCTGCTGTCCTTGTGTCTCTCTATTCATCTTTTTAGTGTTCCGTACCTCAGTCTGTAAAAATTGAACCCTTATAAGATCTCTTTGTTGTCCACTCGTCCATCCGTCCGCACGTCTGTCGGTTTTTTCCACTTTTTATTGTTGCGTACCTCGATCGGTAGTAACGGAACCCTTATAGAGTCCCTCTGTCGTACCTGCGGCCGTCCGCCAGTCTGTCCGTCAGTCTGATTCACCTTTTTGATGTTCCGTACCTGAGTCAGTAAAAACTGGACCCTTATAGGATCACTGTTGTACCTCTGGCCATCCACCTGTCTGTCTGCTGTCCTTCTGTCTCTCTATTCATCTTTTTAGTGTTCTGTACCTGAGTCGGTGAAAATTGAACCCTTATAAGATCTCTTTGTTGTCCACTCGTCCGTCCGCCCGCACGTCTGTCGGTTTTTTCCACTTTTTATTGTTGCGTACCTCGATCGGTAGTAACGGAACCCTTATAGAGTCACTCTGTCGTACCCGCGGCCGTCCGCCAGTCTGTCCGTCAGTCTGATTCACCTTTTTGATGTTCCGTACCTGAGTCAGTAAAAACTGGACCCTTATAGGATCACTGTTGTACCTCTGGCCATCCACCTGTCTGTCTGCTGTCCTTCTGTCTCTCTATTCATCTTTTTAGTGTTCCGTACCTGAGTCGGTGTAAATTGAACCCTTATAAGATCTCTTTGTTGTCCACTCGTCCGTCGGCCCGCACGTCTGTCGGTTTTTTCCACTTTTTATTGTTGCGTACCTCGATTGGTAGTAACGGAACCCTTATAGAGTCCCTCTGTCGTACCGGCAGGCGTCCGCCAGTCTGTCCGTCAGTCTGATTCACCATTTTGATGTTCCGTACCTGAGTCAGTAAAAACTGGACCCTTATAGGATCACTGTTGTACCTCTGGCCATCCACCTGTCTGTCTGCAGTCCTTCTGCCTCTCTATTGATATTTTTAGTGTTCCGTACCTGAGTCGGTGAAAATTGAACCCTTATAAGATCTCTTTGTTGTCCACTCGTCCGTCCGCCCGCACGTCTGTCGGTTTTTTCCACTTTTTATTGTTGCGTACCTCGATCGGTAGTAACGGAACCTTTATAGAGTCTCTCTGTCGTACCCGCGGCTGTCCGCCAGTCTGTCTGTCAGTCTGATTCACCTTTTTGATGTTCCGTACCTGAGTCACTAAAAACTAGACCCTTATAGGATCACTGTTGTACCTCTGGCCATCCACCTGTCTGTCTGCTGTCCTTCTGTCTCTCTATTCATCTTTTTAGTGTTCCGTAACTGAGTCGGTGAAAATTAAACCCTTATAAGATCTCTTTGTTGTCCACTCGTCCGTCCGCCCGCACGTCTGTCGGTTTTTTCCACTTTTTATTGTTGCGTACCTCGATCGGTAGTAACGGAACCCTTATAGAGTCACTCTGTCATACCCGCGGCGGTCGGCCAGTCTGTCCGTCAGTCTGATTCACCTTTTTGATGTTCCGTACCTGAGTCAGTAAAAACTGGACCCTTATAGGATCACTGTTGTACCTCTGGCCATCCACCTGTCTGTCTGCTGTCCTTCTGTCTCTCTATTCATCTTTTTAGTGTTCCGTACCTCAGTCGGTAAAAATTGAACCCTTATAAGATCTCTTTGTTGTCCACTCGTCCGTCCGTCCGCACGTCTGTCTGTTTTTTCCACTTTTTATTGTTGCGTACCTCGATCGGTAGTAACGGAACCCTTATAGAGTCCCTCTGTCGTACCCGCGGCCGTCCGCCAGTCTGTCCGTCAGTCTGATTCACCTTTTTGATGTTCCGTACCTGAGTCAGTAAAAACTGGACCCTTATAGGATCACTGTTGTACCTCTGGCCATCCACCTGTCTGTCTGCTGTCCTTCTGCCTCTCTATTGATATTTTTAGTGTTCCGTACCTGAGTCGGTGAAAATTGAACCCTTATAAGATCTCTTTGTTGTCCACTCGTCCGTCCGCCCGCACGTCTGTCGGTTTATTCCACTTTTTATTGTTGCGTACCTCGATCGGTAGTAACGGAACCCTTATATAGTCACTCTGTCGTACCCGCGGCCGTCCGCCAGTCTGTCCGTCAGTCTGATTCACCTTTTTGATGTTCCGTACCTGAGTCAGTAAAAACTGGACCCTTATAGGATCACTGTTGTACCTCTGGCCATCCACCTGTCTGTCTGCTGTCCTTCTGTCTCTCTATTCATCTTTTTAGTGTTCCGTACCTGAGTCGGTGTAAATTGAACCCTTATAAGATCTCTTTGTTGTCCACTCGTCCGTCGGCCCGCACGTCTGTCGGTTTCTTCCACTTTTTATTGTTGCGTACCTCGATCGGTAGTAACGGAACCCTTATAGAGTCCCTCTGTCGTACCCGCGGCCGTCCGCCAGTCTGTCCGTCAGTCTGATTCACCTTTTTGATGTTCCGTACCTGAGTCAGTAAAAACTGGACCCTTATAGGATCACTGTTGTACCTCTGGCCATCCACCTGCCTGTCTGCTGTCCTTCTGCCTCTCTATTGATATTTTTAGTGTTCCGTACCTGAGTCGGTGAAAATTGAACCCTTATAAGATCTCTATATTGTCCACTCGTCCGTCCGCCCACACGTCTGTCGGTTTTTTCCACTTTTTATTGTTGCGTACCTCGATCGGTAGTAACGGAACCCTTATAGAGTCACTCTGTCGTTCCCGCGGCCGTCAGCCAGTCTGTCCGTCACTCTTATTCACCTTTTTGATGTTCCGTACCTGAGTCAGTAAAAACTGGACCCTTATAGGATCACTGTTGTACCTCTGGCCATCCACCTGTCTGTCTGCTGTCCTTCTGTCTCTCTATTCATCTTTTTAGTGTTCCGTACCTGAGTCGGTGAAAATTGAACCCTTATAAGATCTCTTTATTGTCCACTCGTCCGTCCGCCCACACGTCTGTCGGTTTTTTCCACTTTTTATTGTTGCGTACCTCGATCGGTAGTAACGGAACCCTTATCGAGTCACTGTGTCGTACCCGGGGCCGCCTGCCAGTCTGTCCATCAGTCTGATTCACCTTTTTGATGTTCCGTACCTGAGTCAGTAAAAACTGGACCCTTATAGGATCACTGTTGTACCTCTGGCCATCCACCTGTCTGTCTGCTGTCCTTCTGTCCCTCTATTCATCTTTTTAGTGTTCCGTACCTCAGTCGGTGAAAATTGAACCCTTATAAGATCTCTTTGTGGTCCACTCGTCCGTCCGCCCGCACGTCTGTCGGTTTTTTCCACTTTTTATTGTTGCGTACCTCGATCAGTAGTAACGGAACCCTTATAGAGTCACTCTGTCGCTCCCGCGGCCGTCAGCCAGTCTGTCCGTCACTCTTATTCACCTTTTTGATGTTCCGTACCTGAGTCAGTAAAAACTGGACCCTTATAGGATCACTGTTGTACCTCTGGCCATCCACCTGTCTGTCTGCTGTCCTTCTGTCTCTCTATTCATCTTTTTAGTGTTCCGTACCTGAGTCGGTGAAAATTGAACCCTTATAAGACCTCTTTGTTGTCCACTCGTCCGTCCGCCCGCACGTCTGTCGGTTTTTTCCACTTTTTATTGTTGCGTACCTCGATCGGTAGTAACGGAACCCTTATATAGTCCCTCTGTCGTACCCGCGGCCGTCCGCCAGTCTGTCCGTCAGTCTGATTCACCTTTTTGATGTTCCGTACCTGAGTCAGTAAAAACTGGACCCTTATAGGATCACTGTTGTACCTCTGGCCATCCACCTGTCTGTCTGCTGTCCTTCTGTCTCTCTATTCATCTTTTTAGTGTTCCGTACCTCAGTCGGTAAAAATTGAACCCTTATAAGATCTCTTTGTTGTCCACTGGTCCGTCCGTCCGCACGTCTGTCGGTTTTTTCCACTTTTTATTGTTGCGTACCTCGATCGTTAGTAACGGAACCCTTATAGAGTCCCTCTGTCATACCCGCGGCGGTCGGCCAGTCTGTCCGTCAGTCTGATTCACCTTTTTGATGTTCCGTACCTGAGTCAGTAAAAACTGGACCCTTATAGGATCACTGTTGTACCTCTGGCCATCCACCTGTCTGTCTGCTGTCCTTGTGTCTCTCTATTCATCTTTTTAGTGTTCCGTACCTCAGTCTGTAAAAATTGAACCCTTATAAGATCTCTTTGTTGTCCACTCGTCCATCCGTCCGCACGTCTGTCGGTTTTTTCCACTTTTTATTGTTGCGTACCTCGATCGGTAGTAACGGAACCCTTATAGAGTCCCTCTGTCGTACCTGCGGCCGTCCGCCAGTCTGTCCGTCAGTCTGATTCACCTTTTTGATGTTCCGTACCTGAGTCAGTAAAAACTGGACCCTTATAGGATCACTGTTGTACCTCTGGCCATCCACCTGTCTGTCTGCTGTCCTTCTGTCTCTCTATTCATCTTTTTAGTGTTCCGTACCTGAGTCGGTGTAAATTGAACCCTTATAAGATCTCTTTGTTGTCCACTCGTCCGTCGGCCCGCACGTCTGTCGGTTTTTTCCACTTTTTATTGTTGCGTACCTCGATCGGTAGTAACGGAACCCTTATAGAGTCCCTCTGTCGTACCCGCGGCCGTCCGCCAGTCTGTCCGTCAGTCTGATTCACCTTTTTGATGTTCCGTACCTGAGTCAGTAAAAACTGGACCCTTATAGGATCACTGTTGTACCTCTGGCCATCCACCTGCCTGTCTGCTGTCCTTCTGCCTCTCTATTGATATTTTTAGTGTTCCGTACCTGAGTCGGTGAAAATTGAACCCTTATAAGATCTCTATATTGTCCACTCGTCCGTCCGCCCACACGTCTGTCGGTTTTTTCCACTTTTTATTGTTGCGTACCTCGATCGGTAGTAACGGAACCCTTATAGAGTCACTCTGTCGTTCCCGCGGCCGTCAGCCAGTCTGTCCGTCACTCTTATTCACCTTTTGATGTTCCGTACCTGAGTCAGTAAAAACTGGACCCTTATAGGATCACTGTTGTACCTCTGGCCATCCACCTGTCTGTCTGCTGTCCTTCTGTCTCTCTATTCATCTTTTTAGTGTTCCGTACCTGAGTCGGTGAAAATTGAACCCTTATAAGATCTCTTTATTATCCACTCGTCCGTCCGCCCACACGTCTGTCGGTTTTTTCCACTTTTTATTGTTGCGTACCTCGATCGGTAGTAACGGAACCCTTATCGAGTCACTGTGTCGTACCCGGGGCCGCCTGCCAGTCTGTCCATCAGTCTGATTCACCTTTTTGATGTTCCGTACCTGAGTCAGTAAAAACTGGACCCTTATAGGATCACTGTTGTACCTCTGGCCATCCACCTGTCTGTCTGCTGTCCTTCTGTCCCTCTATTCATCTTTTTAGTGTTCCGTACCTCAGTCGGTGAAAATTGAACCCTTATAAGATCTCTTTGTGGTCCACTCGTCCGTCCGCCCGCACGTCTGTCGGTTTTTTCCACTTTTTATTGTTGCGTACCTCGATCGGTAGTAACGGAACCCTTATAGAGTCACTCTGTCGCTCCCGCGGCCGTCAGCCAGTCTGTCCGTCACTCTTATTCACCTTTTTGATGTTCCGTACCTGAGTCAGTAAAAACTGGACCCTTATAGGATCACTGTTGTACCTCTGGCCATCCACCTGTCTGTCTGCTGTCCTTCTGTCTCTCTATTCATCTTTTTAGTGTTCCGTACCTGAGTCGGTGAAAATTGAACCCTTATAAGACCTCTTTGTTGTCCACTCGTCCGTCCGCCCGCACGTCTGTCGGTTTTTTCCACTTTTTATTGTTGCGTACCTCGATCGGTAGTAACGGAACCCTTATATAGTCCCTCTGTCGTACCCGCGGCCGTCCGCCAGTCTGTCCGTCAGTCTGATTCACCTTTTTGATGTTCCGTACCTGAGTCAGTAAAAACTGGACCCTTATAGGATCACTGTTGTACCTCTGGCCATCCACCTGTCTGTCTGCTGTCCTTCTGTCTCTCTATTCATCTTTTTAGTGTTCCGTACCTGAGTCGGTAAAAATTGAACCCTTATAAGATCTCTTTGTTGTCCACTCGTCCGTCCGTCCGCACGTCTGTCGGTTTTTTCCACTTTTTATTGTTGCGTACCTCGATCGGTAGTAACGGAACCCTTATAGAGTCCCTCTGTCATACCCGCGGCGGTCGGCCAGTCTGTCCGTCAGTCTGATTCACCTTTTTGATGTTCCGTACCTGAGTCAGTAAAAACTGGACCCTTATAGGATCACTGTTGTACCTCTGGCCATCCACCTGTCTGTCTGCTGTCCTTGTGTCTCTCTATTCATCTTTTTAGTGTTCCGTACCTCAGTCTGTAAAAATTGAACCCTTATAAGATCTCTTTGTTGTCCACTCGTCCATCCGTCCGCACGTCTGTCGGTTTTTTCCACTTTTTATTGTTGCGTACCTCGATCGGTAGTAACGGAACCCTTATAGAGTCCCTCTGTCGTACCTGCGGCCGTCCGCCAGTCTGTCCGTCAGTCTGATTCACCTTTTTGATGTTCCGTACCTGAGTCAGTAAAAACTGGACCCTTATAGGATCACTGTTGTACCTCTGGCCATCCACCTGTCTGTCTGCTGTCCTTCTGTCTCTCTATTCATCTTTTTAGTGTTCCGTACCTGAGTCGGTGTAAATTGAACCCTTATAAGATCTCTTTGTTGTCCACTCGTCCGTCGGCCCGCACGTCTGTCGGTTTTTTCCACTTTTTATTGTTGCGTACCTCGATCGGTAGTAACGGAACCCTTATAGAGTCCCTCTGTCGTACCCGCGGCCGTCCGCCAGTCTGTCCGTCAGTCTGATTCACCTTTTTGATGTTCCGTACCTGAGTCAGTAAAAACTGGACCCTTATAGGATCACTGTTGTACCTCTGGCCATCCACCTGTCTGTCTGCTGTCCTTCTGTCTCTCTATTCATCTTTTTAGTGTTCCGTACCTGAGTCGGTGAAAATTAAACCCTTATAAGATCTCTTTGTTGTCCACTCGTCCGTCGGCCCGCACGTCTGTCGGTTTTTTCCACTTTTTATTGTTGCGTACCTCGATCGGTAGTAACGGAACCCTTTTAGAGTCCCTCTGTTGTACCCGCGGCCGTCCGCCAGTCTGTCCCTCAGTCTGATTCACCTTTTTGATGTTCCATACCTGAGTCAGTAAAATTGGACGCTTATAGGATCACTGTTGTACCTCTGGCCGTCCACCTGTCTGTCTGCTGTCCTTCTATCTCTCTATTCATCTTTTTAGTGTTCCGTACCTGAGTCGGTGAAAATTGAACCCTTATAAGATCTCTTTATTGTCCACTCGTCCGTCCGCCCACACGTCTGTCGGTTTTTTCCACTTTTTATTGTTGCGTACCTCGATCGGTAGTAACGGAACCCTTATAGAGTCACTCTGTCGTTCCGGCGGCCGTCAGCCAGTCTGTCCGTCACTCTTATTCACCTTTTTGATGTTCCGTACCTGAGTCAGTAGAAACTGGACCCTTATAGGATCACTGTTGTACCTCTGGCCATCCACCTGTCTGTCTGCTGTCCTTCTGTCTCTCTATTCATCTTTTTAGTGTTCCGTACCTGAGTCGGTGAAAATTGAACCCTTATAAGATCTCTTTATTGTCCACTCGTCCGTCCGCCCACACGTCTGTCGGTTTTTTCCACTTTTTATTGTTGCGTACCTCGATCGGTAGTAACGGAACCCTTATAGAGTCACTGTGTCGTACCCGGGGCCGCCTGCCAGTCTGTCCATCAGTCTGATTCACCTTTTTGATGTTCCGTACCTGAGTCAGTAAAAACTGGACCCTTATAGGATCACTGTTGTACCTCTGGCCATCCACCTGTCTGTCTGCTGTCCTTCTGTCTCTCTATTCATCTTTTTAGTGTTCCATACCTGAGTCGGTGAAAATTGAACCCTTATAAGATCTCTTTGTTGTCCACTCGTCCGTCCGCCAGCACGTCTGTCGGTTTTTTCCACTTTTTATTGTTGCGTACCTCGATCGGTAGTAACGGAACCCTTATAGAGTCCCTCTGTCGTACCCGCGGCCG
Source organism: Schistocerca gregaria (assembly GCF_023897955.1). Classification (NCBI taxonomy): domain Eukaryota; kingdom Metazoa; phylum Arthropoda; class Insecta; order Orthoptera; family Acrididae; genus Schistocerca; species Schistocerca gregaria. The sequence continues at coordinate 704,656,428 of NC_064921.1, forward strand.
TTTGCCAGTCTGTCCGTCAGTCTGATTCACCTTTTTGATGTTCCGTACCTGAGTCAGTAAAAACTGGACACTTACAGGATCACTGTTGTACCTCTGGCCATCCACCTGTCTGTCTGCTGTCCTTCTGTCTCTCTATTCATCTTTTTAGTGTTCCGTACCTCAGTCGGTAAAAATTGAACCCTTATAAGGTCTCTTTGTTGTCCACTCGTCCGTCCGTCCGCACGTCTGTCGGTTTTTTCCACTTTTTATTGTTGCGTACCTCGATCGGTAGTAACGGAACCTTTATAGAGTCCCTCTGTCGTACCCGCGGCCGTCCGCCAGTCTGTCCGTCAGTCTGATTCACCTTTTTGATGTTCCGTACCTGAGTCAGTAAAAACTGGACACTTACAGGATCACTGTTGTACCTCTGGCCATCCACCTGTCTGTCTGCTGTCCTTCTGTCTCTCTATTCATCTTTTTAGTGTTCCGTACCTCAGTCGGTAAAAATTGAACCCTTATAAGGTCTCTTTGTTGTCCACTCGTCCGTCCGTCCGCACGTCTGTCGGTTTTTTCCACTTTTTATTGTTGCGTACCTCGATCGGTAGTAACGGAACCCTTATAGAGTCCCTCTGTCGTACCCGCGGCCGTCCGCCAGTCTGTCCGTCAGTCTGATTCACCTTTTTGATGTTCCGTACCTGAGTCAGTAAAAACTGGACTCTTATAGGATCACTGTTGTACCTCTGGCCATCCACCTGTCTGTCTGCTGTCCTTCTGTCTCTCTATTCATCTTTTTAGTGTTCCGTACCTGAGTCGGTGAAAATTGAACCCTTATAAGATCTCTTTGTTGTCCACTCGTCCGTCCGCCCGCACGTCTGTCGGTTTTTTCCACTTTTTATTGTTGCGTACCTCGATCGGTAGTAACGGAACCCTTATAGAGTCACTGTGTCGTACCCGCGGCCGTCCGCCAGTCTGTCCGTCAGTCTGATTCACCTTTTTGATGTTCCGTACCTGAGTCAGTAAAAACTGGACCCTTATAGGATCACTGTTGTACCTCTGGCCATCCACCTGTCTGTCTGCTGTCCTTCTGTCTCTCTATTCATCTTTTTAGTGTTCCGTACCTGAGTCGGTGTAAATTGAACCCTTATAAGATCTCTTTGTTGTCCACTCGTCCGTCCGCCCGCACGTCTGTCGGTTTTTTCCACTTTTTATTGTTGCGTACCTCGATCGGTAGTAACGGAACACTTATAGAGTCTCTCTGTCGTACCCGCAGCTGTCCGCCAGTCTGTCTGTCAGTCTGATTCACCTTTTTGATGTTCCGTACCTGAGTCAGTAAAAACTGGACCCTTATAGGATCACTGTTGTACCTCTGGCCATCCACCTGTCTGTCTGCTGTCCTTCTGTCTCTCTATTCATCTTTTTAGTGTTCCGTAACTGAGTCGGTGAAAATTAAACCCTTATAAGATCTCTTTGTTGTCCACTCGTCCGTCCGCCCGCACGTCTGTCGGTTTTTTCCACTTTTTATTGTTGCGTACCTCGATCGGTAGTAACGGAACCCTTATAGAGTCCCTCTGTTGTACCCGCGGCCGTCCGCCAGTCTGTCCATCAGTCTGATTCACCTTTTTGATGTTCCATACCTGAGTCAGTAAAATTGGACCCTTATAGGATCACTGTTGTACCTCTGGCCGTCCACCTGTCTGTCTGCTGTCCTTCTGTCTCTCTATTCATCTTTTTAGTGTTCCGTACCTCAGGCAGTGAAAATTGAACCCTTATAAGATCTCTTTATTGTCCACTCGTCCGTCCGCCCACACGTCTGTCGGTTTTTTCCACTTTTTATTGTTGCGTACCTCGATCGGTAGTAACGGAACCCTTATAGAGTCACTCTGTCGTTCCCACGGCCGTCAGCCAGTCTGTCCGTCACTCTTATTCACCTTTTTGATGTTCCGTACCTGAGTCAGTAAAAACTGGACCCTTATAGGATCACTGTTGTACCTCTGGCCATCCACCTGTCTGTCTGCTGTCCTTCTGTCTCTCTATTCATCTTTTTAGTGTTCCGTACCTGAGTCGGTGAAAATTGAACCCTTATAAGATCTCTTTATTGTCCACTCGTCCGTCCGCCCACACGTCTGTCGGTTTTTTCCACTTTTTATTGTTGCGTACCTCGATCGGTAGTAACGGAACCCTTATAGAGTCACTGTGTCGTACCCGGGGCCGCCTGCCAGTCTGTCCATCAGTCTGATTCACCTTTTTGATGTTCCGTACCTGAGTCAGTAAAAACTGGACCCTTATAGGATCACTGTTGTACCTCTGGCCATCCACCTGTCTGTCTGCTGTCTTTCTGTCTCTCTATTCATCTTTTTAGTGTTCCGTACCTCAGTCGGTGAAAATTGAACCCTTATAAGATCTCTTTGTGGTCCACTCGTCCGTCCGCCCGCACGTCTGTCGGTTTTTTCCACTTTTTATTGTTGCGTACCTCGATCGGTAGTAACGGAACCCTTATAGAGACCCTCCGTCGTACCCGCGGCCGTCCGCCAGTCTGTCCGTCAGTCTGATTCACCTTTTTGATGTTCCGTACCTGAGTCAGTAAAAACTGGACCCTTATAGGATCACTGTTGTACCTCTGGCCATCCACCTGTCTGTCTGCTGTCCTTCTGTCTCTCTATTCATCTCTTTAGTGTTCCGTACCTCAGTCGGTAAAAATTGAACCCTTATAAGATCTCTTTGTTGTCCACTCGTCCGTCCGTCCGCACGTCTGTCGGTTTTTTCCACTTTTTATTGTTGCGTACCTCGATCGGTAGTAACGGAACCCTTATAGAGTCCCTCTGTCATACCCGCGGCGGTCGGCCAGTCTGTCCGTCAGTCTGATTCACCTTTTTGATGTTCCGTACCTGAGTCAGTAAAAACTGGACCCTTATAGGATCACTGTTGTACCTCTGGCCATCCACCTGTCTGTCTGCTGTCCTTCTGTCTCTCTATTCATCTTTTTAGTGTTCCGTACCTCAGTCGGTAAATATTGAACCCTTATAAGATCTCTTTGTTGTCCACTCGTCCGTCCGTCCGCACGTCTGTCGGTTTTTTCCACTTTTTATTGTTGCGTACCTCGATCGGTAGTAACGGAACCCTTATAGAGTCCCTCTGTCGTACCCGCGGCCGTCCGCCAGTCTGTCCGTCAGTCTGATTCACCTTTTTGATGTTCCGTACCTGAGTCAGTAAAAACTGGACCCTTATAGGATCACTGTTGTACCTCTGGCCATCCACCTGTCTGTCTGCTGTCCTTCTGTCTCTCTATTCATCTTTTTAGTGTTCTGTACCTGAGTCGGTGAAAATTGAACCCTTATAAGATCTCTTTGTTGTCCACTCGTCCGTCCGCCCGCACGTCTGTCGGTTTTTTCCACTTTTTATTGTTGCGTACCTCGATCGGTAGTAACGGAACCCTTATAGAGTCACTCTGTCGTTCCCGCGGCCGTCAGCCAGTCTGTCCGTCACTCTTATTCACCTTTTTGATGTTCCGTACCTGAGTCAGTAAAAACTGGACCCTTATAGGATCACTGTTGTACCTCTGGCCATCCACCTGTCTGTCTGCTGTCCTTCTGTCTCTCTATTCATCTTTTTAGTGTTCCGTACCTCAGTCGGTAAATATTGAACCCTTATAAGATCTCTTTGTTGTCCACTCGTCCGTCCGTCCGCACGTCTGTCGGTTTTTTCCACTTTTTATTGTTGCGTACCTCGATCGGTAGTAACGGAACCCTTATAGAGTCCCTCTGTCGTACCCGCGGCCGTCCGCCAGTCTGTCCGTCAGTCTGATTCACCTTTTTGATGTTCCGTACCTGAGTCAGTAAAAACTGGACCCTTATAGGATCACTGTTGTACCTCTGGCCATCCACCTGTCTGTCTGCTGTCCTTCTGTCTCTCTATTCATCTTTTTAGTGTTCTGTACCTGAGTCGGTGAAAATTGAACCCTTATAAGATCTCTTTGTTGTCCACTCGTCCGTCCGCCCGCACGTCTGTCGGTTTTTTCCACTTTTTATTGTTGCGTACCTCGATCGGTAGTAACGGAACCCTTATAGAGTCACTCTGTCGTTCCCGCGGCCGTCAGCCAGTCTGTCCGTCACTCTTATTCACCTTTTTGATGTTCCGTACCTGAGTCAGTAAAAACTGGACCCTTATAGGATCACTGTTGTACCTCTGGCCATCCACCTGTCTGTCTGCTGTCCTTCTGTCTCTCTATTCATCTTTTTAGTGTTCCATACCTGAGTCGGTGAAAATTGAACCCTTATAAGATCTCTTTGTTGTCCACTCGTCAGTCCGCCAGCACGTCTGTCGGTTTTTTCCACGTTTTATTGTTGCGTACCTCGATCGGTAGTAACGGAACCCTTATAGAGTCCCTCTGTCGTACCCGCGGCGGTCGGCCAGTCTGTCCGTCAGTCTGATTCACCTTTTTGATGTTCCGTACCTGAGTCAGTAAAAACTGAACCCTTATAGGATCACTGTTGTACCTCTGGCCATCCACCTGTCTGGGAACCCTTATAGAGTCCCTCTGTCGTACCCGCGGCCGTCCGCCAGTCTGTCCGTCAGTCTGATTCACCTTTTTGATGTTCCGTACCTGAGTCAGTAAAAACTGGACTCTTATAGGATCACTGTTGTACCTCTGGCCATCCACCTGTCTGTCTGCTGTCCTTCTGTCTCTCTATTCATCTTTTTAGTGTTCCGTACCTGAGTCGGTGAAAATTGAACCCTTATAAGATCTCTTTGTTGTCCACTCGTCCGTCCGCCCGCACGTCTGTCGGTTTTTTCCACTTTTTATTGTTGCGTACCTCGATCGGTAGTAACGGAACCCTTATAGAGTCACTGTGTCGTACCCGCGGCCGTCCGCCAGTCTGTCCGTCAGTCTGATTCACCTTTTTGATGTTCCGTACCTGAGTCAGTAAAAACTGGACCCTTATAGGATCACTGTTGTACCTCTGGCCATCCACCTGTCTGTCTGCTGTCCTTCTGTCTCTCTATTCATCTTTTTAGTGTTCCGTACCTGAGTCGGTGTAAATTGAACCCTTATAAGATCTCTTTGTTGTCCACTCGTCCGTCCGCCCGCACGTCTGTCGGTTTTTTCCACTTTTTATTGTTGCGTACCTCGATCGGTAGTAACGGAACACTTATAGAGTCTCTCTGTCGTACCCGCAGCTGTCCGCCAGTCTGTCTGTCAGTCTGATTCACCTTTTTGATGTTCCGTACCTGAGTCAGTAAAAACTGGACCCTTATAGGATCACTGTTGTACCTCTGGCCATCCACCTGTCTGTCTGCTGTCCTTCTGTCTCTCTATTCATCTTTTTAGTGTTCCGTAACTGAGTCGGTGAAAATTAAACCCTTATAAGATCTCTTTGTTGTCCACTCGTCCGTCCGCCCGCACGTCTGTCGGTTTTTTCCACTTTTTATTGTTGCGTACCTCGATCGGTAGTAACGGAACCCTTATAGAGTCCCTCTGTTGTACCCGCGGCCGTCCGCCAGTCTGTCCATCAGTCTGATTCACCTTTTTGATGTTCCATACCTGAGTCAGTAAAATTGGACCCTTATAGGATCACTGTTGTACCTCTGGCCGTCCACCTGTCTGTCTGCTGTCCTTCTGTCTCTCTATTCATCTTTTTAGTGTTCCGTACCTCAGGCAGTGAAAATTGAACCCTTATAAGATCTCTTTATTGTCCACTCGTCCGTCCGCCCACACGTCTGTCGGTTTTTTCCACTTTTTATTGTTGCGTACCTCGATCGGTAGTAACGGAACCCTTATAGAGTCACTCTGTCGTTCCCACGGCCGTCAGCCAGTCTGTCCGTCACTCTTATTCACCTTTTTGATGTTCCGTACCTGAGTCAGTAAAAACTGGACCCTTATAGGATCACTGTTGTACCTCTGGCCATCCACCTGTCTGTCTGCTGTCCTTCTGTCTCTCTATTCATCTTTTTAGTGTTCCGTACCTGAGTCGGTGAAAATTGAACCCTTATAAGATCTCTTTATTGTCCACTCGTCCGTCCGCCCACACGTCTGTCGGTTTTTTCCACTTTTTATTGTTGCGTACCTCGATCGGTAGTAACGGAACCCTTATAGAGTCACTGTGTCGTACCCGGGGCCGCCTGCCAGTCTGTCCATCAGTCTGATTCACCTTTTTGATGTTCCGTACCTGAGTCAGTAAAAACTGGACCCTTATAGGATCACTGTTGTACCTCTGGCCATCCACCTGTCTGTCTGCTGTCTTTCTGTCTCTCTATTCATCTTTTTAGTGTTCCGTACCTCAGTCGGTGAAAATTGAACCCTTATAAGATCTCTTTGTGGTCCACTCGTCCGTCCGCCCGCACGTCTGTCGGTTTTTTCCACTTTTTATTGTTGCGTACCTCGATCGGTAGTAACGGAACCCTTATAGAGACCCTCCGTCGTACCCGCGGCCGTCCGCCAGTCTGTCCGTCAGTCTGATTCACCTTTTTGATGTTCCGTACCTGAGTCAGTAAAAACTGGACCCTTATAGGATCACTGTTGTACCTCTGGCCATCCACCTGTCTGTCTGCTGTCCTTCTGTCTCTCTATTCATCTTTTTAGTGTTCCGTACCTCAGTCGGTAAAAATTGAACCCTTATAAGATCTCTTTGTTGTCCACTCGTCCGTCCGTCCGCACGTCTGTCGGTTTTTTCCACTTTTTATTGTTGCGTACCTCGATCGGTAGTAACGGAACCCTTATAGAGTCCCTCTGTCATACCCGCGGCGGTCGGCCAGTCTGTCCGTCAGTCTGATTCACCTTTTTGATGTTCCGTACCTGAGTCAGTAAAAACTGGACCCTTATAGGATCACTGTTGTACCTCTGGCCATCCACCTGTCTGTCTGCTGTCCTTCTGTCTCTCTATTCATCTTTTTAGTGTTCCGTACCTCAGTCGGTAAATATTGAACCCTTATAAGATCTCTTTGTTGTCCACTCGTCCGTCCGTCCGCACGTCTGTCGGTTTTTTCCACTTTTTATTGTTGCGTACCTCGATCGGTAGTAACGGAACCCTTATAGAGTCCCTCTGTCGTACCCGCGGCCGTCCGCCAGTCTGTCCGTCAGTCTGATTCACCTTTTTGATGTTCCGTACCTGAGTCAGTAAAAACTGGACCCTTATAGGATCACTGTTGTACCTCTGGCCATCCACCTGTCTGTCTGCTGTCCTTCTGTCTCTCTATTCATCTTTTTAGTGTTCTGTACCTGAGTCGGTGAAAATTGAACCCTTATAAGATCTCTTTGTTGTCCACTCGTCCGTCGGCCCGCACGTCTGTCGGTTTTTTCCACTTTTTATTGTTGCGTACCTCGATCGGTAGTAACGGAACCCTTATAGAGTCACTCTGTCGTTCCCGCGGCCGTCAGCCAGTCTGTCCGTCACTCTTATTCACCTTTTTGATGTTCCGTACCTGAGTCAGTAAAAACTGGACCCTTATAGGATCACTGTTGTACCTCTGGCCATCCACCTGTCTGTCTGCTGTCCTTCTGTCTCTCTATTCATCTTTTTAGTGTTCCGTACCTCAGTCGGTAAATATTGAACCCTTATAAGATCTCTTTGTTGTCCACTCGTCCGTCCGTCCGCACGTCTGTCGGTTTTTTCCACTTTTTATTGTTGCGTACCTCGATCGGTAGTAACGGAACCCTTATAGAGTCCCTCTGTCGTACCCGCGGCCGTCCGCCAGTCTGTCCGTCAGTCTGATTCACCTTTTTGATGTTCCGTACCTGAGTCAGTAAAAACTGGACCCTTATAGGATCACTGTTGTACCTCTGGCCATCCACCTGTCTGTCTGCTGTCCTTCTGTCTCTCTATTCATCTTTTTAGTGTTCTGTACCTGAGTCGGTGAAAATTGAACCCTTATAAGATCTCTTTGTTGTCCACTCGTCCGTCCGCCCGCACGTCTGTCGGTTTTTTCCACTTTTTATTGTTGCGTACCTCGATCGGTAGTAACGGAACCCTTATAGAGTCACTCTGTCGTTCCCGCGGCCGTCAGCCAGTCTGTCCGTCACTCTTATTCACCTTTTTGATGTTCCGTACCTGAGTCAGTAAAAACTGGACCCTTATAGGATCACTGTTGTACCTCTGGCCATCCACCTGTCTGTCTGCTGTCCTTCTGTCTCTCTATTCATCTTTTTAGTGTTCCATACCTGAGTCGGTGAAAATTGAACCCTTATAAGATCTCTTTGTTGTCCACTCGTCAGTCCGCCAGCACGTCTGTCGGTTTTTTCCACTTTTTATTGTTGCGTACCTCGATCGGTAGTAACGGAACCCTTATAGAGTCCCTCTGTCGTACCCGCGGCCGTCCGCCAGTCTGTCCGTCAGTCTGATTCACCTTTTTGATGTTCCGTACCTGAGTCAGTAAAAACTGGACCCTTATAGGATCACTGTTGTACCTCTGGCCATCCACCTGTCTGTCTGCTGTCCTTCTGCCTCTCTATTGATATTTTTAGTGTTCCGTACCTGAGTCGGTGAAAATTGAACCCTTATAAGATCTCTTTGTTGTCCACTCGTCCGTCCGTCCGCACGTCTGTCGGTTTTTTCCATTTTTATTGTTGCGTACCTCGATCGGTAGTAACGGAACCCTTATAGAGTCCCTCTGTCGTACCCGCGGCCGTCCGCCAGTCTGTCCGTCAGTCTGATTCACCTTTTTGATGTTCCGTACCTGAGTCAGTAAAAACTGGACCCTTATAGGATCACTGTTGTACCTCTGGCCATCCACCTGTCTGTCTGCTGTCCTTCTGTCTCTCTATTCATCTTTTTAGTGTTCCGTACCTGAGTCGGTGAAAATTGAACCCTTATAAGATCTCTTTGTTGTCCACTCGTCCGTCGGCCCGCACGTCTGTCGGTTTTTTCCACTTTTTATTGTTGCGTACCTCGATCGGTAGTAACGGAACCCTTATAGAGTCCCTCTGTCGTACCCGCGGCCGTCCGCCAGTCTGTCCGTCAGTCTGATTCACCTTTTTGATGTTCCGTACCTGAGTCAGTAAAAACTGGACCCTTATAGGATCACTGTTGTACCTCTGGCCATCCACCTGTCTGTCTGCTGTCCTTCTGCCTCTCTATTGATATTTTTAGTGTTCCGTACCTGAGTCGGTGAAAATTGAACCCTTATAAGATCTCTTTGTTGTCCACTCGTCCGTCCGTCCGCACGTCTGTCGGTTTTTTCCACTTTTTATTGTTGCGTACCTCGATCGGTAGTAACGGAACCCTTATAGAGTCCCTCTGTCATACCCGCGGCGGTCGGCCAGTCTGTCCGTCAGTCTGATTCACCTTTTTGATGTTCCGTACCTGAGTCAGTAAAAACTGGACCCTTATAGGATCACTGTTGTACCTCTGGCCATCCACCTGTCTGTCTGCTGTCCTTCTGTCTCTCTATACATCTTTTTAGTGTTCCGTACCTCGGTCGGTAAAAATTGAACCCTTATAAGATCTCTTTGTTGTCCACTCGTCCGTCCGTCCGCACGTGTGTCGGTTTTTTCCACTTTTTATTGTTGCGTACCTCGATCGGTAGTAACGGAACCCTTATAGAGTCCCTCTGTCGTACCCGCGGCCGTCCGCCAGTCTGTCCGTCAGTCTGATTCACCTTTTTGATGTTCCGTACCTGAGTCAGTAAAAACTGGACCCTTATAGGATCACTGTTGTACCTCTGGCCATCCACCTGTCTGCTGTCCTTCTGTCTCTCTATTCATCTTTTTAGTGTTCCGTACCTCAGTCGGTGAAAATTGAACCCTTATAAGATCTCTTTGTGGTCCACTCGTCCGTCCGCCCGCACGTCTGTCGGTTTTTTCCACTTTTTATTGTTGCGTACCTCGATCGGTAGTAACGGAACCCTTATAGAGTCACTCTGTCGTTCCCGCGGCCGTCAGCCAGTCTGTCCGTCACTCTTATTCACCTTTTTGATGTTCCGTACCTGAGTCAGTAAAAACTGGACCCTTATAGGATCACTGTTGTACCTCTGGCCATCCACCTGTCTGTCTGCTGTCCTTCTGTCTCTCTATTCATCTTTTTAGTGTTCCGTACCTGAGTCGGTGAAAATTGAACCCTTATAAGATCTCTTTGTTGTCCACTCGTCCGTCCGCCCGCACGTCTGTCGGTTTTTTCCACTTTTTATTGTTGCGTACCTCGATCGGTAGTAACGGAACCCTTATAGAGTCACTCTGTCGTTCCCGCGGCCGTCAGCCAGTCTGTCCGTCACTCTTATTCACCTTTTTGATGTTCCGTACCTGAGTCAGTAAAAACTGGACCCTTATAGGATCACTGTTGTAACTCTGGCCATCCACCTGTCTGTCTGCTGTCCTTCTGTCTCTCTATTCATCTTTTTAGTGTTCCATACCTGAGTCGGTGAAAATTGAACCCTTATAAGATCTCTTTGTTGTCCACTCGTCAGTCCGCCAGCACGTCTGTCGGTTTTTTCCACGTTTTATTGTTGCGTACCTCGATCGGTAGTAACGGAACCCTTATAGAGTCCCTCTGTCGTACCCGCGGCGGTCGGCCAGTCTGTCCGTCAGTCTGATTCACCTTTTTGATGTTCCGTACCTGAGTCAGTAAAAACTGAACCCTTATAGGATCACTGTTGTACCTCTGGCCATCCACCTGTCTGGGAACCCTTATAGAGTCCCTCTGTCGTACCCGCGGCCGTCCGCCAGTCTGTCCGTCAGTCTGATTCACCTTTTTGATGTTCCGTACCTGAGTCAGTAAAAACTGGACCCTTATAGGATCACTGTTGTACCTCTGGCCATCCACCTGTCTGTCTGCTGTCCTTCTGCCTCTCTATTGATATTTTTAGTGTTCCGTACCTGAGTCGGTGAAAATTGAACCCTTATAAGATCTCTTTGTTGTCCACTCGTCCGTCCGCCCACACGTCTGTCGGTTTTTTCCACTTTTTATTGTTGCGTACCTCGATCGGTAGTAACGGAACCCTTATAGAGTCCCTCTGTCGTACCCGCGGCCGTCCGCCAGTCTGTCCGTCAGTCTGATTCACCTTTTTGATGTTCCGTACCTGAGTCAGTAAAAACTGGACCCTTATAGGATCACTGTTGTACCTCTGGCCATCCACCTGTCTGTCTGCTGTCCTTCTGTCTCTCTATTCATCTTTTTAGTGTTCCGTACCTCAGTCGGTAAAAATTGAACCCTTATAAGATCTCTTTGTTGTCCACTCGTCCGTCCGTCCGCACGTCTGTCGGTTTTTTCCACTTTTTATTGTTGCGTACCTCGATCGGTAGTAACGGAACCCTTATAGAGTCCCTCTGTCATACCCGCGGCGGTCGGCCAGTCTGTCCGTCAGTCTGATTCACCTTTTTGATGTTCCGTACCTGAGTCAGTAAAAACTGGACCCTTATAGGATCACTGTTGTACCTCTGGCCATCCACCTGTCTGTCTGCTGTCCTTCTGTCTCTCTATTCATCTTTTTAGTGTTCCGTACCTCAGTCGGTAAAAATTGAACCCTTATAAGATCTCTTTGTTGTCCACTCGTCCGTCCGTCCGCACGTCTGTCGGTTTTTTCCATTTTTATTGTTGCGTACCTCGATCGGTAGTAACGGAACCCTTATAGAGTCCCTCTGTCGTACCCGCGGCCGTCCGCCAGTCTGTCCGTCAGTCTGATTCACCTTTTTGATGTTCCGTACCTGAGTCAGTAAAAACTGGACCCTTATAGGATCACTGTTGTACCTCTGGCCATCCACCTGTCTGTCTGCTGTCCTTCTGCCTCTCTATTGATATTTTTAGTGTTCCGTACCTGAGTCGGTGAAAATTGAACCCTTATAAGATCTCTTTGTTGTCCACTCGTCCGTCCGTCCGCACGTCTGTCGGTTTTTTCCATTTTTATTGTTGCGTACCTCGATCGGTAGTAACGGAACCCTTATAGAGTCCCTCTGTCGTACCCGCGGCCGTCCGCCAGTCTGTCCGTCAGTCTGATTCACCTTTTTGATGTTCCGTACCTGAGTCAGTAAAAACTGGACCCTTATAGGATCACTGTTGTACCTCTGGCCATCCACCTGTCTGTCTGCTGTCCTTCTGTCTCTCTATTCATCTTTTTAGTGTTCCGTACCTGAGTCGGTGAAAATTGAACCCTTATAAGATCTCTTTGTTGTCCACTCGTCCGTCGGCCCGCACGTCTGTCGGTTTTTTCCACTTTTTATTGTTGCGTACCTCGATCGGTAGTAACGGAACCCTTATAGAGTCCCTCTGTCGTACCCGCGGCCGTCCGCCAGTCTGTCCGTCAGTCTGATTCACCTTTTTGATGTTCCGTACCTGAGTCAGTAAAAACTGGACCCTTATAGGATCACTGTTGTACCTCTGGCCATCCACCTGTCTGTCTGCTGTCCTTCTGTCTCTCTATTCATCTTTTTAGTGTTCCATACCTGAGTCGGTGAAAATTGAACCCTTATAAGATCTCTTTGTTGTCCACTCGTCAGTCCGCCAGCACGTCTGTCGGTTTTTTCCACGTTTTATTGTTGCGTACCTCGATCGGTAGTAACGGAACCCTTATAGAGTCCCTCTGTCGTACCCGCGGCGGTCGGCCAGTCTGTCCGTCAGTCTGATTCACCTTTTTGATGTTCCGTACCTGAGTCAGTAAAAACTGAACCCTTATAGGATCACTGTTGTACCTCTGGCCATCCACCTGTCTGGGAACCCTTATAGAGTCCCTCTGTCGTACCCGCGGCCGTCCGCCAGTCTGTCCGTCAGTCTGATTCACCTTTTTGATGTTCCGTACCTGAGTCAGTAAAAACTGGACCCTTATAGGATCACTGTTGTACCTCTGGCCATCCACCTGTCTGTCTGCTGTCCTTCTGCCTCTCTATTGATATTTTTAGTGTTCCGTACCTGAGTCGGTGAAAATTGAACCCTTATAAGATCTCTTTGTTGTCCACTCGTCCGTCCGCCCACACGTCTGTCGGTTTTTTCCACTTTTTATTGTTGCGTACCTCGATCGGTAGTAACGGAACCCTTATAGAGTCCCTCTGTCGTACCCGCGGCCGTCCGCCAGTCTGTCCGTCAGTCTGATTCACCTTTTTGATGTTCCGTACCTGAGTCAGTAAAAACTGGACCCTTATAGGATCACTGTTGTACCTCTGGCCATCCACCTGTCTGTCTGCTGTCCTTCTGTCTCTCTATTCATCTTTTTAGTGTTCCGTACCTCAGTCGGTAAAAATTGAACCCTTATAAGATCTCTTTGTTGTCCACTCGTCCGTCCGTCCGCACGTCTGTCGGTTTTTTCCACTTTTTATTGTTGCGTACCTCGATCGGTAGTAACGGAACCCTTATAGAGTCCCTCTGTCATACCCGCGGCGGTCGGCCAGTCTGTCCGTCAGTCTGATTCACCTTTTTGATGTTCCGTACCTGAGTCAGTAAAAACTGGACCCTTATAGGATCACTGTTGTACCTCTGGCCATCCACCTGTCTGTCTGCTGTCCTTCTGTCTCTCTATTCATCTTTTTAGTGTTCCGTACCTCAGTCGGTAAAAATTGAACCCTTATAAGATCTCTTTGTTGTCCACTCGTCCGTCCGTCCGCACGTCTGTCGGTTTTTTCCATTTTTATTGTTGCGTACCTCGATCGGTAGTAACGGAACCCTTATAGAGTCCCTCTGTCGTACCCGCGGCCGTCCGCCAGTCTGTCCGTCAGTCTGATTCACCTTTTTGATGTTCCGTACCTGAGTCAGTAAAAACTGGACCCTTATAGGATCACTGTTGTACCTCTGGCCATCCACCTGTCTGTCTGCTGTCCTTCTGCCTCTCTATTGATATTTTTAGTGTTCCGTACCTGAGTCGGTGAAAATTGAACCCTTATAAGATCTCTTTGTTGTCCACTCGTCCGTCCGTCCGCACGTCTGTCGGTTTTTTCCATTTTTATTGTTGCGTACCTCGATCGGTAGTAACGGAACCCTTATAGAGTCCCTCTGTCGTACCCGCGGCCGTCCGCCAGTCTGTCCGTCAGTCTGATTCACCTTTTTGATGTTCCGTACCTGAGTCAGTAAAAACTGGACCCTTATAGGATCACTGTTGTACCTCTGGCCATCCACCTGTCTGTCTGCTGTCCTTCTGTCTCTCTATTCATCTTTTTAGTGTTCCGTACCTGAGTCGGTGAAAATTGAACCCTTATAAGATCTCTTTGTTGTCCACTCGTCCGTCGGCCCGCACGTCTGTCGGTTTTTTCCACTTTTTATTGTTGCGTACCTCGATCGGTAGTAACGGAACCCTTATAGAGTCCCTCTGTCGTACCCGCGGCCGTCCGCCAGTCTGTCCGTCAGTCTGATTCACCTTTTTGATGTTCCGTACCTGAGTCAGTAAAAACTGGACCCTTATAGGATCACTGTTGTACCTCTGGCCATCCACCTGTCTGTCTGCTGTCCTTCTGCCTCTCTATTGATATTTTTAGTGTTCCGTACCTGAGTCGGTGAAAATTGAACCCTTATAAGATCTCTTTGTTGTCCACTCGTCCGTCCGTCCGCACGTCTGTCGGTTTTTTCCGCTTTTTATTGTTGCGTACCTCGATCGGTAGTAACGGAACCCTTATAGAGTCCCTCTGTCATACCCGCGGCGGTCGGCCAGTCTGTCCGTCAGTCTGATTCACCTTTTTGATGTTCCGTACCTGAGTCAGTAAAAACTGGACCCTTATAGGATCACTGTTGTACCTCTGGCCATCCACCTGTCTGTCTGCTGTCCTTCTGTCTCTCTATACATCTTTTTAGTGTTCCGTACCTCGGTCGGTAAAAATTGAACCCTTATAAGATCTCTTTGTTGTCCACTCGTCCGTCCGTCCACACGTGTGTCGGTTTTTTCCACTTTTTATTGTTGCGTACCTCGATCGGTAGTAACGGAACCCTTATAGAGTCCCTCTGTCGTACCCGCGGCCGTCCGCCAGTCTGTCCGTCAGTCTGATTCACCTTTTTGATGTTCCGTACCTGAGTCAGTAAAAACTGGACCCTTATAGGATCACTGTTGTACCTCTGGCCATCCACCTGTCTGCTGTCCTTCTGTCTCTCTATTCATCTTTTTAGTGTTCCGTACCTCAGTCGGTGAAAATTGAACCCTTATAAGATCTCTTTGTGGTCCACTCGTCCGTCCGCCCGCACGTCTGTCGGTTTTTTCCACTTTTTATTGTTGCGTACCTCGATCGGTAGTAACGGAACCCTTATAGAGTCACTCTGTCGTTCCCGCGGCCGTCAGCCAGTCTGTCCGTCACTCTTATTCACCTTTTTGATGTTCCGTACCTGAGTCAGTAAAAACTGGACCCTTATAGGATCACTGTTGTACCTCTGGCCATCCACCTGTCTGTCTGCTGTCCTTCTGTCTCTCTATTCATCTTTTTAGTGTTCCGTACCTGAGTCGGTGAAAATTGAACCCTTATAAGATCTCTTTGTTGTCCACTCGTCCGTCCGCCAGCACGTCTGTCGGTTTTTTCCACTTTTTATTGTTGCGTACCTCGATCGGTAGTAACGGAACCCTTATAGAGTCACTGTGTCGTACCCGGGGCCGCCTGCCAGTCTGTCCATCAGTCTGATTCACCTTTTTGATGTTCCGTACCTGAGTCAGTAAAAACTGGACCCTTATAGGATCACTGTTGTACCTCTGGCCATCCACCTGTCTGTCTGCTGTCCTTCTGTCTCTCTATTCATCTTTTTAGTGTTCCGTACCTCAGTCGGTGAAAATTGAACCCTTATAAGATCTCTTTGTGGTCCACTCGTCCGTCCGCCCGCACGTCTGTCGGTTTTTTCCACTTTTTATTGTTGCGTACCTCGATCGGTAGTAACGGAACCCTTATAGAGTCACTCTGTCGTTCCCGCGGCCGTCAGCCAGTGTGTCCGTCACTCTTATTCACCTTTTTGATGTTCCGTACCTGAGTCAGTAAAAACTGGACCCTTATAGGATCACTGTTGTACCTCTGGCCATCCACCTGTCTGTCTGCTGTCCTTCTGTCTCTCTATTCATCTTTTTAGTGTTCCGTACCTGAGTCGGTGAAAATTGAACCCTTATAAGATCTCTTTGTTGTCCACTCGTCCGTCCGCCAGCACGTCTGTCGGTTTTTTCCACTTTTTATTGTTGCGTACCTCGATCGGTAGTAACGGAACCCTTATAGAGTCCCTCTGTCGTACCCGCGGCCGTCCGCCAGTCTGTCCGTCAGTCTGATTCACCTTTTTGATGTTCCGTACCTGAGTCAGTAAAAACTGGACCCTTATAGGATCACTGTTGTACCTCTGGCCATCCACCTGTATGTCTGCTGTCCTTCTGTCTCTCTATTCATCTTTTTAGTGTTCCGTACCTCAGTCGGTAAAAATTGAACCCTTATAAGATCTCTTTGTTGTCCACTCGTCCGTCCGTCCGCATGTCTGTCGGTTTTTTCCACTTTTTATTGTTGCGTACCTCGATCGGTAGTAACGGAACCCTTATAGAGTCCCTCTGTCATACCCGCGGCCGTCCGCCAGTCTGTCCGTCAGTCTGATTCACCTTTTTGATGTTCCGTACCTGAGTCAGTAAAAACTGGACCCTTATAGGATCACTGTTGTACCTCTGGCCATCCACCTGTCTGTCTGCTGTCCTTCTGTCTCTCTATTCATCTTTTTAGTGTTCCGTACCTGAGTTGGTGAAAATTGAACCCTTATAAGATCTCTTTGTTGTCCACTCGCTCGTCCGCCCGCACGTCTGTAGGTTTTTTCCACTTTTTATTGTTGCGTACCTCGATCGGTAGTAACGGAACCCTTATAGAGTCACTCTGTCGTTCCCGCGGCCGTCAGCCAGTCTGTCCATCACTCTTATTCACCTTTTTGATGTTCCGTACCTGTGTCAGTAAAAACTGGACCCTTATAGGATCACTGTTGTACCTCTGGCCATCCACCTGTCTGTCTGCTGTCCTTCTGTCTCTCTATTCATCTTTTTAGTGTTCCATACCTGAGTCGGTGAAAATTGAACCCTTATAAGATCTCTTTGTTGTCCACTCGTCAGTCCGCCAGCACGTCTGTCGGTTTTTTCCACTTTTTATTGTTGCGTACCTCGATCGGTAGTAACGGAACCCTTATAGAGTCCCTCTGTCGTACCCGCGGCGGTCGGCCAGTCTGTCCGTCAGTGTGATTCACCTTTTTGATGTTCCGTACCTGAGTCAGTAAAAACTGGACCCTTATAGGATCACTGTTGTACCTCTGGCCATCCACCTGTCTGTCTGCTGTCCTTCTGTCTCTCTATTCATCTTTTTAGTGTTCCATACCTGAGTCGGTGAAAATTGAACCCTTATAAGATCTCTTTGTTGTCCACTCGTCCGTCCGTCCGCACGTCTGTCGGTTTTTTCCATTTTTATTGTTGCGTACCTCGATCGGTAGTAACGGAACCCTTATAGAGTCCCTCTGTCGTACCCGCGGCCGTCCGCCAGTCTGTCCGTCAGTCTGATTCACCTTTTTGATGTTCCGTACCTGAGTCAGTAAAAACTGGACCCTTATAGGATCACTGTTGTACCTCTGGCCATCCACCTGTCTGTCTGCTGTCCTTCTGTCTCTCTATTCATCTTTTTAGTGTTCCGTACCTGAGTCGGTGAAAATTGAACCCTTATAAGATCTCTTTGTTGTCCACTCGTCCGTCGGCCCGCACGTCTGTCGGTTTTTTCCACTTTTTATTGTTGCGTACCTCGATCGGTAGTAACGGAACCCTTATAGAGTCCCTCTGTCGTACCCGCGGCCGTCCGCCAGTCTGTCCGTCAGTCTGATTCACCTTTTTGATGTTCCGTACCTGAGTCAGTAAAAACTGGACCCTTATAGGATCACTGTTGTACCTCTGGCCATCCACCTGTCTGTCTGCTGTCCTTCTGCCTCTCTATTGATATTTTTAGTGTTCCGTACCTGAGTCGGTGAAAATTGAACCCTTATAAGATCTCTTTGTTGTCCACTCGTCCGTCCGTCCGCACGTCTGTCGGTTTTTTCCACTTTTTATTGTTGCGTACCTCGATCGGTAGTAACGGAACCCTTATAGAGTCCCTCTGTCATACCCGCGGCGGTCGGCCAGTCTGTCCGTCAGTCTGATTCACCTTTTTGATGTTCCGTACCTGAGTCAGTAAAAACTGGACCCTTATAGGATCACTGTTGTACCTCTGGCCATCCACCTGTCTGTCTGCTGTCCTTCTGTCTCTCTATACATCTTTTTAGTGTTCCGTACCTCGGTCGGTAAAAATTGAACCCTTATAAGATCTCTTTGTTGTCCACTCGTCCGTCCGTCCACACGTGTGTCGGTTTTTTCCACTTTTTATTGTTGCGTACCTCGATCGGTAGTAACGGAACCCTTATAGAGTCCCTCTGTCGTACCCGCGGCCGTCCGCCAGTCTGTCCGTCAGTCTGATTCACCTTTTTGATGTTCCGTACCTGAGTCAGTAAAAACTGGACCCTTATAGGATCACTGTTGTACCTCTGGCCATCCACCTGTCTGCTGTCCTTCTGTCTCTCTATTCATCTTTTTAGTGTTCCGTACCTCAGTCGGTGAAAATTGAACCCTTATAAGATCTCTTTGTGGTCCACTCGTCCGTCCGCCCGCACGTCTGTCGGTTTTTTCCACTTTTTATTGTTGCGTACCTCGATCGGTAGTAACGGAACCCTTATAGAGTCACTCTGTCGTTCCCGCGGCCGTCAGCCAGTCTGTCCGTCACTCTTATTCACCTTTTTGATGTTCCGTACCTGAGTCAGTAAAAACTGGACCCTTATAGGATCACTGTTGTACCTCTGGCCATCCACCTGTCTGTCTGCTGTCCTTCTGTCTCTCTATTCATCTTTTTAGTGTTCCGTACCTGAGTCGGTGAAAATTGAACCCTTATAAGATCTCTTTGTTGTCCACTCGTCCGTCCGCCAGCACGTCTGTCGGTTTTTTCCACTTTTTATTGTTGCGTACCTCGATCGGTAGTAACGGAACCCTTATAGAGTCACTGTGTCGTACCCGGGGCCGCCTGCCAGTCTGTCCATCAGTCTGATTCACCTTTTTGATGTTCCGTACCTGAGTCAGTAAAAACTGGACCCTTATAGGATCACTGTTGTACCTCTGGCCATCCACCTGTCTGTCTGCTGTCCTTCTGTCTCTCTATTCATCTTTTTAGTGTTCCGTACCTCAGTCGGTGAAAATTGAACCCTTATAAGATCTCTTTGTGGTCCACTCGTCCGTCCGCCCGCACGTCTGTCGGTTTTTTCCACTTTTTATTGTTGCGTACCTCGATCGGTAGTAACGGAACCCTTATAGAGTCACTCTGTCGTTCCCGCGGCCGTCAGCCAGTGTGTCCGTCACTCTTATTCACCTTTTTGATGTTCCGTACCTGAGTCAGTAAAAACTGGACCCTTATAGGATCACTGTTGTACCTCTGGCCATCCACCTGTCTGTCTGCTGTCCTTCTGTCTCTCTATTCATCTTTTTAGTGTTCCGTACCTGAGTCGGTGAAAATTGAACCCTTATAAGATCTCTTTGTTGTCCACTCGTCCGTCCGCCAGCACGTCTGTCGGTTTTTTCCACTTTTTATTGTTGCGTACCTCGATCGGTAGTAACGGAACCCTTATAGAGTCCCTCTGTCGTACCCGCGGCCGTCCGCCAGTCTGTCCGTCAGTCTGATTCACCTTTTTGATGTTCCGTACCTGAGTCAGTAAAAACTGGACCCTTATAGGATCACTGTTGTACCTCTGGCCATCCACCTGTATGTCTGCTGTCCTTCTGTCTCTCTATTCATCTTTTTAGTGTTCCGTACCTCAGTCGGTAAAAATTGAACCCTTATAAGATCTCTTTGTTGTCCACTCGTCCGTCCGTCCGCATGTCTGTCGGTTTTTTCCACTTTTTATTGTTGCGTACCTCGATCGGTAGTAACGGAACCCTTATAGAGTCCCTCTGTCATACCCGCGGCCGTCCGCCAGTCTGTCCGTCAGTCTGATTCACCTTTTTGATGTTCCGTACCTGAGTCAGTAAAAACTGGACCCTTATAGGATCACTGTTGTACCTCTGGCCATCCACCTGTCTGTCTGCTGTCCTTCTGTCTCTCTATTCATCTTTTTAGTGTTCCGTACCTGAGTTGGTGAAAATTGAACCCTTATAAGATCTCTTTGTTGTCCACTCGCTCGTCCGCCCGCACGTCTGTAGGTTTTTTCCACTTTTTATTGTTGCGTACCTCGATCGGTAGTAACGGAACCCTTATAGAGTCACTCTGTCGTTCCCGCGGCCGTCAGCCAGTCTGTCCATCACTCTTATTCACCTTTTTGATGTTCCGTACCTGTGTCAGTAAAAACTGGACCCTTATAGGATCACTGTTGTACCTCTGGCCATCCACCTGTCTGTCTGCTGTCCTTCTGTCTCTCTATTCATCTTTTTAGTGTTCCATACCTGAGTCGGTGAAAATTGAACCCTTATAAGATCTCTTTGTTGTCCACTCGTCAGTCCGCCAGCACGTCTGTCGGTTTTTTCCACTTTTTATTGTTGCGTACCTCGATCGGTAGTAACGGAACCCTTATAGAGTCCCTCTGTCGTACCCGCGGCGGTCGGCCAGTCTGTCCGTCAGTGTGATTCACCTTTTTGATGTTCCGTACCTGAGTCAGTAAAAACTGGACCCTTATAGGATCACTGTTGTACCTCTGGCCATCCACCTGTCTGTCTGCTGTCCTTCTGTCTCTCTATTCATCTTTTTAGTGTTCCGTACCTCAGTCGGTAAAAATTGAACCCTTATAAGATCTCTTTGTTGTCCACTCGTCCGTCCGTCCGCACGTCTGTCGGTTTTTTCCACTTTTTATTGTTGCGTACCTCGATCGGTAGTAACGGAACCCTTATAGAGTCACTCTGTCGTACCCGCGGCCGTCCGCCAGTCTGTCCGTCAGTCTGATTCACCTTTTTGATGTTCCGTACCTGAGTCAGTAAAAACTGGACCCTTATAGGATCACTGTTGTACCTCTGGCCATCCACCTGTCTGTCTGCTGTCCTTCTGTCTCTCTATTCATCTTTTTAGTGTTCCGTACCTGAGTCGGTGAAAATTGAACCCTTATAAGATCTCTTTGTTGTCCACTCGTCCGTCCGCCCGCACGTCTGTCGGTTTTTTCCACTTTTTATTGTTGCGTACCTCGATCGGTAGTAACGGAACCCTTATAGAGTCACTCTGTCGTACCCGCGGCCGTCCGCCAGTCTGTCCGTCAGTCTGATTCACCTTTTTGATGTTCCGTACTGGAGTCAGTAAAAACTGGACCCTTATAGGATCACTGTTGTACCTCTGGCCATCCACCTGTCTGTCTGCTGTCCTACTGCCTCTCTATTGATATTTTTAGTGTTCCGTACCTGAGTCGGTGAAAATTGAACCCTTATAAGATCTCTTTGTTGTCCACTCGTCCGTCCGTCCGCACGTCTGTCGGTTTTTTCCACTTTTTATTGTTGCGTACCTCGATCGGTAGTAACGGAACCCTTATAGAGTCCCTCTGTCATACCCGCGGCGGTCGGCCAGTCTGTCCGTCAGTCTGATTCACCTTTTTGATGTTCCGTACCTGAGTCAGTAAAAACTGGACCCTTATAGGATCACTGTTGTACCTCTGGCCATCCACCTGTCTGTCTGCTGTCCTTCTGTCTCTCTATTCATCTTTTTAGTGTTCCGTACCTGAGTCGGTGAAAATTGAACCCTTATAAGATCTCTTTGTTGTCCACTCGTCCGTCCGCCCGCACGTCTATCGGTTTTTTCCACTTTTTATTGTTGCGTACCTCGATCGGTAGTAACGGAACCCTTATAGAGTCACTCTGTCGTACCCGCGGCCGTCCGCCAGTCTGTCCGTCAGTCTGATTCACCTTTTTGATGTTCCGTACCGGAGTCAGTAAAAACTGGACCCTTATATGATCACTGTTGTACCTCTGGCCATCCACCTGTCTGTCTGCTGTCCTACTGCCTCTCTATTGATATTTTTAGTGTTCCGTACCTGAGTCGGTGAAAATTGAACCGTTATAAGATCTCTTTGTTGTCCACTCGTCCGTCCGTCCGCACGTCTGTCGGTTTTTTCCACTTTTTATTGTTGCGTACCTCGATCGGTAGTAACGGAACCCTTATAGAGTCCCTCTGTCATACCCGCGGCGGTCGGCCAGTCTGTCCGTCAGTCTGATTCACCTTTTTGATGTTCCGTACCTGAGTCAGTAAAAACTGGACCCTTATAGGATCACTGTTGTACCTCTGGCCATCCACCTGTCTGTCTGCTGTCCTTCTGTCTCTCTATACATCTTTTTAGTGTTCCGTACCTCGGTCGGTAAAAATTGAACCCTTATAAGATCTCTTTGTTGTCCACTCATCCGTCCGCCCGCACGTCTGTCGGTTTTTTCCACTTTTTATTGTTGCGTACCTCGATCGGTAGTAACGGAACCCTTATAGAGTCCCTCTGTCGTACCCGCGGTCGTCCGCCAGTCTGTCCGTCAGTCTGTTTCACCTTTTTGATGTTCCGTACCTGAGTCAGTAAAAACTGGACCCTTATAGGATCACTGTTGTACCTCTGGCCATCCACCTGTCTGTCTGCTGTCCTTCTGTCTCTCTATTCATCTTTTTAGTGTTCCGTACCTCAGTCGGTAAAAATTGAACCCTTATAAGATCTCTTTGTTGTCCACTCGTCCGTCTGTCCGCACGTCTGTCGGTTTTTTCCACTTTTTATTGTTGCGTACCTCGATCGGTAGTAACGGAACCCTTATAGAGTCCCTCTGTCATACCCGCGGCGGTCGGCCAGTCTGTCCGTCAGTCTGATTCACCTTTTTGATGTTCCGTACCTGAGTCAGTAAAAACTGGACCCTTATAGGATCACTGTTGTACCTCTGGGCATCCACCTGTCTGTCTGCTGTCCTTCTGTCTCTCTATTCATCTTTTTAGTGTTCCGTACCTCAGTCGGTAAAAATTGAACCCTTATAAGATCTCTTTGTTGTCCACTCGTCCGTCCGTCCGCACGTCTGTCGGTTTTTTCCATTTTTATTGTTGCGTACCTCGATCGGTAGTAACGGAACCCTTATAGAGTCCCTCTGTCGTACCCGCGGCCGTCCGCCAGTCTGTCCGTCAGTCTGATTCACCTTTTTGATGTTCCGTACCTGAGTCAGTAAAAACTGGACCCTTATAGGATCACTGTTGTACCTCTGGCCATCCACCTGTCTGTCTGCTGTCCTTCTGTCTCTCTATTCATCTTTTTAGTGTTCCGTACCTGAGTCAGTGAAAATTGAACCCTTATAAGATCTCTTTGTGGTCCACTCGTCCGTCCGCCCGCACGTCTGTCGGTTTTTTCCACTTTTTATTGTTGCGTACCTCGATCGGTAGTAACGGAACCCTTATAGAGTCACTCTGTCGTACCCGCGGCCGTCCGCCAGTCTGTCCGTCAGGCTGATTCACCTTTTTGATGTTCCGTACCTGAGTCAGTAAAAACTGGACCCTTATAGGATCACTGTTGTACCTCTGGCCATCCACCTGTATGTCTGCTGTCCTTCTGCCTCTCTATTGATATTTTTAGTGTTCCGTACCTGAGTCGGTGAAAATTGAACCCTTATAAGATCTCTTTGTTGTCCACTCGTCCGTCCGT
The DNA here is from genome assembly GCF_023897955.1 of Schistocerca gregaria. Classification (NCBI taxonomy): domain Eukaryota; kingdom Metazoa; phylum Arthropoda; class Insecta; order Orthoptera; family Acrididae; genus Schistocerca; species Schistocerca gregaria. The sequence continues at coordinate 704,679,923 of NC_064921.1, forward strand.
CCGCACGTCTGTCGGTTTTTTCCACTTTTTATTGTTGCGTACCTCGATAGGTAGTAACGGAACCCTTATAGAGTCCCTCTGTCATACCCGCGGCGGTCGGCCAGTCTGTCCGTCAGTCTGATTCACCTTTTTGATGTTCCGTACCTGAGTCAGTAAAAACTGGACCCTTATAGGATCACTGTTGTACCTCTGCCCATCCACCTGTCTGTCTGCTGTCCTTCTGTCTCTCTATACATCTTTTTAGTGTTCCGTACCTCGGTCGGTAAAAATTGAACCCTTATAAGATCTCTTTGTTGTCCACTCGTCCGTCCGCCCGCACGTCTGTCGGTTTTTTCCACTTTTTATTGTTGCGTACCTCGATCGGTAGTAACGGAACCCTTATAGAGTCCCTCTGTCGTACCCGCGGCCGTCCGCCAGTCTGTCCGTCAGTCTGATTCACCTTTTTGATGTTCCGTACCTGAGTCAGTAAAAACTGGACCCTTATAGGATCACTGTTGTACCTCTGGCCATCCACCTGTCTGTCTGCTGTCCTTCTGTCTCTCTATTCATCTTTTTAGTGTTCCGTACCTGAGTCGGTGAAAATTGAACCCTTATAAGATCTCTTTGTTGTCCACTCGGCCGTCCGCCCGCACGTCTGTCGGTTTTTTCCACTTTTTATTGTTGCGTACCTCGATCGGTAGTAACGGAACCCTTATAGAGTCACTCTGTCGTACCCGCGGCCGTCCGCCAGTCTGTCCGTCAGTCTGATTCACCTTTTTGATGTTCAGTACCTGAGTCAGTAAAAACTGGACCCTTATAGGATCACTGTTGTACCTCTGGCCATCCACCTGTCTGTCTGCTGTCCTTCTGTCTCTCTATTCATCTTTTTAGTGTTCCGTACCTGAGTCGGTGTAAATTGAACCCTTATAAGATCTCTTTGTTGTCCACTCGTCCGTCGGCCCGCACGTCTGTCGGTTTTTTCCACTTTTTATTGTTGCGTACCTCGATCGGTAGTAACGGAACCCTTATAGAGTCCATCTGTCGTACCCGCGGCCGTCCGCCAGTCTGTCCGTCAGTCTGATTCACCTTTTTGATGTTCCGTACCTGAGTCAGTAAAAACTGGACCCTTATAGGATCACTGTTGTACCTCTGGCCATCCACCTGTCTGTCTGCTGTCCTTCTGCCTCTCTATTGATATTTTTAGTGTTCCGTACCTGAGTCGGTGAAAATTGAACCCTTATAAGATCTCTTTGTTGTCCACTCGTCCGTCCGTCCGCATGTCTGTCGGTTTTTTCCACTTTTTATTGTTGCATACCTCGATCGGTAGTAACGGAACCCTTATAGAGTCCCTCTGTCATACCCGCGGCGGTCGGCCAGTCTGTCCGTCAGTCTGATTCACCTTTTTGATGTTCCGTACCTGAGTCAGTAAAAACTGGACCCTTATAAGATCACTGTTGTACCTCTGGCCATCCACCTGTCTGTCTGCTGTCCTTCTGTCTCTCTATACATCTTTTTAGTGTTCCGTACCTCGGTCGGTAAAAATTGAACCCTTATAAGATCTCTTTGTTGTCCACTCGTCCGTCCGTCCGCACGTCTGTCGGTTTTTTCCACTTTTTATTGTTGCGTACCTCGATCGGTAGTAACGGAACCCTTATAGAGTCCCTCTGTCGTACCCGCGGCCGTCCGCCAGTCTGTCCGTCAGTCTGATTCACCTTTTTGATGTTCCGTACCTGAGTCAGTAAAAACTGGACCCTTATAGAATCACTGTTGTACCTCTGGCCATCCACCTGTCTGTCTGCTGTCCTTCTGTCTCTCTATTCATCTTTTTAGTGTTCCGTACCTGAGTCGGTGAAAATTGAACCCTTATAAGATCTCTTTGTTGTCCACTCGTCCGTCGGCCCGCACGTCTGTCGGTTTTGTCCACTTTTTATTGTTGCGTACCTCGATCGGTAGTAACGGAACCCTTATAGAGTCTCTCAGTCGTACCCGCGGCTGTCCGCCAGTCATTCTGTCAGTCTGATTCACCTTTTTGATGTTCCGTACCTGAGTCAGTAAAAACTGGACCCTTATAGGATCACTGTTGTACCTCTGGCCATCCACCTGTCTGTCTGCTGTCCTTCTGTCTCTCTATTCATCTTTTTAGTGTTCTGTAACTGAGTCGGTGAAAATTAAACCCTTATAAGATCTCTTTGTTGTCCACTCGTCCGTCCGTCCGCATGTCTGTCGGTTTTTTCCACTTTTTATTGTTGCGTACCTCGATCGGTAGTAACGGAACCCTTATAGAGTCCCTCTGTTGTACCCGCGGCCGTCCGCCAGTCTGTCCATCAGTCTGATTCACCTTTTTGATGTTCCATACCTGAGTCAGTAAAATTGGACCCTTATAGGATCACTGTTGTACCTCTGGCCGTCCACCTGTCTGTCTGCTGTCCTTCTGTCTCTCTATTCATCTTTTTAGTGTTCCGTACCTGAGTCGGTGAAAATTGAACCCTTATAAGATCTCTTTATTGTCCACTCGTCCGTCCACCCACACGTCTGTCGGTTTTTTCCACTTTTTATTGTTGCGTACCTCGATCGGTAGTAACGGAACCCTTATAGAGTCACTCTGTCGTTCCCGCGGCCGTCAGCCAGTCTGTCCGTCACTCTTATTCACCTTTTTGATGTTCCGTACCTGAGTCAGTAAAAACTGGACCCTTATAGGATCACTGTTGTACCTCTGGCCATCCACCTGTCTGTCTGCTGTCCTTCTGTCTCTCTATTCATCTTTTTAGTGTTCCGTACCTGAGTCGGTGAAAATTGAACCCTTATAAAATCTCTTTATTGTCCACTCGTCCGTCCGCCCACACGTCTGTCGGTTTTTTCCACTTTTTATTGTTGCGTACCCCGATCGGTAGTAACGGAACCCTTATAGAGTCAAGGTGTCGTACCCGGGGCCGCCTGCCAGTCTGTCCATCAGTCTGATTCACCTTTTTGATGTTCCGTACCTGAGTCAGTAAAAACTGGACCCTTATAGGATCACTGTTGTACCTCTGGCCATCCACCTGTCTGTCTGCTGTCCTTCTGTCTCTCTATTCATCTTTTTAGTGTTCCGTACCTCAGTCGGTGAAAATTGAACCCTTATAAGATCTCTTTGTTGTCCACTCGTCCGTCCGTCCGCATGTCTGTCGGTTTTTTCCACTTTTTATTGTTGCATACCTCGATCGGTAGTAACGGAACCCTTATAGAGTCCCTCTGTCATACCCGCGGCGGTCGGCCAGTCTGTCCGTCAGTCTGATTCACCTTTTTGATGTTCCGTACCTGAGTCAGTAAAAACTGGACCCTTATAGGATCACTGTTGTACCTCTGGCCATCCACCTGTCTGTCTGCTGTCCTTCTGTCTCTCTATACATCTTTTTAGTGTTCCGTACCTCGGTCGGTAAAAATTGAACCCTTATAAGATCTGTTTGTTGTCCACTCGTCCGTCCGTCCGCACGCCTGTCGGTTTTTTCCACTTTTTATTGTTGCGTACCTCGATCGGTAGTAACGGAACCCTTATAGAGTCCCTCTGTCGTACCCGCGGCCGTCCGCCAGTCTGTCCGTCAGTCTGATTCACCTTTTTGATGTTCCGTACCTGAGTCAGTAAAAACTGGACCCTTATAGGATCACTGTTGTACCTCTGGCCATCCACCTGTCTGTCTGCTGTCCTTCTGTCTCTCTATTCATCTTTTTAGTGTTCCGTACCTCAGTCGGTGAAAATTGAACCCTTATAAGATCTCTTTGTGGTCCACTCGACCGTCCGCCCGCACGTCTGTCGGTTTTTTCCACTTTTTATTGTTGCGTACCTCGATCGGTAGTAACGGAACCCTTATAGAGTCACTCTGTCGTTCCCGCGGCCGTCAGCCAGTCTGTCCGTCACTCTTATTCACCTTTTTGATGTTCCGCACCTGAGTCAGTAAAAACTGGACCCTTATAGGATCACTGTTGTACCTCTGGCCATCCACCTGTCTGTCTGCTGTCCTTCTGTCTCTCTATTCATCTTTTTAGTGTTCCGTACCTGAGTCGGTGAAAATTGAACCCTTATAAGATCTCATTGTTGTCCACTCGTCCGTCCGCCAGCACGTCTGTCTGTTTTTTCCACTTTTTATTGTTGCGTACCTCGATCGGTAGTAACGGAACCCTTATAGAGTCCCTCTGTCGTACCCGCGGCCGTCCGCCAGTCTGTCCGTCAGTCTGATTCACCTTTTTGATGTTCCGTACCTGAGTCAGTAAAAACTGGACCCTTATAGGATCACTGTTGTACCTCTGGCCATCCACCTGTCTGTCTGCTGTCCTTCTGTCTCTCTATTCATCTTTTTAGTGTTCCGTACCTGAGTCAGTGAAAATTGAACCCTTATAAGATCTCTTTGTTGTCCACTCGTCCGTCCGCCCGCACGTCTGTCGGTTTTTTCCACTTTTTATTGTTGCGTACCTCGATCGGTAGTAACGGAACCCTTATAGAGTCACTTTGTCGTACCCGCGGCCGTCCGCCAGTCTGTCCGTCAGTCTGATTCACCTTTTTGATGTTCCGTACCTGAGTCAGTAAAAACTGGACCCTTATAGGATCACTGTTGTACCTCTGGCCATCCACCTGTATGTCTGCTGTCCTTCTGCCTCTCTATTGATATTTTTAGTGTTCCATACCTGAGTCGGTGAAAATTGAACCCTTATAAGATCTCTTTGTTGTCCACTCGTCCGTCCGTCCGCACGTCTGTCGGTTTTTTCCACTTTTTATTGTTGCGTACCTCGATAGGTAGTAACGGAACCCTTATAGAGTCCCTCTGTCATACCCGCGGCGGTCGGCCAGTCTGTCCGTCAGTCTGATTCACCTTTTTGATGTTCCGTACCTGAGTCAGTAAAAACTGGACCCTTATAGGATCACTGTTGTACCTCTGGCCATCCACCTGTCTGTCTGCTGTCCTTCTGTCTCTCTATACATCTTTTTAGTGTTCCGTACCTCGGTCGGTAAAAATTGAACCCTTATAAGATCTGTTTGTTGTCCACTCGTCCGTCCGTCCGCACGCCTGTCGGTTTTTTCCACTTTTTATTGTTGCGTACCTCGATCGGTAGTAACGGAACCCTTATAGAGTCCCTCTGTCGTACCCGCGGCCGTCCGCCAGTCTGTCCGTCAGTCTGATTCACCTTTTTGATGTTCCGTACCTGAGTCAGTAAAAACTGGACCCTTATAGGATCACTGTTGTACCTCTGGCCATCCACCTGTCTGTCTGCTGTCCTTCTGTCTCTCTATTCATCTTTTTAGTGTTCCGTACCTGAGTCGGTGAAAATTGAACCCTTATAAGATCTCTTTGTTGTCCACTCGGCCGTCCGCCCGCACGTCTGTCGGTTTTTTCCACTTTTTATTGTTGCGTACCTCGATCGGTAGTAACGGAACCCTTATAGAGTCACTCTGTCGTACCCGCGGCCGTCCGCCAGTCTGTCCGTCAGTCTGATTCACCTTTTTGATGTTCAGTACCTGAGTCAGTAAAAACTGGACCCTTATAGGATCACTGTTGTACCTCTGGCCATCCACCTGTCTGTCTGCTGTCCTTCTGTCTCTCTATTCATCTTTTTAGTGTTCCGTACCTGAGTCGGTGTAAATTGAACCCTTATAAGATCTCTTTGTTGTCCACTCGTCCGTCGGCCCGCACGTCTGTCGGTTTTTTCCACTTTTTATTGTTGCGTACCTCGATCGGTAGTAACGGAACCCTTATAGAGTCCCTCTGTCATACCCGCGGCGATCGGCCAGTCTGTCCGTCAGTCTGATTCACCTTTTAGATGTTCCGTACCTGAGTCAGTAAAAACTGGACCCTTATAGGATCACTGTTGTACCTCTGGCCATCCACCTGTCTGTCTGCTGTCCTTCTGTCTCTCTATACATCTTTTTAGTGTTCCGTACCTCGGTCGGTAAAAATTGAACCCTTATAAGATCTCTTTGTTGTCCACTCATCCGTCCGTCCGCACGTCTGTCGGTTTTTTCCACTTTTTATTGTTGCGTACCTCGATCGGTAGTAACGGAACCCTTATAGAGTCACTCTGTCGTACCCGCGGCCGTCCGCCAGTCTGTCCGTCAGTCTGATTCACCTTTTTGATGTTCAGTACCTGAGTCAGTAAAAACTGGACCCTTATAGGATCACTGTTGTACCTCTGGCCATCCACCTGTCTGTCTGCTGTCCTTCTGTCTCTCTATTCATCTTTTTAGTGTTCCGTACCTGAGTCGGTGTAAATTGAACCCTTATAAGATCTCTTTGTTGTCCACTCGTCCGTCGGCCCGCACGTCTGTCGGCTTTATCCACTTTTTATTGTTGCGTACCTCGATCGGTAGTAACGGAACCCTTATAGAATCCCTCTGTCGTACCCGCGGCCGTCCGCCAGTCTGTCCGTCAGTCTGATTCACCTTTTTGATGTTCCGTACCTGAGTCAGTAAAAACTGGACCCTTATAGGATCACTGTTGTACCTCTGGCCATCCACCTGTCTGTCTGCTGTCCTTCTGCCTCTCTATTGATATTTTTAGTGTTCCGTACCTGAGTCGGTGAAAATTGAACCCTTATAAGATCTCTTTGTTGTCCACTCGTCCGTCGGCCCGCACGTCTGTCGGTTTTTTCCACTTTTTATTGTTGCGTACCTCGATCGGTAGTAACGGAACCCTTATAGAGTCTCTCAGTCGTACCCGCGGCTGTCCGCCAGTCTGTCTGTCAGTCTGATTCACCTTTTTGATGTTCCGTACCTGAGTCAGTAAAAACTGGACCCTTATAGGATCACTGTTGTACCTCTGGCCATCCACCTGTCTGTCTGCTGTCCTTCTGTCTCTCTATTCATCTTTTTAGTGTTCTGTAACTGAGTCGGTGAAAATTAAACCCTTATAAGATCTCTTTGTTGTCCACTCGTCCGTCCGCCCGCACGTCTGTCGGTTTTTTCCACTTTTTATTGTTGCGTACCTCGATCGGTAGTAACGGAACCCTTATAGAGTCACTCTGTCGTTCCCGCGGCCGTCAGCCAGTCTGTCCGTCACTCTTATTCACCTTTTTGATGTTCCGTACCTGAGTCAGTAAAAACTGGACCCTTATAGGATCACTGTTGTACCTCTGGCCATCCACCTGTCTGTCTGCTGTCCTTCAGTCTCTCTATTCATCTTTTTAGTGTTCCGTACCTGAGTCGGTGAAAATTGAACCCTTATAAAATCTCTTTATTGTCCACTCGTCCGTCCGCCCACACGTCTGTCGGTTTTTTCCACTTTTTATTGTTGCGTACCCCGATCGGTAGTAACGGAACCCTTATAGAGTCACTGTGTCGTACCCGGGGCCGCCTGCCAGTCTGTCCATCAGTCTGATTCTCCTTTTTGATGTTCCGTACCTGAGTCAGTAAAAACTGGACCCTTATAGGATCACTGTTGTACCTCTGGCCATCCACCTGTCTGTCTGCTGTCCTTCTGTCTCTCTATTCATCTTTTTAGTGTTCCGTACCTCAGTCGGTGAAAATTGAACCCTTATAAGATCTCTTTGTTGTCCACTCGTCCGTCCGCCAGCACGTCTGTCGGTTTTTTCCACTTTTTATTGTTGCGTACCTCGATCGGTAGTAACGGAACCCTTATAGAGTCCCTCTGTCGTACCCGCGGCCGTCCGCCAGTCTGTCCGTCAGTCTGATTCACCTTTTTGATGTTCCGTACCTGAGTCAGTAAAAACTGGACCCTTATAGGATCACTGTTGTACCTCTGGCCATCCACCTGTCTGTCTGCTGTCCTTCTGTCTCTCTATTCATCTTTTTAGTGTTCCGTACCTCAGTCGGTGAAAATTGAACCCTTATAAGATCTCTTTGTTGTCCACTCGTCCGTCCGTCCGCACGTCTGTCGGTTTTTTCCACTTTTTATTGTTGCGTACCTCGATCGGTAGTAACGGAACCCTTATAGAGTCCCTCTGTCATACCCGCGGCGGTCGGCCAGTCTGTCCGTCAGTCTGATTCACCTTTTTGATGTTCCGTACCTGAGTCAGTAAAAACTGGACCCTTATAGGATCACTGTTGTACCTCTGGCCATCCACCTGTCTGTCTGCTGTCCTTCTGTCTCTCTATTCATCTTTTTAGTGTTCCGTACTTCAGTCGGTAAAAATTGAACCCTTATAAGATCTCTTTGTTGTCCACTCGTCCGTCCTTCCGCACGTCTGTCGGTTTTTTCCACTTTTTATTGTTGCGTACCTCGATCGGTAGTAACGGAACCCTTATAGAGTCCCTCTGTCGTACCCGCGGCCGTCCGCCAGTCTGTCCGTCAGTCTGATTCACCTTTTTGATGTTCCGTACCTGAGTCAGTAAAAACTGGACCCTTATAGGATCACTGTTGTACCTCTGGCCATCCACCTGTCTGTCTGCTGTCCTTCTGTCTCTCTATTCATCTTTTTAGTGTTCCGTACCTGAGTCGGTGAAAATTGAACCCTTATAAGATCTCTTTGTTGTCCACTCGTCCGTCCGCCTGCACGTCTGTCGGTTTTTTCCACTTTTTATTGTTGCGTACCTCGATCGGTAGTAACGGAACCCTTATAGAGTCACTGTGTCGTACCCGCGGCCGTCCGCCAGTCTGTCCGTCAGTCTGATTCACCTTTTTGATGTTCCGTACCTGAGTCAGTAAAAACTGGACCCTTATAGGATCACTGTTGTACCTCTGGCCATCCACCTGTCTGTCTGCTGTCCTTCTGTCTCTCTATTCATCTTTTTAGTGTTCCGTACCTGAGTCGGTGTAAATTGAACCCTTATAATATCTCTTTGTTGTCCACTCGTCCGTCGGCCCGCACGTCTGTCGGTTTTTTCCACTTTTCATTGTTGCGTACCTCGATCGGTAGTAACGGAACCCTTATAGAGTCCCTCTGTCGTACCCGCGGCCGTCCGCCAGTCTGTCCGTCAGTCTGATTCACCTTTTTGATGTTCCGTACCTGAGTCAGTAAAAACTGGACCCTTATAGGATCACTGTTGTACCTCTGGCCATCCACCTGTCTGTCTGCTGTCCTTCTGCCTCTCTATTGATATTTTTAGTGTTCCGTACCTGAGTCGGTGAAAATTGAACCCTTATAAGATCTCTTTGTTGTCCACTCGTCCGTCGGCCCGCACGTCTGTCGGTTTTTTCCACTTTTTATTGTTGCGTACCTCGATCGGTAGTAACGGAACCCTTATAGAGTCTCTCAGTCGTACCCGCGGCTGTCCGCCAGTCTGTCTGTCAGTCTGATTCACCTTTTTGATGTTCCGTACCTGAGTCAGTAAAAACTGGACCCTTATAGGATCACTGTTGTACCTCTGGCCATCCACCTGTCTGTCTGCTGTCCTTCTGTCTCTCTATTCATCTTTTTAGTGTTCTGTAACTGAGTCGGTGAAAATTAAACCCTTATAAGATCTCTTTGTTGTCCACTCGTCCGTCCGCCCGCACGTCTGTCGGTTTTTTCCACTTTTTATTGTTGCGTACCTCGATCGGTAGTAACGGAACCCTTATAGAGTCACTCTGTCGTTCCCGCGGCCGTCAGCCAGTCTGTCCGTCACTCTTATTCACCTTTTTGATGTTCCGTACCTGAGTCAGTAAAAACTGGACCCTTATAGGATCACTGTTGTACCTCTGGCCATCCACCTGTCTGTCTGCTGTCCTTCTGTCTCTCTATTCATCTTTTTAGTGTTCCGTACCTGAGTCGGTGAAAATTGAACCCTTATAAAATCTCTTTATTGTCCACTCGTCCGTCCGCCCACACGTCTGTCGGTTTTTTCCACTTTTTATTGTTGCGTACCCCGATCGGTAGTAACGGAACCCTTATAGAGTCACTGTGTCGTACCCGGGGCCGCCTGCCAGTCTGTCCATCAGTCTGATTCTCCTTTTTGATGTTCCGTACCTGAGTCAGTAAAAACTGGACCCTTATAGGATCACTGTTGTACCTCTGGCCATCCACCTGTCTGTCTGCTGTCCTTCTGTCTCTCTATTCATCTTTTTAGTGTTCCGTACCTCAGTCGGTGAAAATTGAACCCTTATAAGATCTCTTTGTTGTCCACTCGTCCGTCCGCCAGCACGTCTGTCGGTTTTTTCCACTTTTTATTGTTGCGTACCTCGATCGGTAGTAACGGAACCCTTATAGAGTCCCTCTGTCGTACCCGCGGCCGTCCGCCAGTCTGTCCGTCAGTCTGATTCACCTTTTTGATGTTCCGTACCTGAGTCAGTAAAAACTGGACCCTTATAGGATCACTGTTGTACCTCTGGCCATCCACCTGTCTGTCTGCTGTCCTTCTGTCTCTCTATTCATCTTTTTAGTGTTCCGTACGTCAGTCGGTGAAAATTGAACCCTTATAAGATCTCTTTGTTGTCCACTCGTCCGTCCGTCCGCACGTCTGTCGGTTTTTTCCACTTTTTATTGTTGCGTACCTCGATCGGTAGTAACGGAACCCTTATAGAGTCACTGTGTCGTACCCGCGGCGGTCGGCCAGTCTGTCCGTCAGTCTGATTCACCTTTTTGATGTTCCGTACCTGAGTCAGTAAAAACTGGACCCTTATAGGATCACTGTTGTACCTCTGGCCATCCACCTGTCTGTCTGCTGTCCTTCTGTCTCTCTATTCATCTTTTTGTGTTCCGTACCTGAGTCGGTGTAAATTGAACCCTTATAATATCTCTTTGTTGTCCACTCGTCCGTCGGCCCGCACGTCTGTCGGTTTTTTCCACTTTTCATTGTTGCGTACCTCGATCGGTAGTAACGGAACCCTTATAGAGTCCCTCTGTCGTACCCGCGGCCGTCCGCCAGTCTGTCCGTCAGTCTGATTCACCTTTTTGATGTTCCGTACCTGAGTCAGTAAAAACTGGACCCTTATAGAATCACTGTTGTACCTCTGGCCATCCACCTGTCTGTCTGCTGTCCTTCTGCCTCTCTATTGATATTTTTAGTGTTCCGTACCTGAGTCGGTGAAAATTGAACCCTTATAAGATCTCTTTGTTGTCCACTCGTCCGTCCGCCCGCACGTCTGTCGGTTTTTTCCACTTTTTATTGTTGCGTACCTCGATCGGTAGTAACGGAACCCTTATAGAGTCTCTCTGTCGTTCCCGCGGCTGTCCGCCAGTCTGTCTGTCAGTCTGATTCACCTTTTTGATGTTCCGTACCTGAGTCAGTAAAAACTGGACCCTTATAGGATCACTGTTGTACCTCTGGCCATCCACCTGTCTGTCTGCTGTCCTTCTGTCTCTCTATTCATCTTTTTAGTGTTCCGTAACTGAGTCGGTGAAAATTAAACCCTTATAAGATCTCTTTGTTGTCCACTCGTCCGTCCGCCCGCACGTCTGTCGGTTTTTTTCCACTTTTTATTGTTGCGTACCTCGATCGGTAGTAACGGAACCCTTATAGAGTCCCTCTGTTGTACCCGCGGCCGTCCGCCAGTCTGTCCATCAGTCTGATTCACCTTTTTGATGTTCCATACCTGAGTCAGTAAAATTGCACCCTTATAGGATCACTGTTGTACCTCTGGCCGTCCACCTGTCTGTCTGCTGTCCTTCTGTCTCTCTATTCATCTTTTTAGTGTTCCGTACCTGAGTCGGTGAAAATTGAACCCTTATAAGATCTCTTTATTGTCCACTCGTCCGTCCGCCCACACGTCTGTTGGTTTTTTCCACTTTTTATTGTTGCGTACCTCGATCGGTAGTAACGGAACCCTTATAGAGTCACTCTGTCGGTCCCGCGGCCGTCAGCCAGTCTGTCCGTCACTCTTATTCACCTTTTTGATGTTCCGTACCTGAGTCAGTAAAAACTGGACCCTTATAGGATCACTGTTGTACCTCTGGCCATCCACCTGTCTGTCTGCTGTCCTTCTGTCTCTCTATTCATCTTTTTAGTGTTCCGTACCTGAGTCGGTGAAAATTGAACCCTTATAAGATCTCTTTATTGTCCACTCGTCCGTCCGCCCACACGTCTGTCGGTTTTTTCCACTTTTTATTGTTGCGTACCTCGATCGGTAGTAACGGAACCCTTATAGAGTCACTGTGTCGTACCCGGGGCCGCCTGCCAGTCTGTCTATCAGTCTGATTCACCTTTTTGATGTTCCGTACCTGAGTCAGTAAAAACTGGACCCTTATAGGATCACTGTTGTACCTCTGGCCATCCACCTGTCTGTCTGCTGTCGTTCTGTCTCTCTATTCATCTTTTTAGTGTTCCGTACCTGAGTCGGTGAAAATTGAACCCTTATAAGATCTCTTTATTGTCCACTCGTCCGTCCGCCCACACGTCTGTCGGTTTTTTCCACTTTTTATTGTTGCGTACCTCGATCGGTAGTAACAGAACCCTTATAGAGTCACTGTGTCGTACCCGGGGCCGCCTGCCAGTCTGTCCATCAGTCTGATTCACCTTTTTGATGTTCCGTACCTGAGTCAGTAAAAACTGGACCCTTATAGGATCACTGTTGTACCTCTGGCCATCCACCTGTCTGTCTGCTGTCGTTCTGTCTCTCTATTCATCTTTTTAGTGTTCCGTACCTCAGTCGGTGAAAATTGAACCCTTATAAGATCTCTTTGTGGTCCACTCGTCCGTCCGCCCGCACGTCTGTCGGTTTTTTCCACTTTTTATTGTTGCGTACCTCGATCGGTAGTAACGGAACCCTTATAGAGTCACTCTGTCGTTCCCGCGGCCGTCAGCCAGTCTGTCCGTCACTCTTATTCACCTTTTTGATGTTCCGTACCTGAGTCAGTAAAAACTGGACCCTTATAGGATCACTGTTGTACCTCTGGCCATCCACCTGTCTGTCTGCTGTCCTTCTGTCTCTCTATTCATCTTTTTAGTGTTCCGTACCTCAGTCGGTAAAAATTGAACCCTTATAAGATCTCTTTGTTGTCCACTCGTCCGTCCGTCCGCACGTCTGTCGGTTTTTTCCACTTTTTATTGTTGCGTACCTCGATCGGTAGTAACGGAACCCTTATAGAGTCCCTCTGTCATACCCGCGGCGGTCGGCCAGTCTGTCCGTCAGTCTGATTCACCCTTTTGATGTTCCGTACCTGAGTCAGTAAAAACTGGACCCTTATAGGATCACTGTTGTACCTCTGGCCATCCACCTGTCTGTCTGCTGTCCTTCTGTCTCTCTATTCATCTTTTTAGTGTTCCGTACCTCAGTCGGTAAAAATTGAACCCTTATAAGATCTCTTTGTTGTCCACTCGTCCGTCCGTCCGCACGTCTGTCGGTTTTTTCCACTTTTTATTGTTGCGTACCTCGATCGGTAGTAACGGAACCCTTATAGAGTCCCTCTGTCGTACTCGCGGCCGTCCGCCAGTCTGTCCGTCAGTCTGATTCACCTTTTTGATGTTCCGTACCTGAGTCAGTAAAAACTGGACCCTTATAGGATCACTGTTGTACCTCTGGCCATCCACCTGTCTGTCTGCTGTCCTTCTGTCTCTCTATTCATCTTTTTAGTGTTCCGTACCTGAGTCGGTGAAAATTGAACCCTTATAAGATCTCTTTGTTGTCCACTCGTCCGTCCGCCCGCACGTCTGTCGGTTTTTTCCACTTTTTATTGTTGCGTACCTCGATCGGTAGTAACGGAACCCTTATAGAGTCACTCTGTCGTACCCGCGGCCGTCCGCCAGTCTGTCCGTCAGTCTGATTCACCTTTTTGATGTTCCGTACCTGAGTCAGTAAAAACTGGACCCTTATAGGATCACTGTTGTACCTCTGGCCATCCACCTGTCTGTCTGCTGTCCTTCTGTCTCTCTATTCATCTTTTTAGTGTTCCGTACCTGAGTCGGTGTAAATTGAACCCTTATAAGACCTCTTTGTTGTCCACTCGTCCGTCGGCCCGCACGTCTGTCGGTTTTTTCCACTTTTTATTGTTGCGTACCTCGATCGGTAGTAACGGAACCCTTATAGAGTCCCTCTGTCGTACCCGCGGCCGTCCGCCAGTCTGTCCGTCAGTCTGATTCACCTTTTTGATGTTCCGTACCTGAGTCAGTAAAAACTGGACCCTTATAGGATCACTGTTGTACCTCTGGCCATCCACCTGTATGTCTGCTGTCCTTCTGCCTCTCTATTGATATTTTTAGTGTTCCGTACCTGAGTCGGTGAAAATTGAACCCTTATAAGATCTCTTTGTTGTCCACTCGTCCGTCCGCCCGCACGTCTGTCGGTTTTTTCCACTTTTTATTGTTGCGTACCTCGATCGGTAGTAACGGAACCCTTATAGAGTCTCTCTGTCGTACCCGCGGCTGTCCGCCAGTCTGTCTGTCAGTCTGATTCACCTTTTTGATGTTCCGTACCTGAGTCAGTAAAAACTGGACCCTTATAGGATCACTGTTGTACCTCTGGCCATCCACCTGTCTGTCTGCTGTCCTTCTGTCTCTCTATTCATCTTTTTAGTGTTCCGTAACTGAGTCGGTGAAAATTAAACCCTTATAAGATCTCTTTGTTGTCCACTCGTCCGTCCGCCAGCACGTCTGTCGGTTTTTTCCACTTTTTATTGTTGCGTACCTCGATCGGTAGTAACGGAACCCTTATAGAGTCCCTCTGTTGTACCCGCGGCCGTCCGCCAGTCTGTCCATCAGTCTGATTCACCTTTTTGATGTTCCATACCTGAGTCAGTAAGATTGGACCCTTATAGGATCACTGTTGTACCTCTGGCCATCCACCTGTCTGTCTGCTGTCCTTCTGTCTCTCTATTCATCTTTTTAGTGTTCCGTACCTGAGTCGGTGAAAATTGAACCCTTATAAGATCTCTTTATTGTCCACTCGTCCGTCCGCCCACACGTCTGTCGGTTTTTTCCACTTTTTATTGTTGCGTACCTCGATCGGTAGTAACGGAACCCTTATAGAGTCACTGTGTCGTACCCGGGGCCGCCTGCCAGTCTGTCCATCAGTCTGATTCACCTTTTTGATGTTCCGTACCTGAGTCAGTAAAAACTGGACCCTTATAGGATCACTGTTGTACCTCTGGCCATCCACCTGTCTGTCTGCTGTCCTTCTGTCTCTCTATTCATCTTTTTAGTGTTCCGTACCTCAGTCGGTGAAAATTGAACCCTTATAAGATCTCTTTGTGGTCCACTCGTCCGTCCGCCCGCACGTCTGTCGGTTTTTTCCACTTTTTATTGTTGCGTACCTCGATCGGTAGTAACGGAACCCTTATAGAGTCACTCTGTCGTTCCCGCGGCCGTCAGCCAGTCTGTCCGTCACTCTTATTCACCTTTTTGATGTTCCGTACCTGAGTCAGTAAAAACTGGACCCTTATAGGATCACTGTTGTACCTCTGGCCATCCACCTGTCTGTCTGCTGTCCTTCTGTCTCTCTATTCATCTTTTTAGTGTTCCGTACCTGAGTCGGTGAAAATTGAACCCTTATAAGATCTCTTTGTTGTCCACTCGTCCGTCCGCCAGCACGTCTGTCGGTTTTTTCCACTTTTTATTGTTGCGTACCTCGATCGGTAGTAACGGAACCCTTATAGAGTCCCTCTGTCGTACCCGCGGCCGTCCGCCAGTCTGTCCGTCAGTCTGATTCACCTTTTTGATGTTCCGTACCTGAGTCAGTAAAAACTGGACCCTTATAGGATCACTGTTGTACCTCTGGCCATCCACCTGTCTGTCTACTGTCCTTCTGTCTCTCTATTCATCTTTTTAGTGTTCCGTACCTCAGTCGGTAAAAATTGAACCCTTATAAGATCTCTTTGTTGTCCACTCGTCCGTCCGTCCGCACGTCTGTCGGTTTTTTCCACTTTTTATTGTTGCGTACCTCGATCGGTAGTAACGGAACCCTTATAGAGTCACTCTGTCGTACCCGCGGCAGTCCGCCAGTCTGTCCGTCAGTCTGATTCACCTTTTTGATGTTCCGTACCTGAGTCAGTAAAAACTGGACCCTTATAGGATCACTGTTGTACCTCTGGCCATCCACCTGTCTGTCTGCTGTCCTTCTGTCTCTCTATTCATCTTTTTAGTGTTCCGTACCTGAGTCGGTGAAAATTGAACCCTTATAAGATCTCTTTATTGTCCACTCGTCCGTCGGCCCGCACGTCTGTCGGTTTTTTCCACTTTTTATTGTTGCGTACCTCGATCGGTAGTAACGGAACCCTTATAGAGTCACTGTGTCGTACCCGCGGCCGTCCGCCAGTGTGTCCGTCAGTCTGATTCACCTTTTTGATGTTCCGTACCTGAGTCAGTAGAAACTGGACCCTTATAGGATCACTGTTGTACCTCTGGCCATCCACCTGTCTGTCTGCTGTCCTTCTGTCTCTCTATTCATCTTTTTAGTGTTCCGTACCTGAGTCAGTGAAAATTGAACCCTTATAAGATCTCTTTGTTGTCCACTCGTCCGTCCGCCCGCACGTCTGTCGGTTTTCTCCATTTTTATTGTTGCGTACCTCGATCGGTAGTAACGGAACCCTTATAGAGTCACTCTGTCGTACCCGCGGCCGCCTGCCAGTCTGTCCGTCAGTCTGATTCACCTTTTTGATGTTCCGTACCTGAGTCAGTAAAAACTGGACCTTTATAGGATCACTGTTGTACCTCTGGCCATCCACCTGTCTGTCTGCTGTCCTTCTGTCTCTCTATTCATCTTTTTAGTGTTCCGTACCTCAGTCGGTAAAAATTGAACCCTTATAAGATCTCTTTGTTGTCCACTCGTTCGTCCGCCCGCACGTCTGTCGGTTTTTTCCACTTTTTATTGTTGCGTACCTCGATCGGTAGTAACGGAACCCTTATAGAGTCACTGTGTCGTACCCGTGGCCGTCCGCCAGTCTGTCCGTCACTCTTATTCACCTTTTTGTTGTTCCGTACCTGAGTCAGTAAAAACTGGACCCTTATAGGATCACTGTTGTACCTCTGGCCATCCACCTGTATGTCTGCTATCCTTCTGTCTCTCTATTCATCTTTTTAGTGTTCCGTACCTGAGTCGGTGAAAATTGAACCCTTATAAGATCTCTTTGTTGTCCACTCGTCCGTCCGCCCGCACGTCTGTCGGTTTTTTCCACTTTTTATTGTTGCGTACCTCGATCGGTAGTAACGAAACCCTTATAGAGTCACTCTGTCGTACCCGCGGCCGTCCGCCAGTCTGTCCGTCAGTCTGATTCACCTTTTTGATGTTCCGTACCTGAGTCAGTAAAAACTGGACCCTTATAGGATCACTGTTGTACCTCTGGCCATCCACCTGTCTGTCTGCTGTCCTTCTGTCTCTCTATTCATCTTTTTAGTGTTCCGTACCTCAGTCGGTGAAAATTGAACCCTTATAAGATCTCTTTGTTGTCCACTCGTCCGTCCGTCCGCACGTCTGTCGGTTTTTTCCACTTTTTATTGTTGCGTACCTCGATCGGTAGTAACGGAACCCTTATAGAGTCCCTCTGTCGTACCCGCGGCCGTCCGCCAGTCTGTCCGTCAGTCTGATTCACCTTTTTGATGTTCCGTACCTGAGTCAGTAAAAACTGGACCCTTATAGGATCACTGTTGTACCTCTGGCCATCCACCTGTCTGTCTGCTGTCCTTCTGTCTCTCTATTCATCTTTTTAGTGTTCCGTACCTGAGTCGGTGAAAATTGAACCCTTATAAGATCTCTTTGTTGTCCACTCGTCCGTCCGCCCGCACGTCTGTCGGTTTTTTCCACTTTTTATTGTTGCGTACCTCGATCGGTAGTAACGGAACCCTTATAGAGTCACTCTGTCGTACCCGCGGCCGTCCGCCAGTCTGTCCGTCAGTCTGATTCACCTTTTTGATGTTCCGTACCTGAGTCAGTAAAAACTGGACCCTTATAGGATCACTGTTGTACCTCTGGCCATCCACCTGTCTGTCTGCTGTCCTTCTGTCTCTCTATACATCTTTTTAGTGTTCCGTACCTGAGTCGGTGAAAATTGAACCCTTATAAGATCTCTTTGTTGTCCATTCGTCCGTCCGCCCGCACGTCTGTCTGTTTTTTCCACTTTTTATTGTTGCGTACCTCGATCGGTAGTAACGGAACCCTTATAGAGTCCCTCTGTCGTACCCGTGGCCGTCCGCCAGTCTGTCCGTCAGTCTGATTCACCTTTTTGATGTTCCGTACCTAAGTCAGTAAAAACTGGACCCTTATAGGATCACTGTTGTACCTCTGGCCATCCACCTGTCTGTCTGCTGTCCTTCTGTCTCTCTATTCATCTTTTTAGTGTTCTGTACCTCAGTCAGTGAAAATTGAACCCTTATAAGATCTCTTTGTTGTCCACTCGTCCGTCCGCCCGCACGTCTGTCGGTTTTTTCCACTTTTTATTGTTGCGTACCTCGATCGGTAGTAACGGAACCCTTATAGAGTCCATCTGTCGTACCCGCGGCCGTCCGCCTGTCTGTCCGTCAGTCTGATTCACCTTTTTGATGTTCCGTACCTGAGTCAGTAAAAACTGGACCCTTATAGGATCACTGTTGTACCTCTTGCCATCCACCTGTCTGTCTGCTGTCCTTCATTCTCTCTATTCATCTTTTTAGTGTTCCGTACCTGAGGTGGTGAAAATTGAACCCTTATAAGATCTCTTTGTTGTCCACTCGTCCGTCGGCCCGCACGTCTGTCGGTTTTTTCCACTTTTTATTGTTGCGTATCTCGATCGGTAGTAACGGAACCCTTATAGAGTCACTCTGTCGTACCCGCGGCCGTCCGCCAGTCTGTCCGTCACTCTTATTCACCTTTTTGATGTTCCGTACCTGAGTCAGTAAAAACTGGACCCTTATAGGATCACTGTTGTACCTCTGGCCATCCACCTGTCTGTCTGCTGTCGTTCTGTCTCTCTATTCATCTTTTTAGTGTTCCGTACCTCAGTCGGTAAAAACTGAACCCTTATAAGATCTCTTTGTTGTCCACTCGTCCGCCCGCCCGCACGTCTGTTGGTTTTTTCCACTTTTTATTGTTGCGTTCCTCGATCGGTAGTAATGGAATCCTTATAGAATTACTTTGTTGTCTGTCCATCCGTCTCTCTGTCCGACTATTCCTGATTTTAGTATTCCATATCTCAATGGGTAAAAATGAACCCTTATAGGATCACTTAGTTGTCTGTCCAGCTGCATGTCTGTCTATTCCTCTTTTTTGTGTTCTGTATCTCAACCGGTAAAAACAGAACTTTTATATCATCACTTTATTATCCGTTTGTCTGTTTGTTCTGTCCATGTGTCTGTCTGTCTGTCTGTCTGTCTATTCCCCTTGTTAATGTTCCGTACCTCGTTATGTAAAAATGGAACCCTTATAGGATCACTTTGTTGTCTCCCCATCCATCTGTCTGTCTGTCTGTCTGTTCCTCTTTTTTAATGTCCCATACCTCAGTCCATAGAGATGGAATCCTTATAGGATCACTTTGTTGTCTGTCCAGCCATCTGTCTGTCTTGTCTGTCCATCTGTTCCTCTTTTTATTGTTCCACATCTCTGTCAGCAAAAACGGAGCCCATATAGGACTGCTGTGTTATCCATCCATCAAACTGTCCGTCTGCGTCTGTCCGTCTGTCTGTCTATTCCTCTTTTCAGTGTGTTGTATCTCAATCATTAAATATGGAACCCTTATAAAATCACATTGTTGTTGTGTCTGTCCATCCGTCTGTCTGTATGTCTGTTCCTCTTTTTAATGTTTCGTATCGCAATCAATGAAAATGGAACCCTTATAGGATCACTTTGTTGGCCGTCTGTCTCTCTATTCCTCGTTTTATTGTTGAATTCCTCACTTGGTAGTAATGGAAGCCTTAAAGGATTACTTTGTTGTCCGTCCATCTGTCTGTCTGTCTATTCCTCTTTTCAGTGTTCTGTACCTCAATCTGTGAAAGCCAAACCCCTTATAGGAACACTTTGTAGTTCATCTGTCTGTCTATCTGCCTATTCCCTATCCCTCCTTTTAGTGTTCCGTATCTCAGACGGTAAAAATACAACCCTTATAGGATCAGTTTGGTGTCTATCCGTCCTTCTGCCTCTTTTTAGCATTCCGTACCTCAGTCAGTAAAAATAGAACCATTATAGCATCGCTTTCTTGTCCATCCAGCCGTTTGTTCGTACATCTGTTTGTCTGTCTATCTATTCCTCTTTTTAGTGTTGCATACCTCAATCTGTAAAAACAAATCCCTTATATGATCACTGTGTTGTCCGTCCGTCCATCTGTCTGTCTGTGTATTGCTCATTTTAGTTTTCCATACTTGAGTCAGTACAAACGCAACCCTTATAGGATCTCATTGTTGTCCGTCCGTCCATCCATCCATCTGTATGTCTGTCTGTCCTTTTCTCTTTTTAGTGTTCTGTACCTCAATCGGTAAAATCGGACTCCTTATAGGATCACTTTGTTGTCCATCCGTCCGTCCATCTCTCCATGTGTCGGTCTATTCCTCGTTTTAGTGTTCAGTACCTCAATCGGGCCGGCCAGGGTGGCCGACTGGTTCTAGGCTCTACAGTCTGGAACCGCATGACCTCTACGGGTCGAATCCTGCTTCGGGCAGGAATGTGTGATGTCCTCAGGTTAGTTAGGTTTAAGTAGTTCTAAGTTCTGGGGGACTGATGACCTTAGAAGTTAAGTCCCATAGTGCTCAGAGCCATTTGAACCATTTATCTCAATCGGTAAAAAAGAAGCCCTTATAGGGTCACTTTGTTGTCCGTCCATTTGTCTGTATGTGTGTCTGTCTGTTCTTCTTTTTAGTGTTCTGTACCTCAATTGGGAAAAGCAGAACCCTTATAGGATCACTTTTTTATCTGTCTGTCCCTCCACCTGTCTGTCTGTCTGTGTATTGAACTGTTAAAAGTCATGTTTCTGAAGAATGAGTTGGACTATCAAGTTGAAAATTATGTCACTGTAGGCTATGGTCACTTCTGAGTTGAGCACTCAAAGGACACATGTCACAGAAGTTAGTGCAGTCAAAGGGTACAGCCATTTATGTCACATGTTTTAATACACACAAATTCTCTCTTCAAAACTAGTAAGGCACTTCCCATTGGACTGGAATCATGAAATTTGGCGAGAAGCAAAGTTTCACAGCACAAACAAAGGAAAAAAACCGAAAACTGTAAATTTGTGGTTATGACACAGAAAAAATATTACTTTTTTCATTTATCATCCGTTGTTAAATTTCAACAATTAGTAGTTATGCATTCAGGCTTACTGGGTCGCAATCGCAAAAGTCAAACATGAGACAAGGAATGACTTTATTGCTGATATGGTGCGTTTCAGAATTTACCTATCATTAGACATCCAGGAGCGATTACTGCTCGTAGAAATGGCACTGTCAGTCGTAGTAAGGTCTCCTGGATATCTGATGATGGATAAATTCCGAAACGCGTCATATGAGCAATAAAGTCATACTTTGCGTGATGTGTGACTCTCACCATTTTGACCCAGTCAGCCTGAATGGAGACCTACTGATCATCATAACAATAATCGCCTGCCTCCTGCCTGACTTCGTCTCGTTTATATTATTGAAAGTAAAACATTCTCGAAATCGTGGACGCCCTGGGACCAATATCTTGACAGTTTCAGTCTCGATAAAGTACAAAAATGGTAGAGTTTCTCGATTTCCGGAATGGATAACTGTCTATATACATAACTAAGTTCATACGGAACCTGCACTGCGCGAGTCGTACTCGCATCTGGACAACTTTTTAGTTTAGCGAAACTTTTTCTTTCATTCTGTGCTCTCCTTGAATCCAAGCTTGCACACGTTTGCGGATATGCAGGTTGTATAAAACTTTTTTTAAGTAGTTTAGTTCAGAGACGCGGTAAAATTATATTTTGCAGTTATTACTAACTGAATTGCTGCCTGTCAGCCAGTATAGATTTTATAAAACAGCTTGTATTTCTCTTACTTGAAATTCAGTGACAATAATAAGTCTTTCTAAACCAATATTATCGTTTCGTAGGCTATGGTGATTAAAATCCACTTTCACTTCACAAAATTACAACTCCCCTTCATCCAAATACTTTATTATGCTTTTCAAGACTTCATCCCTGTTGTTCCAAAAGATACAGTATCAGATTTGAAAACACATTTATCGGACTGGTCATAATCTTTCCGGCAGATGCAATGAATTGCGCCTTGTTTTTGTGCAAAATCAATTGCTTCCACCCATACTTTGATTGCTGTTTGGTCCTGTTGTGAAGCGGTGGATCCACGATTCGTATAGAGCAACCAATTGCAGAAATGGCATCTCTATCGCTCAGGTTTTCACCTTAGAATTTTCTTCTGGTTAGCAATCAACAAGTACGGCACCCACTTTCCACAAACCTTTCTCAATTAAAATGTATGCTGTTTTTTTGGTATACTTCTGTAGCTTTTATGTCCTTAACTGCCATTCGTTCAGTACAGCATGATGCACTGTCCCTGTTTTATAATGTGCTATTCCATTATTTGAAAATCCTTCACGTGGATCACTCTCAGCTTAAGCTTATGTGTTAATACTGAAGGCGCAGTCTCTGTATCAGTTTTCACCTATTTTGTATAAATTTCCAGAGATGGCACGCTGTCTACAGGAAAGAATTTCATGAAGACATGATTTGGGAAAAGGAGAAAAGAAAATGGAGGCATGGAGTTTCGACGTATGTAAAACTTCGAATAACAACTATGAGAAGATAATTGTGAGAAAGGTTACTGAGGGAGAGATAAAGGCAGGCTACCATTACGAGGTCAAGAGCGACCACCATGTTATTTTAATCTGAGGTTACTTGTACCTGTTTTACTGTTAAACGGCAGCTATTTCCAAAGTTGGTTCTCTGCAGGTCACATGGATTTGGCGTAAATACCAACCTAAATTTTTATGTGTTAATAAAGATGGATCTGAATGAACATAAGATACAATTTCCATGCAACGCAAGACTGACTCAAATTTACCGTTCCTTTTCATACCAATAATGTCCTTACATTTACCAATTCTATCCATTCTGGTCATGTTATGCACGTTATCACATTTGTTTACTTTCTTAAAATAAAATAATACTAAGGTAATAAAATAATAAAATGAACCTTACTAACATTTACTGACAGTCCGAGACACCTTTTATTCACTGTGAGACAATAGGGTTCCGGGGAAGATGACTGCCATGGGTTACTTGCCATCAACTCTCATACGAAAGTACTGCATCATTTGGTTTTACACAGTTCTTAGATATAGACAGTTGGGGTAATCTAAGCTCCTAAATCGGAACGGAGTTCAAAATATCTCGAATAAAATGGTATGTTTTTTAGGCCAGATAATATTCTCATTAAAATGAACAATCATAATTTTAGCGTCAATATGGAAACGTCGATTACTTTTCGAACACGTTTCCTAGACAAAAATATGATTCCATATTCATAACAACACATCAGTTCTATTGTCTGATGTGTTGATGACATACTATTCAATTTTCATTTTGCAAAAATAAAGGTTGTGAGCTAACTACCCTTTTCCTTCGTGTCTGAATAGTCATGTAAATATGTGTTTAGAAATATGTGAATAAATGCCCTTTCATACATAAAGTTTGTACCCGCGAAATGTTTTATAACAATTTGACTGTGTTTAAAAAAAGGAACATATTTAAAGGTATTTACTACTTACTTTGCGCAATGGAAACAATAGCAGGCATGCATGGATATTTAAGTACACTCATGCTCATAAATTAAGGATAATTGCAGAATGTGGTGCCACAAAACGTGACACTACACAAAACTGGCAGTAATAGCATAGGCATATAGGGAACACACACGACACAGATCTGTAAGTCCACGGTATTGGTGATAAGTTGAGAAAACCGTTCCGAAACACATGGGATACAAAACGCCACTGTTTCCTGCGCATGTACCCCGACATTAGTATGGGATATGATCAACATGCACATGTACACAGGCTGCACAACGGGCTGGCATACTCTAAATCAGATGGTCGAGCACCTGCTGGGGTATAGCCTACCATTCTTGCACCAGGTCCTGTCGGAGCTCCTGAAGTGTCGTAGGGCTTTGAAGACGTGCAGCGATACGTCGACCGAGAGCATCCCAGACGTGCTCAATGGGGTTTAGGTCTGGAGAACAGGTAGACCACTCTATTCCCCTGATATCTTATGTCTCAAAGTACTCCTCCACGATGACAGCTCGGTGGGGTCGTGTATTATCATC
Source organism: Schistocerca gregaria (assembly GCF_023897955.1). NCBI lineage: Eukaryota > Metazoa > Arthropoda > Insecta > Orthoptera > Acrididae > Schistocerca > Schistocerca gregaria. The sequence goes on from NC_064921.1 coordinate 704,703,933, forward strand.
CATCAGGAAGAAGATGGGAACAACTGCACCCCTGAAAAGGCGGACATACTGGTGCAAAATGACGTCCCGATACACCTGACCTGTTACAGTTCCTCTGTAAAAGACATGCAGGGGTGTACCTTCACCAATCATAATCCCACCTCACACCATCAAACCACGACCTGCATACTGGTCCCTTTCAAGAACATTAAGAGGTTGGTATCTGGTTCCTGGTTCCCGCCAGATGAAAACCCGGCGAAAATCACTGTTCAGACTATACCTGGACTCGTCCTGAACATAACCCGGGACCAGTGATCCAATGACCATGTACTGTGTTCTTGACACCAGGCTTTACGGGCTCTCCTGTGACCAGGGTTCAGTGGAATGCACCTTGCAGGTCTCCGGGCGAATAAACCCTGTCTGTTCAGTGGTCTGTAGACTGTGTGTCTGGAGACAACCGTTCCAGTGCCTGCGGTAAGGTCCCGAGCAAGGCTACCTGCAGTACTCCGTTGCCGTCTGCGGGCACTGATGGTGAGATATCGGTCTTCTTATGGTGTTGTACACGTTTCCTGTCTGCTGGAATCGTTGCCGTAGTCTTGAGATTACACTTTGTGGCACACTGAGGGCCCGTCCTACGAGCTGCTGTTTTCGACCAGCCTCCAGTCGCCCTAGTATTCTACTTCTCATAACGTCATTAATATATGTTCTCTGAGCCATTTTCAACACACAGCCAGCATTAGCACGTCTGAAAACGCCTGCACACTTACTCGCTACACCGTACTCTGACATGCTCCAACACACCACTGCTTGTGTGTACTGCTGCCACCTCCATCGTGCGACGACCGAAGGTCAAATGCACTGCATGGTCATACCCCGAGGTGATTTAAACCCGCAAACCGCCCACCAGAGCGTTATTTCACCATGTATCATCATTATCCTTAATTTATGAGCATGAGTGTAAATTTTATGATCATCCTCACTTGTAAGAAGCTCATAATCTGACTTCAAGAACGTGCAGATAACCCAGTTTATAGTCGAGCTGTGTTCGATGAGCATACATGGCTCAGTCTGTAAGCCTGACACTTTCCACTTAGAAACCTGAAACCTTAAGACGCGTAGCAGTCTTGTCGACCACGATGTAGTATGCGGCCAACTCTCTCGGCATCTCCACGCTGTCACTTACCTTGTGACTCGTAAGGAATGCAGAGAATGGCGAAAGCGGTCTGATAATTGCATGCTTGCACGTCTGAAGGAAAAAGACACTGTTCCGACGATTAGTGCTGTGGTAAATATTACGAAATGAATTTACCTTTTAAGAATCTGGATTGACGTGAGCTTCTGTGATACTTGAAACCCGGATTTCCCACTCATCGCGAGCAATCGCCTTAACCACTTAGGCTATCAGCGCACGCTTCCAGGTCCGATCCAAAGTCCCGCGTGTCACGGAGTCCAAACACTTTCGCTTGCACATTTCGCGATTCTCGCATAAGAAGTGAGAAACAATTTATCATTGTCATCCCGTCGACGGATGTATACATTATTGATAGCTACAGTGACTGAAGTAGATTGTAGTGTGAAGACGCAGACACTGCTAAAACCCAGACATTGTCACCGTAAATACTGTATCTACGCCTCGACGGGTTGAAATGACGGTAAAATATTTGTCTCTCCCTGTGCGGGAATCACGAAGTGTGAGAGCATAATGACTGGGGACTCCATGACGCATGGAAGTTTGGATAGGTGGTGGAGGCGTGCTCGGATAGTCGAAGTTGGTAAGGCGATAGCCTGAGATAAGCGGGAAATCCCGGTCCCAGTCCCGATCCTGCACAAATTTTCATGCTTTGTAAACAGCTGGCGTCAATTCTGGTTCCCATAATGTGAGACCATTTCGTAACACTTCTTAAAATGTGTACTGCTTGCATTAGTGCCTGACTGATAAGCTTTCCCGCTGAAGCCAGAGAAGCTGCAGATTACAGTGTGTGCACAGTAGGATGGAAGTAGTAGAACCAGTGGCACGGGAATATGAATAAATCTCAGAAACTCCAACTGAACTGCTAATATTTCATCTAAAACATAATTATTGACACAAGAAGGCATACAGTCGTCTGTGCGTGAAGCACGTGGTGTACTGAATCACCACAAAAGAAAGAACTGGACATGTAAAAATTCTATACACAGTGAGAAATGTTGTACACGTTTAACCAAACGAGAGTGGGATGCATTCAGCAGCCTATTTTGTAGGTGGACTAATGAAAACTCGATTTTGAACCATGTGCCTCGAAACTACCCATGTCACTGGACATCGAACGTTAAATTTCAACATAAATAAATGCCCATTAAAGATCTGAAAATTCCACAAACAATATTACACCAAGCTGCACGACGCTAACCGGAATCTTGCCATACATTTGCAAATCGTGGACTGTGAATGACCTCAGGCAGCTGCTTCAAAGCAGGTTAATACATTCTTCGTACGTAGCAGAGTTGCAGCACACGGAAACACAGACAGAAATAAAGACAAGACCAGAACGCCTTATGTGCTTCAAACGGCCTGCACACAGGAAGAACACGCCTCCGCGCTCACTTCTCATTGGTTACCACTATAACGTGCCAGCGTCTCGTTTCAGATACCCCGCCTCCAAGGAGTTTAGAAGAAAGGAGAGATGGTGTTATTAGTGCCGAACTTAAACGTTAGTTGAAGTCTGCCCACCTTCGTAGTGAGCGTTAGAAGTCTGTTCCTCCGTTACAGTCCACTACGATGGTAGTGTTAATGCTTTGAACTGACAATCAGTTCTGAGTATGTTCGAAACAATATACTTTCTTTGATGAATACTCATCATCCGACAGTTGAAAACTTAGTTCTTTAACTCAAATTCTCTGTCGTCGAAAGTAGTTTACGTGGCGGCAAAACATCCGGAAGTTTTATTACTGTTTTAAGTAAGATCTAAGAACTGAACTGCAATACTAACACTTCATCAACTCTATCCAATATGGCGGAGGCTGCCTTCACGTTTTTGACATCAGGACGTTTCCCTGTATTCTAACCTTCTTGCCCTCCTCGGCTAATCGAAGACTTGTGACACCTTCAACAACCGAAATCTTTCCGGTATGTTTGCGACCCAGAATATGTGAAAGAAAAAATAATTCTGTAGGTAATGTTTTCAGAAGTTCTGTTGCCATGTTATTCAGTTCCATTAATACGTTATAAACATTTTCCGTACACATGCACAATTGGTACTGTGTAATGGATTCCACGTGTTCTTATGTTGCACTAAATTATACAGTAAATTCGCCTTCAGCCAAAATTAATAACACGGAAAACATCAGTTGAACTGGAATTTATCTCATTATGACGTGTAGCTTGTTTGACGCTCAAACAGTGAGGTGACGGTTTTGTGCCGGAAGTGTTACAAGTGTAGCTGTACGTGTGTTCATGTAACAGATTTTGTGATGGCGACACTTGATGTCACGCAGATTTAATTTTTCATGCTTGATGTTGAAGTATGAGCGGTTGTTACCGGTAGCTTCGATCAACACGCGAGTACTCCGTACGTTGTACCAGATCTCAAACACGAATACCCGGAGGGAAGAAGACGTTCTTGTATCGAAATTTTAATGATAAAGTTTAGAGAACAGCATTTGCTACAGACTGCAGAACGGTTCTACTGCCATCAACGTACATCTCACGTAAGGACGCCGAAGACAAGGCAAGAGAAATCGGGGCTCTTACGAAAGCGTATGAGCAGTCGTTTTAACCTCGCTCAATTTAGGATTGGAAGACGAAAAGAAATTACAAGCCATGGTTCATGGTACTATTCGCCAGGCACCGTATGTTGGTTTGCGGAGTATGTACGTAGATATTAATTTGGAAGTGAGAATTAAATGAACATATTACCGGTACGCAAATTTTAACATCTAGTTTGTTCATTGACAACGTGACGGAGGAACAACATCAAAAAATGAAGAGAAACGTTATTTGTGTTGAGACTTCTTAGCAGATTAAAACTGTGTGCCGGACTGAGACTGCAATTCAGGACCTTTGTCTTCCGCTGGCAAGCGCTTGCCCGGGAAAAACAAAGGTCCACAGTTTGAGCCGCGGTCCGGCATACAGTTTTAATCTGCGAGTAAGTTTCATATTAGCGCACACTCTGTCGCAGAGTGAACATTTCATTCTGAATTATTTGTGTTTATTGGAATAAACAGAACTAGTTAGATAATCAGTTTTTAGCTATTGAAAAATCACCACTGAAACGCATTATCTATATTCCGAATAAATCAGATTAGTTTGTAGTGAATTATTAAATCACTACACTTGCCCGCCTCCGTAAGAGAGTGGTCAGGCTACACGGGCACCATGCGGAGTTCCTGGGTTTGATCCCCGGTACTGCCAAGGATTTTTTCATTGGTGAGAACACTGCTACGGGCTGCACTCAGGCCTCGTGTTGCCAATAAAGGAGCTACCTGAATGAAATGTAGTGGCTCCGAGGAGAAATAAGTCGACTACATGGACATGAGAGCGGTGTGCTGACCAGATGCCACCTGTACCCCATGGCAGAGGATGACACGGCAGATATCCCTTGAGCATTCAGGGCGTGGATGAGGAGCTCATTTTCTTACGCTGGTTCCCCTTTTCCAAAGTCTCCCATGTAACAGGGACATTGTTGTACAACAAACAGTCAAATAAAATACCCATCATTCTTGATTAAGACGTCTATGCGAGTGAAAACAGACGATGACCTAAGTGAGCTGTATATGCTTGTGAAAGCAGCAAATGAATATAATTTAAATATCTCTATTTCAAAAACAAAATTTAGAGCATGTGAACAAGTTAAGACCAAACTAGTCATTAATAACAACGTAACAGGAGATGTTAACTTCCTTTATTTTGAGTGCGATATCACATCCATATCAGATAATGATATGAGCAGAAAACTATAGCAATTCGAGTATATGCTTGGCACAATCAAGTGGCATTTCAAAGGAAGCAGGACATATATAAGGCTTAAACTACACTGGTGTGAAAAACTTAAGAACGGCAATAATTTTCGGATAATATATCGCTACCAAGCAACATTGCTCGATGAAACTTGGACTATGGACAGAACGAACAACTACAGTATAGTGCAGAGAGTAATTGACATTACAAAAGGCAGTACGTTGTTCTTAATAGGGTGTGTGATTATCGTGGAGAGCAATGGAGACTCTGGAACGTGCTGTCATGCATGCCCGAAGTTTGGTAAGGATTTCTTCTTACGGAAGAGGGAGTGTGGTGGTGCAGACTACATCGCTCATGACATGCGCGTCCAGTGACAGCTGTTGATGAGGATGACACATCGGTCGGTCGGTAATGTTGGGCCCTCCGAGATCTGTTCGGCCAGAGATTTTTTTGTATACTACCAAATCACTTAGATATACGTTAAGGCGACAGGTCCAATGATCTCTTCAGTGGTGGGTAGGCCGCGAAGGTGCGCCGAGCACTGTATCCAAATGACTGAATGGTTAGAGCGACTGCTTCGTAAGCAGGAGATTCGAGTTCATATCCCAGTCCGGCATAAATTTCCAACTTCAGTGTCCACTCGCAGTCAGTGTCTGTAATTCCTTTGTGTCTTTCGTCAGTTAGAAAATTAATCGTGTGTTATTGTTACTATACTGTGTGTGCACAATAAGTAATATTTCTTTATTTGCTGTGTACAATGGTGTTGCAGTTTTAGTGGTCAGATATGAAATAAACCAGACAGGTTTACTCCTTAATGTTGCTGACGATATATTTGCTGTGGAATCCGTGTAAAATTCCGGAGGCACAAGTTGATGCCCGGATGAGATGCCCCTGTTGGAGGGAATGACGCGGGCAGACGGCCTGCGCGCCTATTTCTGCTCCGCCAGTAAACGCGTCAGAGAAGGCCGGTCAGTCGCGAACGTAACCTGCGTCGGTCACGCACGAGCCCTCCTTTGTTTGTTTACAGCCCACGGCCACAAAGTCCGGAATTTACGCAGCGCGCTCTCAAGTCGACGGGTGGGCCGGGAAGACAGCTGATGTGATACACTTGCCAACTCTTCTTGTCTTATGCAAAGCTGATTTTCCTCCTACTGATTCCTCCGCGATGCATAAACACTTATTTCTCGAGCCCCCGTTTTCCGTGGTATGTTTTGCCGTATTCGCGGGTCCTCAAGACGATTACTATTCGTAATTTTCGTAAGAGGATAGCGTGCTGTCAGTAGCTGTTTATTTTCTTACAGTCTTGTGAGGCGCGAGGGCAATGTAGAGTAGCTCCGAGAAGCGACAGGAAGTAGTGCAATTGAAAATAAAGAAACGCAGGTTGCTTGTAAAGAAGGCTGTGTCTCAGAGCTGCAACTTTTCACCACTGCTCTTAACCTTGTAAGCCGAAAACATAATAAAAGAGAAAATATCAGAACATGAATTACAGTACGAGTCGATACCAACGCTACAGTCAACAGACCTTATACCTCTCGTGCCCAAAACTAAGATTACTACGGAATTTTTAAGTCAGGTGGGCAGATTGCAGAACACAAGAGTTTTGATTAAGGATAAACATTACCAAGAGGTAACACATGAAGAGTAGAAAAACAGAGAATAGCTACACCGTAAACTCTAAAACGAAGAAGTAGCAGTAGGAGAAGGGAAGCCGTTCTGTTTTATAGGAAGCAAAGGTGGTCATGACTGCCAAAGAAAATTAGATATCAGAGCTGGATGTGCAATGTCAACGAGAACTTTCTTGCATAAAAATTGATCGGATATTTGAAACTATTCGTCTAGCGTAAAACGTTGCGTGGAAGTGAAAGGTATACCATGTTAGGAGGAACCTGAAGTATTAGAAATATATAAGAACGTGAAATCACGTAATTAAATCAAGTGGGAATTGAAGAAATAGCATAAACGATAAATGAGGAATGTTTACCAGAAGACAGGAGTGATTAGTGGAATATATACTGAGGCACTCAGAAGAAAAAGCAAAAGGTGCTGTACTCGGATTGGAGAAGTAGGAACCATCACAGACTACACGCTGGATGGCTGAGAAAAAAAGTTGTTGTTGTTGTTGTTGTTGTTGCCTTCAGTCCTGAGACTGGTTTGATGCAGCTCTCCATGCTGCTCTATCCTGTGCAAGCTTCATCATCTCCCACTATTTACTGCAACCTACATCCTTCTGAATCTGCTTTGTGTATTCATCTCTCGGTCTCCCTCTACGATTTTTACCCTCCACGTTGCCCTCCAATACTAAATTGGTGATTCCTTGATGCCTCAGAACATGTCCTACCAACCGATCCCTTCTTCTTGTCAAGTTGTACCACAAACGCCTCTTCTCCCCATTTCCCCCAGAAAAAAAGTAAAAAAAATAAAAATATGGGTCGCCGGATGGTGATTTAAGTCCTCCTGCCTTCAAATTTGAGTCGAGTGCATTAACCACCGCGGTCCCTTGCTCGGTCCTCATCCAGAAATATTTGATTTGTCGCTGGAAAGCACAGGACGGAGGGATCGTGGGGAAGTTGTCTTGTGAGGAAAATCATTTGATACGTAAATCAGGTTACCGTCACGTTGTGTATAGTAGATGCGCAGCGGTGGGAAGATCTGTATAAAATAAGAAAAGATGATGGATGTCTCGAATCAACTGGCTGACTGGTGACGTTAATTCGTGATATTATAACTAAACTGAAACATCATTTGAGACAGTGAAAGTGTCTAATTAGTTTATTGTTGTATGGTAATGTATAGTTATATTTACTGGTATTTTGTCTGTGTGGTAATGTGAAGTTAGACTAGTAATTAGAGACACAATTAAGCTAGTGTTTAAGTTAGTAAGTTATCTCATTGATTCTTGAGAAGTGATCAGCAATGCAAAAGTTAATTAGAAATTCAACATCAAACTGTGTACTGTAACGCTCGTGGCAAGGGTACAGTCTGCTCTGTTAGATATAAGAAAACTGTCCTGTTATCAATAATACAAGCAATCTGACTGCGAGAAAAATATGTAATATAAATAACTACCAATAACGCCCTGTCTGAAAAGTATGTCACTGTTGAAATGTTAATTTTATCACACATAAATTATAAATGGCCTATCTGTTTCCGAAATGAATAAATCCTGGTGCTGCTATCTCCAAACCCTTGTGGTTCCTGCTGCTATGCTAGTTAGCATACAAAAATTCAAACTACTGGCAACGCAATGTGCAATGCGTACTTTAAACTATAGGGACATCCACAAAACTTCTGTACTAATAAATCTTATTACTGCAATGATCAGTGTCAATTAAAGTTCTGTTATTGAGAAATTCGGGAATGCAAAATTGTGTATGTGAAGCTTGAAATAAAGAGTTCAATGCTGACTGATGGAAAAAAAACAATAAAGAAACTGTTTTGACAAAACTTTACATCACTAATACAAAATATTTTAACCCATGAAATGTTAAAAATTCACTTTAAATTAATAGTGGAAAAACACAACAAACACGTATGCTATCCATCTTTCAAGAAAAATCAGTAAATCACACATTGTTGTCTTATCATAAAAATCTTCAGTTCTAAATCCCTGACCAAATTAATATTACGCTTCGATGTCTCGGCAAATGCGCTATTACAGTTCCTTCTGAAGTATTCAGAATGAATTTACAAAATATATCTCCATAAATGAAAAATTATGTAAGAAAAATATTGCTGGCACACAGCAGGGCTTAAACACATCTTACTCCATCACAAGATACAACTCGACTCTCTCTCTCTCTCTCTCTCTCTCTCTCTCTCTCTCTCTCTCTCTCTCCAAGACTGCACTCCACTCACAAGCAACGGTTCGACTAACAGTTTATCGCAGTGCAACCTCTTTGGCAGAGATGTTGCCCGCTATTACTCAGATGCTATTGAAGTGGAAGAGGCCTAGAGACGCTGGAAGGTTTCAGATAGATGATATAATAGTAAGACAGATATTTAGGAATCAGGGCACTCCACTCACAAGCAACGGTTCGACTAACAGTTTATCGCAGTGCAACCTCTTTGGCAGAGATGTTGCCCGCTATTACTCAGATGCTATTGAAGTGGAAGAGGCCTAGAGACGCTGGAAGGTTTCAGATAGATGATATAATAGTAAGACAGATATTTAGGAATCAGGTTTTAAATTGTAAGACATTTCCAGCACAAGATGTGGACTCTGACCATAATCTATTGGTTATGAACTGTAGTTTAAAACTGAAGAAACTGCAAAAAGGTGGGAATTTAAGAAGATAGGACCTGGATAAACTGAAAGACCCAGAGGCTGTAGACAGTTTCAGAGAGAGCATTAGGGAACGATTGACGAGAATGGGGAAGAGAAATACTGTAGAAGAAGAATGGGTAGCTTTGAGAGATGAAATAGGGAAGGCAACAGAGGATCAAGTAGGTAAAAAGACGAGGACTAGTAGAAATCCTTGGGTAACAGAAGAAATATTGAATTTAATTGATGAAAGGAGAAAATATAAAAATGCAGTAAATGAAGCAGGCAAAAAGGAATACAGACGTCTCAAAAATGAGATCGACAGGAAGTGCAAAATGGCTAAGCAGGGATGGCAAATGTAAGGATGTAGAGGCTTATCTCACTAGGGGTAAGATAGATACTGCCTACAGCAAAATTAAAGAGACCTTTGGAGATAAGAGAACCACTTGTATGAACATCAAGAGCTCAGATGGAAACCCAGTTCTAAGCAAAGAAGGGAAAGAAGAAAGGTGGAAGGTGTATATAGAGGGTCTATACAAGGGCGATGTACTTGAGGACAATATTATGGAAATGGAAGAGGATGTGGATGAAGATGAAATGAGAGATATGATTCTGCGTGATGAGTTTGCCAGAGCACTGAAAGATCTAAGTCAAAACAAGGACCTGGGAGTAGACAACATTCTATTAGAACTACTGATAGCCTTGGGAGAGGCAGCCATGACGAAACTCCACCATCTGGTGAGTAAGATGTATGAGACAGGCGAAATTCCCGGAAGAATACAATAATTCTAATCCTAAAGAAAGCATGTGTTGACAGGTGTGAAAATTACCTAACTATCAGTTTAGTAAGCTACGGTTGCAAAATAATGACACGAATTCTTTACAGGCAAATGGTAAAACTGATAGAAGCCGACCTCGGTGAAGATCAGTTGGGTTTCCGTAGAAATGTTGGAACACGTAAGACAATCCTGACCCTACGACTTAGAAGATAGATTAAGGAAAGGCAAACCTGTGTTTCTAGCATTTGTAGACTTCGAGAAAGCTTTTGACAGGCTTGAATGGAATACTCTCTTTCAAATTCTGAAGGGGGCAGGGGTCAAATCAGGAAGCGAGAGGCTATTTACAATCTATACAGATACCAGATGTCAGTTGTGAGTCGAGGGGCATGAAAGGGAAATAGTGGTTGGGAAGGTAGTCAGACATGTTTGTACCTTATACCCGATGTATTGAGCAAGCAGTGAAGGACAAAAAAGAAAAATTTGGTGTAGGAATTAAAATCCATGGAGAACAAATAAAAACTTTGTGGTTTGCCAATGACATTGTAATTATGTCAAAGACAGCAAAGGACCTGGAAGAGCAGTTGAATGGGATGGCAGTGTCTTGAAAGCAAGTTACAAGACGAACATCAGCAAAAGTAAAACGAGGGGAACGGAATGTTGTCGAATTAAACCAGGCGATGCTGGGGGAATTAGATTAGAAAATGAGACAAAGTAGTAGATGACTTTTGCTATTTCAGGAGAAAAATAACTGAAAATGTTTTTGGAAATTTGTGGTAAGCGATTATGAGACCAAACTGCTGAGGTCATCGGTCCCTAAGCCTTGCGAAGGGGCGGAAAATAAGTGTGGTTGAAGAGTTCACATGAATGTGCATATGCAAATGTTCGTTAAAAATGTTAGTGCAAATTTTGGCTTTCACGTAAGTCTCAGAGGATGATTTCCACACTTGGTGCATTAGTACACTGGTCCACACCTGCTCATTAGTTAGTTTTTGAATTATATTCACTCAGACATGAGTACAGTGTATGCTAGGTTAAAAAAATTAGGCTATTACTATAGCAAAATCATTTTTCACGACACAGTTCAATTAAGTTTCTATCGTCATTGTTTATTGGCGTCGTCCTTTTCTTTTACACAATGAAATTAGCACTGGTGGTACGGTTTACGGTTTTACTTTAATAATAATTTGACTCCAAGCCTCCAATAGCAATAACGTAGGCTGCTATAATCGAAATTTACTCAATCAACTCGAACAGAACCACAAGTCCCACTGTCCTCTTTATTCTAACAGATCGCCACATGTTCACTTAAACCGATGCATAGCTCGTAATTCGTTCACCAAATATGTGCTTGCACACTTGCACTATTAAACAATACTCTTTGTCGAAATAAATCGATGCGAAAAATTCTTACACAAACAACCACATGGCCACCCTCTAGTGGGGCTCGCTCGCCACCCACCGGCCTACTCCCCCACCCACACGCTCACCGACTGCCCAACGACTGCCGCCCCCCCCCCCCCCCCCCCCCCACTCCTCAGGCCAAGATGGCCGCTCGCTTCTATAGGCTCGGATGTCTGCCCCCTGGCTATGCAAGTACCAGTCTCACCAGTTAAGGTTACAAATTTTGATACATACATCCCTCAACAGAAATAAGTATACCATCTGAACCGCGCTAAAAAGGACTTCTAAAACACCCTCCTATATTAATTTCTAGGATTATTTTATCACCCGTAAATCAAGTTTTAGATTTTTGCAAAATTTCGCCATTTAGCGCAAAATCGTTTATTTACATCTGTGCAGCAAAGTTTTAACACAGAACTGCATATAGCACTGTTTTTAGAGGAAATCTACAGCGATCTACAGATTGAGCTGCTCAAAATCTTCATATCTATAATAATGAATTAATTATGGGCGATAAATATTAACAACAATTTGCAAACAGTGAAAACTATTGCAAGCTAAGAGTACAGTATAACTTAACTAGTTTAAAATACGTGTGATGCCACCCAGAATATTATATAGCGCCGTTCTTTACGTCAAGAATTTTCTATTGAATTTTATAAACAATTTCCCATCAAAGTTTGTTTATTGCTCTTTACAAACTTCATCATTTACGAATCTTAACATATGACTATAGCACTCGATCAGCTATGACGAGAGGTTTTTAATGAGTTCTCGCTCATCTCTGTAAATTGGTATTTACTATTTTTATTAATCTTTCAGCATTTGTGCTGTTAAACAATTTTCAAGTTACTCTATGTTTTGCGTCTCGTGACTTGAAATAAAGATGGATCTTTCAGAAGGTGCATATTGCTGACCTCAATCCACTGCCGCATCGCTCTTCACCGTAAGTCACATAGTTTTCGCGTAATGCTCGATAAACCAAACAATGGCCCAAGCTGCTGGCCACGTGGCCGCCCGGCGGCGGGGACATCGCACTGACACGTTGCAAATGTCGCGCAGGCTCACCACGCACTTCCGTGAATGGCGCACCAGGCCGCGCGCCCGCTCTCCACATTGCAATCCTTGCATACTAGACCTATTCATCTAGTAACGGGGGTTTGCACCGTCACAGCCTACACACTCCTTAGCTAAAAAAATGGGTCTATGCACTATGGGACTTAACATCTGAGGTAATCAGTCCCCTAGACTTACAACTACTTAAACCTAACCAACCTAAGGACATCACACACATTTATGCCCGAGGCAGGATTCGAACCCGCCACCGTAGCAGTCGCTCTGTTCCGGACTGGAACGCCTAGAACCGCTCGGCCACCGCGGCCGGCCTTATGCCCTCAAATCTGTTCAGTAACTCCTCATTAGTTATGTGTTCGACCCGTAATCTAACCTAACCTAACCTGTAATCTTCAGCATTCTTCTGTTGCACCACATCGGCCACATCGGCCAGCTACACACTACTTAGCCTAACGTAAAGTAACTCACGCTATGGACAACACACACAACCATGCCCGAGGGAGGACTCGAACCTTCAACGAGGGGAAAATAACTTATGATAAATTTTGTTGACAAAACTTAGTTTTCCATTCTTTGCAATCATATGATCGAGTTAAAATAATCAACCTTCTCCCAACCTTCTGCAAGACGCAGGCTTTTTCTCCGACTGTTTGATTGGACTACAAACGTAAGGTCCATTTCCGAAATTCTGTGTGTCGATTTTTTAGAATAGTTTTTGAAACTGAAGGAAAATATTATAACACAGACGCCAGTTGTTTCAGTAAATGTTGAAACAAACTTGTGTTGTCCGACAACAGACGTTCCCTCAATTTTGAAAAGCTCTGCGTGCTAACTTTCATACACAGCAATAGTTATATGGTAGTTACACAACAATGTTCTTACATCTTTAAAGAATGAGATTTCACAAAGAAAAACACAGGAACTTTATGTTAATTATCGTTTTTGTAATTTCAGTTCCAAGCTCCTACCAATTTTTACAGTACTCTAATTCACTTTACAGCTCACTTTGCGAACGTTTCATATCAGTGATACAGCTGTTTGTATAATTTTTCTACATTTTTCTGTCCTTTATTCAATAGTAATTTCTGTAAAGCCTAAGAGCTGACTCTTAGTTATGCTTAATCTGCTGAACTACTGTTTATTTTCAAAAATACATTAGGCTCTCTTCCTTTCGATTTAGTTATAACTGTCGCTATTTCAATTATTTCTGTTGCCAAATGCTAGACCGTGTGTTAGTTTTTGACTTGAGCATATGTGCTCTTAATTGTGACCAATGTTTCTCGTGGCGTAATTTTACGTAAGTAACCTTTGTACGTCATGACAGTTGTCATCTTGGTTAATGTTTCTTATCATACTTTATTTCCTGTGTGTTCTAGGGTTTCTTTAAATGTAATTCTAATGAAGACAACCATAGAGGTGTCCGAACCTAGGTCAATATACCAAAGAGTTATTTGCAACCGGTTGACTGTACAATACTATACTGAGAAACATTCATGTTTAAAACTGTAACTTTCCATAAATTTTAGGTGCCCTTGTGGCCGAGAGGTTCTAGCGTTTCAGTCCGGACCCGCGCGATCGCTATGGTCGCAGGTTCGAATCCTGCCTCGGGCATGGATGTGTGTGATGTCCTTAGGTTAGTTAGGTTTAAGTAGTTCTAAGTTCAGAGGACTGATGATCTCAGATGTTAAGTCCCATAGTGCTCATAGCCATGTTGTTGTTGTGGTCTTCTGTCCTGAGAGTGGTTTGATGCACCTCTCCATACTACTCTATCCTGTGCAAGCTTCTTCATCTCCCAGAACCCACTGCAACCCACATCCTTCTGAATCTGCTTAGTGTAGTCATCTCTTGGTCTCCCTTTATGATTTTTACCCTCCACGCTGCCCTCCAATACTAAATTGGTGATCCCTTGATGCCTCAGAACATGTCCTACCAACCAATCCCATCTTTTGGTCAAGTTGTGCCACAAACTTCTCTTCTCCCCAATCTTATTCAATACTTCCTCATTTGTTATGTGATCTACCCATCTAATCTTCAGCATTTTTCTGTAGCACCACATTTCGGAAGCTTCTATTCTCTTCTTGTCCAAACTATTTATCGTCCATGTTTCACTTCCATACATGGCTACACTCCATACAAATACTTTCAGAAATGACTTCCTGACACTTAAATGTATACTCGATGTTAACAAATTTCTCTTCTTCAGAAACGCTTTCATTGCCATTGCCAATCTACATTTTATATCCTCTCTGCTTCGACCATCATCAGTTATTTTGATCCCCAAATAACAAAACTCCTTTACTACTTTAAGTGTCTCATTTCCTAATCTAATTCCCTCAGCATCACCCGACTTAATTCGACTACATTCCATTATCCTAGTTTTGCTTTTGTTGATGTTCATCTTATATCCTCCTTTCAAGACACTATCCATTCCGTTCAACTGCTCTTCCAAGTCCTTTGCTGTCTCTGACAGAATTACGATGTCATCGGCGAACCTCAAAGTTTTCGTTTCTTCTCCATGGATTTTAATACCTACTCCTAATTTTTCTTTTGTTTCCTTTACTGCTTGCTCAATATACAGATTGAATAACATCGGGGAGAGAGTACAACCCTCTCTCACTCCCTTCCCAACCACTGCTTCCCTTTCACGCCCCTCGACTCTTACAACTGCCATCTGGTTTCTGTACAAACTGTAAATAGCCTTTCGCTTCCTATATTTCACCCCTGTCACCTTCAGAATTTGAAAGAGAATATTCCAGTCAACATTGTCAAATGCTTTCTCTAAGTCGACAAACGGCAGAAACGTAGGTTTGCTCTTCCTTAATCTAGCTTCTAAGATAAGTCGTAGGGTCAGTATTGCCTCAGGTGTTCCAACATTTCTACGGAATCCAAACTGATCTTCCCCGAGGTCGGCTTCTACTAGTTTTTCCATTCGTCTGTAAGGAATTCGCGTTAGTATTTTGCAGCTGTGACTTATTAAACTGATAGTTCGATAATTTTCTCATCTGTCAACGCCTGCTTTCTTTGGGATTGGAATTATTATGTTCTTCTTGAAGTCAGAGGCTATTTCACCTGTCTCATACATCTTACTCACCAGATGGTAGAGTTTTGTCAGGACTGGCTCTCCCAAGGCCGTCAGTAGTTCCAATGGAATGTTGTGTACTCCGGGGGCCTTGTTTCTACTCAGGTCTTTCAGTGCTCTGTCAAACTCTACACGCAGTATCGTATCTCCCATTTCGTCTTCATCTACATCCTCTTCCATTTCCATAATATTGTCCTCAAGTACATCGCCCTTGTATAGACCCTCTATGTTCTCCTTCCACCTTTCTGCTTTCCCTTCTTTGCTTAGAACTGGATTGCCATCTGAGCTCTTGATATTGATGGAAGTGGTTCTCCTTTCTCCAAAGGTCTCTTTAATTTTCCTGTAGGCAGTATCTATCTTACCCCTGGTGAGATAAGCGTCTACATCCTTACATTTGTCCTCTAGCCATCCCTGCTTAGCCCTTTTGCACGTCCTGTCGATCTCATTCTTGAGACGTCTGTATTCCTTTTTGCTTGCTTCATTTACTGCATTTTTATATTTTCTCCTTTCATCAGTTAACTTCAATATTTCTTCTATTACCCAAGGATTTCTAACAGCCCTCGTCTTTTTACCTACTTGATCCTCTGCTGCCTTCCCTATTTCATCTCTCACAGCTACCCATTCTTCTTCTACTGTATTTCTTTCCCCCATTCCTGTCAATTGCTCCCTTATGCTCTCCCTGAAACTCTGTACAACCTCTGGTTCTTTTAGTTTATCCAGGTCCCATCTCCTTAAATTCAGTTTTAATCTACAGGTCATGACCAATAGATTGTTGTCAGAGTCCTCATCTGCCCCTGGAAATGTCTTTCAATTTAAAACCTGGTTCCTAAATCTCTGTCTTACCATTATATAATCTATCTGATACCTTTTAGTATCTCCAGGCTTCCTCCATGTGTACAGCCTTCTTTTATGATTCTTGAACCAAGTGTTACCTATGATAAAGTTGTGCTCTGTGCAAAATTCTACCAGGCGGCTTCCTCTTTCATTTCTTTGCTCCAGTCCATATTCACCTACTACGTTTCCTTCTCTCCCTTTTGCTACTACCGAATTCCAGTCACCCATGACTATTAAATTTTCAGGTCCCTTTACTATCTGAATAATTTCTTTTATTTGATCATACATTTCTTAAATTTCTTCGTTATCTGCAGAGCTAGTTGGCATATAAACTTGTACTACTGTAGTAGGTGTGGGCTTCGTGTCTATCTTGGCCACAATAATGCGTTCACCATGCTGTTTGTAGTAGCTTACCCGCATTCCTATTTCCCTATTCATTATTAAACCTACTCCTGCATTACCCCTATTTGATTTTGTGTTTATAACTCTGTAGTCACCTGACCAGAAGTCTTGTTCCTCCTGCCACCGAACTTCACTAATTCCCACTATATCTAACTTTAACCTATCCATTTCCCTTTTTAAAATTTTCTAACCTAATTGCCCGATTAAGGGATCTGACATTCCACGCTCCGACCCGTAGAACGCCAGTTTTCTTTCTCCTGATAACGACATCCTCTTGAGTAGTCCCCGCCCAGAGATCCGAATGGGGGACAATTTTACCTCCGGAATATTTTACCCAAGAGAACGCCATCATCATTTAACCATTCAGTAAATCTGCATGCCCTCGGGAAAAATTACGGCCGTAGTTTCCCCTTGCTTTCAGCCGTTCGCAGTACCAGCATAGCAAGGCCGTTTTGGTTAATGTTACAAGGCCAGATCAGTCAATCATGCAGACTGTTGCCTCTGCAGCTACTGAAAAGGCTGCTGCCCCTCTTCAGGAACCACACGTTTGTCTGGCCTCTCAACAGATACCCCTCCGTTGTGGTTGCACCTACGGTACGGCTATCTGTATCGCTGAAGCACGCAAGCCTCCCCACCAACGGCAAAGTCCATGGTTCATGGGGGGAGGCCATTTGAACCCTTTTTTTTAAATTAGGGTCCTGCGGTTGCGGTTGCTATTTCTTATTGACCGGTTGAATTCTCCTTCCAATCCTAGCGGCGTCCTTGTTTTATACTATCACATACTTTACACGGTGACTACGAGTAGCGTGTTGCAAATGCGCCTGTATTACGGTATCGGAGTTAACCTTCCGCAGTGCTAGCGTCCACTGGCTTCTGCCGGGTGTATGTGTTGGCGAGACTCTCACCAGCTGACATCTGTCGGTGAATATCCGCACGAGAACGGCAGCAGTGGGCGTCTCAGCGTCTGTTAACAGCGGACGCGTCTGCCTCAGTTAGCGGGTCGAGCAAGACAATTAGGGTCGGCTCCGCCCTGCATATCATCTGCCCGACAAGCGGCACGTACACCATCAAATGCGCGAAGTTTCAAGCAACACAAGAAAGTAGCCGCTAAAGTGAAGCCGTAGCACCGAACGGACTCGTATATGACTAACATGTGTATGAAAATCAACACAAAAATGTAATCGAATTAAATATAGCGATTCTCAGCGAATTAAACTGGGAAATGAGACACTAAAAGTGGTAGATGAGTTGTGCTGTTTGGACATCAAAATAACTGATGAGGGCCATAGCAGCGAGGACCAAAGAGGTTAAAAAATTGAATAAGAATAGCGTTTCCGAGAAAGAGGAGTTTTCTGACGCTGAATATAATATTAACTGTTAGATGTCCGTTCTGAAAGTATTTGGATTGTTGCCTGGTACGGATGTGAAACATTGACGATATACAATTCAGACAAGAAGAGAACAGACGCTTTTAGAATGTGGTTCTATAGGAAAATGCTGAAAATTATACAGGTAAATCGAATACCCGGTGAGCAGGTGTGGAATTAAATTGGAGAAAAAAGAGCTTATGGCACAACTTGACTAAAATGAGGGATCTATTGATAGGACATATCATCAGCAATCCAGGAATCATTAATTAGGTGAAGGAGGGAGTGCAGGGAGCGAGGGGAGGGACGGGTATGGAAATTGTAGCGGGAGACAAAGAATAAACAATGGTTCAAATGGCTCTGAGCGCTATGGGACTTAACATCTGAGGTCATCAGTCCTCTAGAACTTAGAACTACTTAAACCTAACTAACCCAAGGACATCACATACATCCATGCCCGAGGCAGGACTCGAACCTGCGAACGTGGCGGTCGCGCGGTTCCAGACTGAAGCGCCTAGAACCGTTCGGCCACTGACGCTGACGACAAAGAATCGAATTCTGTACATACACTGAGGTGACAAAAGCCACGCAGTACTTCCTAATATCGTGTCGGATCTCCTCTGGTTGTCGTCCCATATGGCATGGACTCAACAAGTCGTTGGAAGTGTCATGCACAAATACTGAGCCACGCTGTCTCTATAGCCTTCCGTAATTGCGAAAGTGAGTCGGTGTAGAATTTTGTGCAGGAACTGACCTCTTGATTATGTCCCATAAATTTTCGATGGGATTGACCTCGGGTGAACTGGGTGGACAAATCGGTGGCTTTGAACTGCCCAGAATATTTTTCAAACCTATCACGAACAACTGCAGCGCTGTGACATAGTGCATTGTCGTTCATAAAAATTCTATTGTTGTTTGGGAACATTAACTGCAGGAATGGCTGAAAATGGTCTCCAAGTAGGCGAACATAATCATTTCCAGTCAATGATCGATTCAGTTGGACCAGAGGACCCAGTCCATTTCATGTGAACACAGACCACATTATTATGGAACCACCATTAGCTTGCATGGTTCCTTGTTGCCAATCTGGATCAATAGCTTCGTGGGACCTGCTCCATGTTCGAACTCTACTATCAGCTCTTATCACCTGAAAACGAGACTTACCTGACGAGGCCACAGTTTTCCAGTCATCTAGGTTGCAGTCTATACGTTCACGACCCCAGCAGAGCAGCTGCAGATGACGTAGTAGTGTTAGCAAAGCCACTCGCGTCGGGCATTTGCTTCCATAGCCCATTAATGCTAAATTCTGCCGTACTGTCCTAACGGATACATTCGTCGTATGTCCCGCATTGATTTCTACGGTTATTTCACGCAGTGTTGCTTGTCTGTTAGCACTGACAATGAAACGTCCCCTTAGAAAAATTTATGAATGATTGTGCTGATAAACCGCTTACGTTATTTGATTTTCAAACAGCTGAGTAAAACTGTACGTGCACTGACATTTCTCTCTTTACTTATTCAGATCATACAATATTTTTAGCACAACGCAATCTGACTTTCAATAATCCCTACAAAACAATGGCCCTGACTAACAATAACCTATACCTTACATGAATCACTTAACTCACAAAAATCTTCGTTTCTCGAACTACTGCAATACAGCGAGCGCCAATACTGCCACCTAAATAAAAGATTCTAACTACTGAAGGCACTAACTACTGATAGGCATAGTTAGCAAATGAAAGATTTTGATAGAGTACAAACAATGTATTTACCTTAATAATGTTCAAAAGTCATCATATATATATATATATATATATATATATATATATATATATATATATATATATATATATATATATCAGTTCATGATATACAGTATTACAAATTTACTCTTTCTGATGGACATACGTCCAGATCGTCCGCTCTCAGAATTCTCTCTCTCCCCACATCCACCACTGCTGGCGGCTCACCTTCAACTGCGGAACGCTACGCGCTGTTCACATGCAACTGCCCAACACTACAACAGCGAATATTACAACAATGCCAACCAGCCACAGACTGCACACAGCACAGTCAGTGATTTTCATACAGAGCGCTACGTGGCGTTACCAACTTAAAAACCTAAACAGCCTACTTACAACAACTCTACGCAAACGCCGCTGCTCTCGTCGCTGTAAAGGCCGTTGGCCACTGCGTTGTCCATGTTGAGAGGTAACGCCTGAAATTTGGTATTATCGACACACCTTGACACTCTGTATCTCGGGATATCGAATTCCCTAACGATTTGCGAAATGGAGGGTTCCATGCTCCTAGCTCTAACTATTCTTCCGCCTTCAAAGTCTGTTAATTCCCGTCTGTGGTCATAATCACGTCGGAAACATTTAAACATTTCACATGAATCACCTGTGTACATGCGATAACTCCGTCCACGCACTACCCTTTTACACCTTGTGCACGCGATACTACCGCGATTTGTGTGTGTGCATATCGCTACCCCACAACTTTGTCACATGAGTGTAGATGCTCTATTCATGCAAAAATGAAGAGGTTTGCACAGGACAGACGAACGTGAGAAACTGCATCAAACTAGCCTGCCTACTTAAGGCCTTAACAACAACGACGACAACTTGGCATTTCAATTTCCTAAATAGACCACTCCTCTCCGACTCACTGAAAGAAAAAAGTTACTTAATCACGTTACGTATTTAGTACTAGCAAAACTTGATATGGCTCAGTGGGGGCTGAACATTTATGATGCTCACATTTTCGGTACAAGTAGCATACCTTGCTTTTCATTACGCAAGGAATACTCTTCATAAGAGACGAATACAGGAATAAAGAAAAATGTGGTGATTGTGAAGACGCTACTCAACGACTGAGAAGCAGGTCACTAGACAAAACTAGAATTTCTCACAGAGCCCTCAAATTTTCGATGGGATGAATAAGAAAACATACATCAAGATAGAATACACGTAGTGAGATGGAAATTAGTAGTACAACCAATAGTCTAGCTCGGTTCATATTATAAAAGAATGCATTGGCTCACAAATTTTCCCTATTAGCAACTTCAAGCTGGCAACCATAGAAACCAGCATAACTGTTAATAATTAAGTTGCAAAACACAATGGATTTGATTAATGATTTTGCTACTGTTATGAATTAAAAGTAAGAGATGTTATAAAACGCATACTAGTTTCTCGATGTCGAATGTGAATGAAATTTAAGAGAAATAGTTCTTTCAGTTCTTTGTGCAGATTAAGTTTGACGTTATAGTTATCGCTCCTAGTCAACGACAGTATAGCAAAAGGTATACCAGTTTCATTATGCAACTTCATTTGAATAAAAATAATAGCTTGCAGAAGTTCTTGTTACATTTTTTGCGAGAAAAACATAATATCCGATAACATCCCGGAGGCAGAAACATATTTCATGAATGAACGTGTTTTTAAAGCGGTTCTGGTGACTAATTATATAGCTGGAACACATAAGGAGCCCACGCAAGCGTTTCAGGCCTGTCGTGATCGTAAAATACAGTCATAGAGCTCTTGCGCTCTTATACTATGGTTTGCAGCAAGCTATTAGCAGACAAGTTTATAGCCATCTCGTGCTCTTATCTTGGCGTTGAAAGCGTGTGTACAGCTGTCGTGTTAATAAATACGTTGTGAGAAGAGTGTCTAGAAATTGAGGAAACAATGAAACCCTAGACACAACTGGAAACAGAGATTCGCTTGTCAGATAAGCATTTTCATATTACGCTGAGAGATATAGCTTACCCTTCTGAAGTGTCGTCGTAAAAATACAGGCAACCGGTTCGTAATTTCACGTTTTAATTGTGTTCTAGGTGTAAAAGTAATAAAGATACCAACACGTAACACGGACCTCACACGTGCAACCCACAAGGGTCTAAAGTTTATTTTCAGATTTAAGCATTCAATTCGTGCTGTCAGCTGGCAAGTTACAGTGTTACAACTTGGCCTGCCTCATGTTGAATCAAAGTGACAAGCGCAGTAATTTCCCAGACAAGGACAGAGTCCTCTGAGGAGGCGCGATGTCAGATTTCCCAAACTGTTAACAGTCATAATGTTCGAATATCGCCGGCCAGTGTGGCCGAGCGGTTCTAGGCCTTTCAGTCTGGAACCGCGCGACCGCTACGGTCGCAGGTTCGAATCCTGCCTCGGGCATGGATGTGTGTCATGTCCTTAGGTTCGTTAGGTTTAAGTAGGTGTTGAGTCCCATAGCGCTCAGAGCCATTTTGTTCGAATATGAAGTTCACGACATCTACGTGATGCTCAAGAATACAGGACATGTCTGAAGTGTACTAAAATGTACGTGATTATCGGGCCATTTCTCTTCACAGTGGAAACCATCGTGGTATCAAGACCCACTGAACGAATACATCTTTCCACATCTTGCACGCCTGTGCTGGTTTCAGCTCTAAAGTGCTGAATTTCAGTGGGCTCTGAAAGTGCGGTCTACCCTTCATCAAAACTTCTCTAGCGTTAACGTAATCCAGCATGGGTTGAGAAAACCAAACTGTCAGACGTTTCTTCTCTAGAATTTTCTTCTTTTCCTGCATCCAGGATAGCGTTTTTCCTCTAAAGCGCTGATGTTCAAGATCTCCCATCACTTCAATGATATTGGAGCTAACGTGGATGAATACTGGAGGCAGATCTGATATACTTCGTGAAATCAGATGGTCCCACGTTGAAGCGCTGTTAATGATGTTAAAAACCTTCCTTAGGTAAACTTTTGAGAGACGGATATGAGTTACATATCTGTACCTTTATTAATTTGGACTTGTAAACGCAGTGTAATTAGAGCATGATAGCCTTATTACACATTTGAAATATGGAACTCTTTGTGAATGAGCATACCTTATTCTGAAAACGAAAAAATTGGTGATCAGTATCTTTTCCTCTGTAGACTCTTTAGGTAGTGTGGAACATTGTTTATCCGGTCCTAATTTATCATGGCCTTCGATTCATACGGATCGGTGTTTTTATTTTTTATAATATTGTGGCTTAACAGTATTTGGTACTCCTAAGGTGTCTGTCCCCCCATGAACCATGGACCTTGCCGTTGGTGGGGAGGCTTGCGTGCCTCAGCGATACAGATGGCCGTACCGTAGGTGCAACCACAACGGAGGGGTATCTGTTGAGAGGCCAGACAAACGTGTGGTTCCTGAAGAGGGACAGCAGCCTTTCCAGTAGTTGCAGGGGCAACAGTCTGGATGATTGACTGATCTGGCCTTGCAACATTATCCAAAACGGCCATGCTGTGCTGGTACTGCGAACGGCTGAAAGCAAGGGAAAATTACAGCCGTAATTTTTCCCGAGGACGTGCAGCTTTACTGTATGATTAAATGATGATGGCATCCTCTTGGGTAAAATATTCCGGAGGTAAAATTGTCCCCCATTCGGATCTCCGGGCGGGGACTACTCAGGAGGATGTCGTTATCAGGAGAAAGAAAACTGGCGTTCTACGGATCGGAGCGTGGAATGTCAGATCCCTTAATCGGGCAGGTAGGTTAGAAAATTTAAAAAGGGAAATGGATAGGTTAAAATTAGATATAGTGGGAATTAGTGAAGTTCGGTGGCAGGAGGAACAAGACTTCTGGTCAGATGACTACAGGGTTACAAACACAAAATCAAATAGGGGTAATGCAGGAGTAGGTTTAATAATGAATAGGAAAATAGGAATGCGGGTAAGCTACTACTAACAGCATAGTGAACGCATTATTGTGGCCAAGATAGACACGAAGCCCACACCTACTACGGTAGTACAAGTTTATATGCCAACTAGCTCTGCAGATAACGAAGAAATTTAAGAAATGTATGATCAAATAAAAGAAATTATTCAGATAGTAAAGGGACCTGAAAATTTAATAGTCATGGGTGACTGGAATTCGGTAGTAGCAAAAGGGAGAGAAGGAAACGTAGTAGGTAAATATGGATTGGGGCTAAGAAATGAAAGAGGAAGCCGCCTAGTAGAATTTTGCACAGAGCACAACTTAATCATAGCTAACACTTGGTTTAAGAATCATGAAAGAAGGTTGTATACGTGGAAGAACCCTGGAGATACTAAAAGGTATCAGATAGATTATATAATGGTAAGACAGAGATTTAGGAACCAGGTTTTAAATTGTAAGACATTTCCAGGGGCAGATGTGGACTCTGACCACAATCTATTGGTTATGACCTGTAGATTAAAACTGAAGAAACTGCAAAAATGTGGGAAATTAAGGAGATGGGACCTGGATAAACTGAAAGAACCAGAGGTTGTACAGAGTTTCAGGGAGAGCATAAGGGAACAATTGACAGGAATGGGGGAAAGAAATACAGTAGAAGAAGAATGGGTAGCTCTGAGGGATGAAGTAGTGAAGGCAGCAGAGGATAAAGTAAGTAAAAAGACGAGGGCTGCTAGAAATCCTTGGGTAACAGAAGAAATATTGAATTTAATTGATGAAAGGAGAAAATATAAAAATGCAGTAAATGAAGCAGGCAAAAAGGAATACAAACGTCTCAAAAATGAGATCGACAGGAAGTGCAAAATGGCTAAGCAGGGATGGCTAGAGGACAAATGTAAGGATGTAGAAGCTTATCTCACTAGGGGTAAGATAGATACTGCCTACAGGAAAATTAAAGAGACCTTTGGAGAGAAGAGAACCACGTGTATGAATATCAAGAGCTCAGATGGAAACCCAGTTCTAAGCAAAGAAGGGAAGGCAGAATGGTGGAAGGAGTATATAGAAGGTTTATACAAGGGCGATGTACTTGAGGACAAAATTACGGAAATGGTAGAGGATGTAGATGAAGACGAAATGGGAGATACGATACTGCGTGAAGAGTTTGATAGAGCACTGAAAGACCTGAGTAGAAACAAGGCCCTCGGAGTAGACAACATTCCATTAGAACTACTGACGGCCTTGGGAGAGCCAGTCCTGACAAAACTCTACCAGCTGGTGAGCAAGATGTATGAGATAGGCGAAATACCCTCAGACTTCAAGAAGAATATAATAATTCCAATCCCAAAGAAAGCAGGTGCTGACAGATGTGAAAATTACCGAACTATCAGTTTAATAAGTCACGGCTGCAAAATACTAACGCGAATTCTTTACAGACGAATGGAAAAACTGGTAGATGCGGACCTCGGGGAGGATCAGTTTGGATTCCGTCGAAATTTTGGAACACGTGAGGCAATACTGACCTTACGACTTATCTTAGAAGAAAGATTAAGAAAAGGCAAACCTACGTTTCTAGCATTTGTAGACTTAGAGAAAGCTTTTGACAATGTTGACTGGAATACTCTTTTTCAAATTCTGAAGGTGGCAGGGATAAAATACAGGGAGCGAAAGGCTATTTATAATTTGTACAGAAACCAGATGGCAGTCATAAGAGTCGAGGGGCATGAAAGGGAAGCAGTGGTTGGGAAAGGAGTGAGACAGGGTTGTAGCCTCTCCCCGCTGTTATTCAATCTGTATATTGAGCAAGCAGTGAAGGAAACAAAAGAAAAATTCGGAGTAGGTATTAAAATTCATGGAGAAGAAGTAAAAACTTCTAGGTTCGCCGATGACATTGTAATTCTGTCAGAGACGGCAAAGGACTTGGAAGAGCAGTTGAACGGAATGGACAGTGTCTTGAAAGGAGGATATAAGATGAACATCAACAAAAGCAAAACGAGGATAATGGAATGTAGTCAAATTAAATCGGGTGATGCTGAGGGAATTAGATTAGGAAATGAGACACTTAAAGTAGTAAAGGAGTTTTGCAATTTAGGAAGTAAAATAACTGATGATGGTCGAAGTAGAGAGGATATAAAATGTAGACTAGCAATGGAAAGGAAAGCGTTTCTGAAGAAGAGAAATTTGTTAACATCGAATATAGATTTATGTATCAGGAAGTCGTTTCTGAAAGTTTTTGTTTGGAGTGTAGCCATGTATGGAAGTGAAACATGGACGATAACTAGTTTGGACAAGAAGAGAATAGAAGCTTTCGAAATGTGGTGCTACAGAAGAATACTGAAGATAAGGTGGATAGATCACGTAACTTATGAGGAGGTATTGAATAGGATTGGGGAGAAGAGAAGTTTGTGGCACAACTTGACTAGAAGAAGGGATCGGTTGTTAGGACATGTTTTGAGGCATCAAGGGATCACAAATTTAGCATTGGATGGCAGCGTGGAGGGTAAAAATCTTGGAGGGAGACCGAGAGATGAGTACACTAAGCAGAAGGATGTAGGTTGCAGTAGGTACTGGGAGATGAAGGAGCTTGCACAGAATAGAGTAGCATGGAGAGCTGCATTAAACCAGTGTCAGGACTGAAGACAACAACAACAACAACAACAACAACAACAACAACAAGGTGTCTGTAACAATCCACGACATCATTAATTTTAAATTCAGCCAACCGCCACACCGGCCTCTTGGCACGGTGTCAAGCTGCGGCGGGATGGGGTCGATCAGTCGTTGTCTCGTCTCCTTGCTCTCTCTTCGTAATTTAGATCGCACAGTTCATCTACCTTTATATTTCTTCCTTCCGACGTCCCTTCACTCTGCAGTAGTAGATACACGCTATGCTAGGCAGTGTAAAGCAGCGGTGATGAAATCATTACCTAATACCTACCACACAGAGGCCGTGTAACGCAAGCTGCATATCAGTTCCCGTAAGTTCATTTTCACAAATTTCGGGCGGTAGAAGAATGCAGTTTAATTGCAGTAAGCATTTGAAAATTCAATTAACGTCTTTTTTATTCATAAGGAAGTACATGAAATGGTTATCAAGTTCGTATTTAATAATGCAAATGCTCTATCATTCCAAGTTCACTTTTTATCCAACATATTTCACACGTAAAAGCAGCCAGAATTCCTGCAAGACCGACCCGATTAATTTTGCGATCTGACAGTCTCTAACCCACCACTATTAGCGAATTGAACATTCGGACGTTTCAGTGGTCTTCTATGTTAGAAGTGCTCGCCAAAGTACTCCATCAAAAACACGGAATATGCAACGCGGAATTGTCTCTAAAACTTCAACTAATTAATTCCGAAACATCACACTTTCCTCAAAATGTTCGTAAATTAAACCGTTTTAGTCACAACACGTTCATTTTACATACTATTTTATCGGAGACATCTAGCACGGTGTTACTCGCAAACAGGTTAGCGAGCGCCTCTCTCGATGCTCCTCTCCTCTCTGCCTATCTAACTACATGGTCCCAGGAAACGCTTAATTCTGATTGGCTATCGATCTGAATGACCAATCAGAATGATCCTTCCAAATCATTATCACAGCAGAATTTGCCTTAGGCAACGACTAATCAGACAGTCATTTACGTTATTACCATATCTATTTCTAATACATTGTTTAATAAAGTAGAACGAAATGCAAAATATTCTTTAAATTACACTACTAACCATTAAAATTGCTACACCACGAAGAGGACGTGTTACAGACGAGAAATTTAACCGACAGGAAGAAGATGCTGTGCTATGCAAATGATACGCTTTCCAGAGCATTCATTAACACAAGGTTGGCGCCGGTGGCGACGCCTACAACGTGGTGACATAAGGAAAGTTTCCGACCGATTTCTCATACACAAACAGCAGTTGAGCGGCGTTGCCTGGTGAAACGTTGTTGTGATGCCTCGTGTAAGGAGGAGAAATGCGTACCATCACGTTTCCGACTTTGATAAAGGTCGGATTGTAGCGTATCGCGATTGCGGTTTATCGTACCGCGACAATGCTGCTCGCATTGGTCGAGATCCAATGACTATTAGCAGAATATGGAATCGGTGGGTTCGGAAGGGTAATACGGAACGCCGTGCTGGATCCCATGGGCCTTGTATCACTAGAAGTCGAGATGACAGGCATCTTATCCGCATGGCTGTAACGTATCGTGTAGCTACGTCTCGATCACTGAGTCAACAAATGAGGACCTTTTCAAGACAACAACCATCTGCACGAACAGTTCGACGACATTTGCAAATGGCTCTGAGCACTATGTGACTTAACTTCTGAGGTCATCAGTCCCCTAGAACTTAGAACTAATTAAACCTAACTAACCTAAGGACATCACACACATCCATGCCCGAGGCAGGATTCGGACCTGCGAGTGCAGCGGTCGCTCGGTCAGCCTGTAGCGCCTAGAACCGCACGACCACACCGGCCGGCCGACGTTCGCAACAGCATGGACTATCAGCTCGGATACCACGGCTGCGGTTACCCTTGACGCTGCATCACAGACAGGAGCGCCTGCGATCGTGTACTCAACAACGAACCTGGGTGCACGAATGGCAAAACGTCAGATTTTCGAATGAATCCAGGTTCTGTTTATAGCATCATGATGATCGCATCCGTGTTTGGCGACATCGCGGTGAACGCACATTGTAAGCGTGTATTCGTCATCGGCATACTGGTTATCACCCGGCGTGATGGTATGGGGTGCCATTGGTTACACGTCTCGGTAACCTCCTGTTCGCATTGACGGCACTTTGAGCAGTGGACGTTACATTTCAGATGTGTTACGACCCATGGCTCTACCCTCCATTCGATCCCTGCGAAACCCTACATTTCAGCAGGATAATGCTCGACCGCATGTTGCAGGTCCTGTACGGGCGTTTCTGGATACAGAAAATGTTCGACTGCTGCCCTGGCCAGCACATTCTCCAGATCTCTCACCAATTGAAAACGTCTGGTCAATGGTGGCCGAGCAACTGGCTCGTCACAATACACCAGTCACTACTCTTGATGAACTGTGGTATCGTCTTGAAGGTGCATGGGAAGCTGTACCTGTACACGCCATCCAAGCTCTGTTTGACTCAATGCCCAGGAGTATCAAGGCCGTTATTACGGCCAGAGTTGGTTGTTCTGGGTACTGATTTCTCAGGATCTATGTACCAAAATTGTGTGAAAATGTATCAAAGGCAACAACGAGAAAGAAAGTGGTTGTGTCCATAGACAAAAATCTAGATGCACTGCATGGGGCGGATAAAGGAGAATTGTTGGAAAATACTGCTGTTGTATTTGGTGTTGGAACACCTAAGGTGTCAGATTAGAAGAATAACCGGAAAGAAGCTTTAGGTTTTTGTTTCGAAACGATGACAAATGACAGCGCTGAGAGTCACGAGACATCCAAATAAGGAAGAATGCAAAGAGGTAGAGTGGCGTTCTGATTTCGGTACTGCAGGAAAAAGGATACGGTTTAATAAGAAGATTTCATGGGTGATGCCAGTTTTGCAGGCGGAGAAGGTTAGTTACAAAGGTGGATACCGACATGGAATACGTCAGTTGTCAATTACTGACGATACTGGCCCTTAATTTGGAGCCATTACGACACGTGCAGAGGTAACAACCGAGGACAGATGGAAACCACTTGGGATAAACTAATGCCATCGAGACTCCCGTGTGATCTTGCTGTACTTAAACGACATACGAGCATGATTCAAAAGAAACTTATTTATTATTCCAGGATGCATGAAGCGTTCAAAGATTCCAAAGCAAATTTCTATCTATCTACTTGATAGAAAATTCTAGGAAGTTTTGGTGTTATGCTAAATCAGTAAACGGATTGAAGCCATCGGCCCAGACACTCTGTGACGATAAAGGCATTGAAGATGATGATGACACAGAAAAGGCCCGAAGTACTAAGGGTCTTTCTCCAAAACTGTCTCACAGAGGAAGTTCATACTGTAGTTTCTGGTTTAAATCGACGCACGAACTACGAAATGGCTGCTATCGAATTAAGTGATCGCAGGATAAGGAAACAAATGGAATCACTGAGTAGAGGAAAGAACACTGGTACTGACGGGATACCAGTTCGATACGACACAGAGTGTGCGAAAGAACTTGCCTTCTTCTAGCAGCTGCGTAACGTGGTCCCTAGCGGAGCGAAGAGTTGGCTGGAGAAAAGCACAGGTCATTCCCGTTTTCAAGAAGGTTCGTTGAACAGACGCACAAAACCATAGGCCTGTATGTCTGACGTCGGTCTGTTGTAGAATTCTGGAACATGTTTTATACTCGCATATTACGACATTTATGAAGACCGAAAATCTCCCCTATAGCAGCCATCATGGGTTCCGGAAACAACAATCGTGTGAAACCCAGCTCGCTCTGTTCGTCCACGAGACCCAGAAAGCTGCAGATACCGGCGTCCAGGTAGATGCCGTGTTCCCTGACTTTCAGAAGGCGTTCGATACAGTTCCAAACTGCTCTCTAGTGAGCAAATTACGACCGTATGAAACGTCAGACCAGTTGTGTGACTAGATTAAGAGTTTCTAGCATGCAGGGCACAGCATGTCATTACGAATGTAGAGAAATCTTCAGACGCAAACGTAACTTCGGGAATACCCCAAAGGAGTTTTAAAGTACCATTACTTTTCACAACATATATAAATGACCTAGTACGGGGCATTCAGAAAGTCTCGCCGCAGTGCCGTATGATTGTTCGCCTGCCTGGGTTACTTCCCTTCAAGTGGACTCTCCCAGCATTCCGCTGTTTCCTTTGTCTCAGCCAGAGTCAGTAGTATCGTTGGTGTGTGTCGTTACGTGTTGACGTGAACGTTAAATGTTAGTTCCTTTGTTCGTTTGTTTCTTTTTGTCACTGTTAAAATGCTAACCATTGAAGAACGTGTGTTCTTAGTCGAACAGATGTTCAAAGCTAGCAGTAAATACACAGTTTCAGTTCGTCAAACATTTAATTCAGTTTTCCCAGAGACAACACTCCCACATCGCTATACTGTGCAAGATTTGATCAACAAATTTCGAAATGACTGAATGGTGGGCTCCATATGGTTCCGAAGTTTTGCAGCGACCGCAAACCATAAAATTACCAAATAAGCAGCAACCAGTCGCAAAATCATGTTTTCTTTATTTACTTTTACAAATCGATTTCAACTAACTAACAGCCATCATCGGTGCTTTCAATGTATACGTTCCCTGAGTAGTAACACTGTTGCTGCTTATGACAGTGTTATTACTCAGGGAACATATACGTTGGAAGCACCGATGATGTCGGTTAATCAGTTGAAATCGATTTGCAAAAGTAAATAAAGAAAACATGATTTTGCGACTGGTTGCTGCTTATTTGCTAATTTTAAATTTCGAAATACGGGTTCAGTGACAGATGCACCGCGAAATGGTCGTCCTAGCGTTTTGTTTGAGGATAAACTACTCGATATATCCGATAAAATGTCCATGGGTCCGAACAAGTCAATAAGAAAACTCGCCCATAAATGTTAGTGTCGCAACGGCCCACGCAGTTGTAAGGAAAAAATTAGAACTTTTCCCATACTAAGTGACAGTCGTGCAAGAACTGAAAAATACTGATCACGGCAAGAGACTGCATTATTGTCAATGGTTCAAAAATTTCGTTCAGCAAAATGGGATATTCTTAATGAAACGTTTCTCACTGATGAGGCGTGGTTTCATTTATCCGGGTACATGAACTCACAAAATTCCCATATATGGAGTACTGCAAATCCAGTATGTATTCATAAGGAACCACTTCATTCTGTGAAAATAGGAGTTTGGATTGCAATTTGTAGACGTCGGATTGTGGATCCCATATTTTTTCTACGAAACAATAAACGCACATCGATACTGCAGTGATATTCTGTACCCATTCATAGAACTTGTGTTAAGTGAAACACTGACGGCTGTTTTCAACAAGATGGTGCAACCGCGCATAAGCTCGCGTTTCAATGTCACTGCTTGCTGATGTTTTTGGTGATCACATAATTGCACAGGGACTTTGGCCTCCACGATCGACTGACCTAACACCACCTGACTATTTCTTCTGGGGTACAGAATCTATAAAAACCGTTCAAAATCGATCGATGAATTGAAAACTGCAATATCCACTTTCACTGCTTCTGTTACAGAAGAAATGTTACAGCTTGTGTTTGAAACATGATTAGACGAATTGAATTGTGTATTCAACAACAGGGGGGACACTATAAACATTTAATGTGAAAATTTGTAAGTAAAAATGAATATTCAATAAATTAATAGCTTGAATTTCACTGAGTTTCATTTCGGTATATTCACTGCGGCATGCGGCAAGCGCGGCTAACAATCATATGGAACTGCGGAGAGACTTTTTGAACACCCCGTAGATAACGTCTGAAGTTACATGAGGTTTTTCGCTAATGACGCCGCTGTATAGAGAGAAGTCGCAACGCTAGAAAACTGTTGGGAGATACAGGAAAACCTGCAGGGGATCGACACTTCGTGGATTCAAATGGCTCTGAGCACTATGTGACTTAACATCTGTGGTCATCAGTCGCCTAGAACTTAGAACTAATTAAACCTAACTAACCTAAGGACATCACACACATACATGCCCGAGGCAGGATTCGAAACTGCGACCGTAGCAGTCGCGTGGTTCCGGACTGAGCGCCTAGAACCGCGAGACCACCGCGGCCGGCGCTTGGTGGAAGGAGTCGTAATTGACCTTCAACCTAAACATATATAACGTACAAAGACCCATTATTTTGTGATTACATGACCTCAGAACAGTCACTGGACTCAGTTACCTCTGTAAAATAACTAAGAGTATGCTTACGGAGCTATTTTAAGTGGAACGCCACATAGAATTAATTACGAATAAGGCAGACGCCAAACTGAGATTCGCTGGAAGCATCCTCAGGAAATGTAGTTCTTCAAGAAAGGAGTAGGTTAAAGAACACTCGTTCGACCAGCACTTGAATACTGTTCGTCTTTCTGGGATCCGTACTTGATAGGACTGCTAGAGGAAATAGAGAAGATTGGACTCGCATTCGGGAGGACGACGGTTCAATCCCGTCTCCAGCCATCCTGATTTAGGTTTTCCGTGATTTCCCTAAATCGTTTCAGGCAAATGCCGGGATGGTTCCTTTGAAAGGGCACGGCCGATTTCCTTCCAAATCCTTCCCTAACCCGAGCTTGCGCTCCGTCTCTAATGACCTCGTTGTCGACGGGACGTTAAACACTAACCACCACCACCACCAAAGAAGAGCAGCACATTTCGTTACAGGTTCATTTAGTACGCGCTAAAGCGTAATGGACATGCTGAGTCAACTCCAGTGGCAGACGCTGCATTAGAGGCTTTGTGCATCACCGCGTTGTCTAGGAGCGTATGTGCCGGCAAAAGTCAATCAATATCTTGCTTCCTTTTATGTATATCTTGCGGAACGACCGTCAAGATAAAATCAGAGATATTCGAGCCCACACGGAAGCTTACCAGCAATCGTCCTTCCGCCTAACCATTCGCGAATGGAACAGGAAAAGGGGGAACTGTGAAGTTGCTTGCTGTATGTAGATGTAGAGGAGCGTAAAATTAACTGCTTCTTTTAATATGTGGTGAAAATTTATGTAAAAATATTGAATAATTTGTGTGTTTATGATATTTAAATCGTGTTATTCTATTTTTTTCTGGATTTTCGGATTATCCAGATTTTCGATTGCCCGGTCCCATCCAGTAGTGATAACGACGTTTTACTGTACTCATGTTTTACTATTTTACTCTTCGTAAACATGGTGTTCATTAGTAAGCCATGTCAAGAAACTGAAGTGATTTCATCATAAGTCTGTCAGGTCAATTCTTGACGCAAAACCCAACGGCTGTCGGAGGAATTCTAATAAAATGAGGACCTCGGATAGTGAGAATATAATTGCATGAGTCAACGCCAGCAGGACAATTCGCCGCCAACCGATCTAAGTGTCATCAGATGATACGCAGACCTATCAAAGTGTGCAAAGTGGAAGGATCTCAAACGTTGAACGAGTAACAGGTTGTATTAAACAAATCGCTAAAACAACAATATGTTTACGATCAGAAATCGCAGAACATCCTCGAATGTTCAGTTATTCGGCGGTGATTAAAAGAAAAATTTGTTTCACTCCCCAAATAAGAGGCCATGACGTGGTTAGAGAGAACGCTGTACAGTAGTTACCACGGGAAGGCTAGACTTGGAGTATTCAAAGGAATGTTTCTCCTTGTAATCCTAGCATTACAAATTTTCATCTAATAGCCAAAACATGCAGAAGAAGTTACAATACAACACAAACTTTGCAGCCTTCCTGATTCTTAATCAAAGTAGTGCGGAAACACCAATCCACCCGTCGGACTCTCCAAACAAATAACACTGATTAGGCTGAAGACGGTATCGGGCGCCGGAGAAGCTCAAGTGGCTTACCAAGTTGAAGATGAGTCTGCGGAGCGACATAGTCCATTTGTGTGGATTTTATTGGCTCACATAAATCCTGCACGTGTAAATTTTCCCATTGTACCCAGGCATGCGTCCTCTCGCTGTTAATTTTCGCCACCATTACTCCGCCATTACAGTAGCGCACGACTATTTATTGTGGGGTACCGAAGACAGATTTCACATCTTAAGAGCCAGAAATGAGACCCCAAAAGCGACCGCAGGCGGAGCCGCGTAGAGCATAAACAGAGTTTTACGACTTCACGGCACGGCTAGCGTGATTTATGGCCAGCGCTGTTGGCGCCTCGGCTAAATGTCTCAGCGTTCGTTCGCAAACGTTCTCTGACGCAGGAAAACAGTCTAGCATGATCTGGGTCGCTACATCTCACACACACTAGTGTTAGGGAGTGTGCGCTGTAATAGGGTAGGCGGGGCAATGTTTATATGGAAATGCGGTCTGAAATAGTAATGAATCGTGATCGGCAGCAATCAGAAATTCACCATAAAACAAAAAACACTCAAGAAATTGGGTAATGAACAATATAGAGTGTTCCAAAAACAGGGGGCATCGTTTCAGACGTGTATTCTCGATGTACAGACAATATAAAAAGTTGATTACATCACGTATTCGCAAATGCTTCTTTTCCGAGTGACGGCCTTCAAACAAGAGATGTTCACTGAATCCTTTTCCCTCCTTCATGCTGGAATACAGGCCTTCAAAAATGGTTCAAATGGTTCTGAGCACTATGGGACTTAACTTCTGAGGTCATCAGTCCCCTTGAACTTAGTAGTACTTGAATCTAACTACCCTAAGGTCATCACACACACCCATGCCCGAGGTAGGATTCGAACCTGCGACCGTAGCGGTCTCGCGGTTCGACACTGTAGCACCCAGAACCGCTCGGCCACCCCGGCCGGCTACAGTCCTCATATCGATCTCTCGTGGCACAGCGAGCATAACCCCAAATTCCAGGAGTGCTGCGTATTTCCTGACAACTTGCTGCAGTTCGACTCCTAATGGATTCCATGTGAGGAACGGAAGACGAACACACTAATGAATTCAAGTAGAAATCGGTAGAGTTCGAGTCAGGTGAGCGTGGAGGCCAAGCAATTGGGGCACCTCTATCTATCCATCGATCAGGAAACGTTCGATCCAAGTAGCGACGAGCCATACGCCTGAACGTGCACGACCATAGTCCTGAAAGCTTGTTAACGAACTATCAGCCGAGTATCTTCATAAAGACGAGATATAATGTTTTCCAGGACGTTTGTGTACGCCTGCTCCGTGTACAAGTACGTGGGGTCGTACTAACAGATCACCAATGATACCGGCCCATATGATGAACGAGAACCGCAGCTGGTTTTGAGATGGAACAATCCTATCGGTGTTTTCGTATGCCTGTACATTCCAACGGTACCTAACGGTTACTGCTGGTGCAGTTGCTTTTCCTACCGGTATCCCATCCGAGAAAACCAGTTGCGGCTTTGCCTGCGTTAACTCGTACGTTAGGTACTTGGGCCGTGCACGTCTCTGTTTACAAGAAAAGCTTGTTGTAGTCATAGGGTCGAGCTGTGCACGTGTGCTTTCATGCCTCACAACTAATTTGCTGCAAATAATAATCTGCAGCTGTGATCCGGCAGTCAAATAGTCTGTGCATTGGCTAGAACAGCAGGTTAATAGAATACACAGAAATACAAAATAAAAGTTAAATGAATAATAACAAGGGTTCTGTTTTCACGTGTGTAATTGATGAAGGCTGCAGAGAATTACATTGAATAAATTTTATTTGGGAAAGGACATCTCAAATAAATGGGAAGTGGTCCGACGATATTTAGTTAAAATACGGACAGAAATAACCCTTTTCAAAAACGATAAAAATGCGTTGAGAGCGTCACGAGAATGGTGCCAAATCCCAAAAGTAGCCATGCATCAAAGACACGCGAGAACGCGAGAATCACAATTCACGAATATTCACCACCTCAAAATAGTTCGAGGTTCAGCATCATGATTCATAAATTAACACATGCGATGCAAAGAATAATAACTCATACTCTATCTGCTGTCAGTTCCCTAACACAAGCAAAAATACTAAGATTCCTTCTGTGGAGCACATACAGATCTCTCGTGAGTTAGAGCCCCTTCAAAAGTTAGAGTCTCGTTGTGGCTGTTCACCACCCATAATCAAACCACCCATAATCAATCACCTGTATGACTGAATCGTGCACATTCCCATAGGCAGGTTTGCCTTCTTCCAGCACTCGACGTAAAGTGTCGAGAATCGCTCCCTTCAGTTCTTCACTCGAAAAGTTCCAGTCTCCATTTGACTCCCATGGTGTTCCGCTACTATGTAATTTTCCATTGGCTAAAGGCCATCCCATCAAAAATGCATCGTTCTTACATACTACTTTTGATTATTGTGATCACTTTCCCTCACTGAACTAATATATCACAACAATACTGAAATAAAACAATGTTATAAACGTTTGGTCACACTCGGACCGTGCACAATGGATATAAATAAAGTTTTGTCCACAGGGAAATAAGCCACCATTCTTGCGCAAATGTGCTCACGATGAATGACGGAAGATTGGCCTTAAATATTGTTTAACAGTTATTTATGCCTTCTGGACAGAAACGTCTTTTGGTTCTCTTTTCAGTCATGGTGTCCGCCAAGACATGCGACTGACCACTTTTAACTTGGCACAGTTTTTTAATAGCGCTTGCAATCAATATCTGAATAAAGTTACTTGCAAAATAGTAAACGGTTCATTAAATAAATACAAAAGTATGACAAAATATGACTTATTCATGGACAATTCATTTGCTGTTTAATTGTGGAGGACACAATGTTCTGACAAACATTTGCATAATGAAGAAAGACAAAAAAAGCCATACATCAATAAATCAAAGAGATACAGATGAGTGACTTTCGATGATAGCTATAGTGCAATGCTGTCATCTGAGATATCATTGTTCAAATCACATGTGGTGTTAAAAGTTGTTAATTCAGAGTTTCACTGTACAAATGTTAATTCTTATGAAATATTAACTACTGTAGTTTGAAAGATATTGAGACATTGTTGTGGCACTGGATGTGAAGTATTTATCTGAGATCGCCGATAAATTCAGATATGCATTAATATTTTACTGTAAATTATTATCGACTCTCGGAGAACTGTAAGAAGCCATCTTCTCTCCTGTCTCGAAGCCCGCATTTTGGTAAGTGAGCGCCCATTGTCCAGCGGCCCTCCTGTGGGATTCTCCCACATCCGGCTACACTGCTCGTCTTCGTCCCTGACGCCCGGAGCGGTCGCAGCGGCCAACTAGCATTCAGCTGTACATCAAATCCACCTCACCTAGCGGCAATTCTGGGTGGCCGAATCACTCGTCTGGATATGCATAACTTTAAAACGTCCATTGTGGAAGTTTGTAATTCCATCTCAAGTGAACTGCAATTTATCTGTGAACAATAATAAGGCAGGAACCACCGACAGAACATAATTTTTGGAGGGGGCCCTGCTGATAACAGGATCTGTATACACGGCGGATGACTAAAACGCAACAGTTGCTCTCACAACAGCCTCCACTCATTTGAACAACATTCACTTGCAATGCTAAAAGGGGGAGTCATGTGTACAGAATCCAGAGTCTCAACGTCTACGTATACAGCAGTAGATATCGATCGTCCTCTCTCCAAACCAGGAAATGTAAATTTCCCATGATAGCACAGAAAGATCTCGAGCTCTACGCTGTGGGTACTGTAATGATACAGCCTTCGCCAAAATTCATATGAAATGTCTGATACCACCTTTTTTATACACTCCTGGAAATTGAAATAAGAACACCGTGAATTCATTGTCCCAGGAAGAGGAAACTTTATTGACACATTCCTGGGGTCAGATACATCACATGATCACACTGACAGAACCACAGGCACATAGACACAGGCAACAGAGCATGCACAATGTCGGCACTAGTACAGTGTATATCCACCTTTCGCAGCAATGCAGGCTGCTATTCTCCCATGGAGACGATCGTAGAGATGCTGGATGTAGTCCTGTGGAATGGCTTGCCATGCCATTTCCACCTGGCGCCTCAGTTGGACCAGCGTTCGTGCTGGA
This sequence comes from Schistocerca gregaria, assembly GCF_023897955.1. Taxonomy (NCBI): domain Eukaryota; kingdom Metazoa; phylum Arthropoda; class Insecta; order Orthoptera; family Acrididae; genus Schistocerca; species Schistocerca gregaria. Next base: position 704,742,349 of record NC_064921.1, read on the forward strand.
CGTGCAGACCGCGTGAGACGACGCTTCATCCAGTCCCAAACATGCTCAATGGGGGACAGATCCGGAGATCTTGCTGGCCAGGGTAGTTGACTTACACCTTCTAGAGCACGTTGGGTGGCACGGGTACATGCGGACGTGCATTGTCCTGTTGGAACAGCAAGTTCCCTTGCCGATCTAGGAATGGTAGAACGATGGGTTCGATGACGGTTTGGATGTACCTTGCACTATTCAGTGTCCCCTCGACGATCACCAGAGGTGTACGGCCAGTGTAGGAGATCGCTCCCAACACCATGATGCCGGGTGTTGGCCCTGTGTGCCTCGGTCGTATGCAGTCCTGATTGTGGCGCTCACCTGCACAGCGCCAAGCACGCATACGACCATCATTGGCACCAAGGCAGAAGCGACTCTCATCGCTGAAGACGACATGTCTCCATTCGTCCCTCCATTCACGCCTGTCGCGACACCACTGGAGGCGGGCTGCACGATGTTGGGGCGTGAGCGGAAGCTGGCCTAACGGTGTGCGGGACCGTAGCCCAGCTTCATGGAGACGGTTGCGAATGGTTCTCGCCGATACCCCAGGATCAACAGTGTCCCTAATTTGCTGGGAAGTGGCGGTGCGGTCCCCTACGGCACTGCGTAGGATCCTACGGTCTTGGCGTGGATCCGTGCGTCGCTGCGGTCCGGTCCCAGGTCGACGGGCACGTGCACCTTCCGCCGACCACTGGCGACAACATCGATGTACTGTGGAGACCTGACGCCCCTCGTGTTGAGCAATTCGGCGGTACGTCCACCCGGCCTCCCGCATGCCCTCTATACGCCCTCGCTCAAAGTCCGTCAACTGCACATACGGTTCACGTCCACGCTGTCGCGGCATGCTACCAGTGTTAAAGACTGCGATGGAGCTCCGTATGCCACGGCAAACTGGCTGACACTGACGGCGGCGGTGCACAAATGCTGCGCAGCTAGCGCCATTCGACGGCCAACACCGCGGTTCCTGGTGTGTCCGCTGTGCCGTGCGTGTGATCATTGCTTGTACAGCCCTCTCGCAGTGTCCGGAGCAAGTATGGTGGGTCTGACACACCGGTGTCAATGTGTTGTTTTTTCCATTTCCAGGAGTGTATGCATCCGGTTGGTTACCGGACGATTCAGTGCTTCCGAAGGCCTTGTATGTGTGTCTTTATATATATCATTCTGTCCTATTTGATAAAAAGCTTGGTATTAATTGCGAAGGCTTGTGGAATGTTCTGGAAGGACGTTCGTTGTAATAATTATAGGTGGATTGTTGTCGTTGATAAAATTATATACATATACTAAATTAAGTACCTAGTCAAAAAATTGAAGTAATAAGTCCTTAGCAATAAATAACTACAGACTGCAGAGATGTTACCATTAAAATGAATGCTTCTAATTAACAAAATGGTAATCTAAACATCTAGTAACAGAAGACCTCACTGTGATACAAACAGCTTAAAAGTTATTACCAAGCGATGTAATTTCACTTGTTCTTTATATTTATGTCTTCCTCTGTAATTAATATTCTTTGTAATTACATTTCTAATTAACTCTACAGTTGTTTACATCTCACAGTTTTCCAATTTCCAGAATTTGAGGCATTATTGGTTCAAATGGCTCTGAGCACTATGCGACTTAACTTCTGAGGTCATCAGTCGCCTAGAACGTAGAACTCATTAAACCTAACTAACCTAAGGACATTACACACTTCCATGCCCGAGGCAGGATTCGAACCTGCGGCCGTAGCGGTCCCTCGGTTCCAGACTGTAGCCCCTAGAACCGCACGGCCACCGCGGCCGGCGAGGCGTTATTTATGCCTGTTATGTATGTAATTGGATAAAGCACGAGCTCTGTACTCTCACTGAATATTAGTAACCAAATCCAACCTCTAATTAATTACGTAACTAAAATAATACGAGAGACATTATTGTAATTAAAGTTCAGAATGGAGAACTAACGATATTACTATAAAATATTCTCGTTGAATATTTTATTTTATACCTTATTCGGCTATAACATTAGTTTCTTTACGTTTTGTGAATTTTAATTGTAAAGACAAAATTGTACAAAATAAATAATGCTTTATTTTGGAAGTTATTGTTAAAATTCTATATAAAGCGATGCAGTGATGCTGCGAGAAGTCAGTTTTGAAGTTACTTTTGGAAGTCAAAGAGACCAGTGCAGTCTGTCCATATTTTGTTTACATGACGATTGTGCAGTTCAGACGTCAATTAACGTGAATAAATTTTGTGAAGCATGAAAATTTCGCATTCATTCATCATCAGTGGACCAGGCAGAAGAGACTTAAGTAACAGTCAACGTGAATCGTTACAGTATGACACCTCGTACAAGTGTCAACCCACCGCAACGTTGCCGTCTGACTCCCTGTACATTAAGTGCACTTCTACCACCTCCTAGTTTGAGTACATCTCGAACGCTAAACGTGACACTTAACGTAGCCTCCGCCTCCGAATCAAGTGCCCTATTAATTTCGTCTATCACGGCAACCACCTGTGGAAAGATAAACGTTGCTGTGAATGTTAATGTTTTGGAGGCCATAGCTCGGAAATACGCTGTAATGACCTTTTTTAGTATCTATATTTGGGAAATACATATACATACCTGAAATAATGCCCTATATTTTTGAATCACCTTGTGTAAGTATCGAGATGAACTGGAAAGGTTACGTAAAAGCTCCTAGTGAAGTTCAGTAGCAGAACGAGAAAGGTAGCAGTTATTGGTCGACAGCTTACGAGAAGTACACTAAAAGGTCCTGCGTTGCTCGGCAGCGTGTCTTAAAACTAGGTTACCCGCCTTTCTCATCTCGTTGCCCTGAACGTTGCAGCAAGCTTCAAACTCTTCTCTTAGCGCAAACTTACTTCGTATTTGCCTCATGTTTGATCACAGTGATGATGGTGTCCGCCCCGATAGCTGAGTGGTCAGCGTGACGGATTGCCGTCCTACGGGCCTGGGTTCGATTCCCGGCTGCGTCGGAGATTTTCGCCGCTCAGGGACGGATGTTGTGTTGTCTTCATCATCATTTCATCCCCATCCGACGCGCAGGTCGCCCAATGTGGCGTCGAATGTAATAAGACCTGCACCAATGCGGCCGGACCTGCCCAGCAAGGGGCCTCCCGGCCATTGCCAAACGCTCATTTCCATACAGTGATGATGATCAAGTGTGATTAAAGTTAAGGGCAGGAGGAGATGGCTAACTCTACTGAGATAAAAATCAACTATAGACTCAATTAAACAGACATAGTGTCCGTAGAGGCAGAGTACATTTCAAAATGGCTGACACATTTAATTAATTAAATAAAACTGGAACATGCCTGGCAAAAGTGCTGTTGTTGTAGATAATGGTTAAGGGAACAACATACAACGATCGCTCAATAAGAAAAGGGCCACACACGAGGGATCTTTTGTCATGCAACCTATTAGCAGTCAGTGTAAAGCGCATGCACTGACTGTGTGGAAAGCATACCGTGGTGTGTGGAAAGGCAATCTACACTGACCAGTCACATTAATATGACCACCTGTGAAAGGCCTGAATAACCATCTTTTGTGGCACGGACCTCTGGGAGACGCGCAGGAAGAGAATCGATGAAGTTCTGGAAAGTACCGACAAGAATGAGGAGCCACGCCGACTCCAGTGCTGTGTCCAGCTGTGCTAGTTTCCTAGGTTGAGGATCCACGGTGCTAGCAGTCTGGAAGTGTTTCCGCCGTTTCTCGGTTGGGTTTGCACTAGGATGAGTTTGGCAGTCAGGCGGCTATAGTAGACTTATTCTGATGCTCTGCGAACCACGCACGTATCCTGTGAGCTGTGTGAGACGTTGCATTGTGCTGCTGGCAGGTGCAACATGCTGAGGAAAAGCAAACTAAAGTTAGGGGTAGATGTGTTCCCCAAGGATATATGCATGTTTGTGTTCACTCACTGTACCTTCCAGAATGAGGCAGTCATAGAGGGACTGCTACGGAAACGTTCCCCAGGGCGTAAGGCTCATTCCTCTGGCCTGGACCCTTTCGACGATTGTTGCACGATGTTTGCTTTCAGACGTTTCATGCCGTACACACCAGCAGTCATCTGAAAAGGCCACCTGTTGTCACTCAGTGGAGAGGTGCGAATTCCAGCCTTCGTCGCCGATGAAGAGAAGTCAGCGCGGGCGAATGAACCAGACCCCAGCTGCAGAGGCCCATACGCAGCAACGTTCGCTGAACGATCATGGAGGGGACACTGCTGCTAGCCTCTTGGTTAATCTTGTTCCTCAGTTGCTCAACAATTGCACGTCTTTTCGCCCGTACACAGCCCCACATCCGTCGTTCACCCCTGTGTTCTACGCTCCATGATGCACCACACTTGCCTATGCTCTGGTTTAGGAAAACGCCATTTTGGCATGCACGGTATATCTTAACCGCGGCAGCCCGCGAACAGTTTACAGACTTCGCCGTTTCGGAAATGCTTCCACCCTTGTCCCGAAAGCCTCTGATCGTGCCGTTCTGGACATCAGATAAATCGCTCCGTTTCTGCACTACGACAACGGCTGCGTCGTTTTCCGCGTCTCCCTGATACGCTTTGCGCACTCTCCACTGCTAGTGCTACCACCTGCCAACTGGTTATTGCAAATAGCCATCGAGCATAGAAGGCGGTCGCATTAATGTGAGTGAACCATGGAGAAACTTTTCAAGGAAGAACCCAAGATCGAATATGCGCAGGAATGTTATTTAGACGAAGTCTGCGCTTCCAGTTTACGCTGATGGACAATGGTTGCATAACTAATTATAACATCAAGAATAATCCGAAGAATCACACTGCCCCTATACCTAAACTCTGAATATGTTTCCATTTGTTGCACCATTTCACTTCCACTGTGAGTTACATGTTACCCGCACAACACCAAAACAGTGTCTGTAAAAACTTGGAAAATGTACTCTATTTTGACAATGCGACGCTCTTCCTGCGATGTGGTCTTAGCGTGAAACAAAATGTTCAACTTATTTCTTGAAGTATGTACTTACAAAAATTCTACTTGTAGATCAGCAAGGCTTAATGATATACTATAGGAGTTTGTAGAAAAGTGCTTTCGCCATGCTGAACCGTTATTAAACATACTGTTAGTTGGATTCCACATCAGACGTCAACTTCACCAACGTATTTAGCATTTCAGTTCAACATACATTTGAGAATTATAAAATTCCCTTTTTCCACACAATATGTTAGCCTTTTCACGTACAGTCCATAAAACAGGTCCGATTAAAAAAAAAAATCTGTGGATTGCGTATATCGTATTCTATGCCGGAATAGGGGAAGAGACGACACCTATGTTGGGAAGATAATGGTAGAAATGGTAGTGGAAGGCAACGGAGGAAGAGGCACCCAAAAAAGGAGATGGATGACCTGTATACTCGAACATTGTAAAAAAAAAAACGTTTAAGGGAAAGGGATATGTAACACCGAGGTGAATGGTGAAGACATGCCAGGAAATCGGGCCCATATGAGTGGTAAAAGACGACGGGAAAGAAGAAAAGAAGAATGTGTTTTCGTGAAAACACTTTTTTCTGTGCAAACTGTAGTTTTTATTTAAAAAAGTAACACTTCCATCGGCTAATAGCAGATTTTAGTAGATGCGCAAGTTTCCAGTGTCGATTCGCTTGGCCTTAAAGGGCCAGTGAGCGTGTTAGCGCTGCTGCCGGTTCGCAGACATAATGCTGCCGACTTGTTAGGCAACCTGTGCTATTGAGAATTGCTCAGGGACAGGTTCCGGCAACTGATCCTTTCCGTGAAACCGGTTGCACGCTGCAGTGTGCGCTGCAGTGCTTGGGAGATCGCTCGTACGTCAGACGCTAATGTTGGTCTCACTCACACGTCAGTAACACTTAGCTGACTCTGAAGTAATAGTTGCTGTTTCAGATTTTTGCTCTGGTGAACGTGCGCAGGCTAGCACTACAGGGATTGGGCAAAAGTATCGAAACACCGTGAGAAATGCATGCTTGTACATAAATGCAGATGTTAGTCAAGATTTCAGGTTGCAGGGAACCTGTTCAATGTTCTCAGCGTGTTGCAAGTGCCAGTCGTCAGAACAGCGTTCTGTGTAGTCGTGAGCGAATTGTGCCGGAGCTAACTTAGTTCGAACGTGGACAAGCTGCATTTTCAACTTCTCGCGGCGTAATGAATAGTCCATAAAATTTCGGGCATGCATCCGCGCAAAAATAAAATTTCCTCCACTGATATTTCGGCCGCGTATCGTCCGGCCATCCTCAGAGTGAGTCACAAGACTGACGACAAGATGCCCAGCGCGGCCTTATATGCTCCACCGCGGCGATACTGCGCACGCAGGTCACAGATGCTGGTCGGCGGCAGAGAAATACGCTTACACATGCGCCGCCTGTAGCGAAGGCGTACAGACATTCGATTCTCTTATCCATGTATGATCGGCGGCGGTGAAAAAAAAAAAAAGTTCAAAAGGCTCTGAGCACTATGGGACTCAACATCTGAGGTCATAAGTCCCCTAGAACTTAGAACTACTCAAACCTAACTAAGCTAAGGACATCACACACATCCATGCTCGGGGCAGGATTCGAACCTGCGACCATAGCGGTCGCGCGGTTCCAGATTGAAGCGCCTAGAGCCGCTCGGCCACACCGCAAGGCACGCCGCGGTGACACCGTGACGACTTCTCTGCAGTTTGATTGCCCCAAGAGCCGGATTCCATGCTTTGTCCAAATTAAAACCATTATCTCTATTTATTAAATTATTAGCTAATCTAATTCTATAGCTTCCTTGAAGACAGATTCCCAAAAAGAAGAGGTGGATGTTATAATCTTCACATCACTGTAATTCATGGAATTTCCTGTATCAATACAATGTTCGGCCACAGCTGACTTGTCTGGCTGTAATAAGCGTGTGTATCTTTGATGCTCCACCGACCTCTCATGAACGGTGCGTGTTGTTTGACCTATGTACGACTTCTCACAATTTCCGCAAGGAATCTGATACACACCCACTTTACGAAGCTGTAACTCGTCCTTCACAGAGCCGAGTAAAGCTACAATCTTCTTGGGGGGGGGGGGGGGGGGGCGGAAGATCACCTTAACACAGTGTTTCTCAAGAATACGACCTATCTTCGAGGAAAGAACACTCACATAGGGTAAAAAGGCAGTAGATCTGGAGGAATTACTATCTTCTTCCCCATCACGTACCTGCATTTTAGGTTTTGCACCGAGTGCTCTACAAATTGTTTGCGGAGAAATCCATTCGATTTAGAAATGCCTTTGAGGTATGTGAGCTCTTCTTGCAAATTGTCTTTATCGGATATACAGTGCACGCGATGCACTAAGGTCTTAAGGACACCCATGGTCTGTGAAGGGTGATGGAAGCTACTGGCATGAAGATATATGAGTGGAGGAAATTTTATTTGCGCGACTGCATGCCCGAAATTTTGTGGACAAGCTGTTCATGTTCGTAATGTAGATGTTTTCGTAACCAAGGGAGGCGAAATGTTTAGTGTTTCAAGGGGCACTTTATCAAAGATTTGTGCCGCATACAAGGTAAATCACTGCTAAATCACAACGCGGATGAAAGTGTGTATTGGGCGATCGTGACAGCTGGTCGTGAAAGAGGATTGTGACGAAAAATAAGAGGACGACAGCTGAACTGAATGTCAGCATAAAAACGACACGAAGGGAGCTACATAACCTGGGAAATGCAGGGCGAGGTGGAATTCCAAAACTTCCCATCAGTGATGGAGACGTCCGTAACAGGGAAACGTGGTGCCGAGCCCTTAAAACCTGGGCTATGGAACAGTGAAGAAAGTCATTTAGTCGGACGAGTCTTGTTTCACACTGCTTCCAACTTCTTGTCGAATTTATACCGCAAGAGTGTAATATGGCGGGGTTTTGGTGCTAATTTGGGCAGTCATATCCATGGGCTTCATGGTTACTCTGCGAGACCGCATTACTGCCAAAGATTTTTGACCATTTTGGCTGATTAGGTCTGTCCCACGGTACAGTGTTTATCCCCCAATGATGATGCAATGCTCGAGGTCGACAGGGCCCCTGTTCACACAGCTCGCATCGTCCAGGCCTGGTTTTGTCAGCACGAGGTTGAATTGTCGCACTTCTACTGGCCACCACAGACGCCAGACCGCAATATTATTGAGCCTGTGTGGTCCACTCGGGAGAGAAGGTTGTGTGATCACTGTCCACCTCCATTACCTGAACCTGCAACTATTTTCGAGGAAGGCTGTCATGACATCCCCTTTAGAACCATACGGGACCTATATTTATTCATTCTGAGACGACTGAAATCTGTTTTGAATGCCAACTGTCTTCTTACTTCAGCTTGCGCTGTACAGCCTTCCTGTTACTCTCATGCTAAGCTACTTGGCGTCTACTTTGACTGAGACTAACGTGGACACGTCATGTTACATACTTCATAGACAAGGTCGAACACACTGCGAATATATTGCGGATGCTTTCTTGAGTTTGGTCGGAAGCGGAACCGACAGCCCTCTTAAATCTATGTAAGATCTTGGCCCACTCTGTCTTCGATTATGACAGCATCGACTATGGCAAGACAACGATATGGACTTTGTGTATACACGATGTACTCCATTACAGGGTTGTCATGAAATCTACGCCCACCAACGCACTGTTAAGCCTCTTTTACAGGATCGACTTTCTTGTCTCAGTTGGCAACACGAGACAAGCTTTTGTACTGTACTGGCGTTGTATTCCCGTAGTCACTCTGGTTTGGGATCATTTTCGTTTACACGTTAGCACCAAAATTGCCGGTGTCGTGGTAGCGGTCTTTTTTGCAGTTTGGCATTTGAATGGTGAAAGTGGGGTTATGAGGGGCTATTCCTTTTACAAAAAAAAAAAAAAAATCGAAATATAGTAACAAATGGTAGGAACAAACGGAGAGCTTCTGTAAAGTTTGGAAGGTAGGAGACGGATACTGGCAGAAGTAAATCTGTGAGTACCGGGCGTGAGTCGTGCTTCGGTAGCTCAGATGGTAGAGCACTTGCCCGCCAAAAGCAAAAGTCCCGAGTTCGAGTCTTGGTCGGGCACACAGTTTTAATCTGCCAGGAAGTTTCATATCAGCGCACACTCCGCTGCAGAGTGAAAATCTCATTCTGGAATGACAATAGAGTTTCATCAGGTTACCTTCCATTCGGAAAGTGGGTGCATTCAGCGACTGTTATGTGACTTATAAAAAATAGAGTACAGCAATTATTCGTCGTTTTTTTGGATTTTATTATGTAAATCCAGATTTAAGCTAGTAGCTAGCCATTCTCAATGCACTATTTTCTATTTTCAAAGCATGTAAGTCCCTGTATTTCGGGCGTCAGTCACAGTTCTTGGAATGCTACCAGTATTCAAAGAACAACAGGTACTTACATGCACTGTGAATAGAAAATAGTGCCTAAATCTAGATTTGCGTAATAAAATAAAAAAAGACCACTGATTGCTGCACTCTATGACTTATAAAACAATAGAGTTTGTTAATGACCAAAGCAGAATTCATAGTGGAAGTTCTTGGCAAAAGTCGCGTGGTAAATTCTCTACACTCCTGAGAACTTAAAGAATAGAAAAAGTGTCATCCAAACATTTCAGAACATACACATGAGAAAATAAATACTTGCAAACACACCAAACAATATGTAGAACGTAGTAAATAGCACCCTTTTGCTTTATCCTTTGTATCTTGTTTTCTTTCTAAGTGCCAAATAACAACGAAAATTATTTTTCTCGTCCAATAACTCTGACTTTTTTACAGTTGAAATAGTTTTCGTTAAAACACGTATCTACTTACGTTCTTATTCATACATAGTTGAACTTTTTCCCTACAAAATGTAAATGATTTTTAATGACCTGATTATTAGAGTAGATGCACCAAATAGTTGCTTATAATAAGTAATCTTTATTTGCGACAGATTGTTTCGGTTTTACCGCCATTTCGAGGTACCTGCATTTGTAATATTGGTGAGAACAGGTATGGATGCCAATGTCATTTATATGAAAGTAGCTGTATTGTACTCATATCTAGATTGATGTGATGTAAATATTACGTCGTTATTGGACTGTTTTACAACTGTCACTGCTTTAATAAATGGGAAATGATGTCAATATGTTGAAAATATAATGCTTTTTACTTCCAGGTATTTCGTCTCTCTTGTAGGAGATCACTAGCAGGTAGGAAATGCTATCAGGATCTTGTGTTACTTTTTAGTGCGCCACAGGAACAAAACAAACGATAAACAACAAATATTAAGTAGACACGGAAGCACATAATCCGTTTCTATAATAGGAGTGACCTCGACCAGAATAGGTTATAACTTCGGATTTTAGCAAGTGCTGCCATAGCCCTTTGTCTCTGCGCATGCGCAGCGCGCAGCATACTCGGAAATTTAGAACTCCGCACTCGGCACAATCTATAGATTTGGTTGCTGATTTACACACAAACGCGAAAGGCGCAAGCACTTCGAGTTGTCGATTTTGACCAGAAAGTCGCTCGTGTGAAACGAGCTTTAGTGAAAGCGTGTACAGTGCCGCTCACTATACGTCGTCAGACGTTGTCCGATAATTTTCTCTTTAATGGTTATTTCTTATTTGGTTGTGCCTCATACAAGGCGGCGATTGAATTCCGCTGCCTCAAGCAGGCACTTTACAGACGAAAGACGAACCAGAATACCTTGCTAATTCGCAGTTATGAGAAATGACCGCAACTTTTACCGCTAGTCGTACAAGACTCGAAATTCTCCTGCTTTCGCTCTCCGTTTGGTCTTTCTTCACTCCAGCCTCGGTTTCGTATTCTCATTCGATTTCAGAATGGTGGCAAACATTAATCACGACCTGGAGCTCTTCCTTACCCGACAATGGCCACAGTATATTTTCATCCTTACGGATGGCCTTAAAAACGGAGGCGAGTGTGCGATACGCCTTCTTCAGCCCTCCCAGCAACACATACCAGATGTTTGCACTGCCGCTTGAGTCGTCTGTATACACGGTGGAGACATTGTTCACCACAGAGGCTATTTCGGCACGCAGACTTTGCGGCTCGTCTTGATCATTGCTGATTCTCAAAGTGTGTTGCAGAAACTACAATATCCGGCGTTTGATAAACAGACTGACAATTATGCCTTGGATGTCTTGGAGGCCATAATAGATGCGCAGACATTGGCCGTTGTCGTCTGCTTACTTTGGATAAAAGGGCTTCATGGCATTCTCCATAATCAGACTGTTGAATAGCTCACTAAGAGGAATATTACGGAAGGACAGTTCCGCCCAACACCGATCCCTTATACGGATTTCAAGTCGACAATCAAGAAAGCTTCTTACCGCGACTTGAATAGCACGCTCACCAGCACAATAAGGGTGGCCACCTGGTGTCCATACAATCGATCGTCTCTTCTCGGCCATCATTCACCTCGGTGAAGCTTAGTAGACGCCATGTGATCTCTGTCGTCTGCATGAGGCTAGCATACGGGTGGTGCTCCGTCCAACTATACCACTTGAAAATAATCGATTCTGGACACACTGATCATAGAACAACGGCGGTGACCGATCTGAACCACGTCACACTGGCGTGTACCAAGTCCTCAGCTGCACAAGCGGTCCTGTACAAGGATTGGTTGCGAGCAGCTACCCTCTCCCTACAAGTGTAACTGTCTTACCTCACTAGTTCGATACATGTACGTATTATCTTTGTAAACGACACCAGTGTCCAACTTTCAGTTAAAAGTGGCTGTGGATTTCGTGGTCCCATGGAACCAGCCGGCTTCGCAAACTGGGTCGCAGTTTTGTTTTTAATTTATATTACGAATCTATCTGTGTGCTTCACATTATTATAGTTATTCTGTTACGTAAATTGTACTAATTTTAACTTGGCATTGTTGTAACTATTGCTGGATGTACGGTATTCGTCTTTTAGTGTTTTTATTTTACAAAACGGTTCAAATGGTTTTGAGCTCTATGGGACTTAACTTCTGAGGTCATCAGTCCCATAGAACTTAGAACTATTTGAACCTAACTAACCTAAGGATATGACAGACATCCATGCCCGAGGCAGGTTCGAACCTGCGACCATAGCGGTGGCGCGGTTCTAGACTGAAGCGCGTAGAACGGCTCGGCCACAACGGCCGGCTTTTATTTTACATTAAGAACCTATGTTTGTATGTCGAACTCTTTATTTACTCTGTTGTGAAAATTGCAGCTATGTTAACATGACACATTTCTAATCACTATTGGCTGTAAGGTCATTGCTGCCCCCCCCCCCCCCAAAAAAAAAAAATGTAGCAGGACTCCTGGCTCCAGGTCAACGCAATAAGAAGCGTTATCACAGGACAGACTATGGAGTTGTTGAGGCGTTGTTGTCACAAATGTGATTCACTATTGTTACAAACTTTCTTCTGTATCATGTATTTTGATGAAAAACTTTGGATGACGTTAGACACATATTCTGTTAGTTTTAAACCTGCGTTATAACACCTTGAGGTAGATCTTCCTGAACAAAGCACGCAGATAATTTTTACCAGTTTTTAGGTCTATTTCACTTGAACCTGGGTTTTAATCGAAACCACGTGGATATCGACAGATAAAAATGTGTGTGACACTGAGCTGTTCAATATGAAAATTTTAATTCCTTGTACAATGCACAACATAAAATCATATTTACTGCTATAGGCCTACCATGCTTACCAAATGCGTGACGTAGCAGCAGCGTACTTGCATGACGCAATGACAGAAGGAAGTGAAGGCGACTCTTCAAAGCACCGCATTTTGTTAGTGAGCATGATCGTAATGAACATGTAATATATGTGTCTGAGCTACTGATAGAATGCTTTGTCCGCTGAGCGTCTTACTCTATCAGAATAGATTCCACCTGTGTGATGGACAAACATAATTCACGGAATTTATGAAGTTGCAGAGAGGTGACACAATGTGCCTTTGTTTTAGTTATGATTACATCGATCAGCGGAATTGGACGTATCCAAACACTACTGGGCAATGACATGTTGGGGGAGTGAGAGCCTCCAATCACTGTACACGTTTGATGAAGAAGGTATCTCTGCGAAAGTCAACAGGAGGTAAAGCGGTGTTGATGTGTCAGAAGAACCCCATGATTTTATGGGTGTTATGCGCATACATTATCGACATGCTGGTGTGGAACGAAAAAAGGCGTTGCTTTAGAGAAAATGTAAATTACTCTGATGCTGAATGTGATGCTTTTGGTGGATGAGCGTCTCAGGAACCAGTCTGTAGACGTGTTTGATGTAACTTATGTAACGAGCGAATATGTGGACCACGGAATAGAACAAAACAGATGCACGTAAAAAAAAAAAATTAAATCTCCCAATCGAATTCATTCAGAGACTATACTGGCACCGAAACGGAAGATAACAGAGAGAAGGCGGAAATATCGAATTCGGCCTTTCGGAGTTTGTTTCGCCCTGAAAGGTCGTAAAGCAATCACTTCTTTCAGTCATTGTACGGACGAGGAAATGGCAGATGTTGAGATAACCGATCGTGGAATAGAAAAGCAACTACAGTCACTTAGGAGGGGAAAGACATCGGGACAAGATGTAATAACTGTAAGATTTTACAAAGATTGTGCGAAAGAACTTCCTCCCTTACTACAAGCAGTCTTTTGTAGATCGATGGAGCAACGAAGGGCACCTAGAGACTGAAAAGAAGCCCAGGTCATTCCCGTTTTCAAGGAAGGCCGCAGGACAGATGCACACTTTTTCTATACCTATATCGTTGCGTCGATTTATTGTACTATGGAACAAGTTTTATGTTCTAGAATTATGACGCTTTTGGAGAACAAAAATCTCCTCTATAAAGATCAAAAGATCAACATGGGATCCGAAAAGAGAGATCTTGCGAAAGTCAGCTCGCTGTCTTTCACCATGAGATGCACAGCGCTGTACACTACGGCGTTCAAATTGATGCCATGTTCCTTGACTTCTGAAAGGCATTTGACTTCATACAGCATAGCTGTTTAGCAAAAAACTTGAAGACTTCTTTGTAACTAGAACTCAAAACATCACTCTTAATGCATCAAAGTCGAAAGATGTAAAGGTAATTTCCAGAGTACCCAAAGGAAGTGTAATAGGACGACTATTTCCAGAATAAAATGTTCACTGTGCAGCTGGGTCTGCTCTGATATAGGACGAATATTGTTTCCAACGTGTAGAAAGCGTCGGATCCTGTTTGAGACCGTTCGCAGGTGATGCGGTTGTCTATAACAAAGTAGTAACGCCAGAAGACAGTATCGATTTGCAGAATGATCTGCAGAAGATTGATGAATGGTGCGGGATCTGGCAGTTGAACCTGAACGTAAATAAATGTGAGCCGCGCGGGATTAGCCGAGCTGTCTTATGCGCTGCAGTACGGCTGATCCCGGCGGAGGTTAGAGTTGTTGAATAAGGTACCGCGGCGAAAGGCAACAGGGGGTAAAGCGGCGTTGATATGTCAGAAGAGCCCCATGATTTTATGGGTGTTATGTTTGTCCTTAGGATAATTTAGGTTAAGTAGTGTGTAAGCTTAGGAACTCATGACTTTAGCAGTTAACTCCTATAAGATTTCACACACATTTCAACATTTGAAATAAATGTAAAATATTGCGCATTCATAGGAAAAGAAAGCCACTACTGTACAACTACACTATTGATGAGAAGCTGTTGGAAACTAAAATATCTAGGAGTAACTGTCCAGTGCGACCTTAAGTGGAATAAACGCATAAAACAAATAGAAGGAAAAGCAGGTGCCATACTGAAATTCATAGGGAGAATCTTAGGGAAATGTAACTCATCCATGAAGGAAATGGCTTTTAAGGAGCTTGTTCTGCCGATTATTGAAAATTGTTTATTAATATGGGGTCATTTCCACGTAGGCCTCATGGAAGAGACAGAATATCCAACGAAGAACGGCGCGATTTGTCACTGTATCGTTTAGCCGGCCAAACAGCGTTACGTATATGTTCAACAAACTTCATTGGCAGTCGTTGCAAGGGAGGCGTTGTGCATCACGGAGAGTTTTATTATCGAAATTTCGAGAGAGCACAACCCAGTAAGAGTTGGACAACATATTACATCCTTCCACATGCATCTCACGTAATGACGACGAAGAGAGAATTCGAGAAATAAGAACCAATACAGAGCCCTACCGACTACCATTCTTAACCTGCATTATCCGTGTATGGAACAGGGTAGGGGTAATCAGTTAGTGGCCTCGGAAATGCCCTTCGCCACACACCATTAGATAGTTCGCTGAGTATGCCATAAATTGGTTCTGTGGAAACTGGCAAAGTAAAAGTAATCTTCGAACGTTTGCGGAGGTTACAACCTTCTACAAGAATGATAGTATAATTGAGCCAAGAAATGCTTGTCCGTTATCATTAACACCCATGTTAGAATATATTCTGAGTTCCAACATAATGAGCTATCTTGAAGAGGATGTCTTCCTCCTTGAGAACCAGCATTGATTCCGAAAATGTTGGTCCTGCAAAACCCAACTTGCTCTTTTCGCGCATCATATCCTGCAAACCAAGGACCAAGGCAGTCAGGGGGATGGAGTATTTCTTGACTTTCGAAAAGCACTTGATCCGGTACCACCCCAACTATTATTAATAAAAAAAGTGATTAGACTGCGTATTTCTTGGTGGGGAGGAAGCAATATGTTACCTTGGATGAAGAGTCATCGATGTAGATGGAACATCAGGCGTGCCACAGAAAAATAGTTTGAGTCCCTTATTGTTCATGTTACATATTAAGGTCCGGGTAGACAACATTAATAGTAATACCTGCCGCTGTATAGACGATGCAGTTAACAGTAATGAAGTTCTATCAGAAAAAGCTCCACTAATTCTCAATCAGATAATAAAATATTGCATAGAACAGTCATGATCGCATAAAAACACTTGTATTGGTGAGTGGTGACCGCGTTCAACGCTACATGGATCATCTTCTGAGTATGCTCTGTAACTTCAAAGTACTACAGAATAGAGTGAAACACGTAAAATAATAAACACTGAGCTAAAAATGAATTATTCGATTTTGTACCCAGTGGTGACGCGTGGAAACGATGGCAGGGAGCAGGAACTGTGGGTAACACCCACTGATGTCGACTGATGACTATTTGGCTGTGTCACAGAGTTAAATAGCAAATATTCCACCCCTTGCCTGTCACCCTACTTCATCTTTAGTCAGTAGGATACAATGTCGGGCAGCATGAATATAAACCTTAATATTATGCTGGGCATTATCGTAAGTTATATCTAAATGCCAATTTATACGGTGTGCGGTTAAAATTTTTACCTAATAAGTTGCAAAAAAGTATAATTGACCAGCCAGTGTTATCAGTTTACACGTTAGTGGGTTGCTCTCCGCGGGACTTTGCGAAAACCAAAGGTGGGCTGCAGGAAGCCCCTGGTTGACAAGCGACGCGAACGACTTTATAGCGATCAAAATGTTACGCCGCTGCCGTCTGCATTCGATTCGGCCTCGTAAGATCTCTATATTTACGTTGGTAATCAGCAGTCGACATCAGTGGCTGGTATCCATTGTTCCTGCTTCCTGCCACCGTCTCGACACGTCATCGCTGGGTTTAAATCGTATACACTATTTTTAACTTAGTGTTTCTTATATTTCACATATCCCTCTACACTGTCGTAGTCTAAATTACAGATTGTAGTCCAAGGATGATTCATATAATGTCGAGACGAGTGACCATGTATGAATGAAAGTGTTTGTATGCGATCGAGAGCGGCCACTGTGCCCGAGCGGTTCAAGGCGCTTCAGTCCGAAACCGCGCTGCTGCTACGGTGGCAGGTTCGAATCCTGCCTCGGGCATGGATGTGTGTGATGTCCTTAGGTTAGTTAGGTTTAAGTGGTTGTAAGTCCAGGCGACTGATTACCTCAGATGTTAAGTTCCAAAGTGCTTAGAGCCATTTGAACCTTTTTTTGCGATCGAGGCTGTTCTGTATAACATTTTATTGGTTTTCATTGTGATCGCTGCTAAGCCCAGTATGTTTAAAAAAAGATAAGATTTCAAAGAGGGGCCAATTTTTTAAAATTGTTTTTTATGTTCGTAAACGTGTAACTGGGACTTCGCGAAACGCTGAAATGTTGCATCCGAAGACTACAATATTAGTGAATCTGAGCTGGAATCGTTCAACACATAGAGAAACAAGAGTGCAACAATTCGTAATAATATGAAGTGGAGTGTTCACATGGGCTCAGTCGAAGGTAAAGCAGGTGTCAGACTTCGATTCATTGGTAGGAAACTGGGAAAACGCAGTCCATTTACAAATGAAATTACTTACAAAGCTCTGATGCGACATGCCCTAGAATATCGCTCAAATGTGTGGCATCCATACGAAATAGAACTTACAAGGGATACTGAGAGTACATATGAAGGGCAGCACAAAGGGTGATAGGTCTGCCTGACCAACGGAACAGTGTCATGGAATTACTGAAAGAGATCCTATCCTACAGAAGTCTCCTTGCAAAATTTCAAGATCCGTTACTAAGTGAGGAATGTAGTAATATGCTACAACGCCTTTACATATCGATGCCGAGGAAACACGAAGACAAAATTATACTAATTGTTGCTTGCACAGAGACTTTTAAACAATCACTATTTCTGCAGTCATAACGTAAATGGAAAATGAAGGAACCGAACACGTACTGCAATGAATAGCACCCTCTGCCATGCAGTTTACAGTATGTTTGCAGAGTATGCATGCCGATGTACACGTAAAGACAGATATAAATTTATTCGAACACACCTTGCACCTGTACTATTACATACTACAATTCTGTAACAAACTGACGAAACGATATAGGTCTATAACAAGTGTGCATTTGTCCTGCAGCCCAGCTGGGAAGCGAGAATGATCTGCGCTTTTTTCCAGTCGCTATGTACTCTTCGTTGCTCCAGTGATCCGCGAAAAATTGCAATCAGTTATCGCAATAATCGCAGTTTCGGAAGACCAAATTCAGCATTTACTCCTTCTTTCTTTTATGTTCCGTTTTGGTGTCAATATTTGTTTTAAATGATGGCCTTCTAAGCAAAAATAAATTCGATTGAATATTCACAGCTTAGGTATTTAATCTTTATTAAAACAGATTCAGCACAATACTTTGCGTGTACGCAAGACGTTTCCGGTTAGACGAAGGCATCTATACGAATACGGTGAGCTCCTAAAGAAAGAGCAATACAGAGAACGTTACATCAGTCATCGATACTTCACAACCAGTGGTAAATATTGGAAAACTGTAAACAAGAAATTAAAATATGATACGAAAAGCATACAACAGGTTTCAGAATTAAATTAAACTACTTACTCACAAAAATCGTAAAACACAAAGGGGCTATACCCTCTAACTGACGGAAAATTTCTTGAGCTCTTGTTCACTTTTCTAAAACACCATTACTCCCCCTTGTTTACCGCTTCATATGCACTCTCACAACACCATACGACGCAAATTAATAAATAAAAATGAAAAAAGTTGTCCAAAACATTACGTGACAAAAAAAGCTTGACGACATTGATAACAGACTGCTTACTCGGATTGGGAAACGATGGGGAACTAAACAGACTGTGTGCATTACAAGGGCGCCTTAAATGATTTAGGAAAACGACGTAAAACTTAGATTTCAATATCCACATCTACATCTACATCTATATGACTACTCTGCAATTCACATTTAAGTGCTTGGCAGAGGGTTCATCGAACCACAATCGTACCATCTCTCTACTATTCCACTCCCGAACAGCGAGCGTGAAAAACGAACACCTAAACCTTTCTGTTCGAGCTCTGATTTCTCTTATTTTATTTTGATGATCATTCCTACCTATGTAGGTTGGGCTCAAAAACATATTTTCGCATTCGGAAGAGAAAGTTGCTGACTGAAATTTCGTAAAAAGGTCTCGCCGCGACGAAAAACGTCTTTGCTGTAATGACTTCCATCCCAACTCGTGTATCATATCTGCCACACTCTCTCCCCTATAACGCGATAATACAAAACGAGCTGCCCTTCTTTGCACCCTCTCGATGTCCTCCGTCAATCCCACCTGGTAAGGATCCCACACCGCGCAGCAATATTCTAACAGAGGACGAACGAGTGTAGTGTAAGCTGTCTCTTTAGTGGACTTGTTGCATCTGCTAAGTGTCCTGCCAATGAAACGCAACCTTTGGCTCGCCTTCCCGACAATATTATCTATGTGGTCCTTCCAACTGAAGTTGTTCATAATTTTAACACCCAGGTACTTAGTTGAATTGACAGCCTTGAGAATTGTACTATTTATCGAGTAATCGAATTCCAACGGATTTCTTTTGGAACTCATGTGGATCACCTCACACTTTTCGTTATTTAGCGTCAACTGCAACCTGACACACCATACAGCAATCTTTTCTAAATCGCTTTGCAACTGATACTGGTCTTCGGATGACCTTACTAGACGGTAAATTACAGCATCATCTGCGAACAATCTAAGAGAACTGCTCAGATTTTCACCCAGGTCATCTATATAGATCAGGAACAGCAGAGGTCCCAGGACGCTTCCCTGGGGAACACCTGATATCACTTCAGTTTTACTCGATGATTTGCCGTCTATTACTACGAACTGCGACCTTCCTGACAGGAAATCACGAATCCAGTCGCACAACTGAGACGATACCCCATAGGTCTGCAGCTTGATTAGAAGTCGCTTGTGAGGAACGGTGTCAAAAGCTTTCCGGAAATCTAGAAATACGGAATCAACTTGAGATCCCCTGTCGATAGCGGCCATTACTTCGTGCGAATAAAGAGCTAGCTCCGTTGCACAAGAGCGATGTTTTCTGAAACCATGCTGATTACGTATCAATAGATCGTCCCCTTCGAGGTGATTCATAATGTTTGAATACAGTATATGCTCCAAAACCCTACTGAAAACCGACTACAATGATGTAGGTCTGTAGTTAGATGGATTACTTCTACTACCCTTCTTAAACACTGGTGCGACCTGCGCAATTTTCCAATCTGTAGGTACAGATCTATCGGTGAGCGAGCGGTTGTATATGAGTGCTAAGTAGGGAGCTATAGTATCAGCGTAATCTGAAAGGAACCTAATCGGTATACAATCTGGACCTGAAGACTTGCCCGTATCAAGCGATTTGAGTTGCTTTGCAACCCCTAAGGTATCTACTTCTAAGAAACTCATGCTAGTAGATGTTCGTGTTTCAAATTCTGGAATATTCCATTCGTCTTCCCTGGTGAAGTAATTTCGGAAAACTGCGTTCAATAACTCCGCTTTAGCGGCACAGTCGTCGATAACAGTACCATCGGCACTGCACAGCGAAGGTATTGACTGCGTCTTGCCGCTTGTGTACTTTACATACGACCAGAATTTCTTCGGATTTTTTACCAAATTTCGAGACAATGTTTCGTTGTGGAACCTATTAAAGGCATCTCGCATCGAAGTACGTGCCAAATTTCGCGCGTCTGTAAATTTTAGC
This sequence comes from Schistocerca gregaria, assembly GCF_023897955.1. Classification (NCBI taxonomy): domain Eukaryota; kingdom Metazoa; phylum Arthropoda; class Insecta; order Orthoptera; family Acrididae; genus Schistocerca; species Schistocerca gregaria. Next base: position 704,762,862 of record NC_064921.1, read on the forward strand.
CCATCTTCGGGATTTCGCGTTCTTCTGAACTTCGCATGCTTTTTCCGTTGCCTCTGCAACAGCATTCGGACCTTTTTTGTGTACCACGGGGGATCCGTTCCATCTCTTACCAATTTATGAGGTATGAATCTCTCAATTGCTGTTGCTACTATATCTTTGAATTTGAGCCACATCTCGTCTACATTCGCATAGTCAGTTCGGAAGGAATGGAAATTGTCTTTTAGGAAGGCTTCTAGTGACACTTTATCCGCTTTTTTAAATAAAATTATCTTGCGTTTGTTTCTCATGGATTTGGGAGAAACTGTATTGAACCTAGCTACAACGACCCTGTGATCACTAATCCCTGTATCAGTCATTATGCTCTCTATCAGCTCTGGATTGTTTGTGGCTAAGAGGTCAAGTGTGTTTTCGCAACCATTTACAATTCGCGTGGGTTCGTGGACTAACTGCTCGAAATAATTTTCGGATAAAGCATTTAGGACAATCTCGGAAGACGTTTTCTGCCCACCACCGGTTTTGAACAAGTATTTTTGCCAACATACCGAGGGTAGGTTGAAGTCCCCTCCAACTATAACCGTATGAGTGGGGTATTTATTTGTTACGAGACTCAAACTTTCTCTGAACTGTTCCGCAACTGTATCATCTGAGTCTGGGGGTCGGTAGAAGGAGACAATTATTAACTTAATTCGGCTGTTAAGTATAACCTCCACCCATGCCAATTCGCACTGAGTATCTACTTCGACTTCACTACAAGATAAACCGCTACTGACAGACACAAACACTCCACCACCAATTCTGCCTAATCTATCTTTCCTGAACACCGTCTGAGACTTCGTAAAAATTTCTGCAGAACTTATTTCAGGCTTTAGCCAGCTTTCTGTACCTATAACGATATCAGCTTCTGTGCTTTCTACTAGCGCTTGAAGCTCAGGGACTTTTCCAGCGCAACTACAACAATTTACAACTATAATTCCGACTGTTCCTTGATCCAAGCACGTCCTGTAATTGCCATGGACCCTTTGACATTGCAGCCCACCCCGTACTTTCCCGAGGCCTTCTAACCTAAAAAACCGCCCAGTCCACGCCACACAGCCTCCGCTACCCGTGTAGCCGCCAGCTGAGTGTAGTGAACTCCTGACCTATTCAGCGGAACCCGAAACCCCACCACCCTATGGCGCAAGTCAAGGAATCTGCAGCCAACACGGTCGCAAAACCGTCTGAGCCTCTGATTCAGACCCTCCACCCGGCTCTGCACCAAAGGTCCGCAGTCGGTTCTGTCAACGGTGCTGCAGATGGTGAGCTCTGCCTTCATCTCGTAAGCAAGACCGGCAGCCTTCACCATATCAGATAGCCGCTGGAATCCAGAGAGAATTTCCTCAGATCCAAAGCGACACACGTCATTAGTGCCGACATGTGCCACCACCTGCAGCTGGCTGCACCCTGTGCTCTTCATGGCATCCGGAAGGACCCTTTCCACATCAGGAATGACTCCTCCCGGAATGCACACGGAGTGCACACTGGATTTCTTCCCCTCCTTAGCCGCCGTATCCCTAAGGGGCCCCATTACGCGCCTAACATTGGAGCTCCCAACTACATGGGGATCTGAACCGCTGTTCCCCCAAATGTGAGTCTTAGTAGACCGCGAGCAGAAACGGCGGTTGACGGGGAGATGTCTTGGTGCTCGGTTCTTATTTGAACTAGGAATATTTGGTAAAAAGTTTTGGTTTATTCTGGACTAGCGGGCATTTGCACTGCCATCCAAACATTTGTCTTACTGTAGCTATGTTACAGTATATTAAGTAAGGTTTCAACGACAAACCGGACCTGGCGCCCAGCAAATTGTACGAATCGCTTTGAAAAATCTAGTTTCATGCATATTTTACGCACACAAAACATATTTTTGCGAGTTTTATAGCAGTCCGCTTCTGTGTTCTTAAAGCGCGCCGCTTCTATATTTTAAACTTGCACTTATCGGTTTAAACTTTGCACTGCGGTAGATAAATGGATAAAGCCAAAACGAGATTATTTTTATTCACCATCCGTTATCAGTTATCGAGGTACTGTGGCTGAAAAGTCATTCTTGCGTGAATAGAGTGCGGGGAAACGCTTTAAAGTGGGTTTGGATTTGTTCCTGGAGGGATAATACTAAAAAGTAAAAAAGAAATTGATGTGTTAGATGAGTATCTTGTTGGCCCGAGAAAAAGTAAAAGCACCAGAGAGGCAGTTCTGACGTTGCGGTTTATAATGGAAGATAAAGAAAAATCAAAACATGTTCATAGGATTTGCTGACAATGTCAAAAGGAGCAAGATGTTCGACATTTTGAGGAAAATAGGGGTAAGCTATGGTTCAAATGACTCTGAGCACTATGGGACTTAACTTCTGCGGTCATCAGTCACCTAAAACTTAGAACTACTTACACTTAACTAACCCAACGACATCACACACATCCATGACCGTGGCAGGATTCAAACCTGCGACCGTAGCGGTCGCGCGGTTCCAAACTGTAGTGCCTAGAACCGCTCGGACACGCCGGCCGGCGGTAAGCTATGGGAATAGACGAGTCATATGCAATATGTACAAGAGCCAAGATGTAATAATAAGTGTACAAGACCAAGAAAGAAGATCTTGTATTAAAAAGGATGTAAGACAAGTATGTAGTCTTTCGGCTCTACTGTTCAATATATACATCGAAGAAGCAATGATGGAAATAAAAGAAGGATTCAAGAGCGGAACAAAAATTCAAAATGAAAGGATATCGCCGGCCGCGGTGGTGTCGCGGTTCTAGGCGCGCAGTCCGCAACCGTGCGACTGCTACGGTCGCAGGTTCGAATCCTGCCTCGGGCATGGATGTGTGTGATATGCTTAGGTTAGTTAGGTTTAAGTAGTTCTAAGTTCTAGGGGACTTATGACCTAAGATGTTGAGTCCCATAGTGCTCAGAGACATTTTTGAACCTTGCTGTGCTGGTACTGCGAAGGGCTGAAAGCAAGGGGAAACTACAGCCGTAATTTTTCCCGAGGACATGCAGCTTTACTGTATGATTAAATGATGATGGCGTCCTCTTGGGTAAAATATTCCGGAGTTAAAATAGTCCCCCATTCGGATCTCCGGGCGGGGCTACTCAGGAGGACGTCGTTATCAGGAGAAAGAAAACTGGCGTTCTACGGATCGGAGCGTGGAATGTCAGATCCCTTAATCGGGTAGGTAGGTTAGAAAATTTAAAAAGGGAAATGGATAGGTTAAAGTTAGATATAGTGAAGTTCGGTGGCAGGAGGAACAAGACTTTTGGTCAGATGAATACAGGGTTATAAATACAAAATCAAATAGGGTTAATGCAGGTGTTGGTTTAATAATGAATAAAAAAAATAGGAGTGCGGGTAAGCTACTACAAACAGCATTGTGGACGCATTATTGTGGCGAAGATAGACACAAAGCCCATGTCTACTACAGTAGTACAAGTTTATATGCCAACTAGCTCCGCAGATGATGAAGAAATTGATGAAATATATGATGAGACAAAAGAAATTATTCAGATAGTGAAGGGAGACGAAAATTTAATAGTCGTGGGTGACTGGAATTAGTCAGTAGCAAAAGGGAGAGAAAGAAACATAGTGGGTTCATATGGATTGGGACTAAGAAATGAAAGAGGAAGCCGTCTGGTAGAATTTTGCACCGAGCATTACTTAATCATAGCTAACACTTGGTTCAAGAATCATGAAAGAAGGTTGTATACATGGAAGAACCCTGGAGATACTAAAAGGTATCAGATAGATTATATAATGGTACGACAGAGATTTAGGAACCAGGTTTTAAATTGTAAGACATTTCCAGGGGCAGATGTGGACTCTGACAACAATCTGTTGGTTATGACTTGTAGATTAAAACTGAAGAAACTGCAAAAAGGTGGGAATTTTTGGACAGGGAATCTGGATAAATTGAAAGAACCAGAGGTTGTACAGAGTTTCAGGGAGAGCATAAGGGAACAATTGACAGGAATGGGGGAAAGAAATACAGTAGAAGAAGAATGGGTAGCTCTGAGGGATGAAGTAGTAAAGGCAGCAGAGGATAAAGTAGGTAAAAAGACGAGGGCTTCTAGAAACCCTTGGGTAACAGAAGAAATATTGAATTTAATTGATGAAAGGAGAAAATATAAAAATGCAGTAAATGAAGCAGGCAAAAAGGAATACAGACGTCTCAAAAATGAGATCGAAAGGAAGTGCAAAATGGCTAAGCAGGCATGGCTAGAGGACAAATGTAAGGATGTAGAGGCTTATCTCACTAGGGCTACTGCCTACAGGAAAATTAAACAGACCTTTGGAGAGAAGAGAACCACTTCTATGAATATCAAGAGCTCAGATGGCAACCCAGTTCTAAGCAAAGAAGGGAAAGCAGAAAGGTGGAAGGAGTATATAGAAGGTTTATACAAGGGCGATGTACTTGAGGACAATATTATGGAAACGGAAGAGGATGTAGATGAAGACGAAATGGGAGATAAGATACTGCGTGAAGAGTTTGACAGAGCACTGAAAGACCTGAGCCGAAACAGGCCCCGGGAGTAGACAACATTCCATTAGAACTACTGACGTCCTTGGGAGAGCCAGTCATGACAAAACTCTACCAGCTGGTGAGCAAGATGTATGAGACACGCTAAATACCCTCAGACTTCAAGAAGAATGTTATAATTGCAATCCCAAAGAAAGCAAGTGCTGACATGTGAAAATTACCGAACTATCAGTTTAATAAGTCACAGCTGCAAAATACTAACGCGAATTCTTTACAGACGAATGGAAAAACTGGTAGATGCGAACCTCGGGGATGATCAGTTTGGATTCCGTAGAAATGTTGGAACACGTGAGGCAATACTGACCTTACGACTTAGAAGAAAGATTAAGGAAAGCCAAACCTACATTAATAGCATTTGTAGACTTGGAGAAAGCTTTTGACAATGTTGACTGGAATACTCTCTTTCAAATTCTGAAGGTGGCAGGGATAAAATACAGGGAGCGAAAGGCTATTTACAATTTGTACAGAAACCAGATGGCAGTTGTAAGAGTCGAGGGGCATGAAAGGGAAGCAGTGGTTGGGAAGGGAGTGAGACAGGGTTGTAGCCTCTCCCCGATGTTATTCAATCTGTATATTGAGTAAGCAGTAAAGGAAACAAAAGAAAAATTCGGAGTAGGTATTAAAATTTATGGAGAAGAAGTAAAAACTTTGAGGTTCGCCGATGACATTGTAATACTGTCAGAGACAGCAAAGGACCTGGAAGAGCAGTTGAACGGAATGGACTGTGTCTTGAAAGGAGGATATAAGATGAACATCAACAAATGCAAAACGAGGGTAATGGAATGTAGTCAAATTAAATCGGGTGATGCTGAGGGAATTAGATTAGGAAATGAGACACTTAAAGTAGTAAAGGAGTTTTGCTATTTAGGAAGTAAAATAATTGATGATGGTCGAAGTAGAGAGGATATAAAATGTAGACTGGCAGTGGCAAGGAAGCGTTTCTGAAGAAGAGAAATTTATTAACATAGAATATAGATTTATGTGTCAGGAAGTCGTTTCTGAAAGTATTTGTTTGGAGTGTAGCCATGTATGGAAGTGAAACATGGACGATAACTAGTTTGGACAGGAAGAGAATAGAAGCTTTCGAAATGTGGTGCTACCGAAGAAAGCTGAAGATAAGGTGGATAGATCACGTAACTGATGAGGATAACTAGTTTGGACAAGAAGAGAATAGAAGCTTTCGAAATGTGGTGCTACAGAAGAATGCTGAAGGTAAGGTGGATAGATCACGCAACTGATGAGGAGATACTGAATAGGATTGGGGAGAAGAGAAGTTTGTGGCACAACTTGATTAGAAGAAGGGATCGGTTGGTAGGACATGTTTTGAGTCATCAAGGGATCACAAATTTAGCATTGGAGGGCAGCGTGGAGGGTAAAAATTGTAGAGGGAGGCCAAGAGATGACTACACTAAGCAGATTGAGAAGGATGTGGGTTGCAGTCTGTACTGGGAGATGATGAAGCTTGCACAGGATAGGGTAGCATGGAGAGCTGCATCAAAACGGTCTCAGGACTGAAGACTACAAGGACAACAACAAGTTCTAGGGGACTGATGACCACAGCAGTTGAGTCCCGTAGTGCTCAGAGCCATTTGAACCATTTTTTTGAAAGGATATCAGTGAGAAGATTCGCTGAAGGTGTTGCTATACTCAGTAAAAGTGAAGAAGAGTTACAGAATCTGTTGAATGGAATGAAAACGCTAATGAGTGCGGAATAAGGTTAGGGAGTAAAACCAAGAAAAACGAAAGTAATGAGAAGTAGCAGAAATAAGAACAGAAAGAAACTTAACGTCAAGATCGACGGTCACGAAGTAGGTGAAGTTAAGGAATTCTGATACCTACGAAGAAAAATAACCCATGACGTATGGAGCAAGAAGAACGTCAAAAGCAGACTGGCATTAGAGAAAAGGGTATTCATGGCCAAGAGAAATATGCTAGTATCAGATAATAGGCCTTAAGCAATTTCTGAGACTGTACATTTGGAGCACAGCAGAATATCGTAATGAAACATACACTGTGGGGAAATCGTAACATAAGAGAATCGAAGCGTTTGAGATTTGCTGTTACATAAGAATGTTGAAAATTGGGTGGACTGATAAGGTAATGAATGAAAATGTTCTCCATAGCGTCGGCGAGAAAAGGAATCGAGTAAAACTGAAGTGATATCAGGTGTTCCCCTGGGAAGCGTCCTGGGACCTCTGCTGTTCCTGATCTACACTCCTGGAAATGGAAAAAAGAACACATTGACACCTGTGTGTCAGACCCACCATACTTGCTCCGGACACTGCGAGAGGGCTGTACAAGCAATGATCACACGCACGGCACAGCGGACACACCAGGAACCGCGGTGTTGGCCGTCGAATGGCGCTAGCTGCGCAGCATTTATGCATACCCGCCGTCAGTGTCAGCCAGTTTGCCGTGGCATACGGAGCTCCATCGCAGTCTTTAACACTGGTAGCATGCCGCGACAGCGTGGACGCAACTGCACATACGGTTGTATGTGCAGTTAACCGACTTTGAGCGAGGGCGTATAGTGGGCATGCGGGAGGCTGGGTGGACGTACCGCCGAATTGCTCAACACGTGGGGCGTGAGGTCTCCACAGTACATCGATGTTGTCGCCAGTGGTCGGCGGAAGGTGCACGTGCCTGTCGACCTGGGACCGGACCGCACGGATGCACGCCAAGACCGTAGGATCCTACGCAGTGCCGTAGGGGACCGCACCGCCACTTCCCAGCAAATTAGGGACACTGTTGCTCCTGGGGTATCGGCGAGGACCATTCGCAACCGTCTCCATGAAGCTGGGCTACGGTCCCGCACACCGTTAGGCCGTCTTCCGCTCACGCCCCAACATCGTGCAGCCCGCCTCCAGTGGTGTCGCGACAGGTGTGAATGGAGGGACGAATGGAGACGTGTCGTCTTCAGTGATGAGAGTCGCTTCTGCCTTGGTGCCAATGATGGTCGTATGCGTGTTTGGCGCCGTGCAGGTGAGCGCCACAATCAGGACTGCATACGACCGAGGCACACAGGGCCAACACCCGGCATCATGGTGTGGGGAGCGATCTCCTACACTGGCCGTACACCTCTGGTGATCGTCGAGGGGACACTGAATAGTGCACGGTACATCCAAACCGTCATCGAACCCACCGTTCTACCATTCCTAGACCGGCAAGGGAACTTGCTGTTCCAACAGGACAATGCACGTCCGCATGTATCCGGTGCCACCCAACGTGCTCTAGAAGATGTAAGTCAACTACCCTGGCCAGCAAGATCTCCGGATCTGTCCCCCATTGAGCATGTTTGGGACTGGATGAAGTGTCGTCTCACGCGGTCTGCACGTCCAGCACGAACGCTGGTCCAACTGAGGCGCCAGGTGGAAATGGAATGGCAAGCCGTTCCACAGGACTACATCCAGCATCTCTACGATCGTCTCCATGGGAGAATAGCAGCCTGCATTGCTGCGAAAGGTGGATATACACTGTACCAGTGCCGACATTGTGCATGCTCTGTTGCCTGTGTCTATGTGCCTGTGGTTCTGTCAGTGTGATCATGTGATGTATCTGACCCCAGGAATGTGTCAATAAAGTTTCCCCTTCCTGGGACAATGCATTCACGGTGTTCATATTTAAATTTCCAGGAGTGTATATAAATGACCTGGGTGACAATCTGAGCAATTCTCTTAGGTTGTTCGCAGATGATGCTGTAATTTACCGTCTAGTAAGGTCATCCGACGACCAGTATCAGTTGCAAAGCGATTTAGAAAAGATTGCTGTACGATGTGGCAGGTGGCAGTTGACGCTAAATAACGTAAAGTGTGAGGTGATCCACATGAGTTCCAAAAGAAATCCGTTGGAATTCGATTACTCGATAAATAGTACAATTCTCAAGGCTGTCAATTCAACTAAGTACCTGGGTGTTAAAATTACGAACAACTTCAGTTGGAAACACCACATAGATAATATTGTGGGGAGGGCGAGCCAAAGGTTGCGTTTCATTGGCAGGACACTTAGCAGATGCAACAAGTACACTAAAGAGACAGCTTACACTACACTCGTTCGTCCTCTGTTAGAATACTGCTGCGCGGTGTGGGATCCTTACCAGGTGGGATTGACGGAGGACATCGAAAGGGTGCAAGAAATGGCAGCTCGTTTTGTATTATCACGTAATAGGGGAGAGAGTGTGGCAGATATGATACGCGAATTGGGATGGAAGTCATTAAAGCAAAGACGTTTTTCGTCGCGGCGAGATCTATTTACGAAATTCCAGCCACCAACTTTCTTTTCCGAATGCGAAAATATTTTGTTGAGCCCAACCTAGATAGGTAGGAATGATCATCAAAATAAAGTAAGAGAAATCAGAGCTCGAACAGAAAGGTTTAGGTGTTCGTTTTTCCCGCGCGCTCTTCGGGAGTGGAATGGTAGAGAGATAGTATGATTGTGGTTCGACGAACCCTCTGCCAAGCACTAGAATGTGAATTGCAGAGTAGTCATGTAGATGTAGATGTAGATGTAGATGTAGATGTAGATGTAGATGTAGATGTAGATGTATGGAAACACTGACAAGAAGAGCGACACGATGATAGGACAACTGTTAGAACATCATGGTATAACTTCCATGGTACCAGAGGGTAAAAACTAGAGAGGAAGACAGAGATTGGACTACATCCAGCAAATAATTAAGTTCGTAGGGTGCAAGCACTGTTCTGAAATCAAGAAGTTGTCACAGGATAAGAATTCGTGGCAGGACTCATAAAACCAATCGGGAGACTGATGAGCAAAGAAAACCGCAATATGTCAAGATGCTTTGAGTTAAATGTCTATGAAGCTCTGCTACGTAAGTTATAAAGTTAGTTCCCTTCTTCTACAACTCTAATACTGCCCAGGAAACATGTGCTGTGATAGGGGAATTGCTTGATTAAAAACGAGCTGGGAGGAGGAGACTGTCGCAGCCTCATCCAAACACGCAGAATTGCCAGCGGTGTTGGCTACACACGACGGCGCACAGGTGATTCGCAGTAGCGCCAGGTGCCGACACGACTGCCAGCTACGCAGCAGCTCTCCGCTCTCTTTGCTCGCCTTATTCCTTCCTTCCGCTGTTGCTCTATTCCTCTAGTTCCTCTTTCCCCCGCCACCGAAAGCCCGCACAGTGGAAGCGCTCTTCCGCTGCCAGTCTTCATTCACGCCCCTAACAATTCTTGGCCGAGCTCTGCGGGTTCCAGGGAAACTCCATCGGTCTTCCGTGAAATTTCACGAAGTGAGACCGACGAGGACACGAGAATCTTGATTTACTGAACTTGTCTTTCCGCGTTCGCTCACCGTAAGTTGAAAAACTGATTAGTACACAATTATTTTTTCGTTTGCACCATCAAATTTACGAAGTCCCGCAGTGTACAAGCATGGTGAACCAGAACTCCTCCGACAAAATGTCAGAGATGGTCAAGAAATATTTTCTGAGTATTGTGGTATAAGGAACCCATGGTCTCCGGTGGATCGTTACAGTGTAATGGTGTAATTGTAAATCTTTCAGTTCGTCGCTACAGTTAACTTCTGTTATGGTAAAATACCTTCAAACACCAGAAAAGTCTGTAATACAACACAAAACACGAAATAATGTAATAAGCCTCAGAAGATGTGAAAGTAGTGTAATTGGGTTGCTAACGATGGGAGAACACTTTAGCACTGCGTCGTTGCGTCGCTTTTCCAGTGCACACAGTGAACCTACATAGCAGGTGCATTTCGACCGACTCTTCATTAATAAACCTAACCGTGCTATTGTGTAACACTGTCAACGCGTCGACGAAGAACTAACTCAGCCGGAAAAAGAGAAAGAGAGAATGAAAGAGAGAGAGAGACAGATCGGCAGACAGACAGAGGCGAGCAGTAATGAATGCAATCTTGAGGTCGGAGACTGAAGTAGCCTTACAATTGTGAACAACAAGTACCGTGAGTGAACCCAACAAGTGTTTCCAACTGTGACACACAGTGAAAGCCATCGACATCTGCAGTATTATGCAAATATTTTCTGTGCAATACAGATACAAAGATAAGTGAAAACAGAAAATCAGACGAAATACAAGTGCGCTCTAACGAGCCACTGGAGACTCCATGTACTCGAGTACTCAGAAAAAAATCCCCAAACAACATTTTAAATTTTGTTGCTGAATTCTCGTTCGCCCTATATAAATTAAATATCTCGAAAACAATGCATCGTACAAAAAAAAAAAAAAAGCTCTAGGTTTGTAGAATGGAGTTCCATGCCTGTTGCACTTGGTCGGGCAGAACAGGGCCGATGATGTCCCATATGTGCACCACTGAAGACAAATTTGGTGATCAAGCAGACCAAGGCAACATGTCGACACTCTGTAGAGTATGTTGGGTTACAATAGCGGTATGTGGACGAGTGTTATCCTGTTGGAAAACACACCGTGGGATACTGTGCACAACAGATTGAATCACCAGTCCGCAGATTCGTACATCAGTCAGGGTACGTGGTATAAGCTCTACAGTGCTCCTGCTGTCATACGAAATCGCACACCAGACGATATCTTCAGTTGTTGGTCCATTGTGTCTAGCACACACACAGGTTGGTTGCAGGTTTTCAACTGGCATTCTCCTGACCAACACACGGCCATCACTGGCACCGAGACGGAACCAGCTGTCATCACAAAACGCAACAGACCTCCACCCTACTCTCCAATGAGCTTTCGCTTGACGCTGGCGAAATCGCAAATGGAAGCAGTTTGGGGTGCGTGGAATGCACGCTACAGGGCGTCTGGATCGGAGCTGGCCTTGAAGTAATCGATTTGTAACAGTTCTTTGTGTCACTACGGTACCAACTGCTGCTCAGATTGCTGGTGCAGATACGATGTGCCAGAACCATACACCAAACACGATGGTCTACCCCCTCGACACTGCCACGGGGCTATCCGGAGTCCGGTCTTCTTGCGACCGTACATTTTCGTGACACCGCTGTCAGCAATCATGTATAGTGGCTACATTCCAGCCACGTCTTTCTGCAATATCGCAGAAGGAAAATCCAGCTTCTCGTAACCCTATCACACAATCCCGTTCAAACTCTGTGAGGTGTTGATAATGGCGTCACCTTCAAGGCGTTATTGACTAACATCAATTCACCACGTCCAATCTCAAAGGTAACTAACGTCCACCAGCGTCACAGCGCTTATTTAATGCAGAGTTGATTTGCATCTTCACAGTGGCATTACTAGCGCCACTCTTAGGCGACTGGCGCGAAGTGTGCGTAAGCATCATCCATCAGGAGTAGAAGTATGTCTGTCACTATGTGATCAAAAGTATTCCGACACCTGGCTGACAAGGGCTTACAAGTCATTGGCGCACTCCATTGGTAATGGAGGAATTCAATGTGGTGTTCTCCCACCCTTAGCCTCGATGACAGCTTCCACTCTCGCAGGCATACGTTCAATCGTGTTCTGGAAGGTTTCTTAAGGAATGGCAGCCCATTCTTCACGGAGAGGTATTGCTCTTCATCAGTGGGAAGCAAAAATGTGCTTAAAACATCATTGTAAGCCAGTGCTGTGATAGTGCCGCGCAACACAACAAGGGGTGCAAGCTTACTTAATGAAAAACGCGACCACACCATAACACCACCGCCTCCGATTTTTACTGTTGGCACTACACACGCTGGCAGATGACATTCACCGGGCATTATCCACAACCACACTCTGCCATCGGATCGCGACATTGTGTACCGTGATTCGTCGCTCACTGTGTAATCGTCCAGTGTTTACCCTCCTTACACCAAGCGAGACATCGTTTGGTATTTATCGGCGTGATGTGGGGCTTATGAGCAGCCGTCCGACCTCCCCGTAGCTGTCATAGTATTTGCAGTGGATCCCGATGCAGTTTGAAATTCCTGTGTGATGGTTCGGATAGATGTCTGCCTATTACACATTACGACCCTCTTCAACTGCCAGCGGTCTCTGTCAGTCAACAGACGAGGACAGCCTGTAGGCTTTTGTGCGATAGGTGTCCCTTCACGTTTCCAATTCACTATCACATCGGAAACTGTGGACCTACGGATGTTTAGGAGTGTGTAAATCTCGCCTACAGACGTATGAGACAAGTGACACGCAATCACCTGACCACGTTTGATGTCCGTGAGTTCCGAGGAGCGCCCTATTCTGCTCTCTCACGATGTCTAATGGCTACTGAGGTCGCGATATGGAGTACCTGGCAGTAGGTGGCGGCACAATGCACCTAATACGAAAAACGTATTTTTTTGGGTGTGTCACAGTACCGTTGCTCACATAGCATATAACGCACAACTCCTTCTTGGTGTTGCGATTTTTTTCCGTCAGTGTACATGATTAGGGTTGCAGTTCTCTGACAGATACATATAACGGCCACCAGAGAACATTAGTGGTGGTCAGGTTTAGTGTTGTTAATATGTGTGGAAAGGTATATAAGGGGCTGGAACACCGCCAGGTGCTGAGTGATCAGTGTTGAAATGGCTCTGAACACTATGGGACTTAACTTCTTAGGTCATCAGTCCCCTAGAACTTAGAACTGTTTTAACCTAACTAACCTAAGGACATCACACACATCCAAGCTCGAGGCAGGATTCGAACCTGCGACCGTAGCGGTCGCGCGGTTCCAGACTGTAGCGTCTAGAACCACCGGCAGTGATCAGTGTGAAGGAAACGGAGATGTCTCGTATGAGACAGCGTTATCAGCACCTTACATAGTTTGATAGAGGACTCGTTGGGGACCTCCATTTGGCCAGCTGGTCATACCGTGCAATATCCAAAGTTTTGGGGCATCTGGGTGTGACAATGGCCCACTGTTTGAGTTTATAGGAGCATGAGTATAGGCATACTCCTCAACAACGTATGAGATGACCATATCCGACCGCCCCGAGGGAGTCGAGGGAGCATCACCGTATTGTACACCACACAATTCCTTCTAATCTGCGCCTGCCATCAGAGAGAGTGTAATGGAAACTCTACAACAGTCTGTCATCCCGCACCATTGGTCAGAGATGAGCAATAGCCGCACTGGGAACTACCGCCCCTGTGTAGGCTACCGTTGACACCACAACTCAGACGATTGCATTTGAAGTGGTGACGTGATTGGGAAGCATGGATTGCCGATGAATGGTCCAGCACTGTCTTGAGCGATGGTCCGTCGTTCTGCACTGCCCCAGACGATCATCGTTGGCGAGAATGAAGGCGCCCTTGGCATAGATCCTACTCTTTAAATGTTTTAGAGAAGTACCGTAGTGTTGCTCCCGGAGTCACCTTGTGGGCAGCCATTGGGTACGACTTTAGGTCACAGCTGGTAGTGACTGAAGGACGTCTGGCGGCACAACGATACGTTACGGACATCCTGCGTCCTGATGTGTTACCTCCCATGTGACATCTTCGTGGTGTCATTTTTCAATAGGACACTGCCCATCCGTGCCTGGCACGTGTCTCTATGAACTGTATGCGTGATGTTGAGGTACTTCCTTGGCCAGAAAAATCTTCAGATCTGTTCCCTATAGAAAAAATGTTGTACTAGCTCCGACGTCAACTCTGTGCTAGTGTCATTACCCTGAATATAGCTATAGCAGTTGCGGGCCAGCTTGTCTAAGGAGAGGATCAAACTGCTTTATGACACTATTCCCACCCGAAATATTGCATGCATCTAGGCTAGATGGGGCTGCAACTTCATACCGACTGTTGGGGTCATACTGCCAAGTTCTTTGTCAGTTTAACTCGCTATCGTAACAACTGAAATACCATCACATATCTTCTCAGCCTTGAAGTATCATTTTGCTGCCTCTTTCGCTTCTGGGTGCTTGACTCTCTTTGTGACACAGTATATTTAGCCATTTATTGTAGACTCCAAATTTGCGCTTTTCGCAACTACTATTTTCGAACAATATTTTGAATGTCAATCATGTTTGACCGACTCCTACAAAATCGGCAGTACCTCTCTGGATAAGATATTTACAAATATACAAAGTTTTCTATATTTTTCAGTATTCATTTCTGCATTTTTTCACCCAAATAAATTTCAGTGTAGCAGCAAATCTAAAAATATTTGTCACACTTGTCCCTCAGTGACTGAGGTATAGTGAATGGCCAAGTAAAGTCACCTTCATGATATCTATCAGTATAGAGGACATCAAGTGACATCTCATGATCGTATAATGTAAGCATACAGTAGTTGTAGCCTACTACAGAGGAAAACCATGTAAAAGAAACATCAATATTTGCGTGGGAGTTAAAAATGTGAGACGATTCACTTTTCCTTGCAAATATAGGAACGGACCATTGCACGTCTTATAATAACAATAAAAAGGTTCTATTTTTTGCAGAAATATTTTTATGCTAAGTTCTCTCTACGATCTCTTGAAATGTGATAGGAACTGCTGAACATCTGTAGTTGTAGGCAGACTAACTGCCATAATCAAAAATACTACATGCATGAGGGGAACAGTACTAGGGCACATATTTAGTATCGCAGAGACAATGTTTCCTAACAACCTCCCACGCAGAATAACATCAAGTTTCTGACGAACTGATAATAGCCGATTTCATTCTTAGGTGCTAGGATTCCATTTATACTAGGACTGCACGGAGAAAAAAAGCATCGCATAGCCTCCATCTGCCGACCACCGACTACTATCCACGATACAATATACTGTGAAAGTCTCTTCATGTCTCAGTAACTACTGAAACCTGCCTACTGTACTCATCTCTTGGTCTCGCTCTGCAATTTTTACCCATGACGTCACTCTCCGGTATCAAACTGAAGATTCCTTGATGGCTCAAAGTGTATCTTATCAACCGATCCATTCTTTTAGTTAAGGTAGGCCACAAATTTCTTATGCCCTCAAAAAATGGTTCAAATGGCTCTGAGCACTATGGGACTTAACATCTGAGGTCATCAGTCCCCTAGAACTTCGAACTACTTAAACCTAGCTAGCCTAAGGACATCACACACATCCATGCCCGAGGCAGGATTCGAACCTGCGACCGTAGCAGTCGCTCTGTTCCGGACAGGAACGCCTAGAACCGCTCGGCCACCGCGGCCGGCCTTATGCCCTCAAATCTGTTCAGTAACTCCTCATTAGTTATGTGTTCGACCCGTAACCTAACCTAACCTGTAATCTTTAGCATTATTCTGTTGCACCACATTTGAAAAGCTTCTCTTCTCTTCTTGTCTGAACTGCTTATCGGCCACACTTCACTTCGGTACAAGGCTACACTCAGAAAAATGCCTTCGGGAAAGAACTTAAATTTATATTCGATTGTAGGAATTATCTCTTCTTCAGAAACTCATTTTTTTGCCATCGCCATTCTACATTTGATATTCTCTCTACTTCGGCCATCCTATGCTACTTTACTTCTCAGTTAACAAAACTCATCTCCCAGCCTTAGTGTCTCATTTCCCAATCTAATTCCCCCAGCATCGTCTTATTTAACTCGACGTTTTGCTTTTCTTAATGTTCATCTTATATCTTCCTTTCAAGACATTGTCCATTCCCTTCACCTGTACTTCCAAGTCCTATGTTGTCTCTGGCAGAATTGTAATCTCATCTGCAAACCGCAATTTTTTATTTCTTCTCCCTGAACTTTAATTCCCTTTCCATATTTATTCTTTATTTTCTTCACTGCTTGTTCAATGTACAGACTGAATAACATAACCCTATCCCACTCCCTTCTGAACCATTGCTTCTCTTTCACGCCCTTGGTATCTTATAACTGGCGTCTGGTTTCTGTATAAGTTGTAAGTAACCTTTCACTCCCCATATTTTACCCATGCGACCCACAGAAATTTAAGGAGGACAGACCAGTCAACATTGTCAGAAGCTTACGCCAAATCTACAAAAGCAATGAAAGTAGATTTGCGTTCTTTAACCTATCTTCTGAGATAGAACCAGTATTGCCTCTCGTGGTCCAACATTTCTCCGGAACCAAAATTGATCTTCCCCGAGGTCGGTTTCTATTAGTATTTCCATACTTCTATAAATAATTTAGCATACATGACTTATTAAAGTGATATGGGGGCGTGCTGAAAAATAATGTCTCCTAATTTTTTACGTGAAAACCCTTAAACCTTTTTAAGTAGAACAATCGTTGCTAACATACTACGTCCTTCTTCTACACATCTATATTTATTTCTCAACATACACATTCTGCCTACGAACACATTTTCCCACCAGTAGACCAGTTTGTTGATACCGTCACTGTAGAATGTTTGACTTTGTTCATGGAGTCACGATCTCACTTTTGCCTGCACTGCTTCATGACTGTCAAAGTGTAGTTTTCGAAGATGTTCTTTAAGTTTTGGATACTGATGAAAATCGGGTGGGGAAAAGTCTATATGGAGGATGAACAATGACAGTGAACTCAAGGTGACAAAGTGTTGCAGATGCCGCAGCATTCGAGTGTGGACTGGCACTGCCGTACCGAGGGAGGGGGTGCTCCATGTGTGGATGAATTCTTCGAATTCGGAACTCGATTACAGCAAACTGTTTCTCACGCAGCGACGTAATTACGTTACACGCAACAATGTTACACTCTACAGTCCGGAACCCTCTAGCTGCAGAGGGCTACAAATAGTGGAGAATAAAGATGTAAAATGTTAAGGAGGTTTCATATCTCCCACCTCTTCTTCACCTACTTCGTCTTCCATTTCTGTAATGCTGCCTTCAAGTCCATTTCCCCTTTATAGCCCCTCTATATATTCCTTCCAGTTTCAGTTTTCCCCTCTTTGTTTAGTAGTTATTTATCTTCCAGCTCTTGATATTCGTACAGCTGCTTATACTTACTTCAAGGTCTCTTCAGTTTTCCTGTAGGCTGTATCTTTCACCTAGTTACACGTGATCATATAAACTTACATTTGTCCTCCAGCCACTCCTTCTTAGCTATTTTGCGCCTCGTGTTACTCTCATTTAATAGACATTTGTATTTCCTTTCACCTGCTTCATTTGCTGCATTTTTATATTTTCTCCTTTCATCAGTCAAATTCATTATTTCCTGTGACATCCAAGGATTTCTACCAGGTCTTTTCTCATTATCTGTTTTGACCTCTGCTGTCTTCACTATTTCATTTCTCGTACCCACTGCATTCCTTTTCCCTGTTCTTGTTAATCGTTGCCCTGTGCTCCCTTTGAAACTTTCAACAGCCTCTGGTTCTTTTAATTTATCCAGGTCCCATCTCCATTATTTACTATTTTTTGAAAAGTCTTCAGTTTTAATCCTCATGTCACGACCAATAAACTATAATCAGAGTTCACCTATGCCCCTGGAAACGCATTACTGGTTAAAAAATGTTTCCTAAATCTCTGTGGTACTATTAATCTGAACCTTGAAAATGCCTCCATGTATCTACCACAGGTATAAACTTCCTTCATGTTTCTTAACCCAAAAGTTAGTGATGATTAAATTATGATCTATGCCCCCCAAACCAAGGGCTTTGCAGCTGGTGGGGAGGCTTGCGTGCCTCAACGATACAGATAGCCGTACCGTAGGTGCAACCACAACGGAGGGGTATCTGTTGAGAGGCCAGATAAACGTGTTGTTCCTGAAGAGGGGCAGCAGCCTTTTTAGTAGTTGCAGGGCTAACAGTCTGGATGATTGACTGATCAGGCCTTGTAACATTAACCAAAATAGCCTTGCTGTTGTGGTACTGCGAACGGCTGAAAGCAAGGGGAAACTACAGCCGTAATTTTTTCCGAGGCCATGCAGCTTTACTGTATGGTTAATTGATGATGGCGTCCACTTGGGTAAAATATTCCGGAGGTAAAATAGTCCCCCATTCGGATCTCCGGGCGGGGACTACTCAGGAGAACGTCGTTATCAGGAGAAAGGAAACTGGCGTTCTACGGATCGGAGCGTGGAATGTCAGATCCCTTAATCGGGCAGGTAGGTTAGAAAATTTAAAAAGGGAAATGGATAGGTTAAATTTAGATATAGTGGGAATTAGTAAAGTCCGATGGCAAGAGGAACAAGACTTCTGGTCAGGTGAATACAGGGTTGAAAATACAAAATCAAATAGGGGTAATGCAGGAGTAGTTTTAATAATGAATAAAAAAAATAGGAATGCGGGTAAGCTACTACAAACAGCATAATGAACGCATTATTGTGGCCACGATAGACACGAAGCCCATGCCTACTACAGTAGTACAAGGTTATATGCCAACTGGCTCTGCGGATGACGAAGAAATTGAAGAAATCTATGATGAGATAAAAGAAATTATTATGTTAGTGAAAGGAGACGAAAATTTAATAGTCATGGGTGACTGGAATTCGACAGTAGGAAAAGGGAGAGAAGGAAACATAGTAGGTGAATATGGATTGGGGCCAACAAATGAAAGAGGAATCTGTCTGTTAGAATTTTGCACAGAGCATAACTTAATCATAGTCAACACTTGGTTCAAGAATCATAAAAGAAGGTTGTATACATGGAAGAATCCTGGAGATACTAGGAGATATCAGATAGACTATATAATGGTACGACAGAGATTTAGGAACCAGGTTTTAAATTGTAAGACATTTCCAGGGGCAGACGTGGACTCTGACCACAATCTATTGGTCATGAACTGTAGATTAAAAATGAAGAAATTGCAAAAAGGTGGGAAATTAAGGAGATGGGACCTGGATAAACTGAAAGAACCAGAGGTTGTACAGAGTTTCAGGGAGAGCATAAGGGAACAATTGAAAGGAATGGGGGAAAGAAATACATTAGAAGACGTATGGGTAGCTTTGAGGGATGAAGTAGTGAAGGCAGCACAGGATGAAGTAGGTAAAAAGGCGAGGGCTAGTAGAAATCCTTGGGTAACAGAAAAAATATTGAATTTAATTGATGTTGTTGTTGTTGTTGTTGTCTTCAGTCCTGAGACTGGTTTGATGCAGCTCTCCATGCTACTCTATCCTGTGCAAGCTGCTTCATCTCCCAGTACCTACTGCAACCTACATCCTTCTGAAACTGCTTAGTGTACTCATCTCTCGGTCTCCCTCTACGATTTTTACTCTCCACGCTGCCCTCCAATGCTAAATTTGTGATCCCTTGATGCCTCAAAACATGTCCTACCAACCGATCCCTTCTTCTAGTCAAGTTGTGCCACAAAATTCTCTTCTCCCCAATCCTATTCAATACCTCCTCATTACTTACGTGATCTATCCACCTTATCTTCAGTATTCTTCTGTAGCACCACATTTCTAAAGCTTCAATTCTCTTCTTGTCCAAACTAGTTATCGTCCATGTTTCACTTCCATACATGGCTACACTCCGAACAAATACTTTCAGAAACGACTTCCTGACACATAAATCTATATTCGATGTTAATAAATTTCTCTTCTTCAGAAACGCTTTCCTTGCCATTGCCAGTCTACATTTTATTTCCTCTCTACTTCGACCATCATCAGTTATTTTACTTCCTAAATAGCAAAACTCCTTTACTACTTTAAGTGTCTCATTTCCTAATCTAATTCCCTCAGCATCACCCGATTTAATTTGACTACATTCCATTATCCTCGTTTTGATTTTGTTGATGTTCATCTTATATCCTCCTTTCAAGACACTGTCCATTCCGTTCAACTGCTCTTCCAAATCCTTTGCCGTCTCTGACAGAATTACAATGTCATCGGCGAACCTCAAAGTTTTTACTTCTTCTCCATGAATTTTAATACCTACTCCAAATTTTTCTTTTGTTTCCTTTACAGCTTGCTCAATATACAGACTGAATAAGATCGGGGAGAGGCTACAACCCTACCTCACTCCTTTCCCAACCACTGCTTCCCTTTCATGCCCCTCGACTCTTATGACTGCCATCTGGTTTCTGTACAAATTGTAAATAGTCTTTCGCTCCCTGTATTTTACCCCTGCCACCTTCAGAATCTGAAAAAGAGTATTCCAGTCAACATGGTCAAAAGCTTTCTCTAAGTCTACAAATGCTAGAAACGTAGGTTTGCCTTTTCTTAATCTTTCTACTAAGATAAGTCGTAAGGTCAGTATTGCCTCACGTGTTCCAACATTTCTACGAAATCCAAACTGATCCTCCCCAAGGTCCGCATCTACCAGTTTTTCTATTCGTCTGTAAAGAATTCGCGTTAGTATTTTGCAGATGTGACTTATTAAACTGATAGTTCGGTAATTTTCACATCTGTCAGCTCCTGCTTTCTTTGGGATTTGAATTATTATATTCTTCTTGAACTCTAAGGGTATTTCGCCTGTCACATACGTCTTGCTCACCAGCTGGTAGAGTTTTGTCATGACTGGCTCTACCAAGGCCGTCAGTAGTTCTAATGCAATGTTGTCTACTCCGGGGGCCTTGTTTCGACTCAGGTCTTTCAGTGCTCTGTCAAACTCTTCACGCAGTATCGTATCTCCCATTTCGTCTCCATCTACATCCTCTTCCATTTCCATAATATTGTCCTCAAGTACATCGCCCTTGTATAAACCTTCTATATAATCCTTCCACCTTTCTGCCTTCCCTTCTTTGCTTAGAACTGGGTTGCCATCTGAGCTCTTGATATTCATACACGTGGTTCTCTTCTCTCCAAAGGTCTGTTTAATTTTCCTGTAGGCAGTACCCCTAGTGAGATAAGCCTCTACATCCTTACATTTGTCCTCTAGCCATGCCTGCTTAGCCATTTTGCACTTCCTTTCGATCTCATTTTTGAGACGTCTGTATTCCTTTTTTCCTGCTTCATTTACTGCATTTTTATATTTTCTCCTTTCATCAATTAAATTCAATATTTCTTCTGTTACCCAAGGATTTCTAGCAGCCCTCGCCTCTTTACCTACTTTAATTTAATTGATGAAAGGAGAAAATATAAAAATGCAGCAAATGAAGTAGGCAATAAGGAATACAAACGTCTCAAAAATGAGATCGACAGGAAATGCAAAATGGCTAAGCAGGCATGGCTAAAGAACAAATGTGTGGAGGCTTATCTCATTAGGGGTAAGGTAGATACTGCCTCCAGGAAAATTAAAGAGACCTTTGGAGAAAAGAGAGCCACTTGTATGAATATCAAGAGCTCAGATGGAAACCCAGTTCTAAGCAAAGAGGGGAAAGCAGAAAGGTGGAAGGAGTATATAGAGGGGCTATACAAGGGCGATGTGCTTGAGGACAATATTATGGAAATGGAAGAGGATGTAGATGAAGATGAAATGGGTGATACGATACTGCGTGAAGAGTTTGACAGAGGCTGAAAGACCTGAGACGAAACAAGGCCCCGGGAGTAGACAACATCCAATTAGAACTACTGACGGCCTTGGGAGAGCCAGTCCTGACGAAACTCTTCCATCTGGTGAGCAAGATGTACGAGACAGGCGAAATACCCTCTACCTTCAAGAAGAATATAATAATTCAAATCCCAAAGAAAGCAGGTGTAGACAGATGTGAAAATCACCGAACTATCAGTTTAATAAGTCACAGCTGCAAAATACTAACACGAATTATTTACAGACGAATGGAAAAACTGATAGAAGCCGGCCTCGGGGAAGATCAGTTTGGATTCCGTAGATATGTTGGAACACGTGAGGCAATACTGACCTTACGACTTATCTTAGAAGAAAGATTAAGGAAAGGCAAACCTACGTTCCTAGCATTTGTAGACTTAGAGAAAGCTTTTGACAATGTTGACTGGAATACTCTCTTTCAAATTCTGAAGGTGGCAGGGATAAAATACAGGGAGCGAAAGACTATTTACAGTTTGTACAGAAAACAGATGGCAGTTGTAAGAGTCGAGGGGCATGAAAGGGAAGCAGTGGTTGGGAAGGGAGTGAGACAGGGTTGTAGCCTATCCCCGATGTTATTCAATCCGTATATTGAGCAAGTAATAAAGGAAACAAAAGAAAAAATCGCAGTAGTTATTAAAATCCATGGCGAAGAAATAAAAACTTTGAGGTTCGCGAATGACATTGTAATTCTGTCAGAGACAGCAAAGGACTTGGAAGAGCAGTTGAATGGAATGGACAGTGTCTTGAAAGGAGGATATAAGATGAACATCAACAAAAGCAAAACATGGATAATGGAATGTAGTCGAATTAAGTCGGGTGATGCTGAGAGAATTAGATTAGGAAATGAGACACTTAAAGTAGGAAAGGAGTTTTGCTATTTGGGGAGCAAAATAACTGATGATGGTCGAAGTACAGAGGATATAAACTGTAGACTGGCAATGGCACGGAAAGCGTTTCTGCAGAAGAGAAATTTGTTAACATCGTGTATAGATTTAAGTGTCAGGAAGTCCTTTCTGAAAGTATTTGTATGGAGTGTAGCAATGTATGGAAGTGAAACATGGACAATAAATAGTTTGGACAAGAAGAGAATAGAAGCTATCGAAATGTGGTTGTACAGAAGAATGTTGAAGATTAGGTGGGTAGATCACATAACTAATGAGGAGGTATTGAATAGGATTGGGGAGAAGAGGAGTTTGTGGCACAACTTGACTAGAAGAAGCGACCGGCTGGTAGGACATGTCCTGAGGCATCAAGGGATCACAAATTTAGCATTGGAGGGCAGCGTGGAGCGTAAAAATCGTAGAGGGAGACCAAGAGATGAATACACTAAGCAGGTTCAGAAGGATGTAGGTTGCAGTACGTACTGGGCGATGAAGGAGCTTGCACAGGATAGATTAGCGTGGAGAGCTGCATCAAACCAGTCTCAGGACTGAAGACCACAACAACAACATGCCAAAGTTCACCAGATGGCTTCCTCTTTCACTTCTTTCCCCCAGTCCACATTTAGAAACCCCATAATTGTGTCCCTTTGCAAAGCATGACTGAAATTTGGCACAAAGGTGCCACAATTCTGCCCAACGACGCCGTGGATGTGGCACAAAGTGAGATGGTCATGACAGCTCGTCTCCCCAACATTTCATCCCTTCTTTTGTCGTCTCTGCGATGGCCGTCTGAACTGCGACACCTAGCGTTGAAATCACGCTGTTTACTTATGGGTGGCCGAAAAAAAAAATATTTCGGACACACCGCAGCTCTGAATCGACAGGAAAAGCCTCAGGAGGTGACATAAAATGCGTCAATGAAACCACTTGTTCCTTTTGGGCGTTGTTTGCCACACATTTCGCTTTAGAAGACGAGAGTACGCAGTGCGACGTGCTACTGCTGAGACCCTCTGACGTTTCATCCTATCTTTAAGGACATTGTGGTGCTTGAACGAAATCGCACCTCTTTGGAGAGCAGCGTGACCGCTATTTTTGCTCTTGTATACGGGTTGGAGCCACTAGGTACCGTTCAGAACCAGTCAGTGTAACTTCAACGTGATCCAAAGCATCAAAGTGCGCCGGCCGCGGTGGTCTCGCGGTTCTAGGCGCGCAGTCCGGAACCGTGCGACTGGTACGGTCGCAGGTTCGAATCCTGCCTCGGGCATGGATGTGTGTGATGTCCTTAGGTTAGTTAGGTTTAAGTAGTTCTAAGTTCTAGGGGACTAATGACCACAGCAGTTGAGTCCCATAGTGCTCAGAGCCATTTGAACCATCAAAGTGCAATAAAGCTTTTTCAGCCCTTCTGTTTTGCGCCCTCCTAAAGAGAGCAGTGTGACAACTATTTTTGCTCTCGTATACGGGTTGGAGCCACTAAGGACTGTTCAAACTTATTTGATGTAACTTCAACGTGATCCAAAGCGTCAAAGTGCAATAATGCATTTTCAGCCCTTATGTTTTGCGCCCTCCTGAAGCGTTATCCAGCGGGAGTGCAACATTAGCATGTGCGTGAATAAAACGGCAAGCGGTCCCCCAAAGACACTCCCCCCCCCCCCTCTCCCGCTTCGGCAATAGTCTGGGTGCCACCACTCACGATACTTTGTTGAGCACGTTACAAATGTACCTGTCAGGCACTACGATACCATTTCAGTCTCAGACAGCAGTTCTAGCGCCTGAGAGCTATGCAATCCCTTCAACTTCTCTTTCTTGTGGTATGCTTTCATAAGGCAAGAGGCTGAATTGGTGTCGAAGTTCGTGACAGGTTTCTTTGTAACGTGCTCAATAAAGTTGCCCGTCCGCCGCGGTACCTGCGCGGTCAGCGCGGCGTATTGTTAACCGAAGGGACCTAGGTGCGATTCCCGATCGGGTTGGAGATTTTCTCCGCTTGGGGACTGGGTGCTGTATTTCCTTACGTAGTGTTAGGACGATCCTTCGCCATTTTATTAATGCACATGTTCATGTTGTACTCCCGCCGCAGGAGGAAGGAAAACGGAAGATAGAAAAAACATAAGTACACGTTTATGCTTCACATTACCTTGAAATTTCATAGATCACGTAGATGTAGATGAATGGTTTTGAACGATCTCTAGTGGTTCCAGCCTGTTCACGAGAGCAAAACTTGCGGTCGCGCCGCACCGCAAAAGGGTGCGATCACGTTCAATGGGGATGCAACCCCATAACTTCCTTAGAGACGAGCTGAAACGTCCGAGGTTAGCAGCAGTGTCAAAACTAGGCAAGAACATATTCCTACTACTTATCGCACCGCAAACTGTCGTTTTCGACCGCGAAACGTGTGGCAATCAACTCCCCGAGGGATGAGGAGAAATCACTGACGCCTTTTATCCCACCCGCTGTGCCCTTTTTGTGTTGATTCTGAGCGACGGTGTGTCTTAAATGTTTACCTTGTCCACCCATAAGAAAATCATGTGATTTCGATGATGGGTGTGACCTTGACCACAGAGGCGTCAAAAGAAAGAGTGATATGTGGGAAGGACCACCTCATCGTGTGAGACGTCCACAGTGTCGACGGGAAGAATTTTGGTGACGTTGGGTGTTAATCTGAAACCATTAACCCACCTCACAGCTCACATGAACTTTTAAGCTGTGCCTTTATTTTCACTCGTCGCTTTGCCGTTTGAAGCGTCGCCGAGCCCTACGGTGACGTCGCAGGACGTCATGCTGTTGCACCATTACAGATGCAGGTTGTTGGCACCTTTGAGCCAAATTTTAAACTTCTGCGTTGCAGTGGGGGACAACTACGGAATTTATAAAAGTGGCCCTTTAATTTTGTTTCGCAGTGTATTTTTCCTTCTCTTGATCCTCCTACTACGGAATTGCAGTCACTCATCGCAATTAATTTTTCCTCTGCCTTAACTATCCGAATAATTTCTGTTGTCTTATCATTCATCATTTTAATCTCTTCAACATCTGCGCAGGTAGTTGGCATATAACTTTTTACTGCTGTGGTGGGTGTTGGATTCATGCCGGCCTCGGCTGTGCTACTCATAGTAGCTTAACCGACATTCCTATTTTCTTACTGACCATTGAACTTAACCCTGAATTGCCTCTATTACATTTTGTCTTTACAATGCCGTAACAATCTAACCAGAAGTCTTGTTCATCCTGCCACCGAACATCATTAATCCCCCACTGTATCTAACTTCAACCTATCGATATCCATTTTCATTTTTATAATATACCTGCTGAATTCATTAATATTCTACGACGCTTCGACCCGTACAATACCAATATCCTCGTGAACGGTTCCCTATCAGAGATTCGAATGGGGGACTATTTTATGTCCGGACTATTTTACCGATTAGCATGCCGTCATCCTCTACAATACAGTAAAGCTACATGCTCTTGAGAAAAGATTCCCTTGCTTTCAGTCGTTCATGGCATCAGCACAGCATCGCCAGGTTGGATGATGTTACAAGGCCATATCAGTAAATCTTCCAAACTGCTGCCCTTGAAAATACTGATAAGGCTGCTGCCCCTCTTCAGGAACCACACATTTGTCTGACATCTGGACAGATACCCTTTCTTTGTGGTTGCACTTAACTGTACGATCTGTATTGTTCAGACACCCAAGCCACCCCACCTCATCTACATCTCTGGTTCGTATGGCAGAGTATATACTTAAAAGTGTTCAATCTATTAGTGTTAAATTTAGTACAAATGAACAGAGTTTTATGTTATCGCTTGATATCTAAAACAAAATTTTGCGTCCACACGTACAAAGACTAGATATTACAACTCGCTGGTCCAACATGAATCGATATACCATTAATTTTCTTCAGGAAACGCGACGTGGCAAACTACTTAAAAGAAGAACAGAGGTTAATAAGGAAAGTTCTTGTGCCAAAAAAAATATGGATGGATGAATTTGAAATTGTTGGGTGCTAAACAGCATGGTCATTAGAGCCCTTTCTCAAGATTGTGGTACTGGTGTAAGAGTAGCCACTGGTTTTAAATCGAAAAGCCAAGACCACGCATCTACAGCCACAATCATAATTAATTTCGGATACCATTTCTGATACAAACTGAAATCTCGCAAGGCAACAGCGAAATTGTAACACCTGGCAGCAGATATTACAATATTAAGAACGAAGTTTTACTAGTATATTGGAAGACCACCAATAGTTACAGTTATACACAAGATTATGACATAATAAGAAAATTAAAGAATATACCTTGATCAAATTAAGAAGGACCCCTGGAAAACCCAGATAGAAGTAGTGGAAATAGCAATCACGAATCTGCTCAATTAAGAGCTGAAGTGTTGGTTACTACAGCAGAGAATGAAGTTCCAAAAAATCGTGAACCAAATTGACTTGAGAAAGAATAACAGCTTACAGAGAGCGAACGGTTGCTATATGGAAGGCCAGAAAAACGAATCTAAAAGCATTGGGTGATCCAGTAGAGTCAGTGCTCCAGTTCGGGACCCAAATGGGGAAATCCCTTAATATAAGCGACTCTGACAAAAGGCAGATTGTTATAGGCTGACGTCTTGAAATGAGCATCTCGGAAGCAGAGAAGCTGACAAGCTGTTCACTACTGTTGTAAGCATCCGTGGAAGGTGGCTGAAGGACAGTGAAACGGTGAACAGGTAACAAGATATTGGACGTCCACGCTTCCCCACAGAACGCAGAGGTCGGAGGCTTTCCCGCTCTGTATAGCCAGATACGCGGTGATCTGGGGCGGCTCTGAAAATTCTGGTGAAGACACACAAGTGTTTGGGACTGCACCTTTCAGCACACATTGTTGCACACGGATCTTCGCTGTAGACGACTGCTACGTGCACCCATGCTGACCCAAGGCTGTCGTCATTTACGATTGCAGTTGTCACAGGATCATCGAGACTGGATCGTGAATCAGTGAGAACGTGCCGCCTGGTCGAATGATTCACCATTATTGTTACACCAGGTCGATGTTGTTGTCCGGATACGCCATCATCCAGGCGAACGGCTACCCGAAACATGCACTACCCCAGCGACGCAGTCCAGTGAGGGCAGTACTTGCTGTGGGGGACATAATCGAACCTTAACGTGACCTGTAGTAATAACCGAAGGCACCACGACGAGGTGAATGTTATTGAGGTCCCCTTACATCTCTTCATGCTCCATGTCTTCCCCAAACGAGATGGCTTTTCCCGGCAGAATAACAGTCCATGTCACGAGGCTAGAGTCGTGCTGAAATGGTTTGAGAGGCTTGACAATGAACTCACGTTGATGATTTAGTCACCAAAATAGCGTGTTCTGCATCCGACTGAATGTGCCTGAAACCATATCGAAATCCTTCACAGCTCCCACAACAAACCGGCCAGTACTTTATTGGAACTGTGTGACACGTGCGTGAACATCTGGTGCCACATCAGAAACAGTACATTTGTGAGAATGGATGTCATGAACTGCTATATATGTTTTGACTTTTGAACACTATTAAGGTAAATACATTGTTTGTTCTCTATCAAAATCTTTCATTTGCTAACTATGCCTATCAGTAGTTAGTGCCTTCAGTAGTTTGAATCTTTTATTTAGCTGGCAGTAGTGGCGCACGCTCTATTGCAGTAGTTCGAGTAATGAAGATTTTTGTGAGGTAAGTGATTCATGAAAGGTATAGGTTAATGTTAGTCAGGGCCTTCTTTTGTAGGGATTACTGAAAGTCAGATTGCGTTGCGCTGAAAAAATATTGTGTGTCAGTTTAAGCACAGTCATTTCTAAGGGGACGTTTCAATTCCTACGAAAACCTTTGGAGGACTTGTCGATTCCGTACTAGGCAGAACGGTTGTTACACTGCTTTCTAAGGGAGTACGAGCGTGGAATTAACTAGCTACTCATTTTGGTTCATCAGCTTAAATACTGTGTGTGTTCCACTGTTGTGGCAGCCAGCACCAGTAAGTTACGGAGAATAGTAAGCCATCTCAGTCGTAAGTTGTTTAGGGAAAGCACGGGAAACGTACATCCGTATGGCCTATAAGACATTTGAACCCAGCTGTTGCCGAATGAATCCTACGTTCCGTGACTGACCCATTCCAGTCCGCTACATGGAAATTAGTTAAATTAATTTGTTTCTGACACGCAAGCACCAGATAAAAAGTAATTATAATGCTAATGAATTCCTCACGCCACCGTCCAACGCGCTGTCACAGTGGCTTATTACCACATCCACAGTGCAACAGTTATAGAGCTCTAGTGTAGACTGTTTTGCAATCTTTTTTTCGTTTTTTATGAATGGAGCTCATCTTTTGTATTAGTGTAGTGAAATATGTCTGGACTGTATGCCTACAAGTTTGGTTATAAGTGCACGAGCCAACTGCGTGAAGGTAATACTCAGTCGTGAAGATCATTTGGGACACCTCTTCATCCACTTTGAGCAATTGCAGAACAGAGGAAATCTACATCTACATACACATTCCGCAATCCACCATACGGTGCGTGGCAGAGGGTACCTCGTACCGCAACTAGCATCTTCTCTCCCTGTTCCATTCACAAACAGAACGAGGGAAAAATGACCGCCCATATGCCTCTGTACGAGCCCTAATCTCTCTTATCTTATCTTTGTGGTCATTCCGCGAAATGTAAGTTGGCGGCAGTAAAATTGTACTGCAGTCAGCCTCAAATGCTGGTTCTCTAAATTTCCTCACTAGCGATTCACGTAAAGAACGCCTCCTTTCTTCTAGAGACTCCCACCCGAGTTCCTGAAGCATTTCCGTAACACTTGCGTGATGATCAAACCTACCAGTAACAAATCTAGCAGCCCGCCTATGAATTGCTTCAATGTCCTCCCTCATTCCGACCTGATAGGGATCTCAAACGGTCGAGCAGTACTCAAGAATAGGTCGTATTAGTGTTTTATAAGCGGTCTCCTTTACAGATAAACCACATCTTCCCAAAATTCTACCAATGAACCGAAGACGACTATCCGCCTTCCCCACAACTGCCATTACATGGTTGTCCCACTTCATATTGCTCTGCAATGTTACGCCCAAATACTTAATCGACGTGACTGTGTCAAGCTCTAGACTACTAATGGAGTATTCAAACATTACGGGATTCTTTTTCCTATTCATCAGCATTAATTTACATTTATCTATATTTAGAGTTAGCTGCCATTCTTTACACCAATCACAAATCCTATCCAAGTCATAGCGTATCCTCCTACAGTCACTCAACGACGACACCTTCCCGTAAATGAAAGAAAATGGACGACTCAGCATTAGTATTAAACTGTAGAATACATCTTGATCTTCTCCGAGGAATTGGGGTGTAGAGTGTTTGAGTTATCCACTAGCAAACAGCCTGTCTGTCGCTTCTATTTGATCTGTTTGTGCGATCTGAGTCGCCTTGCCACGGTTGGCGCGGCTTCCCCCGTCGGAGGTTCGACTCCTCCCTCGGGCACGGGTGTGTGTGTGTATTGTCCTCAGCGTAAGTTAGTTCAAGTTAGAATAAGTAGTGTGTAAACCTAGGGACCGATGATCTAAGCAGTTCGGTCCCATAGGAACTTACCACAAATTTCCAATGTTTTACCTGTTTCTGATTTTCTCCAGTCGTATAGAATCTTAAATACGTCTGAAATGCAGGTTCTGCTTACCGAATCCCAGCAGGGAACTTACATGCATGAGAGAGAGATTGCCTGTGGAAAACCTTAAGAAATCTATCAGTCACAGACGAATCCCTACCACCGTTCAAAAAGATAATCAGTCTCTTTGGGCCAATTACTACTTCTTGAATGTTCAGTATCGTCTGCCTGCCTCCAGTGCCTTCCAATAGAGTGCACTCTTTACAAGTACCTTTGTGTTAAGGACCGCTGCTTGTCGTAAGTGTACTCATAACTTTGCCACGACAATTCATTCAACGTTTGGATTCTCCACTAGCATTAAGCAACGTCGTCTGAAAATAAAGGACTTGTACTATATTCAAATTGAAACTACCTGGCAGATTAAAACTGTGTGCCCGACCGAGACTCGAACTCGGGACCTTTGCCTTTCGCGGGCAAGTTCTGTACCATCTGAGCTACCGAAGCAAGACTCACGCCCGGTCCTCACAGCTTTACTTCCGCTTGTGGAAAGTTTGGAAGGTAGGAGACGAGATACTGGCAGAAGTAAAGCTGTGAGGACCGGGCGTGAGTCGTGCTTTGATAGCTCAGATGGTAGAGAACTTGCCCGCGAAAGGTAAAGGTCCCGAGTTCGAGTCTCGGTCGGGCACCCAGTTTTAATCTGCCAGGAAGTTTCATATCAGCGCACACTCCACTGCAGAGTGAAAATCGCATTCTGGATATATTCAAATTCGTTGGGCTTCAGCGGCATTATTTAATGAAAACATAGTTCCTAAGCTGCATTTACGACTCTTGCTGAAATTTTGACTGAGGATTTTCCGAATGGTTAAATTAGTCAAATATGTAGTATATCTTCTCAGACTACTTTTGTGACCCCATCGGGTCAAATTTCCAATTTGGAAGCAGTTAACCTTTGTGTAGGTAATATGATGGCTGCCTCCGTTGCTAAGTGATCAGTGCAGATGACCGCCATGTGGAAGATCTGGGTCAATTCCCTGTACTGTCAATGATTTTGCCTTAGTGGCAGGAGCGGACCTGGGTCGGGTCAGACTCATGATGGTAATTAGGAAGCTACTTGAATGGGAAGTAGCAACTCCAGGACCTGCAAAGCCGACAGCTGCCGGGAGAACGGTGTACCCCAAGGCTCTCTATACCGCATCCAAGTGACACCATTGTTGAGAACGTTTAGGTGGGGGAGGGTGGGGGGAAGAGAGTCTCCAATGACGTGGACGTTTACACAGCTGTTCTCGAATGGCTCCGTGACCAAGGAGCTGATTTACGTCGTCGAGAAATTGAACGAAATCGGACCGTTGTTGAGACTTGATCACCATGTTACCAAATAATGGCAAGTATCTGTGTCTCTCTAATGTAGTGTGACATTAAATAAATGTTACTTACTCTGTCATAATAATGTGTAAGCTACTTTTAGAAGTGTCTTCGTATAACCAGAGATCGTACAAGCTCTGATAGCAGTTCACGTATTTTACCGCAGCTTGTTCAGTAAATCTCACCACAAAAGTTACGCTGAGCTTCTCTTGTTCAGAAAAGTAATTGTTTTCTGTACTCTAGAAAAATGTGTAGTGCAGGGCAGAATGTGAATTTTTTACTCTGCAGCTGTGAGTTTGCTGCTGGAAATTTGACTCATATTAAAACACTGTGCCAGATCGGTAATCGAGTCCAGAAAGTTTGAAAATAATACAGAGATACTGACACAATTACAGCTGTGGGGGCAGGTCGTGAGTTCTGCCTGGTTAGTTCAGTAGCGCAAGGGAAGGTTCCAAGTTTCGGACACGACCAGACACACAGGTGTTATCTGTCGGAAGTTTCAAGAGTAAGATAGTTTTACAAATAATGGGAAAATAAAGTGATACCGTGTAGGTATAAGGCTGACCCACCACACTGGTGCAAAATACTGTCTGCCTTGTGTGACGGTGCGGCCCGATACGAGTGAACGCCAAAACTTTTAAATCGCAGACGCGCTGCTGGGGGTGCGGGTGTTTTGACAGCTGATGGGGCGCGCCAGGTACGTTAGGTGGACTCACAAGCAACCACCAGCGTGACCTCGTATTTTACGGACAGGAAAGCACACTTGCAAGTTATCAGCCTCAAAAAATCGATCCCTAAGAGAAAATATTTCCCATAATTCCAATAACAGGCAGTTATGGTCTTCTGACAGCTTTTAAACTATGTACACCGGTTGTTTGTCACTCGGTCGGCCCCTCTGATATTTTTGTCTAAAAATAGCAAGTATTATTATCACGTAAGATGTCAGCCTCAAGCACACGTACAATCAATAAAATTTTAAAAATACTATCATGCTGACATTCTGAGCTATACTGTGTGGTCCACCGACAGTGACCGGGCCAAATATCTCACGAAATAAACATCAAACGAAAAAACTACAAAGAGCGAAAATTGTCTAGCTTGAAGGGGGACACCAGATGGCGCTATGGTTGGCCCTCTAGATGGCGCTGCCATAGGTGAAACGGATATCAACTGCGTTTTAAAAAAAATAGGAACCCCCATTTGAATTACATATTCGTTTAGTACGTAAGGAAATATGAATGTTTTAGTTGGAACACTGTTTTCACTTTGTGATAGATGGCGCTGTAATAGTCACAAACGTATGAGTACGTGGTATCACATAACATTCCGCCAGTGCAGACGGTATTTGCTTCGTGATACATTACTCGTGTTAAAATCGACCTATTACCAATTGCGGAAAAGGTCGATATCATGTTTATGTATGGCTATTGTGATCAAAATGCGTGTGCTCTGTATGCTGCTCAGTATTCTGGACGACATCAGCCAAGTGTCCGGATCGTTCGCCGGATAGTTACGTTATTTAAGGAAACAGGAAGTGTTCAGCCGCGACATGCAACAAATGATGATGCCCAAGTACGTGTTTTAGCTGCTGTCGCGGCTAATCCACACATCAGTAGCAGACAAATTGCGCGAGCATCGGGAATCTCAAAAATATCGGTGTTGAGAATGCTACATCAACACGATTGCACCCGTACCATATTTCTATGCACCAGGAATTGCATGGCGATGACTTTGAACGTCGTGTACAGTTCTGCCACTGGGCACAAGAGAAATTGCAGGACGATGACAGATTTTTTGCACGCGTTCTATTTAGCGACGAAGCGTCATTCACCAACAGTGGTAACGTAAACCGGCATAATATGCACTATCGGGCAACGGAAAATCACCGATGGCTGTGACAAGTGGAACATCAGCGACCTTGGCGGGTTAATGTATGGTGCGGCATTATGGGAGGAAGGATAATTGGCCCCCAATTTGTCGATGGCACTCTAAATTGTGCAATGTATGCTGATTTCCTACGTAATGTTCTACCGGTGTTACTATAAGATGTTTCACTGCATGACAAAATGGCGATGTACTTCCAACATGATGGATGTCCGGCACATAGCTCGTGTGCGGTTGAAGTGGTATTGAATAGCATATTTCATGACAGGTGGGTTGGTCGTCGAAGCACCATACCATGGCCCGCACGTTCACCGGATCTGACGTCCACAGATTTCTTTCTGTTTGGAAAGTTGAAGGATATTTGATATCGTGATCCACCGACAACGCCTGACAACACGCGTCAGCGCTTTGTCAATGCATGTGCGAACATTACGGAAGGCGAACTACTCGCTGCTGAGAGGAATGCCGTTACACGTATTGCCAAATGCATTGAAGTTGACAGACATAATTTTGAGCATTTATTGCATTAATGTGGTATTTACAGGTAATCACGCTGTAACAGCATACGTTCTCAGAAATGTTAAGTTCACAAAGGTGCATGTATCACATTGGAACAACTGAAATAAAATGTTCAAACTTACCTACGTTCTGTATTTTAATTTAAAAAACCTACCTGTTACCAACAGTTCGTCTAAAATTGTGAGGCATATGTTTGTGACTATTACAGCGCGAACTATAACAAAGCGAAAAAAGTGGTCCAACTAAAAAAATATTTCTTTATGTACTACACGAATATGTAATAAAAATGGGGGTTCCTATTTTTAAAAAACGTATTTGATATCCGTTTGACCTATGGCAGCGCCATCTAGCGGTCCAACTTTAGCGCCATCTGGTTTCCACCTTCAAGCTAGACAAGTTTCGTTCTTTGTAGTATTTTCCTTTGACGCTTATTTCGAGAGATATTTGGTCAGGTCACAATCAATGGACCACCCTGTATATATGCCTCAAAATCAAAATGAATAATCCTAAGCAACTGAAAAATTGTTATGAAATGAGGTTATCGACTTTCAATTTACCATTTAATCATATCAGTCACGATGAAGAATGGCACATCTCCTGCAAATTTACTTCAGTTCCACAGTGCTACCTTTAAAATCCAAAGAAAATTACGCAGAATATTGATGTTACTAATTAAACAGCGA
Organism: Schistocerca gregaria; assembly: GCF_023897955.1. Lineage (NCBI taxonomy): Eukaryota > Metazoa > Arthropoda > Insecta > Orthoptera > Acrididae > Schistocerca > Schistocerca gregaria. The sequence continues at coordinate 704,797,581 of NC_064921.1, forward strand.
TACGCTACTTCTTTGACGATACTGTCATTCGCTTCATTCGTATACACTGGATTTGTGAATCGGAACATGGAACTGTTCAAAGGAAAAAGTTTCTGGTACCAGCCGCAGATTAGAGACAGCGCACTTTGACACACTGAACTTGATTAAAGCAAGTTACCTATATCCAAATCGTATTTCAAAAATCTCTTACTCACTTGCACTGTACAGCAATTCACGCTCGGGCATTAAGCGTCTGCTGTGGGCGGAGCGGGTGATAAACTAACGGTGCACGTGACAGTTTTAAGGCTGCACTTTTATAAGGCCGTAACTGTGTCCATCAGAAGTATGGCTCACGTTTTCTCGCGTGATCGATTGCTGGAGTTGACGTCTTGCTAGTGGGGTTTTTTATGCTCACAGTACGATGTCAAGTTCGTGTTGTTTCCTAATCAGAAGCTGTAGCATTCCCCTGGATGTGGGGTCTTGTCCAGTTGTCTCTTAGAGTGCCTAAAGGATGCTCCGGTCTCGGAATGCTATATAACAATTCAAGTAAAATAATACTATTAGTTTTTATTACAAATAAGAAGATTGACAGTACTTAACTTTGAATTTACAACAGTGTCGGAAGCGATGGGCGACATGCAAACAATCAAAGTCCTTTACTGCATACAAGGTTCGTGTAAGCAGTTGGTATGGATCACACGTCACTGCTTATGTAGTGCTCTCTGCTAGTACTGTGCTAATGTTGTCCTGTGCGCATACTGTGCGGCCGTGGCTGGCAGGAACGGCGCTTATATTCTCCTCGGTTAGAGGACGCTCCTGTCATGATGTGGTCCTTGTCAGTGAGCTATTGGCTGACGTCGTCTCACCACCTACTTTGTTCTTGCGATCTTCGACTTCGTCTCGGCGCTTGTCGATACGTTGGAACACAGGAGATGGCGGCAGAGCTCAGAAGATGACTTCAGTATTCAGACTCCAGTGGTTGGTGGACACTGACACTATGGGAAATGCCAGAGTGGTAGGAGGGCAGCAGGTAAACCCGCGCTCTGGCTTGGCGGCTGGGAAAATCCCGTGGGCCTAGCCATTGGAGAGGAGCATGGAAGGGATAGCCCTCCATGAGGAAAATGAGTGATCACGGTGGCCACTAAACAGACATAAATTCAATAAAAACCGTTACAAGGCAGTTACATGATTGAAATTAACTTTAAAAATTAATATCTACCTAACTCCTACTGCAATTCTTATAAACGTAGCGTCTACAGATACAGTTCGTGCAACTCTGCTATAACATACTTGTAGAAAATTCGCAAATATTATGTATTATGAACTACATGTCGTAATATGTATTCAGAGCATAAAAACGGAATTTTTACAAAAATACAATAAAAGTTAAGTTTTTTTATTTACTCTGTCAGTCCTATCTGGTAAGGATCCCACACTGCGCAGCAGCATTCTAAAAGAGGACGGACAGGCGTAGTGTAGGTAGTCTCCTTAGCAGGTCTCTTACATTTCCTAAGTGCCCCGCCAATAAAACGCAGTCTTTGGTTAGCCCTCCCCACAACATTTTCTACGTGTTACTTCCAATTTAAATTGTTCCTAACTGTAATTCCTAAGTATTTAGTTGAATTTACGGCCTTTAGATTAGACTGATTTATCGTGCAACCGAAGTTTAACGAATTCCTTTTAGCACTCATGTGGATGACCTCACACTTTTCGTTATTTAGGGTTAACTGCCAATTTTCGCTCCATTCAGAAATCTTTTCGAAATTGTTTTGATCTTCTGATGACTCTATTAGTCGATAAACGACAGCGTCATCTGCAAACAACCGAAGACGGCTGCTCAGATTCTCTGCCAAATCGTTTATATAGATGAGGAAAAGCAAAGGGCCTATAACACTACCTTGGGAAACCTCAGAAATCACTTCAGTTTTAGTCGCTGCCTTCCCGTCAATATCTTCGAACTGTGACATCTCTGACAGGAAGTCATAAATCCTGTCACACAGCTGAGACGATATTCCATAAGCAAGTAATTTCACTACATGCCGTTTGTGTGGTACAGTGTCAAAAGCCTTCCGGAAATCCAGAAATACGGAATCGATCTGAAATCCCTTGCCAATAACACTGAAGACTTCATGCGAATAAAGAGATAGTTGTGTTTCACAAGAACGATGTTTTCAAAACCCATGTTAACTGTGTGTCAGTAGACCATCCATATGCGACACAACTGCCGGCCGGGGTGGCCGAGCGGTTCTAGGCGCTTCGGTCACAGGTTCGAATCCTGCCTCGGACATGGATGTGTGTGATGTCCTTAGGTTAGTTAGGTTTACGTAGTTCTGAGTTCTAGGAGACTGATGACCTTAGAAGTTAAGTCCCATAGTACTCAGAGCCATTTGAACCATTTTTCGTAACTATGAAGCTAATGCATGAACATACACCGACAGGAACGTAATTGGTATACAGTCTGGTCCAGAAGACTTGCTCTTATTAAGTGATATAAGTTGTTTCACGACTCCGAGGATATTTACTTCTACGTTACTCATTTTGGCAGCTGTTCTTGATTCGAATTCTGAAATGTTTACTTCGTCTTCTTTTGTGAAGGCATTTCTGAGGGCTGTGTTTAGTAACTCAGCTTTGGCAGCACAGTCTTCGATAATGTCTCCAAATGTCTCCATTGCTATCGCGCAGAGAAGGCACAGACTGTTTCTTGCCGCTAGCATACTTCACGTGCCCTTCTGCGTGCATTTCCTCCCACACTCCCCCCACCAAATCTGTCCATCTCTTCTTCTCCACTCTCTCAGACCTTGTGTCATATTTATTGTCATTGCAAAGGAAACCGTGTTAGGGAACTGAAGTCGCTTAAAATGAATAGGTTGGGATACTTGCTGCATGTAAATACAACTACCCTAAAAAACAGGATTTCTCTTACAAGCGGCTGCGAGGAAGAAAGCAAGTCAACATATTTCTTGTATACAATTTTTTAAAATGTTTATGTATACTGAGGAAATATTTATATGGGATAAACAATTTGTCTGATGGTTTAAATGCTGTATTGTGGTACTTGAAACCTATGGCTAGAAAGGAAATGAAATCGCCATTTTTATAACACAGCACTGCATTTTCTTTCACACTCTCCATTTTAACAGAAAATCTGTACATTATTCTCTTCTTAAAAAATGTATTGCCCATGTCCATCTAAATGTGAATTGGAGTATCTTGTAGAAGTACGAAGTAAATCGGTCCAGAACTTTTCACAGATTTTGCTAACGTTTTTCTGTATTATATATTTTACAAATATTTAAAAATATATTGCCCATGTCTATTTGAACGTTTGGAGTATCATGTAAAAATTTGGAGTAAAACGGCCAATGACATTTTGAGATTTTTGCTAACAACATTTTCCCTTTACATATTATGTATAATTATATATTACTTGTATTAAAAATATAGCCTATGACCATCCGAAAGTTTATTAGAGCCTCTTGTAAAAGTCTGAAGTAAACTAGTCAAGAACTTTTCGAGATTTTCAGCAATAACTTTTAACAACGTCTTGTTTTTTATGTAGCCACTAACCAACCACACATATCCAGCAGACCATGAAGGCCCAACAGCACCGACCGGCTGCCGTGTCATCCTGAGCCCTAGAGCGGCACCAGATGTGGATACGAAGGTGCATATGGTCAGCACACTGCTCCCCCTGCCGTTGCCAGTTTTCTTGCTGGTACTTCCCAATGGTGCAGCTCCTCAATTGGCCTCACAAAGGCTGAGTGCATCTCGCTTACCAAAAGCACTCGGCAGAGCTGGACAGTGACCCACCCAAGTACTAACTACTCCTGACAGCACTTAACTTTGGTGATCTGACGGGAAACGGTGTTACCACTGCGGTGTTACCACTTATTGCATCTCGCTTACCAAAAGCACTCGGCAGAGCTGGACAGTGACCCACCCAAGTACTAACTACTCCTGACAGCACTTAACTTTGGTGATCTGACGGGAAACGGTGTTACCACTGCGGTGTTACCACTTATTGCAGTAGTATTGGGTATTTCAAGGAATTTCTAAAGTTAACAGTTGTCTCGCAAAAATGGTTCAAATGACTCTGAGCACTATGGGACTTAACTTCTAAGGTCATCAGTCCCCTAGAACTTAGAACTACTTAAACCTAACTAACCTAAGGACATCACACACATCCATGCCCGAGGCAGGATTCGAACCTAACGCAGCGGTCGCGCGGTTCCAGACTGTAGCGCTAGAACCGCTCGGCCACCTCGGCCGGCAGTTGTGTCGCATATGGATGCTCTAGTCCGGGCTCAACAACTTTTGCCGAAATAAATGCTCCTACAGCCGCACTTATGGATGTTCCACCTCATTCCTACATGGCCTCATCTCGCTGCTATGAGCCATCGGCCTTGAAGATGGCTCACAGCTTCAAAATGAAAAGTCACGGATGTGACCGTGGCCAGACATACGTTGTCCTTCAGTTAGTCGACAATGGGTGTGGCAGAGGTTTTCAGACAGTTATTTTTATCAACTCACTCGACAGGTTATTTCAAGTTATTTCAGATCGATTACACAGTGAAGCGTAAAAAAAAGGAAATTATAGAATATATCTGCGTTATTCTCGCCTGTAGAGCGTAAGAAGCCGCGCAGAGAAGAGAATTTTTTGCTCCTGACGCGTCAGGAGGCAGCGTGAGCTAACCGCGTTAGAGTGATGAATGGAGAGCCTGAGCGCTGGCGGCGAGCCGACTAGCACCCTACTCTGCGACCTGGTTCACCGGTAGCACGCCAGGCAGCGCTGATCTCGCGGCAAGCTGGTTCACTCGACGCTTTCCGTCCTCTTCACAGCCTGCACCTCAGTTGGCTGGCTGCATGAATACGGTAAATTCCCTGTAATAGGATCTTATGTAAAAGAACTACTCCATTAATGAAAACAAATACAGCACGAAATTTCACAGATGCAAGGTCATGTAAGAGGGACATTCAGTAAGTAATGCAACACTTTTTCTCTGCCAGTTTCTGTTGTAAAACTGCGGAATTTACTGTTCCATAAAGTTTCGGGTGTGCAGCCGCAAGACTTCTCCTTCTTGTTCTTCTAATAATTCGGCCTTATAACGTTCAGCCATCCTCAGAGTGAGCCGCAAGACTGCCGTTACAATGCTCGCTTCGTCCCTTTATACTCGTGTACCGCGCACCTGCGCATGCAGCCACAGATGCAAGTGCGCCAGAGACTTTGGTCGGCGGCAGAGACGTGCACAATGCGCGAGTTACATCTACGACTGGGCAGTCGATATATGATTGTGAGGTGCACTGTGACGACGTCTTTGTGAGCTTATTACAGCAAGCGCCGGATTCCATGATTTACCAAGGTTGAAACCTCAATATCTATTAATTAAATTAGACGTCAAGTCAATTTCAATTACCTCCTTGACTATCGAGTTCCAAAAAGATGATGCGGTTGCCAAAATTTCGACGTTGGCATACAACATACTGTGACCAGTGTCAAACTACAAAGGTTGGCCCCATGGCGAAGATAACTTGCAAGACTTCTGGAGACATCTGAACTCCCTCCACGATCAGATAGAGTTCACAATGGAAATTGAAAAGGAGCAGTGCCTTACATTCTTGGATGTTCTGGTTCGGCGCAGAAAGGATGGCATTCTGGGATATGAAGTTTATCGGAAGCCGACGCACACGGATTTGAATTAACGTGCAAATAGCTGCCACCATCCTGCCCAGACGATGACTGTTCTCCGAACTTTGACCCGTAGAGCGCATATTATTTTTGACGAAAGCAGCCTGCAAGATGAACTTCCCCACTTACAATGAATGATTGAAGGCAATGAGTACTCCCAACAGCAAATACAGAAGACACTGAAAATGAAACCGAAAGAGGCACCAAAGAAAGCAGAAGAAGACGAAGAAACCTTTAAATCGATGGACTTCCTGCCATATGTGGGTAGCCTCTCATCAAAAATAGGACGGATTCTTAGCAGACACAAATTAAAAGTGTTTTTGTGTCCTCCACTCAAGACAGCTACACTCATGGGTTCCACCAAAGATGATTTGCTGCTCCGAAAATGTGATCGTGGCCTTTCTTACATTGGACAAACAACTCGTACTGTCCAAGAAAGATGCACAGAATACCTGAGGTACACACGACTTCACAACCTAACAAGTCGGCAGTGGCAGAGCACTGTATTGACAGTAGTCACAGTATGTTGTATGACAACGTCGAAATTTTGGCAACTACATCATCTTTTTCGGACTCGATAGTCAAGGAGGCAGTTGAAATTCGCTTGACATCTAATTTAATTAACAGAGATACTATTTCAACTTTAATAAATCATGGAATCCGGCGCTTGCTGTAATAAACTCACAAAGACGCCGTCACAGTGCAGCTCACAATGATGTATCGACACGCAAACACAGATCGACTGCCCAGTCATAGATGTAACTCGTGCATTATGCACGTCTCTGCCGCCGACCAAAGTCTCTGGCGCATTTGCATCTGTGGCTGCATGCGCTGGTGCGCGGTACACGAGTATAAAGGGACGAAGGGAGCACTGAAGCGGCAGTCCTGCGGCTCGCTCTGAGGATGACTGAACGCTATACGGCCGAAATATTACAAGAAGAAGGAGAATTCTTGCGGCTGCACACCCGAAACTTTATGGAACGGTCTTTGCGCCTCCAAAACCTGAAGATTCACATGCGGAATTTATTGTTTGTCATTGCAGGATATCCCCGCTTCAGCATGTTTCGTAGGTGGCCTTGAAAATGGCTTCTGTAACGGAGGTGTGTCCCAAGCAGAGAGCTGTCATTAAGTTTCTTTTGACGGAAAACCAAAACGTAGCAAACAATCCAAGACTCTTGTAGAATGTCTACGGGCGTCTGGCGTGAACAAAACCACGGCGAGTCGCTGGGCGAGGTCCTGTCATTATGGCAACAAGACTGTGCAAACCTGTCCGACCTTCAATGTGCTGGCCGGCCGCACACAGCTGTTACTCCTGCAATGCTGGAACGTACGGACAGTCTCATTAGAGGTGACTGACGTATCACCATCAAACACTTCGCTGCATAGCTGGACATCTCTGTTGGTAGTGCTGACACACTCGTCCACCAGTTGGCGAGATGTGTGCCTGGTGGGTTTCTCGCCGCCCAACAGAATACCATAAGGAGAAACGAAGGACCATCTATGCGGAAATGCTTGCGCCTTTCGACGCTGATGAAGACAATTTTTTTGTTGAACACGGCCACAGGCGATGAAACATGTGTTCATCACTTCAAACCGGAAACAAAACGGCAAACGGCAATCCGTAGAGTTGCTCCGCGCCATCTCTCTTCCGAAGAAAAGGCTCAAAGGCGTCCAGTCATCATGGTGACGGTTTCCTGGGGGTCTGAAGCGGATATTCTGCTTTATGTCTTCCCTCACTGGACAACGATCAACTCTGAAGTGTATTGCGCTACCCTCAGGAAATTCAAGAAACAACTTCAATGCGTTTGTCGCCACAAAAGTGCAAAAGAACTTTTCCTTGTCGAAGACAACTCAAGGTCTCACACTAGTCTGCGCTCCAGAGAGGAGTTCACGAAATTTTATTGGACTTTTCTTCTTCATACGCCCTACATTCCGGATCTCGCATCTTCCTACTTCCATCTGCTTGGCCCAATGAAGAATGCGCTCCGCAGGAAGCAGCATGTGGATGATGGGGAGATTGTTGATGCAGCAAGACGATGGCTCCGATGTCGTCCAGTAGAATTGTACCATGCGGGCATATAGGCCCTTCCGATGAGGTGATGTTAAGGCCGCCGCGTTGAATGGAGATTATGTTGAAAAATACTGTTTTGTAGCCAGAAGAATGGGGAATAATATGGTGTGTTGTTAAGTGATCAAAACCAAACCTGACTTCAGAGAAAAATGTTGCATTACTTATTGAACGCCCGTTGTAGGTTCCCCTCCGATCAGCGATCTTGATATGCTATTGCCCCTACACCAAAACAAGGTGTCCATGAAGTTCCGCAGTGATTTCAGAAAATGTTACTTGGGAAACTGCTAGAAACAGAGAATTGTGGTTTGTTGTAAAATGTTTAGCGGCTCTCAAAATTTTTGCTTTGACCTTTGTTGAGTTTGACTTGGAGTGAAACAAAATGGAGACATAACAAGACAAGGTCCAATGTGTCATCCATTATGCACAGATCAAATCTGTGACCATGTTACTACGCCATTACTGACACTAGTATCGGAGGGCAACAGCGGCCAAAGCAAGCATAATGAGATGCTTCAATTTTTTTAAAGATTCAAGAAACGTCAAAGACCATTCTCGAACTGAACGTCCCATTGTATCTCATGTACGTGCGGACAGAATGTAAGAGTTACATTTCAACGCAGCCCGCAGACGTCAATTCGTTATCCATCACACGAATTGCAGGAAGCAAGATCAACTATTCTCGAAGTGTTACATACGAGATTACAGCTTTTTGCATACAAATCCACAGATGCCGTCAAAGACTAGCTCGAGCGGTGCTTGTTTCCAGATGAAGCAACGTTCCCCATTTCTGGACATGTGGATCACCACAACATTAGGATTTGTGGTTCCGAAGAACCACTCAAATCATGTGAACATATCCGTGATAGCCCGAAGAGTAATGTATGGTGCAGTCTGGTCAACGATAGGGTGACAGGGCCATTTCTCTTCGCAGAGAAAACCATGCTGGGAAATGTTTACCAGGTCATGCTCCAAAATTTGCTGCTACCACAGATGGAAGAGCTGCAGCGGTCTATCATCTTCCAGCCTTATGGTACGCCCGCTCCCCCCTTCCGCCCCTCCCACCTACCCCCCCCCCCCCCAGCCCCCCACCCCCGCATTGGAATTTGAAAGTGCGGGGTGTGCTGAGAGGTGGGTGGATCGTGAGGGTTCCATGCATGGGTCCCGCGCTCTCCCGATGTCACGCTATTAGACTTACTTTTGCCGGGTTACGTCAAGGACTGTGTGTGCGCCATACCTATCACTGCTATCTTTCTTGCACGAGTCAGTGAATCAGTCAAAACTGCTAATGCTGGACTGCTGACCTGTACGTGGACGGAACTCGACGATTGGTACGCAGATTGAAATTGCGGCGTAACAGAAAAAGAAGCTTTGAGGGCTGATAAACGATATATAAACACCACGGTACTCCACCTATAATAGTTTACAAGCTATGAGTGTTTTCAATAATAGATGGAAGTTGTGGACTTCCTGCATATCCCACCACATCTACAGGTGCAAACACTCCAAATCCTATTCTAATGGAAATTCTGTTGACTTCTTGTGCTAGACACTGAAATCCGCCACTATATTTGTCCAGCACAGCAACAACCTGGGCTTTTTCACAAATAATACCACTATTTTTACAGGCGATGATATAGTGAAACGTCATTTTAGGTGTCTCAAATTTGATGTTTCTTCTGCACGTGTGCCAAGTTTCAAACAATTCCGATAGAAGTCAGAATTGTAGCGAACCATCAAACGGGCTGCACGCAAGACACACGCTACAAGCAATTGAATTCTTGGTTACGGAAAAAGAATACGTGCTTAACACAGATAAACGTTTGTGTTCAATGTCCTGTAATGCTGTTGATAGAAGTACTGTTGGGTGATGGTTAAGAGAGTTACAGCGTAAGCAAGTGCGGGAACTGAGTTCCATGATGTTCAGGAGGCCTTGTCAGAGCCACTGCTGGCCTCGGACTTGCATCAGTTTGGGCCACTTAAGGGTTCTCTGCTTGGGACACACTTTGAAGATGATGAGAGCGAAATTCTTGCAGTGAAAACATTGCTACGACTACAAGACAAGAGCTAAATAGCTAATAGTACATATAAGAGAAATACTGATTGAAATTTTCATCAGATTGTAAATGTGAAGAATATCAAAAGCTCTTAGAATAAAATTTTGGGGTATTATTTATTGAAAGATCCTCCTAAAACTCTTCCCCAGCCATCCCTCTCCACATCCAGGCTCCCCATTGCCCCCTCTTTCTCCTCCTTTCCGCAACCCCTCTCCTCTTCGCATTAATTCCTTGCCCACACGCCAAACTCTTCCTCACCTTCTGTCTTCCCAGTATCCATACCAACAATTGCCTTCATCTCCAAATATACTGCTCAACGTGTATCTGTATTTATACACACACCCTTCAACAGTACAGAAGACCTACCCGTCCTGGATCTTCAGCTTTCTAGGGAAAGTGCATTACTCCTCCCAAAGAAAGACGCCGTTTCCGCGGTGTGTTTTAAATTTATATTTTGATTTTTATTTTTATCTTTTAGTTTCTAGATTTTTTTTATTTAAACAACAAAGAATATCAACATATTAACGATATGCAAACATAAACTAAATTCACGTTTTTAAAGCATTTATAGACATCTATAAAATTTTTAACCTTTTAATCATATGTGTTTCTTTATTATTTTTATTGTTAAATCTTTTACGCGATGAGCAGAATTCTGTATCGCTGATAGACACCTTCCACCCATAGGCAGTGAGTGGGAGAAATAACAATAAAGAAAAAATGTATTATTAGGGAAACAACTTGTTCGGCGTATTGCACAGCTATAACGTTTACGGCATTTCATAAGTTGGTTTAAAATTAACAATAATAAGAATTTAAATTTCTGTCTCTTTTTTGTATGAGTGAATCGTAAAAGTGTAATTCCGCATTTTGCATACTTGTTTCAGCAGGAAGGAAACGATGCGTTTTCTAATGTGAACACATGTTCAAAATAGTAGCCTACTCTCCAACACTGCCACTCTTCAAGGATTTTGATAGCAGTTTAGATCAATCGGTATTTTACATAATTTCTGCCAAGTTTCAGATAGGTAGCAATGTGTGAAAACCAGATAAGATAATGGCATCTCGCATTTACAGCAAATCAGGAATAGGAGTAGTTCGACACTAACGAGTGACACTACTACCATTTTTACCACTAACTGCTCAGCACAAACTACACAACACACAATAAAATTCGACAGTTGTTGTATTAAGAGCTCATGTCTTCCACATATTGATCGCGTCAATCCTTATGTGGCATGTATGCTGTATACAAACTTTATTTTTGTTGTTTTCTAGGTCATAAAATAAATAAAATTCACCATCTGCTTTCAGAGCAACACTGTCTCTAGTTTTTGCATGTTCCCAGTATATGGCAGCGTCTGCTTAAAGAAAGGACGTCTTTGAGAAATGTCTTCGAGTAATTTTGGAACAAAATGTGTTTAGAGTATGCTGTAAAATCCTAATATGCCCTACACTATCGAATAAATTATTGTTCACTTCATCACATCTATACCAGGATTTTCTTTTCGATGTAGTACTGGACTGTGCTCGGCAACGACCTGTACTTTTACATACCAGTTGCATTGTTTTCATAATTTTTAAGTGTTTAATATTGAGTTTTTTGAGTATAGCACATATTTCAGCTATTATGTAATATAAGTAGTATTCACTTTTTAACAAGTTCTAAAATTGTAGTAAATCACACCATTTTTAAAATTTAGTGTATTAATCTTATTTGGTCCCAGAATACTGCATTGTCCACCAATATTAACTTTCCATTCATAAAATCTAAGCCCAGAACTCATGAGGTTAAAATAGTTCAGAATTGTTCACATTATCCATAAAAGGTAAGAGTCCTTAGAATCCCTGTATGAGCACTGTTGTCTTCCTCTTTGTGATTTAACGCACTAACCATTGTGACATCCAGCATGCCCGCTCCGTTAAGGATAGAAATTATTTCGTTTAGCTACGGGCTTTCATAGACTAGTCTACTCTAACGTTTAGATCTGTGATGAAACGTTTAAGGTGGCACTGTCTCGGCTAAAAAAACTGGTGATGGTGCTACCGTTCAGCTGCATCTTGCATTCATAACTCGCTCACTTAATACAGTTCAGATGTATATTAAAGAGCTCTGTACAGGAGGAAACCTTACTGACAAAAATTCATTAGAGAATTTAATTAACATAGTGGTGAGCATTTTTTTTAAATAGTGACTTTTATTTATCACTATTTAGTTTTCCTGTGTCCGAGAGGGGGAAAATAAAGTGGCGACCATGACAGGACAGATCTTTATGGCACTGTTCAGATTGTATTAGTAAATACGTATACAAATAAACAGATAAGTGTAACTAAACTAATTCATATACGTGTACCCAATATTTTTCTCTGAAATAATTTTATTATTCCATGCAAAAACATCTTCCCTCTAATATTCGAAAAAGGAGATTAGACCAAATCTTGTATTTTAGTGGGCTAGATGCGCTGTGATTCATATAAATAATGACAAATTGTCCCCCCCCCCCCTCCTTCTACCGGAGGCTTCATATCGAGAGGAAAATTCCGGACAGTTCTGGAAAATAAAACCACTTTCAAAATTCTGAAGTATTTTCATAGGTTACCGTACTATCATTGAGCAAAGGAATTCATCAATGTGGCGCAATTGTTAAAATTACGGAAAACTAGATTAGAGAAGGGTTTCACATCCTTCGACTGGAGGACATCGTCTTGTGCCTAGACGCCTACAGCGGTGTTTCCGCCGGGTGCACGGCAACTACTCCTAATGAGCCGGCATAACGCGAATGGCGCGCAGTCACCGCCGTTGCCATGGCGACCGGAGACGCCGCGAGACCTGTTGTGGCCGGCGGACGCAGAGCGGCTGCTGCGTATTGATCAGCGGCCCGGGGGCGAACAGCGTCGTTGCGTCGCTGCCACGCACGCTCTCCGTTTCCTGTTACAAGAAGGCACACTGAGGTGATCTGTCCACTTGTCTTTACACCAGGAGCTCCTTTCGTCAAGTATGATGTTCTCGTAGAATACCCTAGCCAGTGCACTATCTCCAGAGCAGTCTGTAATTTTTTTAATAATACGAAGTGCATGTATCACGCTGTATGAAAAAATAAGGGCAGTGGCTTTACTTCTTGACGTCTTCATTACGTTGTTCGTCTGTCGATATAATGTATAAGAATGTAGCCGTCTCATCGTTTTGCAACCAAGTGCAGCTTCCACCTGTTGCGATTACTCCAGTTCGTAAATCCTGTTACGCATTAGACACTCTATTACAACTACAAGAGTCGAAGTATAGGGAAGGTAAGTAGTAGCTGAGAATGGAGTGAAACAGGGTTGTAGCCCACCCCAGCCTTACTTAGCGTGTACGCTGAGCAGACTGCGAAGGAAAACGAGGAGAAATTTGGAAATGGTGTTAGTCAGAGAAAAAAATAAAATTTTTTGTTTACTCATGACCTAATTCTCTGAGGGGACAAAATATGTGGAAGAATAGGTGCTTGGAATGGACAGTGTCTTGAAAGTAGGTTACAAAGTGAACATCAACAAAAGAGAACAAGTGTAATGGATTGTAGTTTAATTAAATCAGGCGAATCTACTAAAGGAATTACATTAGGAAAAGATATTCTAAAGCAGTTGTTACCAACCCGTGGAGGGGTAAAATGAAATTTTCTGAGGGGAAAAAACCAAAAGGGTTTGATTGTATTTCAACTGAATTATTTTTAAAAGCGCATCATTATACATTTTCGTAACACTCTAATACTGATTATATAAGTTATCAAGCATTACTTTTCTCTCCATTACTAGCAATAATGTGTGATGCCATGCGGTGGACATTGCAGGTTCCTCACATAAGTCACTCAGCACACACATACACTGAGGTGGTGAATGTCGAGGGATAAGGATGCGCACATATAGACGGTGACTCCCGAAGATATGCAGATATTTTAATATGTTATTCTACAAGTCAAACTAAAGAAAAAAGTTCATGTAAACGTAGGTCCGCAAATGATTAGTTACGGAGTTACGACTAATAAAAGATTTTGCCTGAAATTTAGCAACTTCGCTAATATGAAGCCATCGAAAAACTGTTCAAGATTAAGGTAAAGCACGATTTCGATTTATTTTGTTGTTATTGGTCTGGTGAATCTAATAAAACATATCCGAGACGTGTATCTGCAGTAGTTTTCCAGAATATCGAGAGAAACAAAGATTATTGTACAAGTAAATTTGTTTGCTTTCCATTAAGACTGTAGAAACGTTTATGTCATTGTTACCAAACGTTAGTGAGTTGTTTCAGTCGTTATGTAACCTTGAAACCAGTTAGTTTTCTGTATTGTTCAGTGAAAGAACATAATAACAACAGTGTATTTAAGTGAAACCACATAGTATGGTTCAAATGGCTCTGAGCACTATGGAACTTAACATCTGAGGTCATCAGTCCCCTATAACTTAGAACTACTTGAACCTAACTAACCTAAGGACATCACACACATCCATGCCCGAGGCAGGATTCGAATCTGCGACCGTAGCAGTCGCACCGTACCAGACTGAAGCGCCTAGAACCGCTCGGCCACCGCGGCCGGCCAAACCACATAGTAACTGTTGTAGTTTGTGGATTATTTATGAAACAGGGACGCCTTTCAAATTTACGACAGAGGAATACGCTGACATGGTATTTATTTATGCCAAATGTGATGGTAATGCTACGGCTGCAGTTAACGAGTTTTATTTACTGATGAGGCACAGTTTACTCGAGATGGTATAAACATTTTACATAACGAGCACTTATGGGTTGAAGCAAACCTACATGCAGCAGTGCAGCGCACTTTCCAGCAGCGATTTAGTATAAATGTGTGGTGTGGTATAATCAACACACGCTTTATTGGACCATTCATTTTCCCACTACGTATAACTGGCGAGGCGTACTTAAAATTAGTTTAAGAAGAAGAGTCCCACCTGCTCGAAGATGTTCCAATTGCTACGTGATTACAAATGTAGTTTTAACATGACGGTGCGCCTCCACTTTTGACGAATGCCGTTACTACACATTTAAACGAACATTTTCCCCAGAAATGGATTGGTCGTGGTGCTACACGTCTGTGGCCACCCAGATTGCCCTATTTAAGACCAATTGATGTTTGTATATGGGGATGGATGAACGACATAGTTTGCGAGGACGAAGTCAATACACGTGAGGCATTACTTGGTCGCATTATGAACACAATAGACGAAATTAAGAACAACCCTTTGAAACAAGCGAGAAACAAAATCTGTTCATACATTACAGCTAAATGCATTGAACTCGGTGGAGACATTTTTGAACATTTATTGTGAACGTAATTGTATGTACACTGTACAACTTCCTTAACACTGAGCTTTGTTTTTTTTCGGTTTATCATTAATCCACGTGTGCTAAGGTATTAATAAAATCGTATTATCTGAAAAAAATGGTTCAAATGACCCTGAGAACTATGGACTTAACATGTGAGGTCATCAGTGCCCTAGAACTTAGAGCTACTTAAACCTAATTAACCTAAGGACATCACACACATCCATGCCCGAGGCAGGAGTCGAACCCGGGACCGTGTCGGTCGCGAGGTTCCAGAATGTAGCGCCTAGAACAGCTCGGCCATCTAGGCCAGCGTATTATCTGATACATTCATACAGTTTCAGTTAACGTTATTGCCTTCATTTTTCCAAAATTAAATTCTCTATAGCTTATGGTGAAAACTTTGTGTAGTTGTCTGGAATTTAAAAAACAAATTGGGCCAAGTAGTAAATACATTAAAATTTTTACGAAATTACGTCTTTGCTTCTCTTGATGTTCTAGAAAACTACTACAAATACACGTGTGGAACATGTTTTATTAGGTTCAACAGGTCAATAACAACAAAATAAATGGAAATCGTGCCTTACTTTAACCTTGTACTGTTTTGCGATGGCTTCACATTAGCGAAGTTGCTAAATTTCAGGCCAAGCCTTTTATTAACCATAAGTACGTAACTAAACGTTTGGGAACCTATGTTTATACGAACTTTTTTTCTTTAGTTTTACTTATAGAATAACATATTAAAATATTGCATATCTTTGTGAATCACCCGGTGGTAGTATCACGTACACAAGGTTCCGTATACAAGGGCAATGAATTGGCGGAACTGTTATTTGTACTCAGGTGATTCATGTGAAAACGTTTCCGACGTGATTATGACCTCAGGACGGGAATTAACAGACTTTGAATGTTAAATGGTAGTTGTAGCTAGACTCCTGGGACATTCCATTTCGGAATCACAGTGTCAAGAGTGTATCGAGAATACCAAATTTCAGGCTTTACGTCTCATAACGAACAACGCAGTGGCCCACAGCTTTCACTTAACGACCGCGAGCTGCGGCATTTGCTAGAGTTGACAGTGCTAGCAGACAAGCAGCACAGCATGAAATAAGCGCAGAAATCAATGTGGGACGTACTACGCACATACCCGTTAGGACAGTGCGGGGAAATCTGGGGTAAATGGACAATGGCAGCAGACGACCGACGCAGTTGCCTTTACTAGCACGACATCGCATGCAGCGCCTCTCATGACTCGTGATCATATCGGTTGGATCCTAGACGCCTGGGAAACCGTGGCCTGATCAGATGAGTCTTGATTTTATTTGGTAAGAGACGATGTTAGGTTACGAGTGTGACACAGGCCCCACGAAGCCATACACCCCAGTTGTTAACAATGGACTGTGCAAGCTGGTGCCGCACGGGATTAGCCGAGCGGTCTTATGCGCTGCAGTCATGGACTGTGCGGCTGGTCCCGGCGGCGGTCCGAGTCCTCCCTCGGGCATGGGTGTGTGTGTGTGTGTGTCCTTAGGATGATTTAGGTTAAGTAGTGTGGAAGCTTAGGGACCGATGACCTTAGCAGTTAAGTCCCATAAGATTTCACACACTTTTTAACATTTTTTTCTGCAACCTGCTGGTGGCTCCTTAATGCTGTAGGCTGTATTCACATGGAATGGACTGGGTACTCTGGTCCAACAAACCGGTCATTGACTAGAAATGGTTGTGTTCGGCTACCTGTAGACCATTTTCAGCCATTCATGGACTTTCTATTCCCAAACAGCGATCGAATTTTTATGGATGACGATGCGCTGTGTTATCGGGCCAAAATTCCGGAAAATTTGATCAATTAATTTGGCCACCCAGATCAGCGATGTGTATCCCATCGAGCATGTAAGGGACGTAACCGAGAAGTCAGTTCGTGCACAAAATCCTGCACCGGCAACTCTTTTGTAGTTATAGACGTTTATAGAGGCAGCATAGTTCATTATTTCTGCAGGGGACTTCCAAAGTCTTTGTGAGTCCATGACACATCGAGATGCTGCACCACGCCAGGCTAAAGGAGGTCCGACACGACATTAGGAGGTATCCCATGACTTTTGTCACCTCAGTGTACTTTTGTGCTTTGTACCATATATACAAGACGGTAAAAGTGAGATATATACGGATCAAACGCTAGATGTCTCATTAAAATAGATTCCCTAAATTGTAGATAGTTCCTGCAATAAACCAGATATTGTTTCATTATTTACTTCGACATAGGTTAATGAACTAATTGGCAGCATGTCGCAACAGTGACTACAGAGAGGCTACTATAGTGCTAAACACATTATTATTATCATCATCAGAGTGATCAGACACAAAGTATTAAGAGCTTGAAGTCTACAAATTCTGCCACTACCACTAAGGAGAGGAGTAGTGCAGGGAGAGCATGTTCTGCCACATGTCCTGTCCTCACTGTAGATAGTTAGCTTTCTTCATTCACTCATTCAAAGAAACACCCACAGACGCACACACTGCCTGAACACAACACAGAGGAAAGGAATGTGCCATTGCAGATTTATAAACGTGAAAGCAAGTTATTGACTACGACAGCAATGAAAAAGGAACTGACTAGATTTGGAGCATGTTTTATTAAATGCAGTGAGTGAGAAAACCTTGAATGTAAAAAAGGTTGTTAGACATAAGCAGTAGTAATTGTCTCATTAACTCAATAGTTCGTGCGTTAATAATACATCCGCAAAAACTAAATATTATTTATCTATCATAACATGAAAAATAAAGATGTAGAAAGAAAATTACTTTTCATTCTCAAATTTCTTGAGGTGCTAAAGTTGGTGATGGTGGGGGAAACAGTAGCGGTGACGGGGGCTGGGTTTCTAGCTGTTATCTGACTGCATTCATTGGTAATGGTCTAAGAAAGGTAGAGAACCACTGCTCTGAAAGCAGTAGGTGAACTTTGATACTTGGGCGACAATGTAAGTGACCACGAGCGAAGCACTGAGGAAATACAATGCAGAAGGGCAGTAGGAAGACAAGCGTATCTGAGAAAGATAAAGTTCTCATCATGGAATATAAATTTAAGTATTATGAAGTCTTTCTAAAGATACATTGTCCAGTCGCATTAATGTAACCCCCGTCAGAAGTCTGAATAACCACCTCTTACAGCTCGGACCGCTGCGCGAAGTGCAGGAAGGGTGTCAATCAGTTTCTGGAAGGTACCGACGGGGATGTGGAGCCATGCCGTGGCCAGCTGTCCTAGGTTTCTCAGCTGAGGATTCATGGTGCAAACAACTTGATCGAGGTGGACCTACAGATTCTCGATTGAGTTTTAATCTGGGGAGTCTGGTGTCCAGGGGAGTACAGTTAACTCACTCTGGCGCTCTTAGAACCACGCACGTACACAACGATCTGCGTGAATCATTGCATTGTACTGCTGGTAGATTCCATCGCATCGAGAAAAAACCAATTGCTTTTAGAGGTCGACATGATCCCCAAGGATAGAAGCATACTTGTGTTGATCCACTGCGGCTTCCAGCACGACAAGATCGACTAGGGAATGCCAAGAAGACATTCCCCAGATCACAAAGCTCCCTCTTTCGCCCTGCACGCCACCGACAATTTTTGAAGGGGTGTATACACCAACGGTCATCTGCTCGATGGAGCACAGAAGGTGATTCATCTGAAAAAGACGCCTGACGTTACTCATTGATAGTCCAGTTGAGGTACTGGCGTGCGAATTCCAGCCTTCGACGCCGATGAACAGTAGTCATCATGGATGCATGAACCAGGCGCTCGTTGCGGAGGCTCATCTGCAACAACGTTCATTGATCTATCGGTAAGGAGACGCTGTTGGTAGACCCCTGGTTCATCTGGGCTGTCAGTTGCTCAACAGTTGCCCGTCTATTCGCCCGTACACTTCGCCGCAGCCCTGTAATCTATGGTCCGTGGTTGCTTCGGTACCGGTTTTGGATAGCACCAGTTTGCCATGCACGTTATACTTAAACCATAGCGGGACGCTAACAGCTTACAAACTGAGTCGTTTCGCAAATGCTTGCTTTCTTGACCCAGAATCCAATGCTCGTGCCTCTTTTCGACGTCAGATAAATCACTCCGATTCCACATAACGACAACGATTGCATTGTTCCGCACCCCCCACCCCCCACCCCGACAAGTTGTACATACCCTCCACTGCTAGTACTGGCACATGCCGTCTGCGAGTGGTTATCGTAAGTTGACATGGAACATAGCTGGTGGTCATATTAATGTGCAGAAGTGAAACGTGGCTGATAAACAGTTCAGACAAGAAGAAAGTAGAAACTTTTGAAATGTGGTACTGCAGAAGAACTCTGTGGATTGAATGGATAAGTCGGGTGACTAATGAGTAGGTACAGAACTAAATAGGGGAGATGCGAAGCTTATGACACAATTGGATTGGAAGAGAAGATAGGGTTAGCAGCAAACGACCTCAGACGTCAAAAAATCGTCAGTTTGATAATAGAGCGCACTGAGGACGCTAAAAATCGTACAGGGAGGCCATAGCTTGATTATAGTGAACAGGTTCAGTTAGGTGTTGGTTGCAGTAGCTATGCGCAGTTGAAATAGCTTCTACATTATAGACTAGCGTGGGGAACAGCCTCAATCCAGCTTAAGACTGAACACTGCAGCCCAACAAAACACATCTTGAAGATAATGTGTTGACTTTCTCAGAATATTGCAAAAACTGCTACTGAATTGAACGTAAATGATGTATTTAAGAGACCTCGTTTCATCGTGCTGACAAGTAACGAAAAATTCTGCCTGCCCTGTAACGATGTGAGATACGAAATCTGTACCTATTAGAGTGCATCAGAGATGGGCTACACATTTGCCACACAGTGTGTTAAAAGACACTCGTAATGCAGGACTGACGAACATGTGAACAAGAGTGCTGCTGCGTGTCCAGGACGATGTACAACGCGCTGAATGAGTTATCAAGGCCGATTAGTTCTTGAGAAGTTCATCCCTAAACCTGTTCGTAGAAACATTGCCCAGCGAAGTGACACGTCGAACGGGGAAAAATTCGGGCTGTATTTTTTTGCCTTGTATTCCAAGAGAGACGAACCAAAGTATAAGAACGAGGACATGACCAAATCACAGATGAATTACTACTAAAGGCAAGGGAAACAGATAGGTAAGAAATGTCTTAGAGCAAAGCAGGATGTTGACCCTATCATCTGTCTGCGTGAAGGTAGAAAACTGGCAAGTGAAAGTAGGAAACTAGATCAGACAGCTGTGAATGTCCAGAGTTCGGTACACTGTGGCCGCAACCAGCCACATAGTTTCTAGTCCTCGTGTTTTTATTTGATATACAGTCACGAGGATACCCTCACCGCCTACTGAGTAGTGTCCTGTTGACAAGCAGAGCGCATCGACCCCAGCAGGTTTCCAACTACTTGTATCTATCCATAAATTTTTTCTCACATGCACCACCACTCATCAATCAGCTCGAACTTTTCCATTAGCTGAGTGTGCTATTAACTGTAGGAAAAGGAGGATAATAACCGATCTATACAGCACACAAAGAGTAAATGCATCCACAGGAGACAAGGTGACAAAATAAATTAAAACTGGGAGAGGACTATGGTAATGCTGTTGTCTGTCACCTATAGTGTTCAATATCTATTTACATGATTTCAACTAAAGGGTGCTGTCATAATAGGAGGAAGAAAAATAAAATGTATAAAACTTGCTGATGACATGATAGTGCTGAGTGAAAATGAAGAGACACGTAACAACATATTTAAAAGAACGTTTACCAGGTGGAAGGAATATGAAATGAAGATAAATATGAAGATAGCTAGGGCAATGGGTTTTACAGGTCAATTAACGGAAGCTAAAAGCGAAAGTCTGCCATCACTTAGTGGAACAAGTTGTTACCTGCAAATACGTAACATGCAAAATTAGCCTTATTGTGGCATGCAATCAAGAAATAAAATCATGTATAGTTAGTGCAAAAGAAACATTTTATAGAACGAGCAGTGTCTGTTGTCTATTAAATGTGTTTTCCGTGGAGTGTTGCCCTGTATGTTGCCGAAACAGGGACACAGTGTCAGAGAGAGAATTATTTAGAGGCTTTTCATATAAGGGTCTGGAGAAGAATGTATGGAATGAAGTGGACAGGTGTGGTAAGGAAAGAGTTTGTGTCACATAGGATGAACGAGAAAAGGCAAATTCTGGAAACTGTTACGACGAGGAAAACAAACTGGCTGGGTTACTGAATTAGAAGAGACTGCATAACAGACGATGCAGGGGGGCAGTGATAAATTGAAACAGAAATAGAGGTAAACTAAGTTACCAGTTAACTGACATCAAGATAAATGCAGCTTACGCAGTTGCAAAGGGGATGGTGGAAAACCAGGAGGTCTATGTAATGCTGAACCTGCAGTGGTGGAGCTATCCAACTGCTTGAACACATGCTCATCGCCTTTATCTGCATCATCATCGTGGGAGATCCGGTACATCCAATGGCGAATAGGTGGTTTTGGGAGCCATGTCCACTAACTAGTAATGGGTATGCAACATCAGATTACTGAATGATTCGTTTCACTTTACCCCATGTTTACAATGAGTTGCCTGTGTCTGAGGTTCAGCTTGTCCCGGCACTACTCGGTACTTCTCGGCTTTGCTCGGCCCTTCTCGATAAAGCGCGACGTTTCATTTCGCAGTGCGACGCTAAATTTTATTCCAGCATTTGATGTGGTTTATTTTGGTCAGAGCCACTTTCTTTATTTCGGCAGAATCTTGGTATGATCGCTGTCTCTCCTTCGCTATTTGTTCGCAGTGTAAAGACGTTCACAGGTCCAGTGAGTGTTTGCACAACAACAGGAAGCCTAACTGTCTATCGTCGCATTATTTAACCCCTTCAGACCTGAATTTTTTTCTGGAGTAAAGAAAATATTTGTTTATGTGAGAAAGCTCTCACTTCATTTTTTAATGATTTTAGATGCAAGATTTATGCAAAAATATGTACCCAATTTCAAAACATACATTGCACACTTGACTTCATTTTACCTACTAAAAAACTAATTACGTAATATTATCTATTGTAGTATTACTCTCTTTCAAATTCTGAAGGTGGCAGGGGTCAAATACAAGGAGTGAAAGGTTATTTACAATTTGTAGTGAAAGGTTATTTGAAATTTGTACAGATACCAGATGGCAGTTATAAGTGTCGAGGGGCATGAAAGGGAAGCAGTGGTTGGGAAGGGAGTGAGACGGGGTTGTACCCTATCCCAGATGTTATTCAATTTGTATATTGAACAAGCAGTAAAGGAAACAAGAGAAAAATTAGGAGTAGGAATTAAAATCCGTGTAGAAGAAATAAAAACTTTGAGATTTTCCGATGACATTGTAATTCGTCAGAGACAGCAAAGGACATGGAAGAGCAGTTCAATAGAATGGATGGTGTCTTGAAAGAAGGGTATAAGATGAACATCAACAAAAGCAAAACGAGGGTAATGGAACGTAGTCGAATCAAATCAGGTGACGCAGAGGGAATTAGATTATGAAATGAGACCCTTAAACTAGTAGATGAGTTTTGCTATTTGGGGAGCAAAATAACTGATGATGGTCGAAGTACAGAGGATATAAAATGTAGACTGGCAATGGCAAGGAAAGCGTTTTTGAAGAAGAGAAGTTTGTTAACATCTAGTATAGATTTAACTGTCAGGAAGTTATTTCTGAAAGTATTTGTATGGAGTGTAGCCATATACAGAAGGAACATGAGTCTGGAAAAGCTGATCATGGCTTTACTCGTAAAGCTGTTTTATCACAACAGCCGTAGTACTGCTGCTCTTCGTGGACATCACCGCATCTTGAGGTCATTTGGCTGATGAAAAGCAACCCATATCAGGCTTCTGCCCCTTCGCGTCAAAGAATACAGCCTCTACATCTACAGACATACTCCGCAATCAACCATACGGTGTGTGGAGGGGGATACCTCGTACCACAACTAGCATCTTCTGTCCCTGTTCCATTCCCAAACAGAACGAGGGAAAAGTGACTGCCTATATGCCTCTGTACGAGCCCTAATCTCTCTTATCTTATCTTTGTGGTCATTCCGCGAAATGTAAGTTGGCGGCAGTAAAATGGTACTGCAGTCAGCCTCAAATGCTGGTTCTCTAAATCTCCTTACTAGCGATTCACGAAAAGAAGGCCTCCTTTCCTCTAGAGACTCCCACCCGAGTTCCTGAAGCATTTCCGTAACACTCGCGTGATGATTAAACCTACCAGTAACAAATCTAGCAGCCCGCCTCTGAATTGCTTCTATATCCTCCCTCAATCCGACCTGATATGGATCCCAAACGCTCGAGTAGTACTCAAGAATAGGTCGTATTAGTGTTTTATAAGAGGTCTCCTTTGCAGATGAACCACATCTTCCCAAAATTCTACCAAGGAACCGAAGACGACTATCTGCCTTCCCCACAACTGCCATTACGTGCTTGTCCCATTTCATATCGCTCTGCAATGTTACGCCCAAATATGTAATCGACGTGACTGTGTCAAGCGCTACACTACTAATGCAGTATTCAAACATTACGGGATTCTTTTTCCTATTAATCGGCATTAATTCTCATTGATCTATATTTAGAGTTAGCGGCCATTCTTTACACTAATCACAAATGCTGTCCAAGTCATCTTGTATCCTCCTACAGACACTCAACGACGACAACTTCCCGTACACCATAGCATCATGAGCAAACAGCCGCACATTGCTATCCACCCTAACCAAAAGATCATTTATGTAGATAGAAAACAACAGCGGACCTACCACACTTCCCTCGGGCACTCCAGATGATACCCTCACCTCCGATGAACACTCACCATCGAGGACAACGTACTGGGTTCCATTACTTAAGAAGTCTTCGAGCCATTCACATATTTGGGAACCAATCCCATATGCCCGTACCTTAGTTAGGAGTCTGCAGTGGGGCACCGAGTCAAACGCTTTCCGGAAGTCAAGGAATATGGCATCCGTCTGATACCCTTCATCCATGGTTCGCAAGATATCATGTGACAAAAGGGCGAGTTGCGTTTCGCAGGAGCGATGCTTTCTAAAGCCGTGCTGATGCATGGACAGCAACATCTCTGTCTCAAGGGAATTCATTATATTCGAACTGAGAATATGTTCGAGAATCCTGCAACAAACCGATGTTAAGGATATTGGTCTGTAATTTTGAGGGTCCGTCCTTCTACCCTTCTTATATACAGGCGTCACCTGTGCTTTTTTCCAGTCGCTCGGGACTTTACATTGGACAAGAGATTCGCGATAAATGCAAGCTAAGTAAGGAGCCAATGCAGTAGAGTACTCTCTGTAAAACCGAATTGGAATCCCATCAGGACCTGGCGATTTATTTATTTTCAACCCATTCAGCTGCTTCACAACCCCAGGATGTCTATCCCTATGTCCTCCATACGGGAATCTGTACGAGACTCAAACGGCGGTTTGTTTGTACGATCCTCCTGCGTGAAAGATTTCTCATATGGTAAATTTAAAAGTTCAGCAGTCGTTTTGCTGTCTTCCGTTGCCAAGCCAGACTGATCAGTGAGTGACTTGATGGAAGCCTTCAACCCGCCTACCGATTTTACGTAAGACCAGCATTTCCTTTGGTTTTCAGCAAGATCTTTTGTTAAGGTATGACGGTGGTAGTGGTTGTATGCTTCCCGCATAGCTCTTTTTACAGCAGCACAAATCTCTGCTAACTTTTGCATGTCGTCATTCTCTCGATCTTTCTTGTACCGCGAGTGCAACTGCCTTTGCTTCCTAAGCATTCTCTGAATTGCTCTGTTAAACCACGCTGGGTCTTTTCCGTCCGTAACCCACCTTTTCGGCACATACTTCTCCAAGCATAGGGGTCAGGGGAGGACTTCACTCAAACCGTAGGTCGCGGCATGATTGACGTTGAAGGCGTGTGGCCTGCGTGGGCGGTGATCGCAGACAAGATGTTCCGTAAGGACCTAAGTGCAGCGACATGGTAGCCAGGCACCTACCAGACTTGATTCGAACACACGTCTTTCTACGGTTAGTCGTTAGTCACCCAGTAGATGACTCGACGGTGTGAAATCTGCATACACTCTTCTGCTCAAGCGGATGCCTACAGCTTTTGGAACTGAAGTTCAGAGTATGTGAATGGTTGCGTCATCAACTGGTCTTCGTCTCAAACTTACAGGCTGATCCTGGCGACGAAACTAGGCATCACATTCACGTCTGGACAGTGTCTCAGAACATTTGAGTACATTGAGACAGAGGGTCTGATTCAGAGTATTATTGATGCAAACCAGACTGACAAGTGTTTCCCTGCCGGAAACTTTTGCGCACTGGCTCGATACCGTGAAGCAACAGTGACTTCCCTTTTCTTGCCTGGTCAAGTCTTCTCGCTGTTCTGTCATACCTGAAAGGAGTCTCTACTTCGGTTGACAGCGGCATTAGACTGTTTGCCGATGGTGCTGTAGTCTACAGAAAGTAGTGTCAAATGAAAGCTGTGAACAAATCAATGAGGATTTGAAGAAAATGAATGCGTGGTTTAATGACTGTCAGCTATCTCTCAATATTAGTAAGTGTAACCTACTGCGTATAACAAGGCGAAAATCCCCACTAACGTACGAGTACAAAATAAATGCCCAGTCTTTGGACGCGGTAACATCCGTCCAGTATCTGGGTGTGACTATTCGAAATGGTCTTTAATGGAACGATCAGATTACACAAGTAACGGATAAGGCGAAGTCTAGATTGCGGTTTATTGGTAGAATCCTGAAGCGATGCAGTCCTTTAAAAAAAGAAATAGCTTACAATACGTTAGTTCGTCCAGTCTTAGAGTATTGTTCGTCTGTGTGGGACCCTTACCAGTTGTGGAGATTAAGAAGGTCCAAAGAAGAGCGGCAAGATTCGTGGCTGGTACATTTAGCCATCGCAAGAGCGCTAAAAATCTCATAGAAAGTTTGAAGTGGGACACCCTTGCAGATAGACGGCGCACTAAACGGAAGGGGCTGCTCGCTAAATTCCGAAATGCGATCTTCACCGAGGATGTAGAGCATATAATATTACCACCAACTTTCAAGTTGCGCAGTGAACACCATTCAAAGATAAGGGAAATTAGAGCTCGTACTGAGGCGTTCAGACAGAGTCGATTTTCACTCGCGCGATCCGTGAGTGGAACAGAGGGAGGGGAATATGACTTTGGCGCGAATTGTGCCCTCCGCCACACACCGCTTGGTGGCTAGAGGAATATATATGTAGATGTAGAGGTAGAGGTTTTCAGAAGCGATGGCAGGCGTATTTTGCAGCGTTGATGTCCCGAATAAGTACTCTTGCACTCTGAATATGACTTCTTAGCCGGCCGTGGTGGCCGTGTGGTTCTCGGCACTTCTGTCCGGAACCGCGTGACTGCTACGGTCGCAGCTTCGAATCCTACCTCGGGTATGGATATGTGTAATGTCCTTAGGTTAGTTGGTTTTAAGTAGTTCTAGGGGACTGATGACCTCAGGTGTTGGATCCCATAGTGCTCAGAGCCATTTGAACCATATGACTTCTTACTTCATAGTGTGTGATCGCCATATTGACGACACTTATCTCCCTATGATGTAGTTTTGCTGCGATGGCTCCAGGCAGTACAATGCTCCAGGCTAAACCGTTGCGCAAAGCAATGCAACAGTATAGGCAGAAACGGGAAACGAATCTTAATGTATGGATAACGCCTCATAAATCAAACAGGTGAGGTGTAGCGCCTAGTGGACAAGAGGGAGGTAACGTAGTGAGTGTATCGGCACTTGAAGCCGAAACGGGGCAGAATATGAAGCAGAAGTCTCTCACGACGTAGCTGTTGACGCGACATTAGACTCGAAACACAAGATCTTCTTTACTGTACGCCTAAGGGGCTTCTGAAGGCCATCCGCGCTGAGAGGTAGAAAAAATTTTCTTAGGGGCATAACGGCATACGAGGGAGGTGGGACTTCTTGTCTGCAGAGCCACAGAAAGAGGAGGCGAAATACGCCGATAGACGTCGCTAACGAGTTGCCAGAGCGGCACAGGAATCGTTTTACTGCTGGCGGTCGGAGGGAGCTTGGAAAGCGGGCAGTAAACCCGCCACGGGGCACTCCAATTACCATTAATGGCGGGATTGGCCCTTGTGAAGCGATATACGAGCGCGCTGCAGCTTCCTGCGGCCGACGGCGCACAGAGATAAATTTATTTTAGTCAGGGATCGGGCTTAAACATGCTTCGCTTGACCGTTCACGCGTACTGAAGAAGTTGAGACGCTGGCTTTAACGGACCACTAATCCGCTTTCATTCAGAATATTCCACCGCGTTCCGTTAACCTAGCACTCATTACTACTTAATTATTGAAGTTAACTAAAGTAGCAGCTATCCTTGGTTGCAACGCGTTTCGTGGGGGAATACCACTTCTTGACTGGTAACTGGTAAATCACACTTTGTGTGTTGGACAAGGCGAGGGGAGGAAGAGAGAGAGAGAGAGAGAGAGAGAGAGAGAGAGAGAGAGAGAGATAGCCTTCATGGTGATTTTTATATACGGTATCCACCGTCTCGGGTGGCTTCTTCCCCCATTATATTTGAATCTTTGTTGCACTGAAAATAGTGCACAGCAGTGCAAATGTCAACGGTATGCTTCTTCTGTGTTCATGTTCTGTGTTCACTTTACGATTTTCCGGTGGATACTCACATGGACCTGGTTGCTACGATTATCGCAGCCGCGAAAGTAGTACTCCAAACTCTTGGGATTCTTATATAAGTTAAAACAGTCCACGGTGCGACGCTCTGCGCTCTGCTACAATCGTGTTGGTCGAAGTTTTGAACTATACCTGAGCAAGCAGAAAAGGAAACAAAAGAAAAATTCAGAGTAGTTATTAAAATCCATGGAGAGGAAATAAAAACTCTGAGGTTCGCCGATGACATTGTAATTCTTGCAGAGACAGCAAAAGACCTGGAAGAGCAGCTGAACGGAATGGACAGTGTCTTGAAAGGAGGATATAAGATGAACATCAACAAAAGCAAAGTGAGGATAATGGAATGCAGTCGAATCAAATCAGGTGATGCTGAAGGAATTAGATTAGTAAATGAGACACTTAAACTAGTAGATGAGTTTTGCTATTTGGGGAGCAAAGTAACTGATGATGGTCGAAGTAGAGAGGATATAAAATGTAGACTGGCAATGGCAAGGAAAGCGTTTCTGAAGAAGAGAAATTTGTTAACATTGCGTATAGATTTGTCAGGAATTCGTTTCTGAAAGTACTTGTATGGAATGTAGCCATGTATGGAAGTGAAACGTGGACGATAAATGATTTAGACAAGAAGAGAGTAGTAGCTTCGAAATGTGATGCTACAGAAGAAAGCTGAAGATTAGATGGGTAGATCACATAACTAATGAGGAAGTATTGAATAGAATTGGGGAGAAGTGAAATTTGTGGCACAACGTGAATAGAAAAAGTTATCGGTTGGTAGGACATATTCTGAGGCATCAAGGAACCACCAATTTAGTATTGTAGGGCAGCGTGGAGGGTGAAAATCGTAGAGGGAGACCAAGAGATGAATACACTGAACAGATTCAGAAGGATGTAGGTTGTAGTAGGAACTGGGAGATGAGGTAGCTTGCACAGGATAGAGTAGCATGGAGAGCTGCACCAAACCAGTCTCTGGACTGAAGACCACAACAACAACAACCTGTAAGTGAATAACTCCGCATTTTTTGCGTGCTACACTGTACACTGACAGAAGTAACTGAACATACTGTGATAAAACTCTACGTGTTTCTCCTGAGAGTTGTTGGATAATTCTGCGTTCTGCGTCTTGATTATTCCATATTAAAGCCTTCTTCACAGATGTGAGGGCAATTTCACAGAAACAAGTATGACTGCGGTAAGAAACCGAATTAATCATAATTATAATATGACTCTGTAACAAACTATCGGAAACGCTGAGTCATTTACACCAAAACATTCAAAAGGTATCCCAGAACGACCTTTGAAAGGTTATCGTTGCAGCTCTGGTTCGTTCTGTATATATCAGAGACAGTTCGACAAAATTTCTATGCACAAATAAAAATATCTGCTATTAGGGAAACAAATATTCTCCCATAGTTATGACAAATTTCGTCATAACCAAATGAAATAATTGCTAAACGATTACCAAACGTTTTAACCTATAATCTACATGAAATAATTTAATGGTATGGTGACTGTGTCAGGAATGTGAGACAAAACTGCCTGTAACTACTTTTGCCTTACCCGCAGAATTATGGACAATAACTGTCCAAAATCTACAATTAGTATTTTGGAAAGCCGACTATGCTCCGAATTTTTTAAGCAACATCCCGTTTAAAATTTCATCAAATGAAAGACAGTTTATTATAAGTGACCATACAATTAGTAAATCTGTTTCCTAGATGTTAGGTTAGAATAAGTTATAAATAAGTTCTGTCCGAAGAACGGTATCGGTTTGTGACGTAACATGTCGTCACGAGCAATGCAACGTCCAGTGATTCTCTTGAAAAAGCATTCTGAGTACAAAAAATAGCGAGCTACAACACAAAGATTGATTTTTCTCCCGCAAGAGCTGTTCCCAGATGTGACTTGGCTTTCTGCATAAGTTACTAATAAACTGAAAAGTTATTGTTACATTCCAACGTAGCTATTGGTTAATACTTTTTGATCTGAAATATTATTTGTGTTCCAGCACTCGTCGAAGGGCCTAAATAAGCTGATACCTAGATAGAACTAATTATCCTCGTACTGTACTTTCGGTGTTGAATTATCATCTCTTTCATAACTTGCTCATCCAACTGTTGTGAGACGTACACCACCGAAACTTTTGAGCGCATCGACAAGGTGAACTGAAAAAATGCAACAAATCTCCTTTTGTGACTTACTTGTGTTTATTCCAAAGGCTATTTGATTTACACTGCCGGGTTCGTATCGCACAAGATTTTAGTCATGAAAGAGGCAGACAGGTGGATAAAAAGTAAGTAAACTATTTATTGTTTCGTTTATTGATTTGGGGGAAGGGACCAAACAGTCAGGTTTGACATCTTTCAAAGGAACCATTCAGGCATTTGCCTGAAGCGGTTTAGGGAATTCACAAAAACCTAAATCAGGATTGAGCCTTCGTCCTCCCAAATCCGAGTCCAGTGTGCTAACCACCTAGCTCGGTCAACTTGTTTATTGTTTCAAAAGTAATACATTTATACCAATGTGAGGCAAGATGGCCATTGTTTTTACGGAACCACGGTTGTAGCCAGGTGTGCACCTCTTCGTCCGAAGCAAATCACTAGTGTTTTTCTTCTGGGCTCCAAAAGAATGTAAATTACTTGGAAAGAGATTGGGGCTATGTGAAGGATGTATCAGGGCTTCCCAGCGAAACTTCTGCAATTTGAGCCTGTCTACATGTTCCCAGGAATGTTTCGGGTACGCTGAAGAAGTTTCCCTGGGAAGCCCTTATACACCCTCTGTATAGTGCCGATCTCTCTCCATGCGACTTCCCAAATTTTGGATTCCTGGAGAAATTCATTCATGGCCGTCGGTTTGCTTCCGACGAAGAGGTCCACTCCTGGTTACAGTAATGTCTTCGAAGGCAATCACAAACTTATTTCCATGAAGGTATTGACTGTCTTGTCTCACAATGGGATAAATGTATCAACGGTTATGGTGACTGCTTTTGAAATACTGAACAGTTTAGTAATTTTACTATCCATCTGTCACGTGTTCATTTGACTGCCCCTTACAGTTTACTTCGCTCTTGCTTTTTACATCCAGACTAATACAACATTGGAAGTACCTAATATCTACTGTCAATTTCTCAGTCACATACTGTAGTTCATTTAGTAAAGCTTCATGTTATGTTTCTCTATTAGATTTGGGATATGGAATTGAGGAGGTAGGCGTATATTCGTCTAAAGTAGCCATTGCAACGTAAACTGTAAAACATTGGTAGGTATGTGCACCACATTGTAAGGGGGTAAGTGAATTTAAACGTGGTGTTATAGCCAGCACAGAAGCGTTGGGACACAGCATCTCCGAAGTCGCAAAGAAGTGCGGATTTTCCCGTACAACTATTTCACGAGTGTACTACAAATATCAGGCAAAACATCAAATCTCCGACATCGTTGGGGCCGGAAAAATATCTTGTAAGAACGGGAACAACGACAACTGAAGAGAAGCGTTGAACGTGACAGAAGTACAACGTTTCTCAAATTGCTACAGATTTCAATGCTGGGCCATCAACAAGTGTAAGAGTGCGAACCATTCAACGAAATATCATCGATATGGGCTTTCGGAGCCGAAGGCCCACTCGTGTACCCTTGATGACTCCACGACACAAAGCGTTACGCCTCACCTAGAACCGTCAGCACCGACACTGGACTATCGATGGCTGGAAACATGTTACCTCTTCGGACGAGTCTCGTTTTAAATTGTACCGACGGGTAGGGGTATGGAGACAACCTCATGAATCCATGGACCCTGCCTGTCAGGAGAGGACTGTTCAAGCTCGTGGAAGCCTTGTAATGGTGCGGGGCGTGTGCAGTTAGAGGGCTATGGGACCCCTGATACGTCTAGATACGACTCTGACAGGTGACACGTGCGTAGGATCCTGTCTGATCACCTGCATCCATTCACGTCCATTGTGCATTCTGACAGACGTGGGCAGTTCCAGCAGGACAAAGTGACACCCCATACGTCCAGAATTGCTACAGAGAGGCTCCAGGAACGCTCTTCTGAGTTTAAACACTTCCGCTGGTCACCAGACTCCCCAGACATGAACATTGTTGAGCATATCTGGGACGCCTCGCAACCTCCTGTTCAGAAGAGATCTCCACCCCGTTGATTTACGGACAGCCCTGCAGGATTCATGGTGTCAGTTCTCTCAATCACTATTCAGACCTTTGTCGAGCCCATGTCAGGTCGTGTTGCGGAACTTCTGCGTGCCCGTGGGAGTCCTACGCTATATTGGGCAGTTGTGCCAGTTTCTTCGTGTCTTCAATGTGTATACAAGGTGTTTGTGAAATAATTGTAGAAAATGAGAGAGTTGGTAGAGTGAGTGATATCAGGCATATTTCACCCAGCAATCCATATCCGCATCCCTTAGCGTAGGGTATTAGGTGTCATTGAATAGCGTCGCGCGACTCTAAGCTGATAGGCGGACAACATGCCATCCAAGCCGTCATGTTAACAAGTGTTCAGGGCAACGTTTTCAATGTATTTTTGGCATCAAGTCGGGGTGAAGTTTTATAGCCTCTATTTGAAAACAGTTACAAAACATTCTCGGAATTACCCCCTCCTGCTTGAATGCACGCCTTACAACGACGCTGGAGGGACTGTCGCAACCTTCAAACGCTTCTCGCACACTGAAAACTGCATCAGAGGCTGCCGCAATGTGCGCTGTCAGCTCTTCATCTGTCCCAGTGGCAACAGGTTTCAGGTGGCACCAGAAGAAAAAATCAACGGGCGTCAAGTAGGAGGAAAATGCAGGACATGCCACCTGCCCACCGCACCCTATCCAATTTTCACCAAAGGTTTCATCCAAATGTATTAGCACTGAATGTCCGAAGCCCGCAGGTGCACCATCTTGTTGCTACCCCATTCAGTGTCGCACTTTGAGTAGAACACGTTCCAACAACTCTGGCAGAATTGCTCGTATCTTCTAGCGTTCTGTCGCCGGGGGAACGTGTACGAACCGACCATGTTACCGCCTAACAAGTCGGCCCAAATGTTGTCGGCGAAGCGATTTTGGTGACCACCAACAAAGGCGCCGTGCTGATTTTCCCGCTCCCACACGTGCTGATTGTGGCTGTCGAACATACCCTCTCGTGCAAAGGATGCCTCATCCGTAAAAAGTACACGGTTTGGGAAGTCCGGCTGAATGGCATACCTTTGCAGAAACCACTGGCAGAATTCAATTCGACGTGGAAAATCATTTGAGTTAAACGCGTGAACCTTCTGAATGCGGTAGGGCTGTAAATCATCTTGTGGAATGGCTTACGCCAATTTGCCGTGCAATACGTTGCGAGCTTGTTGAGGTTGTTTTTCCAATAGTGCTAACGCCTCCTCTTCAAGCCCTGGTGTACGCATTGTGCGTTGACGAATGCGCCTGTCAGGCCTTCGTACCTGTAACTAACAATGACTACAGTGGGTTTAGAAGTAGGCCTTAAACGCACATGTGTTATGAAGTGCCGGCCGTTGTGGCCGAGCGGTTCTAGCCGCTTTAGTCCGGAACCGCGCTGCTGCTACGGTCACAGTAAGAGGCGGAAAACGCGTAGTGTAGTTCTGCCTGGAATATCAGCAACTACGTCGGCTACAGCATTTGCAACTAAGAATCATAAGACATCAAACCGACGCATTTTCTACACTGAAATCGTTGCCCTGTAGATCTGCTATCATGGCAGCTCGGATGGCATGTACTGTGCGTACCCTGTTGGCGGCGCGCGACGCTATTCAACGACGCCTAGCGCCGTACGTTAAGGGATGTGGACAAGGGTTGCTGCTTGAAATATGCTTGTTATGACCCACTTTACCAACCCTCCCATTTTCTACTTTAGATTTTATATATTTATTGAAGCATATCAAATTATATGATCTGTTCTCTTAATGCCTACCGTACAGCATGTCGTAAAAATAGTTTTTTTCGCCGTATAGCAAATGCAGTATTACATTACAACTTTTGGTATTTTCCATCTTAATACAATAAATTTAAAGAAATATAGTAGTGTTCCCATTTTTCAGTATTTTTATATACAGTATCTCAGTACAACATGACACTTCCAATAGATGAAGAAATCACACGAAAAATTGCAAAAGAGATTTACAATGAGGTCAATGGGCAGAGCGAACTATGAACACTTTGAAGTGTCTAGAATAAGGATTGAGGTAGTCATACCGACTTCATAAACCTTCTAATAAGAAAAGATAGAAGATGTTGTAAGAGGAGTAAACGTGTTATGACTAAATTTAATGCCTTACCTTCATTAGATTTCCTTTCTTTAAGATTACTACAAACATGAATCTTTTATCATTCTGGAGAAAGGGTACTACTTTACTTCAGTTGTAAGTTAATTTTTACTGCCTTTGAGTGAACTAAATGTAGATTTTTACTAATATTCCTTACTTACATCTAGACGTCGTTAAAAGACAGCCTAGATGCTAATGTAAAGATTCGTAATGAACATTAGATCGGGAAGATGGCTTGGATTTGTTAAATCTTAAAAATTATTGTTTCCATTCGTGAACGGAGTAATTTTATGAAATTAGATGCGACTGTGGAACAATTCAAACTCAGTTGAAGCGGTCGATGCCCCACACTTAGCGAAGTCCTAACTAAAATCAATCGGCTTCTGCTGCCTCTGGAAGACGACGCCCTATTACCAGAGGAAATCTAAGAGACTAACTGATGAAAGATCAATCTGCTCATATTCCCTGGAGGGAATTAATGGGAAACCGGCGAACAAAATACAGTGTAGGCTATTGAAATTGTAACAATAGGAGGGATAGC
Source organism: Schistocerca gregaria (assembly GCF_023897955.1). Taxonomy (NCBI): domain Eukaryota; kingdom Metazoa; phylum Arthropoda; class Insecta; order Orthoptera; family Acrididae; genus Schistocerca; species Schistocerca gregaria. The sequence goes on from NC_064921.1 coordinate 704,832,213, forward strand.
GAATAACGTATATATATTACTTAGATGGAATTACTCTGATCCGTTTTGTGCCTCTTGTGTGGTTACATTGAAAGGCTGATCATTTGCATATCCACTTCGTGCTAGTTTGACATCTGTGCCACACCGTCTACGTGGTGTTGGAGCAGTTAATCGCCAGCAGTGACGTCTCCCAAGAATTCTCAAAATAGCACCTTCATATCTAGGTGCAGTTGGTTGGTCTATGTTTCGCACATTGTGTATTGGAGTGACGTCGATATGGGAATTTTTGTGGACAGCCTGGTATTACTAAAAATTTAGATTTAAGCAATGTATAAAAGACAAAATCTCTGTGACAGGATAACATCAAAGCACCTGAGTAAGTTATAATGTAGTCCTCTTACTCCAATGCTGTTGTAGCTGTGAAGTGGGATCCCGAGTCTCTGGTTCGAGTCCCGATCTGGCACAGAGTTCTAATCTTCCAGAAAGCTTCGAAACGACGCACACTCCGCTTCCGAGGAAAATATTTGGTCTTCAAACAATTTTCTAGGCAATAACCTTTCATAGAAGAGTGTTAGTTCAACAAAAAAGCGGGAAAGCTTTCGTGAAAAGTTTGGTGAGTAGTAAAGAGGCAGGTCAAAACGGTAAGCAGTTGGAGGAGGGGGGCGGGGGCATGAGTCGTGCCTACATACCTGAATAGGCAAGAAAACTTCCCCTGAAAGGAAAGCGTAAAATTTCGATTCACGGTCTAGCATACGGTTTTAATTTGCATGGAAGTTTTATCTGTTACCGGGTGTTACTGCTTTCAAATAATGAACTTAAGCATTGGGTGTCAAATTTGCGAAAGTCCTTGAGACCAGTATCTCCCAAATATAGTGAAGTAAGTTATGATACGAGATGACTACACGTTTCTACATTTTAATGCAAATCCATTTATGACAAGTAAAAAAAAGAATAAAATTTATTGAAATATGTTGGTTTCCGAGTGATGTCATTATTAGGGTAGAAATACGCAGTGGCCAATTTCAATGTACTTGTTACTGTCTCTGTTTATAAATGTAAAACGTAGTTATTACATGCTCACAGTAGAGTTAAATCCTCTACGGCGAGGGTCATAAACATCTCCGTTCTGCCACACACATTCTGTTTTCTGCATGCACTATTGCCAATGATACAATGCCCATACAGAAGACTAGTCAGAATACTTCAGTATGATTTTCAAATATAAATGTAAAATGTACGTTAATCCTGTTGGCTCCGTAGTGATGGACAATGGGGAATTCACCAGTAAATTACTTTGTTTCGCAGGCTGTTTTCATACTAATTTTCCAATCAGTTGCATTTGTTGTTAACTTAACAGCTTCGTTTTCAGCTTCTCAGGCATACTACCGAAACCTAATGCACCCGCAAGTATGTCTGTGCTTCTGTAACACAACATCCACTAATGTAAATATAATCAGATATACATAGGGCTTCAAAAAATAAGTTACACATGTCGTTCCACGCCAGGGCCACTGTCCAACAAGAGTGGCACATTGTCGGAAGAGATTATACGTTCCAGATTTCTTGCAGGCACCAGATTTGCTGCGGTAAGGATAACAGGTGCATCACAGTGTGCGAACGAGTTGGTGCGGCAGTCTGACACATATTAGGAAGGTGACGTACCCGGGACAGTTCGATTCTTGAGCAGTAACCATAGAAACTGCACACAGTATCACCGTGAAGTACTGGCGCTATATCGACAAAATGCAATGTAGCGTCCAGCCGTAGAGAAATGTTGTCAAAAATTTGACCAAGGCCGCACAGACGTGAGTCATTCATATCGGAGAGGCAAGCTTTCGACAACAACCACAGACCATAATATTCAGGTAATCTAAGAAGAATACCTAACGATGAGGACGTGCAACAGTGGTTCTAAATTAAACGAAACGTAGAACATTCCCATCGATGTTTGTACAGACTTGGTTACTATGTAGAAAAACAGTGTCATGTATCTGTGTCACGTGAAAGTGTAGTGCAGCATTCAGCAAAAATTAGTTGGCCTGCCTTAATGATGTATAACTTACTTTTCGAAGTCTTGTTACGGATGCTGTGACGGGGCAGCTGGTGCGTCGCCTGTGAGAAGGCAACACACAATTCACTGCAGTGCCGCACGCAGCCTATATGGTCGCAATAAGTTAGTCCGCGTTTAGGTTAACAATTGGGCATTATACTCGAAACCAATATTGCCTTACAACTACAGTGTATTACGATGACAAAGAAACATGCAGTCAGAGGCTGCTTACTGTGTCTGCAGTCGCACTTGAGGATACCGATGCTGAATACAGTGTCCTTGACTACAGTTCGAGCCGTGTGGAACTTATTTATGGTTGTTGTCACTGACTCCGCCGTCTTGTGATTCTAGGGACGATCGTTGCGTTATACACGTTTTACATTTCTTGCAGTATGACAATGAGTATGTAACATGAAACAACTACAGCTAATTTATACAGCCTTATATACAGAAAAATGTACGAAAATGTGATGAAAACAAAGGCCTCCAACTTCTTTGTCTTTATTCTTCATATTCTTCATGTTTACATATTTATTTCTCAACATACTCGCCCTGGTGACGAACACATGTCTTCCGCCGAGAGACCAGTGATGTTGATATCGGCACTGTAGAATGTTTGACTTTCTTGATGGAGTCATGACCTCATTTCTGCTTGCACCGCTTCATTACTTTCAAAGTGAAGTCCTCGAAGGTGTTCTTCATGTTTTGGAAATAGATGAAAATCGGTTGGAACTGTATGGAAGATGATTAATGAAAGTGAAGCCAAACCGTCGGATTGCTGCACATGTCGCAGCGCTCATGTGTGGTCTGGCATTGTCATGTACTCCATGTGTGGACCAACTCTTCGAATTCGAAACTAGATTAAAGCACGCTGTTCCTCACGCAACGTTATAGTTGCGTTACACACCGCCAAGTCACACGCTACAATTCGGAACCCTATAGCGGCAGACGGCTGAAAACATGTAGACGTGAAACACAGGGCTGTTCAGAAAGAAGAAACAAATTTCAAGCGTTTATTGCTTCCAAGCTACAAAAGATAGAAACATAATTCCAACGTTCCTGAAAAGAGAAAAGTTCAAATTTTTGTGCATTCAACGTGAGCACCATATATCAAAACGATGGTTTATTTCGTGCCACACACGTAGCGGCTGGTCTTTCGTAATCGAATTCACAGCTTCAACAATGCGATGTCACAGACCTGCAAGAGTGACATGTATAAGGGAGATAAAAACGCGACCTTTTATGCACCCCCACGTATAAAACTCACAAGGTGTGAGGTCCGGAAACCCGGGAGGCCACCGGCGATGAAGTTCATCTTCTGCTCCACCTCTTACAATCCAACGTCCTGGAATTGTGTCATTTAAGTAACGTCGGACGTACTTAGAGAATTTCTAAGACAATCTGCTTCGTTTGTGGCAGGAAATGAGCTACCCTTCTGATATCTGTCGCGTAACACATGGTGGTCAAGTTGATTACATAATCGTGTACCTGCTTACACCAGCCTACGAATTAACGTGTGAACTTCTAAGGACAATAAATCTTATTAGTTACAATTTAAAAATGGTACCCTACCGTTTGTAAAAAGCGAAACACTCAGGAGCAGCGGCCTGCAACGCGCCACGGTAAAAAAAACGTATAGAGTAGCGGAACAACACTACTGGCCATTAAAATTGCTACACCAAGAAGAAATCCAGATGATAAACGGGTATTCATTGGACAAATATATTATATTTGATCTAACATATGATTACATTTTCACGAAATTGGGGTGCATAGATCCTGAGAAATTAATACCCAGAACAACCACCTCTGGCCGTAATAACGGCCTTGATATTCCTGGGCATTGAGTGAAACAGAGCTAGGATGGCGTGTACAGGTACAGCTGCCCATGAAGCTTCCACACGATACCACAGTTCATCAAGAGTAGTGACTGGCTTATTGTGACGAGCCAGTTGCTCGGCCACCATTGATCAGATGTTTTCAATTGGCGCGACGTCTGGAGAATGTGCTGGCCAGGGCAGCAGTCGAACATTTACTGTATCCAGAAAGGCCCGTACAGGACCTGCAACATGCGGTCGTGCATTATCCTGCTGAAATGTAGGGTTTCGCAGGGATCGAATGAAGGGTAGAGCCACGGGTCGTAACAGATTTGACATGTAACGTCCACTGTTCAAAGTGTCGTCAGTGCGAACAAGAGGTGACAAAGACATGTAACCAATGGCAGCCCATACCATCACGCCGAGTGATACGCCAGTATGACCACGACGGATACACGCTTCCAATGTGCGTACACCGCAATGTCGCCATACACGAATGCGACCATCATGATTCTGTAAACAGAACCGGGATTCAACCGTAAAAGTGACGTTCGTCGGTGAGTACACCATCCCAGGCGCTCCTGTCTGTTATGCAGCGTCAAGGGTAACCATGGTCTCCGAGCTGATAGTCCATACTGCTGCAAACGTCGTCGAACTGTTCGTGTAGATGGTTATTGTCTTGCAAACGTCCCCATCTGTTGACTCAGGGATCGAGACGTGGGTGCACGATCCGTTACAGCCATGCGGATAAGATGCCTGTCATCTCGACTGCTAGTGATACGAGGCCGGTGGGAACCAGCACGGCGTTGCGTATTACCCTCCTGAACCCACCGATTCCATATTCTGCTAACAGTCATTGGATCTAGACCAAGACGAGCAGCAATGTCGCGATACTATAAACCGCAATCGCGATAGGCTAGAATCCGACCTATATCAAAGTCGGAAACGTGATGGTACGCATTTCCTCCTTCTTACACGAGGCATCACAACAACGTTTCACCAGGCAACGCCGTCAACTGTTGTTTCTGTATGAGAAATCGTCTGGGAAACTTTCCTCATGTCAGCACGTTGTAGGTGTCGCCACCGGCGCCAACCTTGTGTGAATGCTGTGAAAAGCTGATCATTTGCATATCACAGCGTTTTCTTCCTGTCGGTTTGTAGTGTATAATAAGTGAATCACATCGCAGGGGTGGCTTGCTCGTAAGCACAACAGCTCCCCCTTCAGTTTTGCCGGGCAGGTCGATGTTTTGCAACGCTCAGTCAGTGTGGAGTCCTGATACGAAGTGGGAGCGTGTAATCAAGTGCCACTATGCCACACCGACATCACAGGTGCCGGTCGTAGTGACCGAGCGGTTCTAGGCGCTTCAGTCCGGAACCGCGCGACTGCTACGATCGCAGGTTCGAATCCTGCCTCCAGCATAGACGTGTGTGATGTCCTTACGTTAGTTAGGTATATGTAGTTCTAGGTTCTATAGCGCTCAGAGCCATTTGAACCATTTTTGACATCACAGATTGAATATCTCATGCGAGTGCGTTCGAACGGGGCAGCATGATTGGTCTCCGGGAGACAGATCCGTCGTTCCGTGACACTGTGGCCCGCACAGGGCACCCTGTTTCTGCTCCGACAGTGAGGCGCAGACAGAAACAATGGAGAGAGCAGGGCCGTTCACAGCGCCCACAGGGTATAACGACACAATATGAGCGCCTTGTTGTCAGCTTCGCCGCAACGGACAGAACAGCTTTCTTTGACGGAGTTTGTGCGACGTTGGAGCACTGCAATGGACGTGGACATTTCACATCGACGGTTCGACGCCGTCTTCTGCGGCTGGACTGATGCCACACACGCCATTGAGTCGGCTTCTATTAACCAAAACCCACCAATGCCGCAGACTGCAATATACGCTTGAACGCTGGTGCTGCCGTGCCGAGAGGAAAGCTATTGAGTTCTCGGTCGTCCCGCTTCAGTTTCTCCTACAGTTATTGCTGCATACGCTTTCAACCATGTTGTGGAGAACTCAGTCGGGCAATCCGCATTGTCAAGCAGCATACCGCACAAACACCAAGTTGTGAACAGCTACCGCTACTTCAGGGAGATTCTACAGCCGGAGGCACTGCCTCTCCTGTAAGTCGTTCCACACGCCTCATTTTCGCAAGACAATGCCCGGCCACATGCGCCGAGAAATTTGCAATCCTTCTACGAAGAACTACCGGCACCAAAGCTACCCTGGTTGGCATGTTCTCCTGACGTGTCCTGTGGTATGTTCGGTGGGTTACTTGTTCATTCAGGTCCTTCCGGAGCCACAGTTGATGCTTTGTGAACGCGCTTTTAAAAATGCATGGCAGAATATTCCCCAGCAGTGCAGACGTCGCAAGACACCTCACTGATTCCATCGATGAGAACTTCAATCAGTTTTGTTATTAATATGGGTGGCCATTCCCCTGACCGAACTCTCCGAGCTACATCGCCGGCAGCACTCAGCTACAGAGCCGAACGTGCCGCAAGTGCGTACCAGCGCTATTCAGGTCCGACCTTTTGCGAAATGGAAGCCACTGTGAAACTAAAAAATATTTTGTTTTTAACAATTAGCTACACCTCTACATAATCGCCGCTCCGACTTAGTCATTTGCCGTAGCGTTGTATCAGCTTTCCAGTACCCCGTCCTTTGTGGTAATTCTCTGCGCTGGTCTACATCTTGTTGTCTGTGCCAGAATGTTGTCTTCATAGCCAGTGGTTTGTGTGAGCAGAGATGAAACCCAGTGGGAGCCAATACCGGACTGCACTGTGAGTGATCAAACACTTCCCATTGAAAACGCTACAGAATCATCTTCATTGATCGTGGACAGTGCGTCCGAGAATTGTCAAAAAGAAGGAAACCCGTAAGAAAAATGGCTCTGAGCACTATGGGACTTAACTTCTGAGGTCATCAGTCCCCTAGAACTTAGAACTAATTAAACCTAACTAACCTAAGGACATGACATACATCCATGCCTGGGGCAGGATTCGAACCTGCGATTGTAGCGGTCGCGCGGTTCCAGACTGTAGCGCCTAGAACCGCATGACCACAGCGGCCGGCTTAAACCTAACTAACCTAAGGACATGACACACATCGATGCCTGGGGCAGGATTCGAACCTGCGACCGTAGCGGTCACGCGGTACCAGACGGTAGCGCCTAGAACCGCTCGGCCACCCCGACCGGCGAAACCCGTAAGACTTAAGCTATGTGGATGCATGACTCAGGCGATGTCTCTCACCAGGACTTCATACTTACGGAAGACACTATTTTCTAGGTATCTTGATGTGCTCACTGTGCGCTCAGAACTGAAAGAGCGATTTGATGCGATCGACGGCCATGCTAGAGACACTGCTCAACACAACTGTGCAGGGATTCTTTGGATGTTCACTGTCGTTTCCATTGCGCCTCCTATCAGACCTTACTTCCCGAATAGTCCTCAGAGAAACAAAGTACGTGACGCATTATAATAGGCGGCGTGAAATGCAGTGGTCTTGTATCTACTTGTAAATTTGGTCCGCTACCAATCATTTCTGTCATACCATATTTTATCTTGCAGGTAATGTTTGATCTTAGAGGTGAAGACTGCCATGAGCCATTTAATTTGTCACCTGGATCATTTGGAGCAGGTGAGATAGCGACCGCGGAGCAAACACGTTTCTCGGTGGCTTGTTAAACTAGACAAATGTGCGCAGCGTTCAGCTGTAGTGTGTAGACTGGGCCGGTGTGCGTGGCACGCTGCCCGCAGAGCTCAGCTTTGATCTCGCGCTTCTAAGCCGCCCGCCGCTGCTGGCCCCAGTTAGCAACTGAACAACGGGCAGCAACAAGCATAGCCCAGCAACTCGATTTCTGTTCAAATGTTTCAAATGCCTCTAAGCACTATGTGACTTAATATCTGAGGTAATCAGTCTCCTAGACTTAGAACCACTTAAACCTAACTAACCTAAGGACATCACGCACATCCATGCCCGAGGTAGGATTCGAACCTGCGACCACAGTAGCAGCGCGGTTCCGGACTGAAGCGCGTAGAACCGCTCCGTCACAGCGGCCGGCCTCGATTTCGGGACAGCATTTAACTCTCTCAGCGATGCTTGTAAAACGACGGAGATTCAAGGATTCCTGTATTTTTGAGAACAGGAAAATGTCGCATAGTGCAGTGTCCGGTAAATAAGGAGATTGGGGGAATAGTTACAGTACTCTCTTTATATCGAAATAATCAGTGAACAGTTGCATCAAAGAGATTTAATTTCTTGACCGGTTTCAAGCACTTAGTGCCCTTGTTTAGAAGGCCCAGTCACAGGTTCCAGCCGCATATGCGCTTCGCACTTTGGTTTTGTTGACATGTTCCCTACTGGCGAAATTTCTGTTATATCTAGAGCTTTCTAAAATTAATAATTTTGTGAGAGAGTGCTTTCAGATACACAAACTACTGAGAATGGATAAATGCAGCTACTAAAGTAGTAACTATAACATTTTTGGTGTTGTAAATGTGAATCGCAGTATGTGGAACGTGATAAAAAAAGAACTGTGAAAAATACGGTGTAATAATATGGTCTGTTAAGTTACAAACAAGGCAAAAAAAATTCGTTGCGCAGGTAACTTAGTCTGGAAAGGAACGAAACAATGCCAGAAAACTAGGAGTGGAGCACGTAACACCAGTGAAGTTCGTGTTACGGTCAGCAATCGTTATCGCGCAACAGAATTTCCCGCTGCGTTCCCTATCTCAGGCACGTATGTAAACAATTTTTTTTATCAGATGCTCTTGTCTGGGCCGTTGACAGCCAGTAATTAACAGTATGAACGGTGACGAAGTGATTGCTCACTTATACAAAGGAAATAAAAGAAAATGATCACCCCCTGGTTCAAAGACTGATTCCCACACTTCCGTCTAGGGCAACCATGCAATACATGTATCACGATGTTCGAACAATATTTGATTACTCCAGTATCCCATCATCTTTCTCAGTTTTTGTATCGGAAATGTAGATGCGGAGCCGTTAGACCGGGAATATGTGGCACTTTATAAATTTTAAAAAGGGCTCTTGCTAAATAGCGAATAGCCTCGATATTTATGACAATCCTAAGGCCCTTGAACCGACTAAATTGATAAAATACACAGCGAAGATAGCGATGTGAATTACTCCTTGTCGGGAACAAATTAAAAATTGCATCTGAAGTTTGATCAAGACTTTTTAAGAGCTTGAAACCTCAGGCAACCAGAAAAAAGACGAGAAGAAAAATCGGCTCTCAGTATTGTTTGCGGATAACGTTGCCTGGCAACTGCAAGACTGGAACTACAGGAGGAGATATATTACGCCTCAGAGGAAGATGCTGGACGCTCTGCTAATGGGATGAGATAGTTTATTTCAAACTAACTTGTCAGTCTTTAATATTGATTCCTATCAGTTACTTTTTTTCAGACGTCACCAACAATAAAAAGCGACACTTTACACAATTCGAAATAGCAATAAATAACAACAGTAGCTGTTCATCGTTGAAAATCACTCATTAACTATCAAGCGCTGGTACCTCAAAATAGAAGTTAAAGGCCCGTATGCCAACAACGGTTTGAAGAAACATCTCTACAGATCCTTTCATTTACAATTTTACCTCTTTTAGTACTTTTTCCACGGTAACTGCAAAACTGCGAAACATGTCCGTATTAATATTAACAAAAGGTAAAGAAGTTCCCCGTACACCGCCCGCGATATTCAGCTAATCCGTTTAGTTTTGTTCGTTACTTTTAAGCGCGATTTAAAATAAATATATTTTTATATAAAATATGTTTTTTAAAATGAGGTAGCTTTGTATTCCTTGGTCATTGTTTATTGTCTATTGTCCTTCAGGAAGAAAATAACTAACGAAACAGGAATTTCTCTTGCGCCCTATTTATATCTGAAAACTTCCAGTAAATTTAGCGTGTGTCCGAAACCTTTCAGTGTTGGCACGTTACGTCCCTGAACGAAAGTACTGAACACATAGGCAAAAGTTAAAACTTAATAAAATGAAAAAAGTTAAATACAAAACATATCTTTCATTGCTTTCCCTGATAGAACAATATTTTATTATTGACGCACATCTACAACTACCTACATACTCTATAAGTCACCGTACGGTGTGTGGCGGAGGGTACCTCGTACCACTACTTGTCATTTCCTTTCCTGTTCTACTCACAAGTAGAGCGAGGGAAGAACGACTGTCTATATGCCTCCGTATGAGCCATAATTTCTCATATCTTATCTTCGTAGTCCCTACGCACAATATATGCTGGTGGCAGCAGAATCGATGGCAGTCGGTTTCAAGTGCCAATTCTCTAAATTTTCTCAATAGCGTTTCTCGAAAAGAACGTCGCTTTCTCTCCAGGGATTCCCATTTGTGTTCGAACCTACTGGTAAGAAATCTGGCAGCCCGCCTCTGAATTGCTTCGATGTCTTCGTTTAATCCGAGCTGGTACGGATCCTAAACATTCGAGCATTGCTCAAGAATAGGGCGCACTAGAATCCTATATGCGGCCCCCTTTACAGATGAACCACTCTGTCCTAAAACTCTCCCAATAAACCGAAGTCGACCATTTGTCTTCCCTACCACAGTTCTCACATGCTCGTTCCAAGTCATATCGCTCTGCAACGCTACGCCCAAATATTTAAATGACTGGACTGTGTCAAGCAGAACACTGTATCCGGCCATTGCATGTCTGGTCCTCCTCCTCATCCGCATTAACTTACATTTTTCCACGTTTAGGTCTAGCTGCCATTTATCACACCAACTGGAAATTTTGTCTACGTCGTCTTGTATCTTCCTACAGTCACTCAACTTCGACACCTTACCGTACACCACAGCATCATCAGTAAACAACCGCAGGTTGCTGCCCACTCTGTCCGTCAAACCATCTATGTATACGCAGAACAACAGCGGTCCTATCACAGTTCCCTGGGGCACAGACATAATATTGTGTATGTAAATATCGTATGGTAATATAGGCTGGAACATCCCACAGGATAGGTTGAGCCACCTATCGGAAAGAGTGTTCTTCCTCCGTACCTGTTGGCCCCTTTTCCGTACAGGTATTTGAGAGTTTAGTGATGTGTGTATTTGTACAGTGATGGTGAGTGCAATGGAAGCATGTATACTGTAGTGTTATGTTTATGTTGTGTGAAGATAATGATGATGACGATGATGATTGTCAGAGAAGGCAGAAAGTGAAACGCGGTGCCGGCATTTAGGCTACTCCTTTCGGAGCCCGTCAAGCTTAACATCCCCATTTGACCTAAAGATCACGGTCAAGAGTGTCACATGCCGTCGCTTCATGGGAAACTGCACAGAGGTCTGGAATTTAATCCACGACACCGACGCAAAGACTTGTCATCAGCAGCTTTACGCCACCACCTCTGCTCCCCTTCCACCTAAATACTGACAGTGAAAATTTCATCCACCACCCAAACCGGCTTACCTCTGAGTCGAGCGCCACCGCATCGGCGCACGCTGCTGCCTTGGCTACAGAGCAGAATGGCATATTATTAATGACCGAACATAGCGACATTTTGAGAACAAGTGGCATTGTTCTTGTGCAGCTAATCTGGCTCAAAATGTCGCACGAAAGGGTGCTTGGACCCAGACGCACATTTTGTTATGTAATATGAGACAATATATAGAGAGCAGCATTTCTGTTGATAAACTGGTTGAAAAAAGTCTAAAGTCATTTGCTGAAGCAAGAATAGGCAGCACTAAGAGTGACACAGACCAGGCTTGAATCTGACACTTTTGTCACATTACGCACATCAATACGGTCAAAGAATTTAGCGATTAAGACCAAAGCAATACATCGGCCTTTGAATTAGAATGCAGTATGCTGTCTCTAGGAAATGCAAGTAATGTGATGGAAATGATGTGATGTACGTCGTGAAGGGGAACAATGTTTACTCCACTGCAGTGATGCTTGACAATGACACACTTTAGCTAGAGAAGGTCTGCCTGTGTTAGACGGTTGAGGAAATTGTAACAATATCAAGAGCGTATCATAGTTAACAGCGAATGCTAACCCAGATGAAAGGTTTATGAGAGTATTTTCAATTTTTTACTTAAAGTTTAGGATAATTAAAAAAAAGTTTACGAACTGACATGGCACATAGGGCATACAACAAAGATCAATAATGACGTAGGAACCGGTGGTCGCAAAGGTCATCCGGGGCTATTAAATGTCGTTGCAGTTATTTAGTCACCTGCTACAAATGGACTTACCCCGCAGGAGTAGCTCAAAGTTTTGTCCAGATGGATTGAGACACCCATGACATCGACGCTGCATTGAACGGCGCACCTCTCAAAGATACCTGGTGTGCCTCGTATACACCTTGTTGCCGCAACATCCATCCTCACTAGGGCCTCCGGCGATGTAACAGCTGTTTCATACACAAGGCACTTTTGATATCCACACAGGAAAAAAATCGGTTGGGGGCAGATCGAATGATAGTGATCACCATGCGACTGGCCAACCGTAACAAATCCAGCGGCCGAGAAAATTTGCCTGCGAGTGTGCCCTCATATGTCTGCGAAACGCGCGGCGACTCCGTCGTGATGAAGTCTAATACGGCGACGAATAGGCATGGGAATACAATTTGGCATGTCCTGCAGAGCCTCTCGCAGGAATACGAGACTCGTGGGACCATCAGATCGGTCCGGGAGAATGTACGGCCCAATTAAACAGTCTCCAACGATGCCAGCCAACACATCAACTGTATATTTGCGTTGTGAGGCATGCGTACGTGCAGCATGTGGGTTGACATCCACCCACATATGCAGGCTGTGAGCATTCTTCACACCCTCGAGGGAGAAAGCAGCCGCTATGAAGTTTCGGCCTGTAGCGGATTCCTGCAAAAACAACCGCGCAAATCCCCTGGGCTTGTTGGTAGTCCGCCAGTTGCAATACCTGGACGCGTTCGTAATGAAACGGGGTGCAGTACTTCGTCGCGTAAAATGCGTCAGACAGAGGGTTGGGGAATAGTGGTGCGGGATACACCTCGTGTACTTGTTCACAATCTACGCCGCACCCTTTCGAGAACGCTTTTTCCGCCGCAGCTGTCGTGTTATTCTTTGCCGACAAGCGATCAAGTTGTGCGCATGGAACCAACCGCTTTCGCACATTCGGCGATGCAGAGTGGCGAATAATGTGAGGCTCGGCACAGTTCTACCGGGATATTTCGCACGGTAGAATCGCACGGCTTCTGGTCCATTGCAGTTTGCGCGCCGTAAATCAAATGCGTCTCAGCCATTTCTCGTTATATATAGCTAGCTTTCCCCCGACATGAGTAGTGGCGGTCTCTGTGGGCTCCACCCGTGTTGGGTTGTTTTGGGGAAAGAGACCAGACAGCGAGGTCATCGATCTCACCGTATTAGGGAAGGACGGAGAAGGAAGCGGCCCTGCCCTTTGAAAGGAACCATCCCGGCATTTGCTTGGAGTGATTTAGGAAAATCACGGAAAACCTAAATCAGAATGGCCGGACGCGGGATTGAACCGTCGTCTTCCCGAATGCGAGTCCAGTGTCTAACCACTGCTCCACCTCGCTCGGTGTTTGTGTAGCAACGCTCTCTAGTAACCGTAGCGCCTTCTCGTGGCGTTTGCCACCCCTGGTTCCCATTAGATTACTTATACTTGTTGTATAAGCGATGTGCCACGTCAGTTTGCAAACGTTTTTTGAATCACCCTGTACATTTTGATCCTGAGAGAACTCAATTATCGATTGCGTTGTACTTCCAAAATGGCTGTTACAAAGTAAGTCGGTCGGCCGTTGTGGCCGAGCGGCTATAGGCGCTTAAGTCTGGAACCGAGCGACCGCTACGGTCGCAAGTTCGAATCCTGCCTCGGGCATGGATGTGTGTGATGTCCTTAGGTTAGTTAGGTTAAAGCAGTTCTAAGTTCTAGGGGACTGATGACCTCAGACGTTAAGTCCCTTAGTGCTCAGAGCCATTTGAACCATTTTTTTTAACTAATTCGTACTGAAGGAAGTTCTGAACTAAGTCAGTGGACGTATTACAGAAAGAGACACAACTTGGAAACCGAAAAAATAAGGTTGAGGAAAACTCTTTCTATTAGAAATATAGGAGAGATATGATAATGCATCAGTTGATAGCGAAAATTGCAGCCGACTTACACTAAGGCGAAAGGTTAACGTCTCCTCGACATCGAGTTTGTTACTAGAACTGCACCATATCGTCTGTTTTCGGTACCGAGTAACGATTATTCCAGGACACTCGAAATACAGTTACTTCAGTACTTGAAACGTTTCATTATTCGTACATTTTGTTCCTCGTAAACAGTTGGTGCCCAACTCTGTAGTTTTCGTAGGCCTCCAATTCTGTCGCCTCAGCGCATTGTCAGTTACAGAAAATTTCGTAAAGATTGTGTTTTCCCTCCCACACGTTCATGCCGCATCTGTCGTTTTCAAATTCTTCTCTGGCATATTATCCTCAGCGAGGCAAGTCGTTATTGACACAGAGTGTAGAATTTATATTGTCAGTCTGAATGTTTTCTTCGACAAGGAATTCGTGTCCCACTCGGGCGGTGGCAGCGGTATTCGCAACCTCCAAATTCCTTCTTTTCATATCTCTATTATGAAACGACAATCCTGGAATCCGGTACCAGTGGTAGGCTGCCTGTCTAACCGTTTCCAGGGCCATAAAAAAATTATTTTCAGCATTTCCGCTTAGTTCTTGACTGACCTTAAAATTTTAATATGCTGCTCTGTTCCTCTCATTAGGAGGTATAATCTCATGTAAAAAGTTTAGTACAGTTAACAAGTATTACATTTAGAAACCATGTTTTCGTCTTGAGCTTCAGTAACTGACGGCGTTCAAACTCCCGAACTTAATTCATCCAGTTGTTGAGAACAGAAGCACTTGGCACCTTACAACGAGCTTTGGACATAATTTCAAACCTTTTCTGAACTTTTTCTCGCTTGCATGCTTAAAGTCCAGTATTTAACACATTAACTAACTTGCAAAGTAATCTGACGTTCGAAGCTGTTTTATACAAGGGAGTTGGATTCTTGAAAGAAACGTGGATTCACTGATGAAAGAAAACCCACACCATACTTTCAGCTAGCTACATTAGGGAAAACCTATTTATGAATAAGCGCTACATCAGTAATGATGTTCAGTAACTAAAGGAACGATACCGAACACATTCGGTGCAAAGCTTAGTAGTTATACTTACAGCCCTATTCACTGCAGACAGATAAATTGTTGACATTATCACCAATAAGTTGTACAAAAGAAATTTTCTTTCTTTCACCGGTCGCAGACACCTAGTATCCTTCTTCAGAAGGCTGTACAGAAAAATAGAACGCAAATAAGTAGAAATAGATAAGAATTTAAAAGTTAAGAACGAATAGTTTAAATTTTTTAAATTTTAAAGATAAAAATGGCTAATACTTACAATAATCGCATTATTTTCGAGTGTCAGAATTAAGAGGAATGCATCATATTTATTATCTTCGAATTTTTAATTTTTTTTTGTTGTTGGAAATATTCGTTCTTAAATTTTATATTCTCGTCTAACTTCTACTTGTTTTGGCATATGCATCAATGCAAGAGGACGTGATACTGGGTATTAGGGGTACTGGTGTGTATAGCAGTCTGGACCACCACCTCTGAAGATCTCGCTGTATGGTGGTTCAAATGGTTCAAATGGATCTGTGCAGTATGGGACTTAAATGCTGAGGTCATCAGTCCCTAAGGACATGACACACATCTATGCCCGAGGCAGGATTAGAACCTGCGACCGTAGCAGTCGCGCGGTTCCAAACTGTAGCGCCTAGAAGCGCTCGGCCACACTGGCAGGCTGTATGGTGGTACACCGTGCGATGTGTGATTTTAATGAGCAATAAAAATGGTGCAAATAATGTTTATGATGATCTCTGTTGCAATTTTCTGGGCAGGTTCTGCAACTCTTGGAACCGGGGTGACGCAAAACTTTTTTGGATGCGTGTATAACAATACAAACTGACTGTGTTTGCTCGGAAGCAAATGGATTTGGTTTGTGAATTATCAGTGTGAACGAAAAAGATAAAGTATAATAAGGCATGCTTTCTCTTCTGAAGGTCAATAAATGAACATCGTCTGTTATTGTAAAGTATCCTTATCACTATTTGTTATTCATTTTGTGTGGCAGCTAATACAAAGACGTTACGAATAATTAGATACACTGTTTATTTTCTGTGTCGGACGTGGTCTGCTGTAAGACGTCGCCCTTAAAAGGCCTGATCGTCAGACATTACGAACACAGTAATTTAGGCATAATTCCTAAAGGACAGCTCATAGTCTGTGATTTCGCCACCTCGTCCAGCGGATCAGGATAAAGAGAACGTCGACAGCATGATCGATTTACTGTCGGTCAGTTCACTTAATGTTCCATTAACGCTCACTAATACTATAGAGGGAGCTGTAGACGAATCTACATGAGATATGCCGACGGTTACGTTAGAATAACAACATTCAAGACAGTTTGTTAAATGACTGTACGGCCTCTGACGCGTAACCCGCTAACGAGCGGGATAATGACGCTTACATAAGCTAACATAGTATTACTTCTCTCGCTCCATTTCTCTCTGCCATACAAGAGCTATATCTTTGTGCCCTAGCAAATTTCTCAATAAATTGAGTCACACCAGAGTAACATATGTGATGTCAAGGCAAAAAAGAACAAGTTTCACCATATGCTCGGCTTATCTCTTCCGAGAAAGATGCAAAAAAAGAAAAAGAAGGCTTTCTGTATTCTTATCCAGGTTTAGAAAGAGTCTGTCGATTTCGTCGAGACACTGCACAAAATGTTGTCTAGTAGTTACACAACAGTTATTCAATTTCGAAGAAGTTTTAGTTCTCTGTTAGTATTTTGCTGTCTATCTGTGATGTGACAGGAGCGCCTTCGGATTGTTGAGCTGTTACTACACGAATGGTGCACAAATGCAAGTCGACTATTGACACTCATCGAGCCGTAAAACCCAGAGGCGTTTTCAGTTAACGGGGCAGCTGCCTGCCTGCTGAAAAACATAGCTCGTGCTTGGCACAGGATCTGAGAACGGCAACAACGGCAGGGTAGCGCTTAACAGCAACACCTGGCGTATTTAGTCGCGCGCGTGCAGTTTCCTTTCTCCCATGAATCGTGTGAGAAACGTTGCTAATTGGCCGGCACTAGAAGCGTGGAAGTCAGCGTAGACGAGCGCACCCACTGGCCATCGTACAGCTGAGAACTGCATAGCGCAAAGTATTTTAATATGATGTGGGTTGTTACTGTCACCCCAGACATGCCACCCTCACTCTTCTCTGTTGATTGCCTACATCTGATTTTAGACTTCTGCTGTGCGCCACAGTTCGTACTTAGGGAATCTGAAAAATCATGGCTACACTAATGCATCGCCACAAGACTTCGTCTGAAAATCTCGTCAGTCTAATGTGATTTGGGTGGATACTACTGTAATTAATAAAACGCATACCAGTATTCCGTTCTTAATTACGTGAGCCCAAGTGGTCCACTAGTAGAAGCCTTATCACATGTAATAATATTCCTGTAAAATAACTGATCGTATAGCTACGACTCTGCGTAGTGTTCGCGACAGAGGGGGAAAAACGCTATGGGTCAGGTGCCCAGGTAGCAAAGAACAGTTTTATGTTAAATTCGTCTAATGAAGAGAATACAAAAACGCGAGTCACACAACAGGCTGCAAAAGTCAGTCACCCACGATTGCAATGGAATGTTCTTACATTGATGAAGTGCATGAGACTGGGGTCGGCGATGAGTGACAGGATGCTCGAGGATGGATGAAGTCTGTGAGGCAATGGTCAGCAGTGAATGACAGGGTGCTCTAGGATAGACGAAGTCTATGAGGCCAAGGTTGACGGTGAGCGAGAGGGTGCTCGAGGATGAAGGAAATCCGTCGAATGCTGCTATGAGAAACTCTCTTTTGGCTCGGCAGTGCCAACCTCATTGATGAGCTGCTAGGCGAAGCTTCTCTAAGCCCGGAGTGTGAACTGGTTGCACAGTTGTCAGGCGGCGATCTATATACTCTTCTAGACTAAAGAGCCAAAGAAACTGGTACACCTGCCTAATATCGTGTAGGGCCTCCGTGAGCACGCATAAGTGCCGCAATACGACGTGGCATGGACTTGGCTAATGTCTGAAGTAGTGCTGGAGGGAGCTGACATCACGGATACTACAGCGCTGTCCATAAATCCACAAGAGTACGAGGGGGCGGGGATCTCTTCTGACCAGCACATTGCAAGGTATCCCAGAATTGCTCAATGATGTTCATGTGTATAATCTCAGAAGAGAGTTTCTGGGGCCATTCTGTAGCAATTCTGGACATTTGGGATGTCGCATAGTCCTGTTGGAATTGACCAAGTCCGTCGGAATGCGCAATGAACATGAATGGATGCAGGTGATCAGACAGGATGTTTAGGTATGTTCACACGTCAGAGTCGTATCTAGACCTATCAGAGGTCTCATGTCACTCCAACTACACACGTCCCACGCAATTACAGAGTCTCCACCAGCTTGAACAGTGCCATGCTGACATCCAGGGTCCATGGATTCATGCGATTGCCTCCATACCCCTACACGTCCACCCGCTCGATACAATCTGAAACGTGACTCGTCCGAGCAGGCAACATGTTTCCAGTTGACGCGCCCAGGCGAAGCGTAAAGCTTTGTGTCGTGCAGTCATCACGGGTACAAGAGTGAGCCTTCGGCTCCGAAAGCTCACATCTATTGTGTTTCGTTTAATAGTTCGCACGCTAACACTTGCTGATGGGCCAGCATTGAAATCTGCAGCAATTTGCGAAAAGGGTTGCACTTCTCTCACGTAGAACGAATCTCTTCAGTCGTCGTTAATCCCTTTCTTTCAGGATTATTTTCCGGCCCCAGCGATGTCGGAGATTTTATGTTTTATCGGATTCCTGATACTCACGGTACACTCGTGAAATAGTCGTACGGGATAATCCCCACTTCGTTACCTCGGAGATGCTGTGTCCCATCGCTCGTACGCCGACTATAACACCACGTTCGAACTCACTTAAATCTTGATAAGCTGCCATTGTGGCAGCAGTAACCGATCTCACAACTGCGCCAGATACTTTTTGTCTTATATAGGCGTCTCTGTATTTGAATACGCATGATTATATCAGTGTAATAGAAGAATAATGGCTCGTCGCTCCAGGGCCACATCACTCACGGAAACGAGGTAGTGCCTCGATGGCAGCGCTGTTGGCGGCGATGCTTAAGCTCTTCTAGCGATTTTTTGTGGATGACAATGCGTCATGTCACCGTGCCACAATTGTTCGCGGTTGCTTTGGAGAACATTCTGAACAATTCGAGCGACCGATTTGGCCAGTCAGATCGCAGACGTGAATCCCGTCGATCATTTATGGGACGTAGTCGAGAAGTCAGTTCGTGCACAAAATCCTGCACCGGCAACACTTTCGTAGTTATGAACGGCTCAATATTTCTGCAGGGGACTACAAACGACTTGTTGAGTATTAGGCGGTATTTATGACCCCTACGATTTTTGGCACCCCAGTGCACATGTAACGAAAAATGTATGCCTGCCGACGATCGTCCCTGCTGTTTGCCAGCGTGGCAAGAAGGTGAAACCACGAGTAGGTGACAATGTGGTGGACGCCCACGCCTCATCGCAGAACGTGGAGCTGGGAGGGTGACCCGCTCTGTGATGCAGCACGGACGGCAGTCTGTGGCAGATCTTACGACAGAGTACAACGGTGGTGCACACACATGTGTTTCGGAACACACTGTTGAAGGAGGGAGTATAGCAGTGAGTTCACGGTGATGTCTTTGCAGTTAAATTCGCCTGATCCGAACCTGAGGGAACACACCTGGAAAGCTGCCGAACGCCAGCTCTGTGCTCAAAATCCATCAGCCTCGAATTTATGGAACCTGCGTGATCTCTGCATAGCCATCTGATGCCTCACTTTTCCAGAAACCTGCCAAGGACTTCATGAATCTATAATACACACAGATGACTAACATTTCAAAGGTGGAACAATACGTGGTCATCATGTTATTGTTGACCACTGTATTTACCTCTGGAAAATAATAAGTACAAAAGGTGTGAGTTATTGAACAGCTGCACGTTGAGATGAAATGCGATTTCTTGATTTGTAGATCGTGCCAAACGCCATGTTTCATACATCGACGAGTAAAGAAGGAATTTGTATTTACATAAGAAAAGTGAAGTAAACTCTCTCGCAGCGGCGTTGAGAACCCCATCAGTTTATAATCTCAATACCGTCATTGCGCTACAACACTTCCACGCCGCAGGCATGGAATTCCGGTTTCCCCAACCATCCTAGAGGAATTGGATTCAGATCATGGCTAACGATATGTGTGGCACGCCCACCACGGACGCATCCTTTGGCGGGACTAGCCCCCATTCTACGTCCAATACTTTCCAATCATACCTCCCCACGTTAGTCTAAATTTTTCTGCCTGACTGACGTAGTACTGGCACCGTCAGAGGGTGGTAGGGAACAAGTCCGACCGCCAAACCTCTAAAGTGAATTGCAGGGACGCAGTCATTGCCCTGTCGATAAATTTACTGTCTCTCCAACACAGTTAGACCGCAATAGACCGGTGATGATGTATTGTAACATATCACCAAAAAAAAAGAAATACGCTACATTGTTGTCAGATTAATAAGGTTAAAATGTGTGTGATAAGGACATATTGTTATTAGTCTTCCTATTTGAACACGTAATAATGTATGCTATGATGTCAGAAAGTCTATTGGTTTTGGATGGCTGGCGTCTACAACCGCATCATTGTACAATTGCGGACGGCAGAATACGGAAGTAACGTTGTTTACGTAGAGACGGGGCCGAAGGTGTCCGACAACAGACAGTACACGATCGCCGCATGTGGCTCGGCTCTGTATGGTCACGTTATGGTCGTAGTACTACACTACTGTTACGCATTCTTTGCGGATGCTGAAATGAATACTCATCGCGCTAATATACGTTATCGAAGAGCTCGCTCTGATGGAAAAGTGTTGATAAGGAACCTAGTTCAGTTCTGTCGAGAAGTAAAATGGAAATGTTTGCTAATAGTGGTCGAAAGTGCCGTAGAGATAGCAGCAGCTGCAGTGGGAAAGGACGTAAGGAGAATGTGTGATATTATGAACGATGTGAAAAAGTCAGACAAAGTGATTAAAAAACTGTGACACCAGGCAAGAAGACGTTGAGAAAGAAAACGAAAGGTTTCGACGACTTTGATAGGTGTTGAGTGAAATAAAGTCTCAGAATATTACGACGTTGAAAGTGAAATACCCACCCTATAAAAGATTTATGATTGGGCAAAAGAAGAGACAAACATTGTTTTCACAGGAAAACGAATTACTTTGTGAAAAATTTTAAAAAGCTAAAAACAGACCGTTTATGATTGAAAGAGAGGGCTATGTAGCATAGTGTGCACGCGTTCTCGGATCAATGAGACAAAACGAGAAAGGTGGGAAGAAACCCGTCGTGTATACTGATGAAATACGGGTGCATCTCCACTATACTTCTATTACTATTTCGTGTCAGAAGCAAACTGAAACATTATTGCAAACATTTCTGCATCACTTAACTACTTACATTATGGTTTGCAGATTAAACCATTGAAAGAATTATATACATAACAAAGATTGATTAATTTAACTATACAGTAGATGCCCAAAAATTAGCTACTTCCATTGCACTTTGTGTAGCATTTACAAGATCTTCCATACTGCACACAGTTGGAGGTAATGTGCACTGTAGAAGGTGTGATGATGTCTGCACGGCAGCTCCACAGTCACACTTAAGAGAGTCCACATGGACGCCCCACCTCTGCAGGTTGCTCTTCGATTTTGTGACGCAGCAACGCAGGCGATTAAGCGATTTCCATGTGGACCATTTCTCTGTGTGGCCTGGGGGAAGAGCCTCTTGTGGAATCAGCCACTCCTCCAGATGCTGTCATCTAACCTGCCATCTCTAATCCACGTGTTTGTTGGTATGGAGTGTCAGCGAGTGCTTTTGTGCTGCAAAGAAAGACTTTTCTAGACAGAAGTTTTGCTGTGCCGGTTGATGGGCATATGGTGGGAAGGGGTTGGATGTTAATGCCTTTTTCATTTCATTTTGTGTTGCTCTATAACATCGAATGTCCGGAGGGGCTACGTCGGATAAGCAGTGCAGTTTTGCCACGTGTGTGGCTCTCAGACAACCCGTGATGAAATGAAATGTCGTGTGACGAGGGCCTCCCGTCGGGTAGACCGTTCGCCTGGTGCAAGTCTTTCGATTTGACGCCACTTCGGCGACTTGCGCGTCGAAGGGGATGAAATGATGATATTAGGACAACACAACACCCAGTCCCTGAGCGGAGGAAATCTCCGACCCAGCCGAGAATCGAACCCGGGCCCTTTGGATTGACAGTCTGTCGCGCTGACCACTCAGCTACCGGGGGCGGACAACCCGTGATGATACGACATGTCTCGTTCAGAACAACATCAACTTTCTTGGTATGTGTGGATCTGCACCATACTGTGCAAGATTACTCAGCTGCAGAGTAGCATAGGGCTAATGCGGATATCAGCACTGTATTCGGCTGTGCTCCCCATGTTATTCCTGTCAGCTTCAAATGATTCAAATGGCTCTGAGCACTAGGGGACTTAACATCTGAGGTCATCAGCCCCCTAGAACTTAGAACTACTTAAACCTAAGGACATCACACACATCCATGTCCGATGCAGGATTCGAACATGCGACAGTAGCATTCGCGCGACTCCGGACTGAAGCGCCTAGAACCGCTCGGCCATCGCGGGCGGCCGGCCCTGTCAGCTTCCTAACAACATTGTTCCTGGCAGCTATTTTTTGCTCTGTTTTTAAGCAGTTCTCCTTGTATGTAAGAGCACGGTCCAGGTTGACCCCGAGATATTTTGGTGTCTTACAATGTTCTAGAGATGTTCCTTCGCAATCTGTCTGTGAGGTTCTGCTAGCCTGTTTGTTTCTAAGATAGAAAGGGCAGGTCTGGGTTTTAGATGGATTTGGTAAAATACACACAATTTTTTCAAAGCATCAGAGGGCTTCCGCTCCACCTCTCAAAGCTATATCCTTGAGCTCTGATTATCCAGTCATCTGCAAATATGAAGCTTCGTGTTCCTTCTGGTAACGGCTGGTCGTTAGTTTATATATTAAAGAGAGTGGGTGCCAGCACACTGCCCTGTGGTGATCCGTTTTTCTGCTGCCTCCATCTGCTTCTTTGTACTTGATATTCCACGAAATATCTACTATCCTGCAGTAGATTTCTAATCATACAGGTTAGTTGATAATCCTTAGTGAGGTCGTATAACTTCAGCAATGCACGCAGCTCCTGTGATCTGCAGCCTTTCCAAGCCATCCTGCATATGCTGTGTCAGTTTCAACACCTGTGCTGTGCAGCTCATCCCTTGTCTAAATCCTGCTTGTTGGGGAATCAGTAATGGGTCTATCATATTTGTTACTCTTTGGAGGATCAGCCGTTCCAACACCTTGTACAGGTGTCATAGACGGCAGACAGACCTATAGCATTTGGGATCATCTCGGTATTTTCCTGGCTTATGTATAGCTATGATTTTTGCTTTCCTCCAGCATTTAGGTATTCTGCAGCTCAACCTCATCTCTGCCTTCACTGCTTCATCACTATCAATGTGAAATCCTTGAAGGCGTTCTTTAAGTTTTTGGAAACAGATGTCGCAGCGCTCGTGTGTCGTCTGACTGTAATGCCGAAGGACAGGATGCTCCATGTATGGACGATCTCTTCGAATTTGGAACACTATTTAGGAAGCGTTGACATAGATATGTTACACACAACCATATTACACGCTACAATTCGGAGCTCTCTATTGGCAGAGGGTTGTAAATAGGTAGACAGGGAAAATACAAAGTAGAATGTTAATAACGTTTGTTTTATTTAAAAAGTTCTATAAGTTTTCACACAAAAAATTCGAAGAATTGTTTTTTAGCAAGCCCTCGAATATTAAGTCTCCCTCAGGAAGTTCCATTTCTCTACAAATGCCATAGGGCTATTATGTGGCTGATCGGTCGAAACTTTTCTTGGATTCTATTCCCAAAAATTCAGCCTCTTGCACTAGTCATCTTGTTTTTTGTGGCTGTCCCTTTACATTTCGATAGTTTCATTCTTAGTTCAGGACGTAGAAGTTGATGGTCGGAACCACAGTTCAAAATGTTCAAATGTGTGTGTAATCTGATGGGACTTAACTGCTTAGGTCATCAGTCCCTAAGCTTACACACTACCTAACCTAAATTATCCTAAGGGCAAACACACACGACCATGCCCGAGAGAGGACTCGAACCTCCGCCGGGACCAGCTGCACAGTCCATGACTGCAGCGCCTCACACCGCTCGGCTAACCCCGCGCGGCAGGAACCACAGTCGGCACCTGGAAGAGTACTAATGTTCTCAACGGAAAATCCCTTTCTCCGGCAATCAAAGAATGCTACATCTAATTACGAAAGGTTCGACCTGGTGAGGTCCAGTTGAAAAAGTTTCATGAATTGTGTTGGAAGCAGGTGATGATAACAACAAAATTATTTTCCTGACAGAACTGTATCAGTCGATTTCCTCGATTATTTCTTTTACCTAAACCATGACAGCCAAATACTTCATTTGATGAGTCAATCGCCCCTACTTCATCATTAAAATCTCCATGAACTGTGGTAACTTCCTTTTTGGTTACTGACTCAGGCCAATTGGAAAGAGTCTCACGAAATTCTCCTAACTCTTCATCATCTGCTACTGAAGTTGGTTCTGTAACGTAATGCATTTCCTCGCGAAATCAGCCGGAGAAAAGGATTTAAATGTGTCATGAGAGTGGTGTCTGGCTGCAGAAACTTTCTGGATCGGCCACGTACGTTCATAAAGGACTGGTCAGCAGCGGACAATAATTCCCCTGTTACTAGATAACAAGTAGTGCACCTCCAACATGCTCTGCAGAATGTGTCCGGTACAATGTCAGCTTTTTCTGCAGAATGAAAGAAGGACGTATTGAAATATTTCATAACTCTAGTATAATTTGATTTTTCACAGTACGATAAATCCAAACATATCAGCATTCATGCGGTATTGAGGCGCATTTATTAAGACTTGCATATTGTAAATATTATAAAAAACTGTACAAGTTTGCGGAACACAGTTAACAAATATACGTACAACAGTAACTGTAAGTTAATAACTGCTGAAAACTTCGTGCGATCTTTATAAACGAAGTACTTGCTGATAGCACAGAATTCCATTTACCATCTCTGAATGTCAGACATTGATACACGTTTTGTTTATTGTACTGTTACGTTTTATATTTTTCTATTTTGTAAATGCGTCAGGTCGTAGTAACTTCTACATTTACTCAACAGATGAAAGCAGTATAGTACTTCGCAAGTCTAGCCATACATGAAGATACTGCGTTTATCTCTAATATTAACTGTTTCTAAATGATAACTAAAAGTATTAGCATGTTTGAAACTTAAAACGGTAAATGATCCATAAGATTTAATGTTGTTGTCGTCTTCAGTCCAGAGACTGGTTTCATGCAGCTCTCCATGCTACTCTATCCTGTACAAGCTACTTCGTCTCCCAGTACCTATTGCAACCTACATCTTTCTGAATCTGTTTAGTGTATTCATGTCTTGGTCTTCCTCTACGATTTTTACCCTCCACGTCTAACATTCTGGGTGGTGTCTGTTTGTTCTATATCGTGTCTCTCTACCACTATCGCGCAACGACACTCTGAGCCAGTTTTTTAGGGAATTTACTAGTTTTAACCTGGGACTTGTTGCTGGTAAGGAGACGCCAGACCACACAAGACATGTAGAATTCAGAAGAGTTCAGTGAGACTAGCGATGATACAACCACATACTTAATGATTTCAGCGTCAGCTCCATTGAACTCCCTGTAAAAGAATCTTAATACTAACTAAATTTAGAGGAAGGGGTTCAAGGCTTTCCTACTTTTAGTTAGCTGGTAAAATAACGTCAAAAAGCAGTTAAGTTTACCATTGGAAATTTTATTCTACTCACAAAACTTTGTTTATAAATTGCACTATTAACAAATGGAAGTGTTTTAATACAGGTTGGTAAAAACCAACTGCGTTCAACAAAAATGTGAACGAATATTCCGTGAATGAGTTTCCAAGTTCTACAATGGATCGAAGGATGACCTATGCCATATCACATCTATAATCTAGGTTTAAATTAAGTTTCACAAAAGAGCAAACTATCAAAATGGTCTACAGTGACCCTCAATTGTCTTTAATTACTTATCTAACTTGTCGTAAATTACAGTGGCTGATGTGGCTTCTTAATAACTATATAACAGAAAAATCATCGCGTTTCAGATTTTTACTTCAAGTGGCAAATGTGAACACCATGAGTTTTAATTAACGATCGACACTAGTATTACGCAAAAAAGGGGTGTAACAGATGAGACTTCTGCAGTTCTGAGTGAAGCCTTATGCGCTCAAAAATGCGGCATCGCGTGCGTTCATTACCTTGTCGGTGTTCGTCAGGGGGCCACGGACAGCGCAGCAGCCATCCAGCTCGCCGTCTAGGAACTAACTTCTCCTAACTTCTCCTTACTACCATTTACCGAAATTGGTTTGAAAAAAAAAAAAACCTATCTGGATGTGTTTTCATCTGACCAATCAGGGTCTCAATGTTAACCTTAAGCTCCGCCTACAAAAATTCTGTCTATCCAATGAGAAAAGTTATACTTTTCGTGGTGGGACAATATTTTTAAAGTTTGCAACGTAACAGAGACGCGAAAAAGTCTCACGCTAAAACTTGCAGCTGGTGTGGTCGTTTTAGCGTTACCGTAAGATATGTATTGTTCTTCTGGAGGGCTCTATCTTTTAACATGGGCTGGGGGGTGGTCCTAACGTAACAGAGACACGAAAAAGTCTCACGCTAAAACTTGCAGCTGGTGTGGTCCTTTTAGCGTTATTGTAAGATCTATACTGTTCTTCTGAAGTGCTCTAGCTTTTAACATGGGCTGGGGGGTGGTCCTTGACGTATCAATGACGCGAAAAAGTCTCACGCTAAAACTTGCAGCTGGCGTTGTCCTAGTGGTTAACTGGCGACGTGGGTGTCCAGTCCGTCCCTTATCGTAGGGCCTTCTAGCTTAACACGGTTCTGCTCTCGGCTTCTGTTCTCGTTTCTCCTCTCGGAACTGGGTCTGTCTCACGGTGGGAAGGTATGACATGCATTTAGGTATTCTTGTGTTAGTCTGTGGTATTCCATTTGCTCACTCGTTACTCGTATTACTTTGGTTAATTTAATGTCACGATTTATTCGGAGCTATGTGACATACTACTGGATTTGCTTATCATGTCAGGTTTTTCATGGAAGGTGTTGGATTTGCCTGACACCTTACACACACTGCCCTCCAATACTAAATTGGTGATACCTTGATGCCTCAGAATATGCCCAGCCAACCGATCCCTTCTTCTAGTCAAGTGGTGCCACAAATTTCTCTTCTCTTCAATTCTATTCAATACCTGCTCATTAGTCGTGTGATCTACCCATCTAATCTTCTGCATTCTTCTGTAGCACCACATTTCGAAAGCTTCTATTCTCTTCTTGTCTAAACTGTTTATCGTCCACGTTTCACTTCCATACATGACTACACTTCATACAAATACTTCCAGAAACGACTTCCTGACACTTAAATCTATACTTGACCTTAAGAAATTTCTTTTTTTCAGAAACGCATTCCTTGCCATTGCCAGTCTACATTTTATATCCTCTCTACTTCGACCATCATCAGTTATTTTGCTCCCCAAATAGCAAAACTCATTTACTACTTTAAGCGTCTCATTTCCTAATCAAATTCCCTCAGCATCACCAGATTTAATTCGACTACATTCCGTTATCCTCGTTTTCCTTTTGTTGATGTGCATCTTATGTCCTCCTTTCAATACACCGTCCATTTATTTCTTTTGTCTGTCTCTGACAGAATTACAATGTCATTGGCGAACCTCAAAGTTTTTATTTCTTCTCCATGGATTTCAATACCTGCACCGAATTTTTCTTTTGTTTCCTTTACTGGTTGCTCAATATACAGATTGAATAACATCGGGGATAGGGTACAACCCTCTCTCACTCCCATCCCAACCACTGCTTCCCTTTCATGCCCTTCGACTGACATGTGGTTTCTGTACAAATTGTAAATAGCCTTTCGTTCCCTGTATTTTACCCCTACCACCTTCAGAATCTGAAAGAGAGTATTCCAGTCAACATTGTCAAAAGCTTTCTCTAAGTCTACAAATGCTAGAAACGTAGGTTTGCCTTTCCTTAATCTAGCTTCCAAGATAAGTCGTAGGGTCAGTATTGCCTCACGTGTTCCAATATTTCTACGGAATCCATACTGATCTTCCCCGAGGTCGGCTTCTACTAGTTCTTCCATTCGCCTGTAGAGAATTCGCGTTAGTATTTTGCAGCCGTGACTTATTAAACTGATAGTTCCGTAATTTTCACATCTGTTAACACCTGCTTTCTTTGGGATTGGAATTATTATATTCTTCTTGAAGTCTGAGGGTATTTCGCCTGTCTCATACATATTGCTCACCAGATGGTAGAGTTTTGTCATGACTGGCTCTCCCAAGGCTGTCAGTAGTTCTAATGGAATGTTGTCTACCCCCAGGGCCTTGTTTCGACTTAGGTATTTCAATACTCTAACTCCTCACGCAGTACCACATGTCCTATTTCATCTACATCCTCTTCCATTTCCATAACATTGTCCTCAAGTACATCACCCTTGTATAGACCCTATACATACTCCTTCCACCTTACTGCTTTCCCTTCTTTGCTTAGAACTGGGTTCCCATCTGAGAGCTTCATATGCATACAAGTGGCTCTCTTTTCTCCAAAGGTCTCTTTAATTGTCCTATAGGCAGTATCTATCTTACCCCTAGTGATATGCACCTCTACATCCTTACATTTGTCCTCTAGCCATCCTTGCTTAGCCATTTTGCACTTCCTGTCGATCTCATTTTTGAGACGTCATTACATACTGGAGTCAAATTTTAACGAAATTGGAAATTGGTTCGTTGGTTCGTTGATTGATTTGGGGGAGGGGACCAAATAGCGAGGTCATCGGTCCTATCGGGTGAGGGAAGGAAAACGGCCGCACCCTTTCAGAGAAACCATCCCTGCAACTGCCTGAAGAAAATTTAGGGAAGTCACGGAAGTCAGTATGGCATAAGGCGGGTGTGAACCGTCGTTCTCTCGAATGCAAGTTAAATGTGATAACCAATGCGCCACGTCGTTCGGTAACCTGAAAGTATGAACCCACTTATTAATATGACGTTGCATCCCCTTTGGCCTAGATGTATGCATGCACTGATTCGGCTTGAAGAAAGTCTCGTCCGGCCATTGTACTCTTTCCGGCCCATTTCTCTTGTAACTAGTCCCTGATATTCTGGATACTGGTGCTTGGTTGACATACGAGCTGGTCCCACATATGTTCTATCAGGGACAGCTCAAGGGTTTCTTGCTGACTGCAGGAACATCTCAGCATGATGCAGACAGTTCATAGAGACATGTGCCATGTGTAGAAGAGCATTGTCTCGTTGACGATTTGCACCAGATACTGTCATACTGTAGGTAACACACGAGGACCACTAGCCGCAGTTCGGTCATTCTTGGAAGAGTGAAAGCTCTCATCAGGACGCCAGCATAGCTGCTGACACTGGTTATTGGTGGTGTGAAGAACAGAGAATTCCGCTGGGCACAATACCACCTCATTCATCAGTAGTCAATGCTTTCAGGTCACAGCACCACACAAACGCAGCTGTATGAATTGTGGTATTAACGGCAGTCTGTGTATGGAACGATAATTGTCTAGTCTGGCTGCCGCAAGTTTCCGACCAATGGTGGGGGATGACCGAGAATTTTTCAGGAAGGTCATTACTCTTTCTTGGATGGCAAGTGCAAATGTTAGGGTTTACGATGGGCTTCAGTGCACAATACGACGATACACGCTTCTGGTGGTCAGACGTAGTCAACCGGAATCCCGACGAAGGATATACCTTCTCTCATGCACCCTTGTCCAGCATCGGGCCACTGTAGCACTTGATTGTCCCACAAACTTGGATGTTGCACGTATCGACCAGCCTCCACACGGAGATGTTCAATAAGGCCCCTTTCAAAGTACGCCAAGGCTGATAGCGCTGTCTCACATGAGCAGGTGACATTTCCGTGTCCTCCACAGTCGACGCTCAACATCTGACGCTGTTTACGGCACTTCGATACTCCACCATGCATGGGAACGACACTAAACACGAACATGGTCAGACAGTGTATGTTGCAGTAAGAGGACAATTAAGCTGAAATGAAACATGACCCCCACATTCATGCTAGTAGTTTTCCCATTAAACTTCTGGTGAACTTTTTTCACCATCTCATAGATCAAATTATTCAGGGGATTAAACTTAATTCAGCATTTTCTTAAAAAGATGTTCAGAGTGAAAAGTGTTATCTAGCGGACGAGAAACCACATCGAACAGTAACACAAATATGGCAGATTTCCAGTCAAGTTAATCCGGGAAACTGTTCTGCATCTGCATCAGTAACACATAACGAGACATGACATGTTTTTACGGGAAAGTCGCTGTCACGTTTTGCTATATTCTTGTCTGGCAGTCCCGTTGGCATATTTGTTTTGGCAGGGCGACGGCAGCGAGTCAGCTGGCACGGGTTGTTGCACGTGCTGTGAGCTGGACTAACACGTGTACTCACCCGCCTGCACTGACATCCGAGGACGTGGGTTGCATTTTTATTGCTATTAAATTTCCGCAACATACGACAGAGCAAAACACTAATCTGAAGGGCGCTGGAAAACTACTTTTACCATTAGGCCTATTCATTAACGCCGCCTTATTAGCGAGGTTGGTAGATAAAAGTCATTCAATTTTATCAACTCATTTCATAGATAACAACCGTACCCACAGCCTGTTAGACTGTATCAGTAGTTTCCAATATTTCTGATATCCATACCCTTGAACAATATCGTATATAAGCCACTGAACACGACAAACATTAGAACATGACTAAAGAAAAGATTAAACAATGAAGAATCTAATTTTTAATGTAACGAAAGATAAATAGTACATCGTTAATAATAAGTAATAACAATCTCGTGCTTTTTGTGAGTGTTTAATAAACGCCGGCCGGAGTGGCCGTGCGGTTCTAGGCGCTACAGTCTGGAACCGCGAGGCCGCTACGGTCGCAGGTTAGAATCTTGCCTCGGGCATGGATGTGTGTGATGTCCTTAGATTAGTTCGGTTTAAGTAGTTCTAAGTTCTAGGGGACTGATGACCTCAGCAGTTAAGTCCCATAGTGCTCAGAGACATTTGAACCAATTTTGTTTAATAAACCCATGAAAGAATGATTGAGTGAGACAATTTCTAGTGCTTATTTATAACTTTTTTATGTTCGCTTTAGTGTCAACCAGTATACAACGTAAGTCATGTTCCAAATTAATCCAGTTCCTCGCTCTTGTTGTCATTTCTACAACAGTCGATAATCAACTCTCACATCTTGAGCTAGCTGAATCAGTATTCTTCAAGTTTTTCCCGTAATTATGGGTAGTCGCCAGCAATCTTTCGCCAAACCTTTTCCATTTATGTGCTGTTAAAGTCGTTTCTGTTGTGATTTCCTATCGGATTCCAAGAGATTGCTCTTTGAATTATATTTAATTACCTGAAATTATTCTTTCATTCACTGAAAATAGAGCTAAAGCTGTTCATCTTGTAAATCCGGAGAACAGATCTACATAGTATTAATTGCTGACGACAACAACTAATTATTGTGACTGGATGCATGAGTAATCAAATAAACGTGAAAATAAAGATGATGTTTGGTAGTTTTGGTAAACTGTTTATATGGAAAGAACCGTCCAATGTGCCCGCGAATGGCAATAATATAATTATTGCGTGTTACGACCTCTGAGTTATGACGAACAAACTTGATAATAAGTGATGCAAGAAACTGCATCTGGCTATCGGCTTCGAATCTGTTCCTATTCTATTGAAGATACATCATTGTATTAAAATATGATGAAGGGTAGTGACTAGTCGAAAACTGTTGAAGAAAATACAAAGCAGGTGCATAAGGTCGTAGCGTTTCTGTTTTGCATGTAGGTATTCCGGTAGCTATGGGTTTATTTATCGATTGTCAATTTTTATTTGCAGCTCACTGTTGGTATTTGAGTTTACATATTAACATTTTGTCATTTGAAGATAGTGAATTGAGTTATGGACGCTAGAAAATGAAACGCCAAGTGGCGAAATCGGAACATTTTCGCCATATTCTTCTGTCTGAGTTGAGTAGAGGGCTGACAGTAGCGGAGGCAGCCAGAAACGTCCGCGGCTTCAATGAGAATAATGCCATTGGACAGAACACGACCAGAAAATAGTTTTCTCATTTTGACGTTAGTGACTCTCCACTTTCAGGAAGACATACGGTATTTCACGAAGATCGTTTAAAAACGTTAGTCCACAATAAACTACGTCATTGCTCTCGGGAACAGGGAAATGTGATGAATTGTGATCATCGTGCGACATTTGCATTTGGGAAAGGTTCAGAAATTTGATGTATGAATTCTGTGTGCTCTAAGAGCAAAAAAAAAAATATCGACGGGCGATCACACGTGCGTCTCAGCTTGCTCATCATCAGCTGGCTCGTGAAAAACCCGGCCATTCCTGTCCTGTATCGTTACTGGTAACGAGAAATGCTATTTTGTGTTATAATACGGAAAAGAAAGTAATGGTTGAACCCCAACAAAGCGGCTATTCCCCGTACAAATAACTGCGCGCATCCACAAAAGATGTGGTGGAACAGCAACTGTGTGGTGTACAACGAACTGCTTAGCTGATGAGTAACCATCATTGCTGACACTTATTGTCAACAACGGAGGCGTCTTGCAGCCGCAATCCAAGAACAATCACCAGGGAGGCTGTGCGAAGTAATACCACTTCACGATAACATCCGCCTGCATTCTGATAGATTGTTCCTGTAGGAAATTGGTTGGTAAGTCATTCCGCACCGACGTTATTCACATGATCTGAAGCACTCCGCTCCCAATCGCACAGCCGTCAAGGAAATTTCTTTCCAAATGAAAATGCGCTACGAACGTTGCTCGAGGAGTTCTACGCCTCGAATCCATGTGATTTCTACAATCGCGGAATCGAAAAACTACCCCAGCGTTGGAAAACTTTGGTAAATATTGAGGGAGAGTATATTATTGATGACTAACATCTCTTTTGTGTATACAGGGTGTTACAAAAAGGTACGGTCAACCTTCAGGAAACATTCCTCACACACAAATAAAGAAAAGATGTTATGAGGATATGTGTCCGGAAACGCTTAATTTCCATGTTAGAGCTCATTTTAGTTTCGGCAGTACGTACTGTACTTCCTCGATTCACCGCCAGTTGGCCCAATTGAAGGAAGGTTATGTTGACTTCGGTGCTTGTGTTGACATGCGACTCACTGCTCTACAGTACTAGCATCAAGCACATCAGTACGTAGCATCAACAGGTTAGTGTTCATCACGAACGTGGTTTTGCAGTCAGTGCAATGTTTACAAATGCGGAGTTGGCGGGTGCCCATTAGGTATATGGATTAGCACGGGGCAATAGCCGTGGTGCGGTACGTTTGTAACGAGACAGATTTCCAGAACGACGGTATCCCGACAGGAAGACGTTCGAAGCAATTGATCAGCGTCTTAGGGAGCACGGAACATTCCAGCCTATGACTCGCGACTGGGGAACACCTAGAACGACGAGGACACCTGCAATGGACGAGGCAATTCTTCGTGCAGTTGACGATAACGCTAATGTCAGCATCAGAGAAGTTTCTGCTGTACAAGGTAACGTTGACCACGTCACTGTATGGAGAGTGTTACGGGAGAACCAGTTGTTTCCGTACCATGTACAGCGTGTGCAGGCACTATCAGCAGCTGATTGGCCTCCACGGGTACACTTCTGCGAATGGTTCATCCAACAATGTGTCAATCCTCATATCAGTGCAAATATTCTCTTTACGGATGAGGCTTCATTCCAACGTGATCAAATTGTAAATTTTCACAATCATCATGTGTAGGCTGACAAGAATCCGCACGCAATTGTGCAATCACGTCATCAACACAGATTTTCTGTGAACGTTTTGGGCAAGCATTGTTGGTGATGTCTTGATTGGGCCCCATGTTCTTTCACCTACGCTCAATGGAGCACGTTATCATGACATCATACGGGATACTCTACCTGTGCTGCTAGAACATGTGCCTTTACAAGTACGACACAACATGTGGTTCATGCACGATGGAGCTCCTACACATTTCAGTCGAAGTGTTCGTACGCTCCTCAACAACAGATTCGGTGACCGATGGATTGGTAGAGATGGACCAATTCCATGGCCTCCACGCTCTCCTGACCTCAACCCTCTTGACTTTAATTTATGGGGGCATTTGAAAGCAATTGTCTACGCAACCTCGGTACCAAATGTAGAGACTCTTCGTGCTCGTATTGTGGACGGCTATGATACAATACGCCATTCTCTAGGGCTGCATCAGCGCGTCATGGATTCCATGCGACGGAGGGTGGATGCATGTATCTTCGCTAACGGAGGACATTTTGAACATTTCCTGTAACAAAGTCTTTGAAGTCACGCTGGTACGTTCTGTTGCTGTGTGTTTCCAATCCATGATTAATGTGATTTGAAGAGAAGTGATAAAATGAGCTCTAACATGGAAAGTAAGCATTTCCGGACACATGTCCACATATTTTTTTTCTTTGTGTGTGAGGAATGTTTCCTGAAAGTTTGGCCGTACCTTTTTGTAACACCCTGTATGGAAAAACGATACGAACTTATGCATCAACCTATTACACTACTGGCCATTAAAATTGCAACACCAAAAAGAAATGCAGATGATAAACGGGTATTCATTGGACAAATATAGTATACTAGAACTGACATGTGATCCTGAGAAATCAGTACCCAGAACAACCACCTCAGGCCGTAATAACGGCCTTGATACGCCTGGGCATTGAGTCAAACAGAGTTTGGATGGCGTGTACGGGTACAGCTGCCCATGCAGCTTCAACACGATACCACAGTTCATCAAGAGTAGTGACTGGCGTATTGTGACGAGCCAGTTGCTCGGACACCATTGACCAGACGTTTTCAGTTGGTGAGAGATCTGGAGAATGTGCTGGCGAGGGCAGCAGTCGAACGTTTTCTGTATCCAGAAAGGCCCGTACAGGACCTGCAACATGCGGACGTGCATTATCCTGCTGAAATGTAGGGTTTCGCAGGGATCGAATGAAGGGTAGAGCCACGGATCATAACACGTCTGAAATGTAACGTCCACTGTTCAAAGTGCCGTCAATGCGAACAAGAGGTGACCGAGACGTGTAACCAATGGCATCCCATACCATCACGCCGAGTGATATGCCAGTATGGCGATGACGAATATACGCTTCCAATGTGCGTTCACCACGATGTCGCCAAACACGGATGCGACCTCCATGATGCTGTAAACAGAACCTGGATTGATCCGAAAAAAATGACGTTTTGCCATTCATGCACCCAGGTTCGTCGTTGAGTACACCATCGCAGGCGCTCCTGTCTGTGGCTCAGCGTCAAGGGTAACCGCAGCCATGGTCTCCGAGCTGATAGTCCATGCTCCTGCAAACGTCGTCGAACTGTTCGTGCACATGGTTGTTGTCTTGCAAACGTCCCCATCTGTTGACTCAGGAATCGAGACGTGGCTGCACGATCCGTTACAGCCATGCGGATAAGATGCCTGTCATCTCAACTGCTAGTGATACGAGGCCGTTGGGATCCAGCACGGCGTTCCGTATTACCCTCCTGAACCCACCGATTCCATATTCTGCTAACAGTCATTGGATCTGGACCAATGCAAGCAGCAATGTCGCGATACGATAAACCGCAATCGCGATAGGCTACAATCCGACCTTTATCAAAGTCGGAAACGTGATGGCACGCATTTCTCCTCCTTACACGAAGCATCACAACAACGTTTCACCAGACAATGCCGATCAACTGCTGTTTGTGTATGAGAAATGGTTGGAAACTTTCCTCATGTAGCACGTTGTAGGTGTCGCTATCGGCGCCAACCTTCTGTGAGTGCACTGAAAAGCTAATTATTTGCATATCACAGCATCTTCTTCCTGTCGGTTAAATTTCGCGTCTGTAGCACGTCATCTTTGTGGTGTAGCAATTTTAATGGCCAGTAGTGGACATTGCATAAGCTACTGTTTATTTACTACATTAGGATAGGGATGCTATCCGTTTAGTATAAGCGCTTTGATCCAGTTCCGCTTTCAAATAACCGGACACGTAAATTGAGGACATTCCGGTGTACCACACGACTCGCGTGTTGCAGCGCACGTCATGCAGCCACGCCTCACAGCGCTGTACGGTGATGTCGGCCTTGTCAGGAATATCTGTATCTGCACGCAGAGCAATAGCGACGACGACAACACACAGTCTGTCCGACACACACACACACACACACACACACACACACATTGCTGCGCGACTCTGGGCAACGCCCACTACGCTGTGATGCGTGCTAACCTCCGTTTCACCGCTCGTTTCAGTTCACGACAACAACGGCACATC
Source organism: Schistocerca gregaria (assembly GCF_023897955.1). Lineage (NCBI taxonomy): Eukaryota > Metazoa > Arthropoda > Insecta > Orthoptera > Acrididae > Schistocerca > Schistocerca gregaria. Next base: position 704,868,782 of record NC_064921.1, read on the forward strand.
AGCATATGAGTGACTAACAACACAGAGTCACAAAACGCAGACTATTGTAGTTTTCAGAAAAAGACGAGAGCAAATGTCAAAAGCTACCAAACAGATATATACATCAAAATTAAATGAAACCATTAATACCCCGTACCAAGGTGTAAAAGTAGGCTTGCCTTTCCTTAACCTACCTTCTAAGATATGTAGTAGTGCGAGCATTGCCTCACGTGTTCCTACATTTCTTCGGAATCCAAACTTCCCCGAGGTTGGCTTCTACTAGTTTTTCCATTCGTCTGCAAAGAATTTGTGTTAGTATTTTCCAACCATGACATATTGAACTGATAGTTCGGTAATTTTCATCCCTGTCAACACCCGGTTTCTGTAGAATTGGAAATATTACATTTTTCTTGACGCCTGAGGCTATTTCGCCTTCCTCATACTCTGATCTAATTAGTTAACTACAGTTTTTTCCTGTAGCATCTACTGTCGAACTTCCTGCATGCTGGAATAATTACAGGTCAGCAACTTTTGTTAATTAGTATAACGAAAAACTAGCCGAAGTTGCAAATTTCAGTATTTTTCTTTACTGGCTGACTAGTTTCAGGCCGCGACCGATTTAGAAATCATCGTAATAGATAGTGAAAATGGTGTTTCCAAAAATACAAAAACCATGTCAATAATATATTCGCATTATGAAGAGCAAATGAGCAGTTACAGCGCATGCAGATATCAATATGAGCTGGAAGTGTCCATTTGCACTTCATAATACGTATTGTTTTGATTATCTGTTATGATGATTTGTAAATGGGCCAAGCCCGAAAATAGTTATCGACTGAAAAAGAGTGAAATTTTCAACTTTAGCTGGTTTTCCGCTATACTGTGTCTATTCTCGTCATGTTTGCACTGTTTTTCGTGCATATTTAGTGTTACATCATAACATAAATTTCTTAATTGTACGTTCCACAATGCAATGGCTGAAAACATGCAGCCATTTAACCACTGAATTTATGATTAAGCACGTCTGAGACGAGATTGATTGTCTTGAAACTAGTATGACGCGATTGAAAGATGGCTGGATGCACGCGGTAGTTCTCTGCAGGAGATTGATGTTGGTGTGGCACGCGAACACAGGTCGTAGATACAAGAACTTATTTTTTCTGTGTCTTTAAAATTAGTAGACTTTTGGCAGCTAGCGTCGATGGAGAGCCAAGTGAATGCGTCATTCGTCGTCCCCCTCTCTCCTAGTGTGTATGTAATAGCGCTGGCGGGCGCCACCGCCGCAGCTGTTGCATAAGGCCGTCGTCACACGGGATGAATTAGTTAAATTTGACGTGGTGCTCCACGAATTGGGTAACGTCATTTTCTACTGTTTCATTATGAAGGGCTATGTCGCCATTACAAAGACAAAATAAGTTATTAGATATTTCGGTAACGTGCCACGTACAAAAAAATGGGTCAAATGGCTCTGAGCACTATGGGACTTAACATGTGTGGTCATCAGTCCCCTAGAACTTAGAATTACTTAAACCTAACTAACCTAAGGACATCACACACATCCATGCCCGGGGCAGAATTCGAACCTGCGACTGTAGCAGTCGCGCGGTGCCACGCACAACGAAACCAATTAGAAGCAACAACGCTCCTATGTCAGAAGCAGAACTTGAGAAACGCCGTATTGTACTTTTGGTGTTCATCAGAAGCCCATATTTGGTGTGTTTTTATGTTCTAACTTACACCCTATTAATGTATGCTATTTCTAAGCAAGAACACATTTAGGATCTCTAGAGAACGAGTCGTTATATCTACGATTTTTTGCAACAAAATGATGAGACAGGTCGTATTCATATTCAAAAAATTTAGTATTTAGATATTACTTTCGTATAACAACTCGCGTGTTACGAAAGTACGTAGTTTTAAGGCAACAACGCAATGAACATCCATCAAAAACGAGTCGTTCTTGGTAGGATTTGTTTTAATTAAATGTCAGTTACTAACACATCGGCGATTAAAGCCTTCAGAAGGTTGCATCGTAAGATGCAAGGTCGCTCATTGCATAACTTCAGCGAAGTGTAGTTGTTAGGGGTGCCACAATACGGAACTGTGTGTGGCGGGTTCGCGTCCCGCTATATTCACATCTTTTTTTCACCTTTGCGTCTTCTAAAAGGCTTGTCTTTCTTGTTAAATTAATAGAAATAATTTGTGTAATAGCTGATGTTATGTAAATATAAGTGCGCTCTTTTCACGAGTGAGATTGTCCGATTTTGTGAACTTTTTAAACTGTTGTTCCTACTGTCTGGACTTGTATCTTTCCTTCTCGTCTTCTTACATGTTCATGACACTAGTTACGAAATCGCTCAACGGAGGAAAGGCTGCTGGACCTGACGGGGCACAAATTCCCTTCTACACAGAATATGCGAAAGAACTTGCCCATCATCTCGAAGCTGTGTACCGTAAGCAGGAGAGAAGCGCTGCTAATGGCTGAAAAACAAAGAAAAAACAAAAGAAGTTAATTCCCGTTTTCAAGATGCGTTGTGTAACAGACACACTTCCGCACTGGCGCCTAATGGAGAAAATACGAGTGTACAGAATATCACACCAGCTGTGTGACGTGACTGAAGAGTTTCCGACAAACAGCATGCTATTGTGAACGGAGAGAAGTCTTCAGAAGTAAAATTGGCTTCGGGCATACCCAAGGTGAGTATTATAGGACCATTACTTTTCACAATGTATAAAAATGACCTAGCAGATAACGTCGGAAGTTCCATGAGGATTTTCACGGATGATGCTCTTGTATACAGAGAAATAGCGACGCTAGAATACTGCAGCGAAACGCTGGAAGGCCTGCGGAGGATTGATTCACGTTGTAAGACCTGCCACTTGATCCTCAACACTAATAAATGTAATGTATTGCAAATAAATACACAGAAAAACCCTTAAGTGAACGATTACGAAATGGCAGAACTGTCACTGGAAGCAGTTACTTCCATACAATATCTACGAGTGCGCCTACAATATCTACGAGTGCGCCTACGGAGCGATTTAAAGTGGAACGCCGACATAAAATTAATCGCAAGTATGGCAGATGCCAGACTGAGATTCATTGAAAAAATCCTGAGGAAACATAGTCTGTGAACAAAGGAACTAACTGACAAAACACTTGGCTCGTCAACCTGGGATCCATACCAGATGGGATTGATAGAGGAAATAGAGAAGATCCAACGACGGGGAGCAACTTTCGTTACAACTTCATTTAGTAAGCACGAAAGCGTCATGGAGATTCTTAACCAACTCCAGTGGCAGATGCTGCAAGAGGGGCACTCTGGTTGGGTTGATTTGGGGGAAGAGACCAAACAGCGAGGTCACCGTTCTCATTGGATTAGGGAAGGATGGGGAAGGAAGTAGTCTGTTTCCTAGCAAAGGAACCATCCCGGAATTTGCCTGAAGCGATTTAGGTAAATCACGGAAAACCTAAATCAGGATGGCCGGACGCGGGATTGAACTGTCGTCCTCACGAATGCGAGCCCAGTGTGCTAACCACTGCCCCACCTCACTCGGTGGAGGCGCTCTGCATCACGTTATGAGCTCGTGCCGAAGCTCCGAGAATGTACGTTTATAGAAGAGAGAACCAGTGCGTTGCTTATTCCTATTTATTCCTATCCTCGCGAAAAGACCATGAAGATAAAGTTAGAGAGATTCGAGCTCACACGGAAGCTTACCAGCACTCGTTCATGTCGTGAAGCATACGTGAATGGACCAGGAAAAGGGCGAAGTGAGACTCCTAATAAAGTATCTCCCCACAACACACCATTAGATGGCGTGCCGATTATAGACATAAACACATCAAAAAAAGTTTTGCATCACCCCGGTTCCCAGAACTCCTGAAGATAGCCGTTGACTGTGGATATTATATCACAGACACAGTCTATTTGACTGTTCAGAGATGTCACTAAGCCCGCCCAAAGACGTAAACAACTATGCATGAGCACCGCCTGTTAGACGGAGAGGCTCCGACAGCCGATCACTTCCAGTCATTCCACGAGGAAGTAGGTACACGGCTCGTACTGTCTGTAGTTCAATCATGCCTCGAAGGTCAATGCTGCGGTTCGATCGTGTCCGCATTGTTACTCTGTGCCAGGACGGGCTCTCAACAAGGGAAGTGTCCAGGCGTCCCGGAGTGAACCAAAGCGATGTTGTCCGGACATGAAGGAGATACAGAGAGACAGGAACTGTCGATGACATGCCTTGCTCAGGCTACCCAAGGGCTGCTACTGTAGTGGATGACCGCTACCTACGGATTATGGCTCGAAGGAACCCTGACAGTAACGCCACCGTGTTGAGTAATACTTTTTGTGCAGCTACAGGATGTCGTGTTACGACTCAAAGGGTGCGCAGTAAGCTGCATGATGCGCAACTTCACTTCCGACGTCCATGGCGAGATCCATCTTTGCAACCACAACGCCATACAGTGCGGTACAGATGGGCCCAACAACATACCGAATGGACCGCTCAGGATTGGCATCACGTTCTCTTCACTTATGAGTTCCCATATACCTTCAACCAGACAATCGTTGGAGATGTGTTTGGATACAATCCGTAAGGCTGAACGCCTTAGACACACTGTCCAGCGAGTGCAGCAAGGTGGAGGTTCCCTGCTTTTTTGGGGTGGAGTTACGTTAGGCCGACGCACGCCGCTGATGGTCATGAAAGGCACCGTAACGGCTGTACGATATGTGAATGCCATCTTCCGACTGATAGTGCAACCATATGGGCAGCATAATGGCGAGGCATTCGACTTCATGCAAGACAGTTCGCGCTCCCATCGTGAATATCTTGTGAATGACTTGCTTCAGGATAACGACTAGAGTGGCCAGCATGTTCTCCAGACATGAACCATATCGAGCATGCCTGGGATAGATTGAAAGGGGCCTTTTATGGACCATGTGACCCACCAACCACTCTGAGGATGTACAACGAATCGTCATTGAGGAGTGGGATAATCTGCACCACCAGTGCCTTGATGAACTTGTGGATAGTATGCCAAGCCGAATACAGGCATGCATCAATGCAAGAGGACATGCTGCTACGTATTAGAGATACCAGTGTGTACATCAATCTGGACCACCACCTCTCGCTGTATGGTCGTACAGCATGTAATTTGTGGTTTTCATGTGCTGTAAAAAGGGCCCAACTGGTACATATGTTGATCTTTATTCCAATATTCTGTACATGTTTTGGAACCCTCGGAACCAAGTCCATGCAAAATCTTTTTTGGTGTGTGTAGATGTAGAATAAGAATCAGTAATCCAGTCGGTGATGAACCATTATTCCATATTCATCTGTAAGTGGCTACAGAACAAGAGAGCTAGAAGAAATGAAAAAGCTATCATGAAAGTAGTTGTGGTAGAGAAGAGTTCCTATGTTGTCAGTATGTTCTGAGGTAAATCCTAAACTATTCTGCAATATCTCATGAAATGAGTTCATAGGACACTGCTAACATTGATCTGTTCATGAAATGGGCTCTTGAGCTTAGCGGCACTTCTGTAACTACTGAAGAGAAGTAAACTAGCTGGCAGCATCTTTTTTAGACTTTCCTTTCAACAACAACAGCTGAACCGGAGAATCGCCGCTTGTATGGAGAAACAGCAATCGGGATTCACCCTTCCATCTCATCATCAACATCACAAACACAGTCTCTAAGCACACATCACAACTGCACATATACTAAACAGACAAACTTGAGTCACAACATACGAATCGTGAAACAAAATGTCAATGCTCGCGAATAGATAAACCTCACCTATTAGATTAACAGAATCTTCCGTCGGTTCTTGGTAGAACAACATCATAATAAATGAAAAGCACCAGTTTGCTATTGTTCTACAATATTACTTTTATTTTTAACCGGTTTTCGGCTTACAAGGCCATCTTCAGACATTTACTGAGTATTATCACCAAAGAAGTTAAATGTTAGCAAACAACGTTGGAAGAGAAGTAACACATCTAGACTGGAATAGAAACAAACAGTAAGGAAAATCTTTGCAATGAAAAAGTAAAAATTGAACAGTACACAAATAACAATGGAGTAAACAGAAAAACCTTTAGCACAAAATAGGTGTAGCATGTCTACATAACAGTTTCTATTAGTAAACAAAACTAATAAAATAAAATAAAATTAGTACTAGAAAAGGCTGCATCAGGAGGTATGAAACATGAAGAGTGGTACACAACCAATTAAAAGAAGAGACAGTTATCAATGTAACTACAGTATACATAAGGGTCCGCATCTCGTGGTCGTGCGGTAACGTTCTCGCGTCCCACGCCCGGATTCCCGGGTTCGATTCCCGGCGGGGTCAGGGATTTTCTCTGCCTCGTGATGACTGGGTGTTGTGTGATGTCCTTAGGTTAGTTAGGTTTAAGTAGTTCTAAGTTCTAGGGGACTGATGACCATAGATGTTAAATCCCATAGTGCTCAGAGCCATTTGAACCATTTTGAACCAATACGTAAGGAACTTAAGCAATATAAATAAGATAAACAGAAATAAATGCAGGAAAATGAAGGTCTTTGAAGGAACCTGCATTTTAACATTAACATTATAATCAAAGCAGTAGCTGTGTAACAGTTTTCATTAAATAAATGAGCAAAGTAAAATGTGAACAGTATTTGATGAGACAACTACAAGGGGTGTTAAACATGGACAGTAATACAAGTACCAGTTAAAAGAAAGCCTTAAATATTGAAACTAAAGCCTATATGGAATACAAAGACAATTTCATCAAAACAAAAGAACTTAATGAATACAGGAAAATGGGAATATGTAGGAAGAGACAGTATGGGAAGTAATGAACAATAGTGATGATTATATGAAGTTTAGGAGAGGGGAAGTGTTGAGCTGTGTCTGGTCATTTAGGATGAGATCTGGACTGTGAGCAAGATGTTTGTTAATTTCCAGGGCTTCCAGCACGTTGGGTTTATGGCCTTTGTTTGCTAAGTGAAGTACATGGGACACTGGCTGGTAGCTGTGACCCTCATTCAGTACATGCTCAGCAAATGCAGAGTCTAAATTGTGCAACCTCCAGCTGCGTTCATGTTCAGCCAGCCTAGTTGATATGTCTCTCCCTGACTGACCAATGTAAAATTTGTCACAATCAGGACGGGTGATTTTGTATACCCCACTGTTGGCTAATAACTGGATCTTGTCTTTGCTATTAAAAACACACTGGGCTGTAGTGTTCCTGACATAGTAGGAAAGCCTATACTTGCAGGATTTCGGTGCTCTGGCTGCAATCTGTGATACCTGACCTAGAAATGGTAGTGTACGCCATTTCTTGCTGACAATGGATGGGGAAATAGGTGGGGCATAGAGGAGGGGTATAATTTTCCATTTTTGTTTCCTGTGCAAGATGTGGCTATAAGAGCTGGATTGCAGCCATTGGCTGTGGCAACAAATTCTATTGTATCTAACTCTGCTTTAAAATCATCTCTGGCCAAGGGGATAGTTATGAGACAGTGTACCATTGAGTGGAAAGCTGCATGTTTGTGAGCTATGGGTTGTTGTGAGCAAGAAGGTATTACTGTGTCTGTAGTTGTTGTTTTTCTGTAAATTTTGAAACAATGTGTGTGTGTACTGATGTAAATGGTGAGATCTAAGAAGTTTATGGATTTGTTGCGAATCTCCATAGTGAACTGGGTATTTTTATGTTGACTGTTTAGGTTTTTCAAGGATGTATTAGTTGTCTTGTAGTACCAGTCCACATACACAAGACATCATCTACATATCTAAACCAGTATTTGATGTTTGCTCTCAAAGGTTCTGTTTTTATAAAATTTTGTTCAAAATGGTCCATAAATATTTCAGTCAACAGTGGACTAAGAGGGGAACCCATAGCTAAGCCATCTAATTGTTTATAAAGGGTCCCTCGGAACTGGAAATAGTTCTGTGCGTGGCATGTTTTTGTGGCCAGTCTCAAGTCATTCAATTCCACAGGATTGACATTAGACTTGTGCATCAGCTCTGTCAGAATATCAATGCATTCTGCTACTGGTATGTTAGAAAACAAACTGCTGACATCAAAGGAAACTAATTTATCACTGTGTGAGACAGATATACCTTTTAACTTGTTTACTAGTTCCACAGAGTTTGAAATACCATGCTCTGGTTTGAATTTAGTCTTGGTCTTAATTAGGACATCCAGTTTACTGGCTATTTTGTAAGCTGGAGCAGTGAATGATGATACAACTGGACAAATAGGAACATCTTGTTTATGCAGTTTAGGAAGCCCAAACATTCTCGGAGGCTCTGGGTTCGTATAGTTAACAGTTTTGCTTCAAATTCAGAGAATATGCTTTTGCATGAATTGATTGCATATTTAACATCCTCTTTGAACAATTTAGTAGGGTCCTTAGGAAGGACTTGGAAGCATGTGTTATTCAGGAAATCATTAACTTTATTTAAATAATCACATTTGTTCAAAAACACAATACTGTTGCCTTTCTCAGATTTTGTGGCAATGATACCTTGGTGTTGTAATTTCTGCTTTAAGGACTTGAGGGCGTGAAAGTCAATAGACCGTGGAATGTTACATACGACTTTCGCTTCAATCTTTAGTGCATTGGCAACTATATATTTTGCAGTGGTGTCTTTCGTTTGGGCATATTCAATATCAACTTTCATAACTTCCCGTTTTTATGATGGAGGGTGGGGACGCGCATATTTAAAACCTTTCTCAAGCACTTTTTGTTCGTTTGGAGACAGAACGAAGTTAGACAAGTTAATTACGCGTTACGAAACATTTTGTTTACGGTTTGAGGTTAGATGTACACTCACCTTCCAAATCATAGATAATTTCTAGTTCTGCCGCTATTTGGGTACAAAGCAGTCCGTCAGCGTTTCTCTGACGAAATAGGATACAAGTTTTTCATACTTTTTTTGTCTAGATGAAGGAGGAGGATTTATTGGCTGGGTTGATACAAGATATTAAGAGTTGGGGAAGGGGGGGGGGGGTCGTGGAGGGCAGTGAAATTCATGGCAGAAATTTTTTTTCATGTTAAGGTCAGTGTCCAGAGATTCACAGCCTTAGTATATTGTATCAGGATATTAGGGGATTAAAAAATAAATCAGATGACCTTCTTGTTTGTTTGGAAGGTTTAGAAACTGAGGATGGTTCAAATGGCTCTGAGCACTATGGGACTTAACTTCTGAGGTCATCAGTCCCCTAGAACTTAGAACTACTTAAACCTAACTAACCTAAGGACATCACACACATTCATGCCGAGGCAGAACTCGATCGTGCGACTGTTACTGACTGTAGCGCCTAGAACCGCTCCGCCACCTCGGCCGGCTCACTGAGGATGTAATAGATTTACTGAATATCATATAGTTACAGATATTAAAAAGGTAAATGTAAGTGGATACAAGATTTCAGCACATAGGCCTACAAACATAGACAATATGGAAATAGAAAGAACTACCACATATGTCAAAAGTTATCTTAATGTGAAAAATTAAGAAATTAAAGAATTTTATGAAGAGCAACACATACTAGCATGTGCCTGTAAGATTAAACTAAATAATGATACGTTTATCATTTTAATTGTGCATATATTCCCACAGGGAAGTTTTCAGCTGTTTCCGAAAACCTTGGATTGTTTGTTGTACTATCGGTCAGACAGAGGGTAGGAAATTATTTTAACGTAGATTTTCCGAAAGTAAGAATGACTTTGAAGTGTTACTCGGTTCTTTGAGTTCGATATCTGCTATCGATTTTCCTACTCTGGTTGTAAAGGAGAAAATATTTTCATAGACTAAGATAAGTTTAAGCAAAAAAACGTTTATCCCATTAAAGAGTGGTCTTTCTGATTACGATGCACAGCTAGTTACCGTATATGACATAGCTTCATACGATAAAGGAAAAGAGCCCTCTAAAGTGCTGCGTTCAGTTAACGACTTAACAATTGCAAAGTTTAGGTAAAGCTCTTAACAGTTAGAGTGAGATGAGGCGCACCCGACTACCTGATGCTAATTTGAAATATAGCTTACTACATGATACATTTGTAAGCATATTTGAAAACAGTTTGCCTAAGAAAACAGTGAAATATAAAGGGATAAAAATACTTACTAAAGGGACAAAAATATCTCGTAACCGGAAAAGGTAAATGTACCTAATACCAAGAAACAGTAATGACCCAGAAACAATCAAATGTTATTAAAACTGGTGTATTCTATAAAGAAATGTTCATTCGGGAGGACGACGGTTCAATCCCGCATCCGGCCATCCTGATTTTGGTTTTTCGTGATTTCTCTAAATCGCTTCACGCAAATCCAGGGATGGTTCCTTAGAAAGGGCACGGCCGATTTCCTTCCCCATCCTTCCCTAATCCGAGCTTGTGCTCCGTCTCTAGTGACCTCGTTGTCGACGGGACATTAAACAGTAATCTCCTCTCTTCCTAAGAAATGTTGTTAAACAGTCCAGAAGTATGTGAGTTATGTATGAGATTAGGCTCTCTGATTACAAAATTAAAATAATTTGGAATATTGCTGAATGGGAAGCAGGCAACCAAGAGGTCAAGAAAACTGTATTGCCATAAAACTAAATGAAATGTTTATTAACAAAAGCCAGAAGTTGAAAGTATTCAACAATAACTTTTTAAAAGTTGTGGAGAAAATAGGATCCATTAGTTAAGACAAAACTGTGTATGGAAGAGGTAGTACCTGCGAAATTTGATAAAATTGAAATTCTACCACCTCTCCTTCCGAAAGTAGGAAAATATTAAACGCACTCAAATATAAAATAGACTGAAATATGCTATTATTAAACCACTGTATAAAGAGGGGGATAAGTCTGATGCCAACAAGTAAAGTCTAATATCACTTCTGTTAGCTGTATCGAAACTTCTCGAAGCAGTAAAGTATTCAAGAGTATGTTTACGTATTTCTAAAAATAAAGTGTTAACAAAGTGTCAGTTTGGTTACCAGAAAGTCTTTTCAACAGATATTGCTTTGCATGCCTTCGCCGATTAAATACTAAATGCTGTAAATAACTAAATATCGCCCGTTAGGATTTTTTGTGATTTCTCAAAAGCTTTTGAAGGTGCAAACCATAGAATTCTTATAGGTAAACTTAAGTACTCTGTTATGAGCGGCACACTGGAAATGGAAATGGAGCGTTTGGCATCATTGGCCGCGAGGCCTCTTGCGGGGCATGTCCGGCCGCCTTCGTGCAGGTCTTATTACATTCGACGCCACAATGGGCGACTTGCGCGTCGAATGGGGATGAAATGATGAAGACAACACTACACCCAGTCCCTGAGCGGAGTAAATCTCCGACTTGTCGGGAATCGAACCCGGGCTCGTAGGACGGCAATCCGTCACGCTGACCACTCAGCTATCGGGGCGGGCAGTGGGACATTGTACAAATGCTTTAATTCATATTCAACATAGGTACAATACTAGGAGAAAGGCTGATCTTCAGTATTCTGGATTAAATCTAACTTTCGAACATAAAAGAATGAATTATGCCACCACAAAAGCCTTTGTTCACTTACCAAGTAGCACCAAAAGTTTGACAGATAGCAAACGAGCATTGAAGAACAAATTAAAAGAATTTATAAACCACAGCTCCTTCTACTCAGTAGATCAATTCTTAGATATAAATTATTGATCACAGATTTGTAGTATAAAAAAGTTGAATAAAAGCTGGATTATGACATGTAAAGAAACATTTATTAAACTGACACGTTCGACATCATTAAGAAGTGTCCTATTTATGATATATGGAACAAGTATTAACTTAATCTAATCTGCTCAATTTTGGAGAACATGCAAGAGCTTCACCCAAAATATTTATGTCGTGGCTTCGGTTTCCGCAGTATTCCACATGACATAATTCATGTTTTAAAGTTCTTTTCGTTGTGTGCGATAATAACGGCGGGCCGACAGTAATTGCGAATTTGGTTCAAAATGGTTCAAATATCTCTGAGCACTATGCGACTTAACTGCTGAGGTCATCAGTCGCCTAGAACTTAGAACTAATTAAACTTAACTAACCTAAGGACAACACACACATCCACGCCCGAGGCAGGATTCGAACCTGCGACCGTAGCGGTCACTCGGCTCCAGACTGTAGCGCCTAGAACCGCACGGCCACCCCGGCCGGCCTAAGAATTTGGAAAAGAACCCTCTACGACTACGGTGTGTATTTGTTTACAGGTGCTGGGCATCTGACTCACATATAAATATCAGTCCAGTGCTGACAATACCACAAGAAGTGGTTAGAGGCCAGGTAATAGGTAGAACTAAGATCACCTCCTGCAGCATCGAAGACAACTAAGTCACTCTCTGAAATGTGTTGTACAATACAGTTTTGTAAATCGGGCAAGACTCATGAAACCGTATTATGAGACACGACGAGCAGGCTTAAAAATGACGTACGAGGGTGAGTCAGTAACTCAATAGGTGTCCACACATTTGTTATAATGTTCTTTGTATCGTCAGTATAACTTAGTGAACTTGCTAGTTGCTAGATAAAACCGTAATCTTCGCTTGTGGCAGCTTTCACCGCTGTCACATCAGTTCGCTTTGCTCTCTTGCGAAGTCAACATAGCTACATTACACTCCGTTTCCATCAGTAAATATTAGGGGAGTTTTTTTTACCATGGTGAACTGGATTGAACCATCCAAAAGCGGCGAAACAATCGTCAAGGACAATGAAAGAACAGGACGTCCGGTCATATCCACTATTGATGTCAACATTGAGCAAATCTGTAGACTGATTTTGAAAAATAGACGAATGAGTGTTCTGCACACCGAGCCATCAGTAACAGCCTCCGGTTCCGTAAAGTCTGTGCAAAACGGGTCCCAAAATAACTCAATGACGGGCGCCATCTGAATCATGTAAGAATGTGTTAACACTTAATGAACGGCCATGCTAATGACGGTAGAATGTTTTTGAAACGAATCGTCTCAGAAGTTGAAACGCGGGCATCAACTCCGAAGAATAGTGCAATACCGAGAGAAGTAGAAGGTGTTATAACCGAATCGACACTGCTCAGTATCTTAGCAATGACAATTAGAAACAAAGTTCGGTTACCTTCATATATTTTTATTACGTAAACTAAATTTTAATTAACAGCAGTTAGTAAAAATTTGTAAAAAAGGTTTTCAGAGTATGTCACTAAATAACTAACGTTTCCCAGTTCCTCACAGGAACAAGAATAATTAAACTGAACTTTATACTCGTAAGCAACCTTACTTAAGAATAGTTATTGGCTTCATGACATAGGAACAGTACCTAACTCACACTTTGAAGTACTTCACACCAGACATGTCACAGTAGTCAGATAATATTCAAATAGCAAACATATACAACATATCATATTAACTTTCAATGATCAATTAAAGTAAGATTGTTTACTGGCTGTAATTGTAGCAAGCAGAAAGATTGTTAGAATTTAGCAGTTACTTTGACATTTCTTTTTAGTAAAAGTTACAAATTATGCCACAATCTATAAATTAGAACTGTGCTTCGACAGTGAAATTCAGTGTCCAAGTTACGTAAACTTTTACTACCAAATTTTTTATTATGAAAGTTACTCTATTTTTACCTCATGAATTAACGCTGGCTTTTGCATCATTCTTTCTGACATTATTCATACTACAACCAGAGAGTTCATTATTACGTAATGTCTAAAAGTTGGAAAATGTATCTTTTTATAATCTAAGAGATCAATGTTCACTTCATTTTCTGATTATCTCGGTTCATAGAAATAGATGGGCTGGATACTACTTGGATAATGACTTAGGAAAATTATTTACGCGACAATATGCACGAAAACAATGTTATTCAAGCAATAATATTCCAACTACGCTGGTCAGTCTATTACATTTCTAGCTGTAAAAGTCTAGATCTTACTTCCACTTCATGATGCCGTTGGTTTGTCGAGTGGCTTCATTTAGCGGTAACTGGGGTGCAAGTAGATCTTGCCATACCATAGCCAGTAACAAGGGCCCACAGTACTCTTGATGTTATGTGAATTACCACTCTTGCCCAGTAAATGCCATAGCTTACCCATATTAAACATCCGTAAAAACAACCATTTCAGTTTTCACTGTTCCGCAATTCGGAAAAAGACTCTATGTTTCTGCACTTTTGCACTGCCACACCGGCGAATACACACAACAACGACACCTATCGTCTCCTAGCGACTCTCAACTGGTGCATTTTTGGCTCACTCACACGCCCCGTGATAAAGCATTTACAATTTATTACACTCTTTGACAATAGCTTTTCCCTGACTAGGCCAGCGTGTCTACTTACAAAATGTTAACAGTCCATGCATATTCTCTTTATTAAATAACAATAGCATTTGTAACTTCACAAAATGTATGCAAGAAAAATATTCGGCACAACTAATAAAGTAAACTTCGCAAAACGCGTAGGAAATGTATGATCATCGACAGAGTTGCGGTGTTACGAAGTGAAGTTTCTGCAGGAGAAATAATGCTCACAGGTTTGTGGGACGCGCAAAGGCTAGTTCTGGAACACTGCCTGGAAAACGGACCAACTGCAAACAGTTAATGTTATATTGATATGTTTCACAAGGAATTGGGGCCTGCAATTCAATACAGCCGTCGTGATCTATTGAAAAATGACATTCTTTTCTTTCATGACAATGCGCGTCCACATATCGTTGCCCAAACTGCACATTTTCTTCACAAAATGCATTTCGAGATGTTCAAGCGTGTTGCCTACAGTCCTGATCTCACCTTTGTTGCATTTCTATTTGTTTGGTCCTCTTAAATAGGGTTTAAGGCTAATAGATTCAGCTTTTATGAAGAGATGAAGGAAGCTGTGAATATGTGGTTTTCTGCGCTGTCGGAACACTTGTTTCCTAAGGATACTGGAATGCTTGTGCAACGGTAGCCCAAGTGCACAGAAAAACAGAGTGACTGTTGGAAAGTGATTTCATTGTATATATTGCACTGCTGCAGTAATAAATGAGAACAAAAATGTTGAGCAGATATTTTGTGACCCGTCCGTATAGCCGCGCGCTGGCACACTGCTTCCGGGATACGAGGATGTGCACTGGCTCCGGATCGAATCCACCCAGCGGGTTAACGACGATGGCCGGTGTGCCAGATAGACAGGGTGTGGTTTTCAGTCGGTTTCCCACATCCGACTAGGTAAATAGCAGGCTGATACCCACGTCCTGCCTCAGTTACACGATTCCCAAACATGAAGAAAAACTTCTCGTACTTTCACGTAGATGCAGACAGTTAGGGTTACGCAGACATGGGATAACCCCAGGAAAAAGAAGAAGTTGAGTTATGCATATTACTTTGTCACTTCTCCCCGTAATTTCTTTGTGTTTTCCCGTAATTTCCGTATAGTCGAGGTCATCGAAATTAAGCGAATAGGCAAATGGAAATGGGAACGTTCTAAACAGAAATGTACGCAAAGCACTTAACCTAAGATGAGATATATCAGTATGACGCCTTTCATGGCTTCGAGGAACCTCACACTGAAGAAAAATTACTAAGGGCAGCCACAGTTTAAAATACGTAAACTAGATTATTGAGAATTTCGGACGTGGACGGTGCGATGAATGGAAAGATTAGCAGAAGACAACCAGTCTAATGACTGATACTTAAAAAGGTCACAACCCTCATAATGGTAGCAGAAAAGCGAGTACGTGTTCTTGAGACCGTCTCAAGAAGCGCTGTAGGCGAGAGGCAAATTACCACGGTTCCCTGTTACCCGGCTGTAATTCAACGGTACAAGGCTACAGTGAGTTGTGCGAGCAGAAAGCGCGAGAGGAGGTTCCACTTGTCGTGACTTGGTTAAGCAGGCAACGAAGCGGCAGCACATCCATCACCGTCTCAGCTGCTGGGTGCGACCTGCCACCTTTGCGAAAGTTACCTCCCTGCCACTATTAATCACGGTCGCTTTGTAGTGGCGCGGTGTGATGTTCCGCTGTACCTTTGCCAGCTGCGGCAGACGGCGTAACCTTTAGACGGCCATTTGTCACGGAACCTCCCGTCGCACTGATTCGAATTTGAATGGGCGAGTTAGCGCAGTCGTGTACACAGTTCTGTTGCTTGCTAACCTCCTCGTCCTTGTAGTGGGTGCTATTTCCTCAACTTTTATTGTAAGTATTGCAATTGCCTTAATGAGCTACCTTTTTTATCATCCGTATCCTATGTGCAAGTTTTTGGTACCCAAAAGGAATAGTTGTCTATTGTAGACATAGGCGTTTTTGTGCGTAACGCCACGGTGTGTGCGAACTTGTTAGTTGTCGTCCGCTGTTGACCATGAGTGATATCACGATCATCTGAGCCCTGACGCTAGAGCCTATTGCGGTCTAAGTGACAAGGAACCCCTTGAGTCTGAAGTCGTGAAAGGTCAATGATGTTTTCGGCATTCGACGCCCCACATATTGTCTACAACGCAACCACAATACTGGCTGCTAATGGCAACAGAGGGCGGGCCTGGAGGTATCCAATAGTGGACACGGAATGAGGCTATGGAGCGTGGTTGAACTGCGTCGTCGACGACTATCTCCCAAAAGTATTACAGTGGTAGTGGTATTGATACAAATCAGAGCAATGGCAACGATAAACAAAGCAAACATTGCATTATATTTACAGCAACAGTTACCGTAGACGACGTTCCGTCAGAAAGGAACCCAAGGAATTTCACAGAGTGAGAAGAGGCAGATGAAATACTAGCGTTTCAGCACGATGAGCCAGTGGAGTGTGTGATGTATACATTCAACTGTGCGAATGATGTACATGAGAAGTACAATGATGAAGATACGTGCTTAACAAGTTAAAGTTATACTGAAACAGATGTCGAGACATGTACGAGTGGTTCTTCAAACTTGTCTGACAGGTCACCATAGTTGGTTGGTTGTTAGGGGGAAGAGACCAAACAGCGAGGTAATCGGTCTCATCGGATTAGGGAAGGATGGGGAAGGAAGTCGGCCGTGCGCTTTCAAAGGAACAATCCCAGCATTTGTCTGGAGCGATTTAGGGAAATCACGGAAAACCTAAATCAACCTAAATCAGGATGGCCGGACGCGGGATTGAACCGCCGTCCTCCCGAATGTGAGTCCAGTGTGCTACCACTGCAGGTCACCATAAATCCCGTCTTCAGCGAAATGTAGTAAAGGACAGTTACTGTCGAAGGAGTGGGTACTAAACATAATTACGTACGCGCAAGATAATCCGTAGCATACAAAAAGAAAGAATTATGAACACATGCAACCGCGCAAATGAAATTTCTTCCACTGATATTCGACTGATTCTGAGGATGGCCGGACGATACACGGCCAAAATATCAGTGGAAGAAATTTTATTTGCTCTGTTGTAAGCCCGAAATTCAATGGTCTCTTCATTATGCTGCGAAAAGTTGAAAATGCACAATGGGAACACAGCAAGTCCGCAGCAATAAGACGGTATTGTGCATAAGGCGAGCGGTCTAAGGCGCTGTAGTCACGGGCTGTGCGGCTGGTCCCGGCCCGAGGTTCGATTCCTCCCTCGGGCATGGGTGTGTGTGTGTTTGTCCTAAGGATAATTTACGTTAAGTAGTGTGTAAGCTTAGGGACTGATGACAGTAGCAGTAGCAGATTTCACACGCATTTCAACATTTGTGCATGAGGAAATTAAGGAAATTGATGGGAGGATAGGGAGTAATTGTTACTGAAACTGGTGTTTGCGCGTTTCAAGGATGCTCTATACAATTTACAGGATGTACGTGATAGTCTAATACTACGTCATGCACATCAAATTTCGCGCTACAGTGATTTCAAGGGAAGTAGTGGATGGTTGCATAATTGCAAATAGTGTACAGAATTGGAAAACATAAATAAGGAAATTTCAAACAAAGCATCAACTTCACGATGCACAGCAAAGTGCGGTATTGGTGTGAGACGTTTTCCGGGGCCGGGGGAAGGGGGGGGGGGGGGTAGGGTCCACTGGAGGCTGAACTGCACAATAACCCTGGGTTCGGTGTGGGGCGATGATGGGGTGGGTGAATTGCTGTGGCTTGTGGGGTTGTGAACCACTGAGGGCTACGGCGGGGCGCAGCCTCTCCGTCGTTTCTAGATCCCCAATTCAATAATACACAGAATGCCATTAGAAAATTCACAGTTCAATAGATATGTTAAGCGAATTCAAGAATCACATTTTCGTACTGTGTTGCGGTGTTTAGTAATAACGCGTTCATTTTATTTGAATCATTCTCGTTAGTATTACGATTAACAGGCCTTGTAAGCTCTAAACGCTTGTTAGCAGCTGATCATTTCCAACTGCATTGTCTGACTCTTAACAACTGAGCGCCTTCCCAGAAGGCTCACGTAATAAAGGCTTTGCCCTATGGAAGAGCGGGTAGTTGGTCTTCGACGCTATCTTATTTTAGCCTTAGAGTAGCTCACTTCTTACTATAACGCTGCAGCTATTAGTTTTCATCTTCACTGGATGTTGTATTTTCTCTTGTCTGAGGCCGCCTGCGACTCTATTCCTACAGCTCCTTTTAGTCTGAACTTCATAGGGATTATCAATTCATTAATTACGTCGAGAATTATGTTTTCATAGTTCAAAAAACTACCAGGGCTCACCAGTGCTCCTCAAATATACACACATTTCATCGTAATATGACCCATCATTCCCGATATTTAGTGATGCGGATTCATGCAACTTCTGCATGTTTTGTTATGGCCTCTACCGTCCCATCGTAATGTCATTGTCTTTGCCTTTTCCATTGTCTTGGAGTACATCAGAGACCTTCCATTGTCCTATGTCCTGTCCACCTCCAATTCATGTTTATCGATCGTAATTACTTCTGTCACACAAGTCCGTTTCCTAATCTGCTAGTGTGCCTTCCTTTCTCTGGCAGTAATTTCCAACACTTATATCTCCATTTGTGCCTTAGTAACCCTGGTATTTTGAATGTTTTTCTCATTAGAAGACCATCCCTCACTTACGTAATTGAAAATTAGTACCACACGCAGAATGTGAGATTACTTTTCAGACAAGCAGGAAGCTTAATTTGTAACTCCCTTTTCAGTATTCCTAAAGAGTTGACAGTCATTTTTACACTTATTTTTATTTTTTTCGGCTGTCTAACCTTCAGTATCTTCAGCTGTGCCAGAATATGAAAAGGCATTCACTATTTGCAATACTCCATGGCTAATTTTTATTAGTTTTTGTTAGGTTTGTTGATTACATATTATTTTAGTCAAATAGTAATTTATGTCAGACCTGCTTTCGAACCTATTCTATTAAATACTGACATTCGTCTTTGAAGTTTACATCAGCAACTGAGGCAAGCAGCACTGTGTCATCCGCGAAATTAAGTTCAAATATGTTCCATTCATACCAAGAGGAAGTTGGGGTAAAGTGCCCACTATAAGAGAAATTAAATTTTCACCAAACCCTGCGTGTAGGTAGAAACTTGCCGGCTACACGTTTTTAATATACGCATTATAAGATATGTAATATTTTAAGCGAAAAATAGTTCAAATGGTTCAAATGGCTCTGAGCACTATGGGAATTAACTTCTGAGGTCATCAGTCCCCTAGAACTTAGAACTACTTAAACCTAACTAACCTAAGGACAACACACACATCCATGCCCGAGACAGGATTCGAACCTTCGACGGTAGCGGTCGCGCGGTTCCAGACTGTAGCGCCTAGAACCGCTCGGCCACACAGCAGGCGAAAAGTAGTTATATATAGCAACTAAATACATTTTCTGATATATTACATAGTGGCCACTTTCCCTTCCTAGAGATGTAATGTGACTAGTGCCATCGCAACGCCATCCGCTGTTTGTTGTTCTCATTTTTAGCCACATATTCTGGGCATCTTGATGTCCTAGTATCTGAAACAATACCAAGCGACTAAAGGAGACCGTTTCCAGTCGTACTTCTGTGATAGGTCAAACAAACAGAGCAGAGATTCAAAATAGTCACAAAGGAATAGAATGGTAGATGACAATTTTGTATATAAAAAGGTTTAGAAGTCAGTCTGATCTGTACCATTGTGCGTGATATATGGAAGTAACTAACTCTTATGTGGGTGAACACCTTCGCTACTTCTCCCGACGAGTTGTGTGGCCACTTTTCCCGATCGGACACCATGTCGTCATTAGTGATTCACTGATGAATCTATGCAACCGAAAGAAAGATGATCTAGCCATTGATCTGTAAAAGGTATTTGCTTCTAAGTGAGGTAACAAAGCGAATATTAATGAATTATATTACGTCAGCCAGTCGAAAATTATAAAAGCTTTTACTAAAAAATAAGTAAACAAGCTTCCTCTGTCAGACTAATGACAAAGATGGCATACATTAGGAGCAGTCTGACTACTTCTCGGCAGGAAGCAGCACTATTCCGGGTAAAAAACGCACTGACCACTTTACTCCCCCCTCCCCTCTATTCCTTTCGTCGCGCTTTTCGTTTATGTAACTTCTGTATTTCTTACATTCCTGATCATGTCAAATGGAATCTGTAGCATTCATGTATATATTCTGCAGTTTCAAACTTGAAAGTGGTACATTCCACAGGGTGGGGAACATGAAACTGGCCCCAGAAAATGTTTCATGCTCCTTAAGGTAGGCACTCCAGCTTACATCATCTGGCCCAGCAGGAGATGATGTACGTTGAGTTACCTGTATACAAGAAGTGTGAATTATTTTCCAGAGTCAGTTTCATTTAGCCCACCCTATGTTACATCAATCTGCAGAGCTAGTTTGTTTCTTCGTCTGATTAAAACGCAGCGTTTTTCATGTTGCTGGTGCCCGTATTCTTTTTATACATTATTGAAAGAAGACTGCTAAGTCCATAGTTCCGTACTTCAATCGATAAAGACGGAACCTTTATAGGATGTCTGTCTGTCTGTCCTTCTGTCCCTCTGTCAGTCGGAATGTTAAAAAAACTTTTTCTCAGGTACGGGTAGACGTATGAAGTTGAAAATTATGTCACATACTAAATTCTAAGGTCCCTTTATGATGAAAAACATTTAGCATCTTAAGTTAATGCAATGAAAGGCTACGGCCATTTACGTCACATATTTTGTTGTATTGCCTGTATTGCTATCTGACAATCAAAAACCGTCGAAGTTATCGATTCTCGTTATGGATGAACTATCTATATACATAATTAAATTTGTACGGAACCGTCGGCGAGGAAACTCGCACCTGTCCGGATTTTATTTTGTGTCTTGCCTGTCTCCTTTCTTGTGAAGAAGAATATTTACAGCACTCTTTCACTTTTGAGGCTCACTAGCAGATAATCTGTAAACAATTTCGAAGTTTCCTTTTGCAGTACTTTTACTGCACAATTCATAATTTGTCATTATTGGCAGGTACGTACCCTCTCGTTACACGTCGAACAGCCATGTACACCTTCTCTGCCATATCTACCAAAGTGTCACTGCTTTAGTTATTCACTATCTGTGTTTGTGATCTAACTTTGAACTATACGACTTTCCAGAAATTTTCTCGTGGTTCGACAACTTAGTTCCAGTTGTTAGGTACTGTACCATCTGTGATGAGATGTAACTTTTCAGTTATATATCACGAAGGTTTCAGGAGAAGGGAATCATTAAGCTTGTATATCTGGAACACGCCAAGCCTTAATGATAATTTAACAGAACTACAATTATCCAAAGAACATACATTATCTGAATAACAGAGCACAAAATGACATTCCAACACAGTTAGAGCAGCGAAAGACATGTTAAACGCAATTCATTCAGTGCTATTTACTTCAGTTTCTCCATTTGACATCGATGATTTCAATTCAAAGAAATAGTATCGACGAATAAATTAGTAAAAGATGGTACTGATCTGCCATCATACACTAAATGGGTCAGAACAGTATTGCAAAAGCAAGGAAAAAATCGTGCCAAATTTAAAAGAACGCAAAACCCTCAAGCTTGCCGAAGTTTCACAGAAGCTCGAAATGTAGCGCTAACTTCAACGTGAGGTGCTCTTACACCTTTTCACAACGAAACTCTAAGTCTAGTAAAAATCCAAAGAGATTCTGGTCGTATGTAAAGTACACCAGCGGAAAGACACAACCAGTACCTCCACTTTGCGATAACAATGGTGATGTTACTGATGACAGTGCCACTAAAGCAGTATTAGTAAATACGGCTTTCCGAAATTCCTTCACCAGAGAAGACGAAGTGTATATTCCACATTCTTAACCAAGAACAACTGCTAACATGAGTAACTTAAAAGCAGATATCCTCGGTGTAGCAACCCAGATTAAGTCAAATAATAAAGGCAAAGTCTCCTATCCTGACTGTACACCAGCCAGTTTCCCCTGATAGTATACTGATACAGCAGCATATTTAGCAATCATTACAACCGATCTGTATCTGAAGACTGGAAAGTAGCTTACGCCGATTTACTGTAGGATTCTACACCATGTACTGTGTTCTAACATTGAGTTATCTCGAAGAAAACGATTTATTGACGAACAGCCAACACAGATTGAGAAACCATTGTTCTTTTGAAACACAGTTAGCTTTTTATTCTCACGAAATAACTTGTGCTATCGACAGGGGACACCAAATTGTAACCAAATTTTTAAATTTCCAAAACGCTTTTGACATCGTACCTCACAGGCGACTTATAATCAAACTGCGTGCCTATGCACTATTATCTCAATTGTGCGACTGGATTCGTGATTTTACAGTTCTTAGTAACTAATGGAAAGTCATCTAGTAAAATAGAAGTAATATTCGGCGTTCCCCAAGGGAGTGTTATAGGAGTCCTGCTGTTTCTAATCTACATGGACGATTCAGGAGACAGTCTAAGTAGCACTCTTACACTGTTTGTAGACAGTGCTGTCATTTACCGTCTTATATAGTCATCATATGATCAAAACAAGCTGCAAAACTATTTAGACAAAATATCTGTATGGTGTGAAAAGTGAGAATTGACTCTAAATCATGAAAATTGTGAAGTCACCCACTTAAGTACCAAATGGAATCCGCTGAATTTTGGGTACACGATAAATCACACTAATCTAAAGGCCGTTAATTTCTACTAAATACTTAGGGATTACAGTTAAGGAAAACTTAAGTTTGAACGATCACCTAGATAATGTTGTGAGTAAACCAAAACAAATACAATGATTTATTGGCAGAACACTGAGAAAATGACAGGTCTACTAAACCGCCTGTCAACAATAGGCTTATAACTATCTCTTCTGGAGTATTGTTTTGAGATGTGGGATCCACGGAGGACATCGAAAACGATCAACGAACGGCAGCTCATTTTGTACTATAGCAAAGTAGGGGAGAGAGCGTCACGGACATGATATCTCAATTGTGATGGCAATCACGAAAACAAAGGAGTTTTTCGATGCGGCAGACTCTTCTCATGAAATTCCAGTCACAAATTTTCTTCTGAGCGTGTGAAAATATTTAGTTGGCGCCGACCTACATAGAGAGGAATGATCATCATAATAATAAAATTAGAGATATCAGAACTCGCACAGTAAGATTTAAGTGTTCGTTTTTCCCGTGCGCTGTTCGGGAGTGGAACGGTAGAGGAAATAACTCGTAGTTGGTTCGATGAACTCTCTGCCTGGCACTTAGCTGTGAATTGCGGAGTAATTGTGTAGATGTGGGTATAGGTTAAAATAGTAACGCATATTCTGCCAAGGTTTGATGCATATGCAACGAGCTGGTTTATGAAAAGAAAAAAAAGAAAAAAAAAACACAATATTTTTCACAATAGAAGGCACACCTGTATCTTATCGTCAGCACATAACTCCCCCCCCCCCCCCCTGAACAAGAATAAAAGTGCTGCTTTATGCGGATCGATCCGGTAAGGCGCATTAGCCCATTTGTGAGATAAGTCCAGCATAGATGTACAAGCTACGTACGTAACATACTTTCTCACGGATAACACACAAAGTCAATGAAGATATTGCAGCAAAATTAAAATTCTTCCTCACACTAAAAATAGTTGAAATACTTATGTATGCACATTTTAATTAACTTCTACGTTTGTACTGCCAATGGCGTTACCGCAGTGGTAACACCAATTTCCGTCAGTCAACCGAAGCTAAGCGCCGTCTGGCTTGGTTGGCTCTTGGAGGAATCACCGTCCGGGTTTACCGAGCTTTGTTGGAAAGCGAGGTGCACTCAGCCCTTGAGAGGACCACTGAAGGGCTAATTGATTTGAGAAGTAGCAGCCCCGGTAAGATGGCTATGCAAGCCTGTAAAACTGGGAGAGTGCTGTTTGTTTCGGTGGCTTCAGCCTACGTGGTTGGATCGTTATGATATTTTCTCTGAGTGAAAGTTCGTTCTTTCTGTCTTGCGTTCCACAACTTTGTTAGACTCAGAAACATGTAGGATTTGGCATGGGCAGCAGATAAGTCAACCTGTGAATGGATATCACTAACTGGTTAGGACGTTTTCCACAATCATTCAGGTTTAAAACTATCTACGGGGACTTGCTGCAGGCTAGTAACTAAAAACATTTTGGAAACCCTTAGATTTCATGGGTGGCAACGGCCTTGCCGCAGTGGATACACCGGTTCCCGTTAGACCACCAAAGTGAAGAGCTGTCGGGCGTGGCCGGCACTTGGATGGATGACCATCCGGGCCGCCATGCGCTGTTTCCATTTTTCGGGGTGCACTCAGCCTCGTGAAGCCAATTGAGGAGCTACTCGAGCGAATAGTAGCGGCTCCGGTCAAAGAAAACCATCTTAACGACCGGGAGAGCGGTGTGCTGACCACACGCCCCTCCTATCCACATCCTTAGCTGAGGATGACACAGCGGCCGGATGGTCGCGATGGGCCACTTGTGGCCTGAAGACTGAGTGCTTCGATTTCATGATATATTATTCTCTATAAGTTCACTACAAAGTTACAAAACTGACTCATGTAAAAATATATATATTTTTAAACTATTCTTTGATCCCCATGACCCTTCCCTTGAATTCGATCCAGACGTCGCTACTTCCAAAGCAAATGTCTTCATTGCATCCATGTGTTACGGCACAGAATGGTAACGAGTGGGAAATTAGAATTTTTTTACCAAAACTCATTCTCGTTGCCACAGGAAATATCAAGTTACGCGAGAGACAGAGGCTTAAAGCTGGGAGCGTACCAGTATATCATAAGTGCGTTAGGCCCTCGATATATTACGATGCCGTCCGCCGAGTGAGGAAAAAGGCATCCAGCAGAAGGAAGACAGCATCAGAAAAACAGGGGGCGAGAGACGAGCATATTTAATATCTCGTAAGACATGGTGCAAAAATCTGTATCTCTTATTCAAGGACACGTAACGAGGACCTTACACCGCAGTCAACCACCTTTTATGTGAACAGGGCAGAACATGGAGGACGAATGTGGTCATTAATAACTGACCAACAAGACATAGCATCACTCGAGCTCCCTTGAAATACTCCAGTTTTTCTGTTCTCGTCATTTGTATCGATGGCATTCACAATAATAGTACTCGATTCTATGATTACGATACTCCAGTAAATCTACGTCCTAGATGCTTCAGCACAGTCTATGAACTAGCCGAAGATGTACTCGAGGTGATGGTCTTCAGCTGATGATCTTGGCGCTGCTCGTCGCCTACAACTTACTGATGAAAAAATTGACTATCGTCCGATAACACGGCATTGCAGGGCGCTGAACTTCAACACAGAAGCGAGCAATGAGACCTCTTGAGCAATGAGACCTCTGTTTGTATAAAATTGTTGTTATTTTGTACCTTCTTCATCATTGTCAATAGCAAAAGTTCCCTGTTACTATTGGTAAATGGAAAAGTTGTTTGTGAATAACTTTTGCGCAGATATTCGACATAATTTTAGTTTTGTGGCTTTTTTTTATTTTATCTTCTTGTCAAGGAAATTGTGTTTCCTAGCGCTACATTATAAATTTCTATTGTGTTCGTTATTTTCAATACAACATCCCTCTGTTTTATGTTACAGATCAACAGTTTTCGAATAAAACCTGAATTAAACATTGACTACTTTTACGTAATTATATAGAACAAAAATGTGCTCGGCACTTTATCTTTACTGTTTCGAGTTTGTAGAGGAAGCTAGTAAGACACATTGCATACCTAAGGAAAGTGATAGTTATTACGCAACGCCCAACAGATATGCAATGCATCTAACTTACAGATAAGTCGGGTACGACTGCAACTGATCAGAGCTACTAGGAAAATTACCGTAGTCTACATTTACATGTGATAGTCTAGAGTAGGCTATGGTAGTTCTACAACCGTAAAAAAATCTACTGGTATTAGACATCTAACTTAAACTGAGGGGAGTAGATCGAAGTGAATCACAGAATGTGAGAAAAGCCTACTGTAGAAGGATTGCGGGCTTTCAAATTAAACGAAGTGTGATGTGTGGCCCACAACTACGCACCCTCTGACTCAGAGTTGGAATATTAAAAGTTTTGGCAGGTTTCGTTGTCTAGGGGCTGGGATACGTAGTTGCTGCATTACAAGCCAAATACTGCTACGTCTACAGTATACAACATGAATATACACATGAATCAAAAGGTCAAAGGTTCCTATCACTAGGCACTTGCGACTGTAACGTAGAAATTTATAAATGAAAGATTGCAATAAAATAAAATCTGCATGTACTATCTTAACGACTTTAAATGATGAGTACGATAGTAGAATGCGGTATATTTCTGCAAAACACTTATTGGTGTCGATGGTCCAACAATTAAATAAAATGTAAGTTGAATAACACGGAAACAATCGATTCCTACTTCACGTAATTAGTTATGAACAACAACATAGATAGCGAAATATTTACTTCCAAACGCGTACTATGTCTTCACTGCAGAAGCCACGAAAATTACACAAGTCAGCGCTCCGAAGTGTTTCTACCTCTTGCGATCACGCGCAAACTGCTCCACTCCAAGTCTTTCCCGCGACTGTACGTCGCGCCTTCACGTCCAGCACTTTCCATGTACTGTCCCGTGTCGTCCTGCCCAGAACTCTTCTCCCGTTTCCATCCTGTCTCCCCATTCACGAGCGCTGTGGTTGGCTAGAGCTATACATGGCGATATTAACTGTTCCCGAAAGAACAGTTACCGTAGATGACCATGCAGCTTTGCTAGAAATGAAATGATAATTAAATTAAATGGACACCCTAACTGCAAACAGGCGTTGATGTACTTCATTAGGGACATGAAAATGTGTGCCCCGACCGGGACTCGAACCTGGGATCTCCTGCTTACATGGCAGACGCTCTATCCATCTGAGCCACCGAGGGCACAGAGGATAGCGCGACTGCAGGGACTTATCCCTTGCACAGTCCCCGTGAGACTCACATTCCCAACATGTCCACACCACTATAGATAGACGGATAGAGCGTCTGCCATGTAAGCAAGAGATCCCGGGTTCGACTCCCGGTCGGGGCACACATTTTCAACATGTCCCTAATGAAGTACAGCAACGCCTGTTTGCAGCTAGGGTGTCCATTTAATTATCATTTCATTGGCTAGAGCGTTTGCCCAATGTCTTCAAGCCAATGCACCTACACAAACATAATAAACACATTCGAAATACTAGATGTACATTTAAATAACTTGAAATTAAATAAATATTCCTATCTCTGGACAATAAACACGCTCTGTCACACATTATTAGATACAGAAACAAATTAAATAAACATAGACCAAAGGAACAGAACAAAAAGTAGGCCGGTAGTCTAACGTCTCTGTGCTTTCTAAAACAGAGCAAATATTTAACCAATTTCTTCATGAATAGTATATATCGGATATAAACAAAGACATAGAAGAATAAATATATCTATAAGCATGCTGCTACCGTTTCTTCGTGTCACTGTGGAGTACTTACGACCTGACGCAATCGATAGTAATAGGCCACTTTGACCTCCAATAACTCATGCACTATTGAAGTTACATGCCTGTAATTTATACCAATTTAGGTTTACACTAATAGCTTTCTAAAGACACATCGATCGACGAAATCGGATGAAGCATTTAGATTTTGGAAATTCGTTGTTGGGTGTTACTTGTATAATTTTCCGGCATATACTAAATTTTAAACTAATAAAGATACTGAAAATCTGATTACACCATCAGAATCGCCGTTCAATAATGGTAATGTACATGTTTGTTTTTGTGGTATCATAATTGACCCGGCTACTATTAATTTCTATACGAACTGTCATATGCCGGCATCTTTGGCACTCTGAGCGTGTGTCCTTCATCGACACAGCGTCAACATGAAATTCCCAGCCACGTGGCTGGACCACGCGCTGGGGCTACCCCATACGCTCAGCTGATGTTCAGCACCACATGGTTGCTGCTGGGCCGTGGCCCGCGACCGCCGAGCGGTCCGTGCAGCCACACCAACTCCGAACTTAGAATATTTTCAGGGCGCCACAACTCGCCTGTTACCTCAGAGGATGATGAAAATTAGATGAACTGACAAGATAAGAGATCATGAGTTTCTCCTCAGAAAACGCGAGGAAAGGGAAAATTAATGAGAGGAATGGACCAGATGATAGGACTTGTGTAAGACATAAATAAACAACTTGAATGGTACTTGAGGGAGCTGTAGAGGGTAGAAACTGTAGGGGAGACAGATACTGAAATACCGGGTGATCAAAAAGTCAGTATACATTTGAAAGCTGAATTAATCACGGAATAATGTAGATAGAGAGGTACAAATTGACACACATGCTTGGAATGACATGGGGTTTTATTAGAACCAAAAAAATACAAACGTTCAAAAAATATCCGACAGATGGCGCTTCATTTGATCAGAATAATAGCATAACAAAGTAAGACAAAGCAAAGATGATGTTCTTTACAGGAAATGCTCAATACGTCCACCATCATTCCTCAACAATAGCTGTAGTCGAGTAATAATGTTGTGAACAGCACTGTAAAGTATGTCCGGAGTTACCGTGAGGCATTGGCGTCGGATGTTGTCTTTCAGCATCTGTAGAGATGTCGGTCGATCACGATAGACGTGCGACTTCAGGTAACCCCATAGCCAATAATCAATCACACGGACTGAGGTCTGGGAACCTGGGAGACCAAGCATTACGAAAGTGGCGGCTGAGCACACGATCATCGCCAAACGACGCGCGCAAGAGATCTTTCTCGCTTCTAGCAATACTTTTTTTTTTTTGGTTCCACTAAAACCCTATGTTATTCCAAGCATGTGTGTCAATTTTTACCTCTCTGTCTACATTATTCCGTGGTTTATTAAATTTTAAAATATACACTGACTTTTTGATCACCCGGTATATCCAACAAATAATTGAGGAAATGCTACTGTAGGATGAAGAGTAGAGTAGAGCAGAGTAGAAGAATTCGTGGCGGGCCATATACATCCGGACAGAAGAGGCGCGTGGCGCGGCTGCGACTCTCCAGCCCGCCGCGGCGGCGACCGCTACGGAGGCGGGCACTGGGCACCGTTCGATGGGCGTACGGCGAGCCTCCGACCCGGCGAAGCGGGCGCCGCGCGCCCAGGTCAGGGTCGAGGTTACGCTGGTGCGTGCGCATGCGCAGGACACGCGGGGTGGCGGCCGCGTTCCGGGACGCGAAGGCGTGGCCAGCGCACGCCAGAGTGGCCGGCGCCGTGGCCAGGCGTCACGAATCGATACTGCAGCGCGGCACAGCGCTCCGCACTGTGCATGCCGACGTCTCCTCATACGCGCAGCAGCTGCAGTCCTGGGACGGTCACCAACTGAGGACAAAACTTAATGTGCACCGCTGCCCGCTGCTACAGGCACAATCCGATACACGTTAACACTCACACAGCGTATCGCGGGGCTACTCCGCTCATACCAACTACACTCCTGGAAATGGAATAAGAACACATTGACACCGGTGTGTCAGACCCACCATACTTGCTCCAGACACTGCGAGAGGGCTGTACAAGCAATGATCACACGCACGGCACAGCGGACACACCAGGAACCGCGGTGTTGGCCGTCGAATGGCGCTAGCTGCGCAGCATTTGTGCACCGCCGCCGTCAGTGTCAGCCAGTTTGCCGTGGCATACGGAGCTCCATCGCAGTCTTTAACACTGGTAGCATGCCGCGACAGCATGGACGTGAACCGTATGTGCAGTTGACGGACTTTGAGCGAGGGCGTATAGTGGGCATGCGGGAAGCCGGGTGGACGTACCGCCGAATTGCTCAACACGTGGGGCGTGAGGTCTCCACAGTACATCGATGTTGTCGCCAGTGGTCGGCGGAAGGTGCACTTGCCCGTCGACCTGGGACCGGACGGCAGCCACGCACGGATGCACGCCAAGACCGTAGGATCCTACGCAGTGCCGTAGGGGAGCGCACCGCCACGCTCCTGGGGTATCGGCGAGGACCATTCGCAACCGTCACCATAAAGCTGGGCTACGGTCCCGCACACCGTTAGGCCGTCTTCCGCTCACGCCCCAACATCGTGCAGCCCGCCTCCAGTGGTGTCGCGACAGGCGTGAATGGAGGGACGAATGGAGACGTGTCGTCTTCGGCGATGAGAGTCGCTTCTGCCTTGGTGCCAATGATGGTCGTAGGCGTGTTTGGCGCCGTGCAGGTGAGCGCCACAATCAGGACTGCATACGACCGAGGCACACAGGGCCAACACCAGGCATCATGGTGTGGGGAGCGATCTCCTACACTGGCCGTACACCTCTGGTGATCGTCGAGGGGACACTGAATAGTGCACGGTACATCCAAACCGTCATCGAACTCATCGTTCTACCCTTCCTAGACCGGCAAGGGAACTTGCAGTTCCAACAAGACAATGCACGTCCGCATGTATCCCGTGCCACCGAACGTGCTCTAGAAGGTGTAAGTCAACTACCCTGGCCAGCAAGATCTCCGGATCTGTCCCCCATTGAACATGTTTGGGACTGGATGAAGCGTCGTCTCACGCGGTCTGCACGTCCAGCACGAACGCTGGTCCAACTGAGGCGCCAGGTGGAAATGGCATGGCAAGCCGTTCCACAGGACTACATCCAGCATCTCTACGATCGTCTCCATGGGAGAATAGCAGCCTGCATTGCTGCGAAAGGTGGATATACACTGTACTAGTGCCGACATTGTGCATGCTCTGTTGCCTGTGTCTATGTGCCTGTCGTTCTGTCAGTGTGATCATGTGATCACCCCTGGAATGTGTCAATAAAGTTTCCTCTTCCTGGGACAATGAATTCACGGTGTTCTTATTTCAATTTCCAGGAGTGTATAAGCCTACATAATATGACCTTAAACTTTTGAAAAAAAAATCTATCAACGTCATACATTTATGTAATTGTGAATACACTACTAGTCATTAAAATCGCTACACCTCGAAGATGACGTGCTACAGACGCGAAATTTAACCAACAGGAAGAGGATGCTGTATTATGCAAATAATTAGCCTTTCAGAGCATTCACGCAAGGTTGGCGCCGGTGGCATCACCTACAATGTGAGGAAAATTTCCAAACGATTTCTCACACACAAACAGTAGTTGACCGGAGTTGCCTGGTGAAACGACGTTGTGATGCCTCGCGTAAGGAGGAGAAATGCGTACCATCACGTTTCCGACTTTGATAAAGGTCGGATTGTAGCCTATCGCGATTGAGGTTTATCGTGTCGCGACATTGCTGCTCGCGTTGGTCGAGATCCAATGACTGTTGGCACAATATGGACTCGGTAGGTTCAGGAAGGTAATACGGAACGCCGTGCTGAATCCCAACGACCTCGTATCACTAGCAGTCGAGATGAGAGGCATCTTATCCGCATGGCTGTAACGGATCGTGCAGCCCTGAGTCAACAGATGGGGACATTTGCAAGACAACAACCATCTGCACGAACGGTTCGACGACGTTTGCAGGAGCATGGACTATCAGCTCGGAGACCATGGCTGCGGTTACCGTAGACGCTGTATCACAGACAGGAGCACCTGCGATGGTGTAATCGACGACGAACCTGGGTGCACAAATAGCAAAACGTAATTTTTTCGTATGAAACGAGGTTCTGTTTACAGTATCATGGCATTCGTGTATGGCGACATCGCGGTGAGCGCACATTGGAAGCGTTTATTCGTCATCGCCATACAGGCGTATCACCCGGAGTGATGGTATGGGGTGCCATTGATTACAAGTCTCGGTCACCTCTTGTTCGCATTGACGGCACTTTGAACAGCAGACGTTACATTTCAGATGTGTTACGACCCGTGGCTGTATCCTTCATTCTATCCCTGCGAAATCCTACATTTCAGCAGGATAATGCACGACCTCATGTTGCAAGTCCAGTACCCGCCTTTCTGGATACAGAAAATGTTCGACTGCTGCACTGGCCAGCACTTTCTCCAGATCTCTCACCAATTGTGGCGGAGCAACTAGCGCGTCACATCACGCCAGTCACTGTGGTATCGTGTTGAAGCTGCATGGGCAGCTGTACCTGTACACGCCATCTAAGCTCTGTTTGACTCAATGGCCAGGCGTATCAAGGACGTTATCACGGCCTGAGGTGGTTGGTGTGGGTACTGATTTCTCAGGATGTATGCACCCAAATTGTTTAAAAATGTATGTCAGTTCTAGTATAATATATTTGTCCAATGATAACCCGTTTCTCATCTACGTTTCTTCTTGGTATAGCAATTTTAATGGCCAGTAGTGTTCATTCCAGTAGGGGGCTATAAACTTAGTTTAGTTAGGTTTAAGTAGTTCTAAATTCTAGGGTCAGAGAGCAGACCGCGTGGTTCTCGGTTAAGAAGGGAGAAGCAACGAAGATAAAAGAGATATTAGGCACTGGGGATAGGGACAAGGGTGAGATTCGGCAAAGGGAGGAACAACTGTGGAAAGAACTATGGGAGACGGACGAAACAGGGCTTAGGACGTATGAACTGATTCCAGACATTAGGGAACGATTAAAAATGAAATACTTTGAACCCACCAGAGAACTAATCCATTTTCTCACTGGCCATGGGCCTTACCCGACATACTTAAGGGCCACACACGCGTGTCAATATGCTGAACCAGAGGACACTCACGATCATGTGATTTACGAGTGCCCCCTCTTCAATGATGTTGCTTCCACACTGCGTGACCAACTACCTGACCATGACACATACCACCTCATAAGACAACGATTTTCAAACTCTAAATAAACTAGCAGACGGGGTATCACTAAAAGTGCTAAAGGATTACACGAGGGAAATTAATTAATTAATTAATTAATTAACTCCCATACCGCCTGCGCGTGGACAGGCCGACCTCAGTAGTCTGGAATCAGCCACGTGCGGGACTAGGGGGAGTGAGGAATAACATCACGGACTAGACGACGCACCGGAATTGACATAGGTTAGAACTAGTTAGTAGAAATTAGATTAGGAAATTAGCATTAGGAACCTGCAGCGAATAACATCCTGGCCCGCCCAGTGTCAGCGGCACGCCCATCGGGATCAGCTCGATGGGCAAGGCAATAAAATGGGTTTATATACATATTTCTTACATATTTGTGACGCTGCAGGTAGTAGAGTTAGTTAAGATCTTAGGAGTTAAATACTAATACGTGTAAGAGTAGCTGCCCATTGTAATTAGAGTATAGCTGTAGCTCACAATCCACTACATTGTAGTTAAAGGCAAATTGTATCTAACAAACTTAGAAAGTAAGACCCACTAATCATATAAGGAAGTGGGTTATGTTGTATAATTATTATTGATGGTTAATAAAGATTCTAATACCAAACACGCGCCCTACTCCTATACCGCCGACCTTAATAGTCTGGAATCCGCCACGTGCGGGACTAGGGGGAGTGAGGAATAACATCACGGACTAGACGACGCACCGGAATTGACATAGGTTAGAACTAGTTAGTAGAAATTAGATTAGGAAATTAGCATTAGGAACCTGCAGCGAATAACATCCTGGCCCGCCCAGTGTCAGCGGCACGCCCATCGGGATCAGCTCGATGGGCAAGGCAATAAAATGGGTTTATATACATATTTCTTACACATTTGTGACGCTGCAGGTAGTAGAGTTAGTTAAGATCTTAGGAGTTAAATACTAATACGTGTAAGAGTAGCTGCCCTTTGTAATTAGAGTATAGCTGTAGCTCACAATCCACTACATTGTAATTAGCTGCAAATTGTATATAACATACTTAGAAAGTAAGACCCACTAAGGGTATAAGGAAGTGGGTTATGTTGTATAATTATTATTGATAAAAAAAAGTTCTAGGGGACTGATGACCTCAGCTATTAAGTCACATAGTGTTCAGAGCCATTTGAACCATTTGTCCCTGATGGATTTCTTACTCAAGTGACATCCAGTGACTAGTCCACCTTCGAAGCCACTGAGCTCTCCCGAGAGACACTTTCTACTGTAACTGCTTCTCTACTGCCGGATGGAGTGGCCGAGTGGTTCTAGGCGCTACAGTCTGTAACCGCGCGAGGTTCGAATCCTGCCTCGGGAATGAACGTCTGTGATGTCCTTAGGTTAGGTAAGTTTCAGTAGTTCTAAGTTCTAGGGGACTGATGACCTCAGCAGTTAAGTCCCATAGTGCTCAGAACCATTTTTTTGCTTCTCTACTAACTACACAACGCTGACGCTGACGCTGACAACACGAGCCTGTCCTTTGCTCGAGATGGCGCAGTTTGGAGAAAAACGTGTCATTCTTGCAGTTCTTAGGGAAGAGAGAATAAATCTTACCATTCTTGGAGCCTGAAAAAGAGATAGACACACTCTGATGGGGTGTTAGTAAAACTTAACCTCTCAGCAGGTCAGGCCAACGTGTGGTTGGCCTGTGATGAGGTTGTTGCCCCAGTTATCGGATGAGCCGGTTTCGGGAATGGCCCGCTTTCTCATAAAATTCCATGGCGATGGCGCGAATCCTATCTCGGAGAGGCAGGATCCCGGTGTCCTCGTGGAGTTGGCGCGTCGAGAAGCACCTCGGAAGATGCATAGCAGTCTTCAGGGCGCGGTCCTGTATCCGCTGCAGAGTCACAATGTGAGCATCTGCGGCTTTCCGCCAGATCACGGCCGCGTAGTCTAGCAGTGGGTGGACCAATGTTAGGTATAGCGTGATGCCGTGTTGCGGTGGCAATGACGACCGCGGGTTTAGCAGCGGATACAGTGCGCGAAGGCGTCCTTTTTCTCTCCCTTTGACATCACGGATGTGATGCTTCCAGGTGAGCCTGCGGTCTAGGGTGACCCCTAGGTAATTCGCCGTCTCACTATGGGATGGGTTCTCCCAGGATTTCGACTGGCGTAAGCCCTGGTGGCAGAAGTCTTCGGGTGAAGACAACTGCCTGGCTCTTCGTGGCGTTGAATTTCAGCCGCTATTTTGTTGCCCATGAGCCCAAGGCGTCGCACCCGCGTTGGAAGCGGCTTCTCAGCACTTTGGCCTTCATCCTGTGAGTCTGACAACACAATTCTGTCCGCCTCCTTTTATACTGGCGGGTCCGCCCTCGTGCCATCTAGTGGTCAATCCCGCACTATTTAAAGGTCTCCGAATACTTCGATCAGACAATATAGGAGGGCGCCCAAGCAATGGAATTAGCCGATAGCTAGGTTAAGGTACAGGTACTGTCCATTTACGTGGAGTCTTATTTTTTGCCTCTGAGTATGCTGTCTCTTAAGGTAAAATGAGGAAAATACAAAAAATGTAGTCAAAGTTCGTCCATATCTATGATGTCTGAAAAAATAATCTGTCCATGGCGTGCTGTTTCTCAGTGGGTTCGACGGAAATATCTGCCCTCAGAAGTATGCAAAAAAAATGTGTGTGAAGTCTTATGGGACTTAACTGCTAAGATCATTAGTCCCTAAGCTTACACACTACTTAACCTAAATTATCCTAAGGACAAACACACACACCCATGGTCAAGGGAGGACTCGAACCTCCGCCGGGACCAGCCGTACAGTCCAGGACTGCAGCGCCCCAGACCGTTCGGCTAAACCCGCGCGGCGCAGAAGTATGTAGATTGTAGCTAATGGCGATGATGGGTTACAGACCGGTATTTCTTATAATGTTATTAGTTAATGCTTCCTCCAGTAGGTGGCACCTCCCGTCAGTCAATAAAGTTTCCTTTGTTGGTTGTAACATTTCTGACACAATTTATGATAGTTGTTGTCTTGAAGGAAAAATAAATTCTCAGACTTTTCCGATACTTCATCATGATTTCCTCGGAATAGGTTGTTACTGTATTTAGCTCGTCAGCCTCCACACTAGTTCAAATTTGGTTGACAAACTAACGAGTAAGAATGCCGATGTAGTCAGAACTATGGAGCAAAACAAAATTGAGTTCCCAGACTACGAAAAATGAAGCACTGAACAACGGCGAGTGCGTAACAGCGTACAGGAGTAAGCAGATGTTGATGGAAGGGGAAGACGGACGTCATGATATTCAGCACATTCAGTGACGACATATTTCAAGAGGAAAGTTCAACGAACAATGTAACAAGAATATGAGACGGGTGGATCTGATTGATTTCCAGTTCAAGGTCACCAAATGGCAAGGAGCAGACTGAAAACCGCTGTCAAAAAATTTGTTCCCATTTATTGCAAGTTTCATGCATAGATACATTAATTTGTTCTGTACAGAACGTACGGCGCCGAAAAGGTAAATCGGATTTCGTGATTAGTCCCAGGGAACAGTTGGGTGTATCTCCTCTAGAACAAGGATTATCACTTTGTAGCCTCCTCCTCACTTATCGACCTTAATGACAGTGAAAAATTAAACTGCGTGTACCTAATGGAAATTTGGGAAAAGCAATCGTCACCTAAGTTAATCTGTCGGTAAAGAGAGTGGAAAGGGTTACATCTAAATGAAAGGAAAAATGCAAATGAAACTGGTGAAAATTAATTTTGAAAAGGGGTTAAGTTAATAAAGAAAGTAAATGTGCGGCCGTTACGTTAACAATTAACTAGCGGTAATTATATATTTGAGATTTGGGGGAAATTACGGTCGCCTGTCCTATGGACAATTACTATAGTAAGTGAAAAAGAAAGGTTATTACACATATAATTAGCACTAGGAGCGTGGTAACTGAAGGTTGACACGTGTAGAGTGAAAACTGAAAGTTTGTCAGAAGTAATAAATTTCGCTACACTCTAACTTACTTTAGCAAAAGAATTAATAAAACCGGAAAATTCAGAGTTAATTTAGTGACTGAAATTAATAGTGAGCTTTGTTTCTGAAGCACATAGAAACTCAGTAAAATACGGTTAGTCTTGGGCTACTTCAACAATCATTTCAAAAGCTACTTGAATCTACGCAATTTAGAAATAAGAGATTTAACTTTGAACTTGAATTAAATGATTCTGAACAATTAACGATAGTAAAATTTAGTAAGTACCAAGCTGAGCTGCAATCACAGGTAAGCTAAAATACGGTAACAAAACTCGCACTCTTAATTTGTGCTTGTGTAATCTAAATATTGAAGCCAGCTATGAATACCTTAACTGAACTTTGAAATTAAAGCAGTGAAATCGAATGATATTACTTTAATGCTGGCGTTTGAATTCCACGACACTCGGGTTCATTCCGGAAAAGGAAGGGACCCTGCTTTGTAATGCAATTGGGACAATGAGCAACAAAGGTTCATGCTACGTTGCTGTAATTTAGTGAGAAAAATTTAACAGTTTGAAAAGCTGAGGTCTAGCATACAGGTCTAAAACTTTACGTGCTACCAGTCTTCCTTGTTGGTTGATCGAAGGTTTGAAGTCGTCGATCGAGGAGGTGGCGACAGTCACTCATTGTCGGCCGTCGCTGTTGCAGAAGCTGGATGTTGGCGCGCCTTCTTGTCGACACCGTCTCCAGCCGCAACGGGCTCTTGATGTGTGCCAGCTAACGCCTCCCGTCCGCGACTCCATGTCAGAAACTAACATTAGCAAGTCGAGCGTACTTACATGCTGCCAAACCCCGAAAGCGCGGCAACTCGCGGGAGCGTCACACAACACACCTGCTCCACTGCCCTCCTCCAGCCACTCTCTCTTGCCCGCGCTCCACGCGGCAGAGTTAACACTACCAAAGATCCTAAACACTTTGGTTCTCCACACGACCTATCGATGTATTCGTTCGACAGCATAGTTTTCCCTAGGCAAGACCCAGCGTAAAATACAAATAATATTTACAAAACAAACCAGTTATACACCGATATATATATATATATATATATATATATATATATATATATATATATATATATATATATATATATATATATAGTAAAACAATTACAATATATAAAAGCACAGAAATGTCTTATATTCAGGTAACAAAATAAGAAAAAATTTATAGTACAATAGATGGAAATAGGAGGATATGGATTCCCGGCGTTACAACTTGGGCGTCCACTTCGGACATCAACAGCGACTCGTCTTAAAATCAGAGATTTTTCAGAATTCTGGCAAGTAATGTGAAGATAAGACAAAAAAAAAATGGTTGAAATGGCTTTGAGCACCATGGGACTTAACATCTGTGCTCATCAGTCCCCTAGAACCTAGAACTACTTAAACCTAACTAATCAAAGGACATCACACACGTCCTTGCCCGAGGCAGGATTCGAACCTGCGACCGTAGCAGTCGCGCGGTTCCGGACTGAGCGTTTGAACCGCTAGACCACCGCGGCCGGCGATAAGACCAACAAGTAGGCTTGCGGTAT
This sequence comes from Schistocerca gregaria, assembly GCF_023897955.1. Classification (NCBI taxonomy): domain Eukaryota; kingdom Metazoa; phylum Arthropoda; class Insecta; order Orthoptera; family Acrididae; genus Schistocerca; species Schistocerca gregaria. Next base: position 704,907,397 of record NC_064921.1, read on the forward strand.
ACGCGAGAAGGGGCCTTCGTAAAGAGGTACCCTATCTGTGTGCAGAAAGTGAAGCTTTTCTCTGTCCGTCATCTAGTTTTAAAATATTTAACACAGAAAATGACCTGTACTCATACGAAAAAAAATTCACTCTCTGCTTTAGAATGTTACATTCGATCATAATGCGCTTTACTTTTAATCCATTAACTAAAATCAACAAAGAAATGTTTTACGAGTGAGCAAGGCACGTGATGCGACCGCGGCAGGCAGCTCTAGGGGAACTACCCCTTGAGGCAGATAGGCGAGCACGAAAAATGTCCAATGAAGCGGTCAATATGGTATTTGCTGAACAGAACCTATAGGAAAATGATATCCCTCTATTTTTAACTGTGCTTTCCGTAGGTGCGTATGATGTATCTATCCTGATGTCGTCCATTACCTGGTATCTTTTTGATCCCTGGTTCCCTTCTTAGTCACCATTCCTTATCTCTCTTCTCACCCAATGTCCTAGCCATTTTCTTTTATTGCTTATAATTGTTTGCATTAATGGTTCTTTCTTTTGTCATTCACGCTGTGTAACACAGCCTCAGTCATTATTCTGTCTGTCCATTTCACACCTTCAATTCTTCTCCAGACTCATAGCTCTAAACGCACCCTCTCGGTCTGTCGCGTTTTCAGCTCGTGGTCTAGTGGCTAACGTTGCTGCCTCTGGATCACGGGGTCCCGGGTTCGATTCCCGGCCGCGTTGCGGGTTTTCTCTGCCCGGAGATTGGATATTTGTGTTGTTCTCATCATTTCATCATCGTCATCATCATTCGTGACTGTGGCTAGGTTGGATTGTGTACAATTTGGACTACGTAAAAATTGGGACTTTGTACGGGCGCTGACAACCGCGCAGTTGAGCGCCACACAAACCAACTTCATCATCATCGCCATCATCATCTCTCTGTTGCCGAGTGCAAGTTTCGGCTCCATACAAGGCAACGCTCTACACAAAACACTTCCCGAATGTTTTCCTTTACTGTTCATTTGATGGACTACACGTAACACTCCTCTGTCTGTAAAACATTTGTGACCGGGCGGTTCTAGGTGCTTCAGTCTGGAACCACGTGACCGCTACGGTCGTAGGTTCGAATCCTGCCTCGGGCATGGATGTGTGTGATGTCCTTAGGTTAGTTAGGTTTAAGTAGTTCTAAGTTCTAGGGGACTGATGACCACAGATGTTAAGTCCCATAGTTCTCAGAACCATTTGTAAAACACTTGTTTTGCAATAGCTATCTTTGTTTTTATTTCTTATCATGTTACTGGTTATTTTTGCATCCTAGGTACCAGAATTTATCAACTTGTTCCACTGACTCATAACAAATTTTCACTATTATTTTCCTTGACTGCATTGTAAAAACCTTTCATTACATTAGCCTTCTTCACATTCATACTCATTCAGTATTCCTCTTAGATCAGGGGAGGCCAAGATTTCGGCTCACGGGCCATGCCTGAGCCCGAGTGCCTTAGCTCTCAGCCTCGCTTCACATTTCCCCCAGTCACGTCGCACTGTCTGAGCGCGAGGAGGGGAAGAGGGGAAACAGCGAACGTGCCGCATTTAAATGGCAGTACAGTCGCACTGCGTATAAGTTGGTTTTATGTCTCACATTTCTCTACAATATACGTAGATCACAAACAAACATGTTTTCAGCGTTGATTAATTATTTTTGTCGCACTGAAGACATAAGTTTACTCTGGTGCAAACTGTCAGCGGATAATTTCACAGATTTTCGCACTTGGGTTGCAACCTAATCGTGAATTATTTAGCTTCATAATTGAAAAAAAGGTGTTTCAAACAAATGTGCCAATCGAAATTCTGTAGCACTTTTGCAATCTTATTATGGAGGCTTAGAAAATCCACCTGAGAAGATCAATGTAGATGTTATGGACAGTTTTAACGCAAAAAGATTTGTAATTAAAACTGGAATTACCTCGCAGATCAATCAGCTACATCTGCACATGCACACGGGCGCTTTCAACTGAAATGGCGAACGTCTCGAAAACAGATGTAAGATTGGCAGTGTCCTCGAAACCTTTATAAAACTTATCGTCGTAATTCTTGCAAAGTCACAATGAATTCTCCAGACCTCTCACTTTCTTTAACGCCAGTGAGCTTAGGAAACTGAACTGTCTTTGTCAGAATGTGTATCCTCTACAATGAGATTTTCTTTTAAATGCATCCCCATCAAATCAGAAATAATTTACCTTGCAATGTCTTACTGTGGGCAGTGGGCAGTCAAGTCCACTTAAAATACGAAGTCTGTGATCCATTGTGGGTGTCCTAATTTTCGTTCCTGCACTACATTTTTCTTCATAAATTCAACAGTAGCGAGATATAAATCTCAAAATCGTTCCAGGCAAGCCCTTTGACTCAACCACCGCACGGAATAATTGGTGCGACTCCACAAATGTTACTGTCTGTACCACCAGTTTCTTCAAGTGCTCAGTGTCTGGAAATCTTGATGTGAAGACCAATGGCTCCTGTCTGTTGAGCGTTGCGATTTTGTGATCTTTCATTGTCATCTAAAAGTTTAAATTCCTTCTGCATGCTCCTATAATGTCATTTCCTAGCAAATAAGCAGTACCCGTCGCTTATACAAATTGATAATTCTCGTCCCTCTCTTCCGTGATACCCATTCATTTTAAAGGATTGTGGTGACAGATAGCTAGATCGCCTCTTTTTGTACAGTACTGGACCTGTGAACGTCCTTCATACTATGAACAAATAGTGAAGGGTAAACAGCCCCTGACACTGGCATTGTGCAGAATACACGGAGTTATGCCGACCGCAAAATGCCGCACTGCAATGCTAAATAAAACGTCGCGCTATTCCTGGTACTTCCTAGAAGGACCGAGCAATGGCTAATGACAGGCCAGCCTCGACCCGACCTTGGCCCGCAAACGGTGCACGCGTGAAGTCTGGCACGCCGTGGCCGGTCATGTCTTAGATGACGTTCTTTTAACGTATTGTTAACTGGCTCTTCATTTTCACCTAGTTATACTAAGTCTTCAGAAATTTTATAGGCTGAGTATTCTTGCTGCAAGTACACAACAATCTTTTGTAGGAAGCAACTTTCAACGAAATTGACTGAACAGACATTCAACAGAGAAGGTGAAAGGTAACAGAGTTGTCTAACACCCTGCTGCCATTTCATACCCTTTTTTGACATTTACTCTTTGTCACACAAATGTATTGTTTGATTCCAGTCAACAGGCACAATTAATGTAGAGAATACGAACGGGATAATTCACAGTTTATAGCTCTCACCATGTCTGCGCTGTCCATATGGCTTCATTATCCACCTGGATCGACACAGAAAACAAATTATCGCCCTACGTTCCGCAGTATCAGTGGATTGCGCCACTTTGTTGTAGCTTCCGTCTCGGCGTCCTGTGGTTCTGTGGCGTGGGGAATTCAATGTCTTGCAGGATTGCTGACAAATAACTTCAAACAAACAAAAATTAGTTATTCAAATTAATTTTTCCCAGGTGGCAAATAAAACTTTCTATGACTATCGCTCGTACATACGAGACTGGAATAGAAGGGAGAACCGATAGAGGTGCTCAAAGTACCCTCCGCCACACACCGTCAGGTGGCTTGCGGAGTATGGATGTAGATGTAGATTGAAACTTACTTCAAATATTGCAGTGTTGTTTTCCACGTTAACACACTTTCGTAAAGTTAGTGCCTAAAACATGATTGTCGTTTCTGAAGTATGTACTCCAGTGCTGTTTCCATGGCTAAATAGCTATAAATACGATTATAAACTCATAATTGACATTAGAAGTTGCGTCTAACAGATTGATGCCATAAAACTTGCCTGACAAGGCTTTTAACTTTAGAAAACACATGTTAGCTAAAATACTATACTAATCAGGCAACTGCACAAAGAAACAGGGTGTCTGATTTACTGGAAGGATGTAATCAAGTACACCTTCTCTTTATATAATTTACAATATACCCTCAGATTAAATACTTCCTCGTGTCAATAGTTCTCAAGCTCCATACTAGGAGGGACAAAGATAACGCATCGTGTCATACACTGTTATTCACAGTAAATTATGCTGACGTGGTTCCTGTATTATACATGATGTGCATCAAATCATAAACGTCGTTACAGTGTGTGGTTACTATACTGGAGAGACAAGCAGAAATTTCAGCATTAGAGAGACAGAACAGAAGCTCTCTAAAAAGTAACAGCTATTATCAAATATTCGCAAAACACTTTTTTTGGAGTTATCAGACTTCTGACTGGTTTGATGTGGCCCGCCACGAATTCGTCTCCTGTGGCAGCGTCTTCATCTTAGAGTAGCACTTGCAACGCACGGCCTCAATTATGTGATGGATATATTCCAATCCCTATCTTCCTCTGCAGTTTTTTATCCAATACAGCTCCCTCTAGTACCATGGGAGCTATTTCCTGAAGTCTTAACAGATGTCCTGCAATCTTGTCCTTTCTTCTTCTCAGTGTTTTCCACATATCCCTTTCCTCGCCGATTTTTCGCAGAACCTCCTCATTCCTTACCTTATCAGTCCACCTAATTTTCAACATTCATCTCAAGAATGAAATCCGAAAAGCCTTAATTCTCTTCTGTATAAGGTTTCCAAAGTCCATGTTTCACTACCATACACCGCTGTGCCCCAAACGTACATTCGCAGAAATTTCTTCCTCAAATTAAGGCCTATGTTTGATACTCGTAGACTTCTCTTGGTGAGGAATGCCCCTTTTTGCCAGTCCTAGTCTGCTTTTGATGAATTACTTGCTACGTCTGCCATTCGTTATTTTGCTGCCTAGGTAGCAAAATTCCTTACCTTCATTTACTTCTTGCCCATCAATCCTAATGTTAAGTTTCTCGCTATTTTCGTTTCTGCTATGTATCATTACCTTCGCCTTTCTTCGATTTACTCTCAATCCGTATTCTGTATCCATTAGACTGTTCATTCCATTCAGCATATCATGTAATTTTTCTTCACTTTCACTGGGGATAGCAATGTCATAAGCGAATCGTATCATTGATATCGTTTCACTTTTAATTTTAATTCCACTCCCGAACCTTTCTTTTAATTCCCTCGTTGCTTCTTCCACGTACACATTGAACAGTAGGGGTGAAAGACTACATCACTCTCTTACAGTCTTTTTAATCCGAGCGCTTTATTCTTGGTCTTCCACTCTTATTATTCCCTTTTGGCCCTTGTATACGTTGTATATTACCAGCTCTCCCTATAGTTTACCCCTAATTTTCTCAGAATTTAGACCATCTTATGGATATGAAACTCAAAGCAACAGACATCAAAGCCAACTTTAAAATCTCAAGTACAGAAATATCCCCTCACAAAAACTAATAATTGGGGAAATCAGCCAAATATAGAAAGGCACAGTTGAAGGATCAGAAATAATAAATTAATCCACAGTTCTCCGCAGAACACACACACACACTAAAATAAAATAATTCCCAGTCGTAAATTATCCAGCCAAATACTTTTCTACTTTACATCCTCTATGGATGCAGATGACACACGGGCAAGGAAGCAACTGTAGAGCAACGCATAAATCACATAAAAAGAACATAATGTGGTAACAAGGTGTATAATATAAAAAAAATCTCGCCTGTTTTCCAATTTGTGAATACTGTCTTAAAAACAGATTTATACCTATGTACAGAAAGTACCATAAAGGGAATTATTCTTGTTGTTTAATAGAAAGAAAATGAAAAAAAACTGTGATGCTGTAAGTACAGCGAAACATAACCGAGAAAAAGAAAGCATAGTTGTGTTTGCTCATGGCGATCTCATCAGGAAACATATTGTCACTACAGTGTCTAAAGATATTTACTGTATAAAAGATTTTCCTTTCTAAGGAAAGACTCAAGGTTTATAAACTAATCTTTGGATTTATGTTTCTTCATCTAACCTTTGCTACATTGTGGTAACAGCGTATTTCTTTTGATTGTGTTAGAGGAAATTTCTGGCACTTATCTTCTTGTTACACAGATACGAATCCGGTTCTGCAGCAGATTTCATTTCTTCACTAATTGAAAAAGTATTTCAGGATTTTGGGTTCTTGATTACTCATGCTGATATTTAATCGCAGTGAGCTCAAGACGAAAAACCAGTAATAACTGATTGTAAGAGCTGCTGCGGAAGATGGCCATGGAAACAACCGTATTAAGCCTGTTCTTTTGCTAAAGCTATTTCAAGGCGGAAAGAACTATATTACTTCTTAATTTTTTGTTTATATTCCGTGTACCACAGCCTTATTACCACGCACAAATATTTCCAAAGAAAAGACGCCTAATTAGTTAGTTACTGCAACTCTTAATTACCAAAAGCTCTAATGTTCTTTTTTTCCTTTTTTCTTTTGTAGGTAAGTGTATGCTGCGTGGCGAATACAGAAATGGAAATATATAACTGTCGTCCCAGGTAAGCCTATAACAGTATATTAAGCATCTATAGGTCTTGTTAATCACATAGACGCACAAGTCTGATCTGCTTCAGTCATTTCCCAATAATGGCTTAAGATAAAAGGAAAATTCATATTCCAACACAGACTGTAGTAACTCTGAGACTATTCACCCACTGGTTGTAGTTCTTGGCTTGTGAGGTACACGAGGTCTTGCTGGAAAGTAATGCCTAGGTTTCTTTATGTGAAAACTCTTACAGCTTGTTAAATAAAACGAAAGTTAACATTATACTTCTTTATTCTTTGCATCTACATACTTTCAGCCTTCTGTCGTTAGAGGGCTTCGATTGTATCATACGACATAGCTGTGTGCAAGGTAACTATGTCGGTTATAGGAAAAGTATGCTGTAATCGAATTTATAATTCGAAAAGTTCATCCACACATGCAGCACCCTCTTCTGAGCATGGCAATGCCAAACCAAGCACGAACGCTGCGGCATCTACAACAGTGCGACTTCTTGGGTTCACTGTCGGCGATAACCCAGGGCCATACGACTTCCATCTATTTCCAAAACTTAAACAACATCTTCGAGGACTTCACTTTGATGGTGATGAATCGATGCAAGTAGAAGTGAGGTTGTGGCTACGTCAACAAACATTCTACTGTGAGAGTATCAAAAACCTGATCTCTATTGGGAGAAACGTGTTCGTCGCCAGGGCAACTATATTGAGAAATAAATATGTAGACATGAAGAACAGAGATGAAGAATCATAAATGAAGGCTTCCACTGCCTGATGATATAGCTGCTGGTAAAACTTTCGGGATGTGGGGTCGTGGTCCAAGACACTCTTCTGTTCCTGACGTTTCGTGCAGGACTGCGCTGGACTTCCTCAGAGGCGTTCCTCCGCGGAGTCTTGCAGACTGACCGGTCGGACGTCCGAGAGCGACATAAATATTGTAGGCAAGGGGGCGTGGTCAAAGTAACACGTGATGAGCAGACATAATCTTTGTCAGAGACAAAACCTAGCTATCGATTGTCGTCTTGTCAGAGATAAAACTGTCTAGCGATTCTGCAGAGCTTTGTCCATACGTCGCTAAGTTTCATTGCCTCCTCTTTCCTATTAAAATTATCCTGATGCTTTTAAATTTCAATGGCTTCTATGCATAGCCGCGGATAATAATTCGACGTTGTAGATAAAAATTTTGTGTTAGTTAACTTCCACTTCGTGGTTTCCTGACTGAAGAGCATGCTCTTCTGTAGCTGGTTTTTCTGTTTTTCCTGGTTGGCAAAGACCGTGTACTTACGCTCCTCTTGGCAGTTCCAACATCAACTTTACCACACGTACACGGAATTTTCTATACACCACATGTCGACTGAGGAGGGCGTTTTTCCTTCACAGATCGGAGTACAACTGTATCATCTACAAACTGGTACCAGCGAGATTGTTTCTTACTGGCTTTGTCCAGAGCCGATTGTTCGAATTTCTCCATATAGAAATTAGCGATCGCAGGACCAGATGGGTTACCCATTGCTACACCATCAAGCTGCTCATAAAATTCATCGTCCCACTGGAACTGACTCGAAGTAACGCAATGCCTAAAAAGATCAGTCAAACATGCAGGAAAAACATCCGCTATAAAAATCATAACTTCGTTAACTGGAATCATAGTGAATAAAGATACTATGTCAAAACTTACAAGAGTATCTTCAGGAGCCAGAAGTATCCCTTCAAGTTCCCCAATAAAAACCAAGAGTCTTTTATATATGAGTCAGTTTTCTCAATATGTAATTGTAAACGAGTTGCCAGATATCTTGCTGTCCCATACGTGGGAGAATTGATGGCACTAATTATGGGTCTCAAAGGAAAATCAATTTTATGAATTTTGGGTACGCCATACAGTCTAGGACACATAGCTTCACTCTTCAACAAAGCACTTTTATCTTCTTTTTGAATAGACGTAAATCACTTAATCAGATTATTTGTTTTCCTCAGTACGCTGGTTGTAGGGTCCTTCGTGAAAAATGGCTACTCAGGGGAAGAGGTAAAGACAATTTTGAGACCAAGGAACAGAAGACCAAAGGACAAGTATGAACCACAACGACGGAAAAATAAAGTTTCTCTCCCTTTTATTAAAAAAGTAACGTATCAGATCGGTAAAATTTTTCAGAAACATCACGTCAGACTGGTCTTTAGACCAACAAAGAAAATAAGTCAAGTACTGCGATGTGTGAAAGATAAACGCCCTCGTCTGTCTACATGTGGTATATACAAAATTCCGTATACGTGTGATAAAGTTTATATTGGAACTACCAAGACGGACGTAAATACACAGCTAGAAGAGCACAGAAGTCTTTGCCGACTATTAACAGCTGTAGCAGAGCATGCTGTTCAGTCATGAAACCGCGAAGTGAAGTTTTCTGAAACAGAAATGTTATGGTTCAAATGGCTCTGAGCACTATGGGACTTAACATCTGAGGTCATCAGTCCCACGGAACTTATAACTACTTAAACCTAACTAACCTAAGGATATCACACACATCCATGCCCGAAGCAGGATTCGAACCTGCGACTGTAGCAGTCGCTCGGTTCTGTACTGAAGCGACTAGAACCGCTCGGAGAAATTTTATCTAAAAAGTCAAATTATTATCCACGACTATGTAGAAAGCCAATGAAATTTATAGGCATCAGGATAATTTTAATAGGAGAGAGGAGGTAATGAAACTTGGCGACATATGGAAAGTAGCTCTGCAGAATCGCTAGACAGTTTTATCTCTGACAAGACGACAATCGATAGTTAGGTTTGATCTCTGAGAAGGACTATCTCTGCTCATCACGTGTTACTTTGACCAGGCCCTTTTTCCTACAATATTTATGTCGCTCTCGGACGTTCGACCTGTCAGTCGGCAAGACTCAGCGTAGGATCGCCTCTGAGGATGTCCAGCACAGTCCTGGACGAAACGTCAGGAACAGAAGTGTGTCTTGGACCACGACCTCACATTCCGAAAGGTTTACCAGCAGAGGTGAAGAACGTTAATAATGTTTGTTTTATTTAAAAAGTTTTAAGAGTTTTCACAATGAAAATTCGGAGACATTACTTTTCAGCACCCCCTGGTGAATATTTAGGGTTTTGTGTTGTTGATGGGCATGGGAAAAGAGAAAGTGTGAAAGAAGCCAGTAGGAATAGCTCTCTCTCTCTCTCTCTCCCTCTATGTTACACTCACTAAAAAATTAGCAAGGCCGTCTTTTATTTGACGTATAATACCTATCCGGCAAACGGCTTTTCATCAGCAATGTCTTACTCTCTGACACTACAGACACTCTGTATTGATATTACTTCTATATTTCCATATTATCATTAGACCTTGATGTCCGCCCCGATAGCTGAGTGGTCAGCGTGACAGATTGCTATCCTACGGGCTCTGGTTCGATTCCCGGCTGGGTCGGGGATTTTCTCCGCTCAGGGACTGGGTGTTGTGTTGTCTTCATCATCATTTCGGCCCCATCCGGGGTGCAGGTCGCCCAATATGGCATCGAATGTAATAAGACCTGCACCAAGACGGCCGGACCTGCCCCGTAAATGGCCTCCCGGCCAATGACGCCAAACGCTCATTTCCATTAGGGCTTTATCTTCAGAAGGGACCATTGCAGTCTGCTTTTATAATTTACAGCTACTCGCCAGTTGTCAGTTTGCAATTATTTTTCTATTTCAAGAGCATTCATTTTAAAGTTACTGTAGCCACTTAGTAGTTCCAATACTACTCGTAGCGTTGGTTTCCGTTCATCGTCAGATGTCATTTCGCCCTTCAGAAGGAGAATTTGTCATCTGTTCCTTGAGCATATACTACTACTATCTACTGTTACGTCTAGTTCTACTACGTTGCCAATTGTAATATACTACCATTTCAACGTACTTCTGCAACTGTCTTTTGTGGAACAGCTACTAATATTATTACCACTTCTTGTACCATATTTGTATACAGCAAAAATTTCTAAAAATATTCCTACTTAAACTAAGGCAGAAATTATAATGATTATGACTTATTACGTTATCGAAGCAAATTATATTTATGAACTCCTATGAAACTCCTGTAGTGCATTGTTCTGTCTTTTCATTTTAATGTTGTTGTCTGAACACTTAGTCAGGAATCCAACAAATGGTTTAAACAAAATACTATGGAGAGGCTGAATATTTATTAGGAAACAGAAGTGTTCAGTTTTGAGAATGAAGAACTAAACGCAATTATCCGTTCTACTTGATGCCTCCCAAACATGTCTCCTAAATTCTGACGTTACACAGGTAAGGCAGACGCCGACGCTGCGTCGATATTTAGATACGTCGTCAACGTTCATGGACGCCCCAGACTGCCGTGCTTGTGTGTGTGTGTGTTTAACAGTCAAATTACGGCATTTACGCCTGTGTCATGCGCTCTCTTGCATCGGAGTAGGCACTTTAAGACTTAAAGATATGGACAAATGTGAGCAGGACTCGCCCTCTGAGGCTTCCGTACAAACTTAATTACATAGATAGTTCGTCTGTAGGTTTTCATGAGTGAGTTTGCGAGTGTCAAAATAAGTGACATAAATGGAAGTATCTCTGGACTACGTGGCTTTGGAAGTTTAAATTTTTGACACCGCCATAGAACCGTAGATCTTCCTATTTGACATAATTTCAAACTGATACCTCTACCCGTTACTCAGAAAAAGGGGTCTTAACACGCTGTTAGACAGACAAGACAACTAAGTGATCCTGTAAAGGGTCCACTTTTACCTGTGGAGTGATGGAACAAACTGAGCTTTATTTATTGAAATGAAGTATTAGTTTCATACGTGTCTCCTTAAATATTAGATGCATGTATTTCTGAAGGAACATTTGATTGTACTTCTTCACAAAGAGGCACTGCACGTTCGTATTTGTCGACCACTACTGGACCTGCGAGTTACAAATAAATTGAATCCCCTGTAGGGGAATAACATTAATGGGATGTACGAGCATAGGTGTGACACATGGAAGACGACATATATAGACGTTTGATTCTGACTGTGTGTCATGCTAGTAAAGCTGAAGCGCTTAAGACGACAACTCCCGTAAAGCGGGAAATGCGGGTTCGAGTCCCAGGGAAGGACAAGTTTTCACTTTCGTCATTCCATAATACAATTGAGATAATTCATATTCGCACCTGCGAATACATTTCAGGTCTTTCATAGCATCTGTACTCGCCGCAGTGCCTGTTTCTTCTGAGATGCGTACATGTCCGAAGGAAGATTGCATCGTATACCCTTTGTTATTACTATGTGACTTTTCCGTGTTTCTAAATTCCTCTTCACGTGTCGGAGCGCGTTTCTCCTCTTAAATATGTTTTTCTTGTATCCCCTGTGCCAACTGATCTTGTACTTCACGTATTTCTCTTTTGTACTGTATACTAATTTGATACTGATTTGGTTTGACTTTTCTAATTTCCATATACTCCTCTGTGTCAGTGAAGGCTAACGGTCTTGTATCATTCAGATCATCATCTATCTTCGTAGATAATGTAGTTAGTTGACCGAAAAGTTCGACTACTTTTTCGGATAATGTGCTGATTTCCTCCGTGTATTTTTCTTAACCAAATTTTAAAGTGTCCATTTGTGTCGAAATGGTATCTACTGTATCCTTTAAGTTTTCCCGATTTTTTGCAGGTTGCATAACCTAATCGGTAGATGCAACTGAGTCAACTTTAGCCTGCAAGGTGTCGCGATTTTCATGAACAGTAGTATGCAGTTATTTTATGGCTGCTTCATGATTCTATAATGCGTTTTCATGTACAGAAAAAAAGGCTGAAAATGCTCAGAAATTTATGTTTTTACATCTTTACAAACTTTTTGACATTTAAATTCGATTTTAACCGATAAATCGAATTTCTTCACTGTTCACTAATTGTTTAACTGTCTACACCATTATTTACTGGCTGGACCATGTCCCTATGCACTATTACAAAATTATTATGTTGAACATGTGTTAATTCATTACGAAGTGGTGCTAACAAGCTACGCTCGTCGTCTCTGTCATTTCTCAGTTTGCTTTTCAGCATAGTGTTACGTTTTCCACACGCCATGATTACCATAAACTTTCACACGGTAACACTCAAAAACAGTTTGAAAAGCAAAAATAAAAACCCACTAAAATAGCACTGAAAATTATTAATATCTAATTAATTCTAAAGGTGACTGCGATATACACTCCTGGAAATGGAAAAAAGAACACATTGACACCGGTGTGTCAGACCCACCATACTTGCTCCGGACACTGCGAGAGGCCTGTACAAGCAACGATCACACGCACGGCACAGCGGACACACCAGGAACCGCGGTGCTGGCCGTCGAATGGCGCTAGCTGCGCAGCATCTGTGCACCGCCGCCGTCAGTGTCAGCCAGTTTGCCGTGGCATACGGAGCTCCATCGCAGTCTTTAACACTGGTAGCATGCCGCGACAGCGTGGACGTGAACCGTATGTGCAGTTGACGGACTTTGAGCGAGGGCGTATAGTGGGCATGCGGGAGGCCGGGTGGACGTACCGCCGAATTGCTCAACACGTGGGGCGTGAGGTCTCCACAGTACATCGATGTTGTCGCCAGTGGTCGGCGGAAGGTGCACGTGCCCGTCGACCAAGGGACCGGACCGCAGCGACGCACGGATGCACGCCAAGACCGTCGGATCCTACGCAGTGCCGTAGGGGACCGCACCGCCACTTCCCAGCAAATTAGGGACACTGTTGCTCCTGGGGTATCGGCGAGGACCATTCGCAACCGTCTCCATGAAGCTGGGCTACGGTCCCGCACACCGTTAGGCCGTCTTCCTCTCACGCCCCAACATCGTGCAGCCCGCCTCCAGTGGTGTCGCGATAGGCGTGAATGGAGGGACGAATGGAGACGTGTCGTCTTCAGCGATGAGAGTCGCTTCTGCCTTGGTGCCAATGATGGTCGACTGCGTGTTTGGCGCCGTGCAGGTGAGCGCCACAATCAGGACTGCATACGACCGAGGCACACAGGGCCAACACCCGGCATCATGGTGTGGGGAGCGATCTCCTACACTGGCCGTACACCTCTGGTGATCGTCGAGGGGACACTGAATAGTGCACGGTACATCCAAACCGTCATCGAACCCATCGTTCTATCATTCCTAGACCGGCTAGGGAACTTGCTGTTCCAACAGGACAATGCACGTCCGCATGTATCCCGTGCCACCCAACGTGCTCTAGAATGTGTAAGTCAACTACCCTGGCCAGCAAGATCTCCGGATCTGTCCCCCATTGAGCATGTTTGGGACTGGATGAAGCGTCGTCTCACGCGGTCTGCATGTCCAGCACGAACGCTGGTCCAACTGAGGCGCCAGGTGGAAATGGCATGGCAAGCTCTTCCACAGGACTACATCCAGTATCTCTACGATCGTCTCCATAGGAGAATAGCAGCCTGCATTGCTGCGAAAGGTGGATATACACTGTACTAGTGCCGACATTGTGCATGCTCTCTTGCCTGTGTCTATGTGCCTGTGGTTCTGTCAGTGTCATCATGTGATGTATCTGACCCCAGGAATGTGTCAATAAAGTTTCCCCTTCCTGGGACAATGAATTCACGGTGTTCTTATTTCAATTTCCAGGAGTATACTTGGTGAAAATCCACACGCATGCCACAACTGCTTTGCTCATTACAATACAGTGCAACAATGAGAAACTACAACTACAAAGGAAATTCTCTATACAATCACGCGCTAGCAGTAAACAAAAACAAATTTGTAATCCTGCACTAATTATTCCAGTGAGGTATCGACGGCTAAGCGTCACCAGGTGAAACTTTTTAATAAACTTTATTATTACTTAAACTGTTGAGTAAAACTGAATGCAAGCGAACCTGCTTAAACTGCTGAGTGTACGTGAACGTATTCTCACTTTGCTTGTCTTTATCGTTTCATTTCTGACCTACAGAATTATTACTGACAAATAAAACTCAAACGCAATCTGACTGCTCAAATAATTAACTCAAAAGAATGGCACTGAATAAGAATAAATCCTAACAATGACCCATACATATCGTAAGTCACTTACCTCACACGGTTCTAAGCGCTACAGTCTGGAACCTCGAGACCGCTACGGTCGCAGGTTCGAATCCTGCCTCGGGCATGGATCTGTGTGATGTCCTTAGGTTAGTTAGTTCTAAGTAGTTCTAAGTTCTAGGGGACTGATCACCTCAGATGTTAAGTCCCATAGTGCTCAGAGCCATTTTGAACTTACCTCACAGAAAATCTTCATTAGACGAACTACAGCAGGGCAGCAAACACCAATACAGCTAGCTAAGTAAAAGATTCTAACTACTGTAGGCTCTAACTACTAATAGGCATGTGGTTAGCAAAGGAAAGATATTGTTGCAGAGCAAACAATGTATTTAGCGGATTTTACCTTAATCAAGTGACACCCAGTTCAAAAATTACATAATCATCAGGAATAAATCTCCATGACGGATACACATTCAGACCGTCCGCTCGCGCTAATACTGCAAACCTCCAACACTGCTAATTATCAACCTCTAACCTGCATCACTGCTGACTACTCACTCCCATCTTCCATCACTGTTGGCTTCAACTGCTATCACTGCTGATTATCCACTTCCAACAGCGAGTCCGACCAGCCACAGAGAGTCTCTTAGAGAGAGTGCTCACAGCGCTGTCAGAGTTATTAATGCAGAGCGCTACATAGCGCTGCCAACATACAAACACATAAACAGCTTACTTACATGCTTTGCGGGGACTAGAACCGTCGGAGGTATCAATCATATAATTCCTTCTGGACCACTGCTCAAAAGAGCCTGAAAGCGAGTAGTGGCTTTGTGCACAAAGAGACTCGACGGCTGTCGTTAGTGCGGGCC
This sequence comes from Schistocerca gregaria, assembly GCF_023897955.1. Taxonomy (NCBI): domain Eukaryota; kingdom Metazoa; phylum Arthropoda; class Insecta; order Orthoptera; family Acrididae; genus Schistocerca; species Schistocerca gregaria. Next base: position 704,922,716 of record NC_064921.1, read on the forward strand.
ACGCACGTCCGGCTGTGTGTGCCGGTGATATCTTTCGTGGAAAGGGCTTCTACTGCGCGGAGGCTGCGAAAGGCCCGGCAAACAGCGTTACCGCCTCTCTCTGTGTAGCGCCTCTCGACGTCACAGACCAACACACATCACCACTGTCGTCTGAGAGCTGAAGCAGCGGACAACCTCCGGACACGGGGTTATGGGTGACATAGATTTCGGTGGAGTACGCTGCTAATGAAAACATCGCGCATTTCGCCGATGACACCTACCGTAATGTGTCATGAGCCTATCTAAAGTGTTAGAAAGAAGAAAACACTCAGAGGAGGGGGAGGGGGGGGGCGGAATCTCACTCGTATTTTTTTCTTTCGATTACTGCCACGCGTACCTCAGTTGCTTTCAGCATAAATAGCTGTAATATTCACTGGTCATGCTGTAGCTATCTTTGTGGTGATTCATACAGGCGATACTATCACTGAAATAAGATACAAAGTTCAGTCAGATTACCGTTCTACTAGGAACAGAATCTAAATTATACCGATGATTTTTTTCAGAGACCTTAATGTTGGTGTCCTCAATTTCTGGTGTTATTTGCCGTAGTGATGTGCAACTTTAGTTGCTCGCTGATATCCGATATTGATTATCCTAAATGCTTATCGATTACTGCTAGCCGAGCTGGTAGACACGGAGAAGTTAGAAATATGACAACTCTTACCCTTACCGAACATGAACATCTCATACTATGATTACAGACTATGACACCCAGGCGTAAGTAAATGTTGAAGTAAACTAAGTAGTCTTCGGGTGCTTGGACTACAGGTTTATGTCGTGTTTAACTTGGAAGTTAGTCCTAATGTGACACTGACCTTGCTTCTTTTCTATGGGAGTAATTCATGTAAGATACAGGTGATTTTGGTTGCAACTAGCTGCCTGTGGTACCCCACTGCACTACCGATTTCGACCGTCGGTATTCACATTTAGAATTCCTTGGGTACCCTCAAGCTCTTCAGGTGAAGAGCAGATGTTGCTCTGAAAATAATACAGCCAGTTTACTTCCCCATCCTTATCCGCTGTTTGTCAGGGAATGAACAACCTTAAACTCTCCAACAATGTCACGTAAAACCGAAGTAAATTTATCTTTATTCAATTACACTACCGTTTCTGTTTTTTTTTTTTCAAAATGCAGATGAGCCACACGTCCACTAAAGATGGGCTAAACCAGTAACTGGAACTACATGTAACGTTTTCAATACAACGATAAACATCGTAACTAATACACTACTGGCCATTAAATGTGCTACATCACGTAGGTGCTACAGATGCGAAATTTAACCGACAGGAAGAAGATGCTGTGGTATGCAAATGATTAGCTTTCCAAAGCATTCAAACAAAGTTTGGCGCCTGTGGTGACACATACAACGTGCTGACATGAGGAAAGTTTCCAACCGAGTTCTCATACACAAACAGTAGTTGACCGGCGTTGCCTAGTGAAACGTTGTTGTGATGCCTCGTGTAAGGAGGAGAAATGCGTACCATCACGTTTCCGACTTTGATGAAGGTCGGATTGTAGCCTATCACGACTGCGGTTTATCGTATCGCGACATTGCTGCCCGCGTTGGTCGAGATCCAACGACTGTTACCAGAATATGGAGTCGGTGGGTTCAGGAGGGTAATACGGAACGCCGCGCTGGATCCCTACGGCCTCGTATCACTAGCAGTCGAGATGATAGGCATCTTATCCGCATGGCTGTAACGGATCGTGCAGCCACATCTCAATCATTGAGTCAACAGATGGGGACGTTTGCAAGACAACAACCATCTGCACGAACAGTTCGACGACGTTTGCAGCAGCATGGACTACCAGCTCGGAGACCGTGGCTGCAGTTACCCTAGACGCTGCATCACAGACAGGAGAGCCTGTGATGGTGTACTCAACGACGAACCTGGGTACACGAATGGCAAAACTTCATTTTTTTTCGGATGAATCCAGGTTCTGTTTCAGCACCATGATGGTCGCATCCGTGTTTGGCAACATCGCGGTGAACGCACATTCGAAGCGTGTATTCGTCATCGCCATACTGGCGTATCACCCGGCGTGATGGTATGGGGTGCCACTGGTTGCACGTCTCGGTCACCACTTGTTCGCATTGACGGCACTTTGAACAGTGGGCGTTATATTTCAGATGTGTTATGACCCGTGGCTGTACCCTTCATTCTATCCCTGCGAAACCCTACATTTCAGCAGGATAATGCACGACCGCATGTTGCCAGCACATTCTCCAGATCTCTCACCAATTGAAATTGTCTGGTCAATGGTGGCCCAGCAACTGGCTCGTCACAATACGCCAGTCACTACTCTTGATGAACTATGGTACCGTGTTGAAGCTGCATGGGCAGCTGTACCTGTGGAGGTTATACTTAACAGCCGAATTAAGTTAATAATTGGCTCCTTCTACCGACCCCCAGACTCCGATGATACAGTTGCGGAACAGTTCAGAGAAAGTTTGAGTCTCGTAACAAATAAATACCCCACTCATACGGTTGTAGATGGTGGGGACTTCAACCTACCCTCTGTATGTTGGCAAAAATACTTGTTCAAAACCGGTAGTAGGCAGAAAACGTCTTCCGAGATTGTCCTAAATGCATTCTCCGAAAATTATTTCGAGCAGTTAGTCCACGAACCCACGCGAATTGTAAATGGTTGCGAAAACACACTTGACCTCTTGGCCACAAACAATCCAGAGCTGATAGAGAGCATCATGACTGATACAGGGATTAGTGATCACAAGGTCATTGTAGCTAGGCTCAATACCATTTCTTCCAAATCCATCAGAAACAAACGCAAAATAATTTTATTTGAAAAAGCGGATAAAGTGCCACTAGAAGCCTTCCTAAAAGACAATTTCCATTCCTTCCGAACTGACTATGCGAATGTAGACGAGATGTGGCTCAAATTCAAAGATATAGTAGCAACAGCAATTGAGATATTCATACCTCATAAATTGGTAAAAGATGGAACGGATCCCCCGTGGTACACAAAAAAAGGTCCGAACGCTGTTGCAGAGGCAACGGAAAAAGCATGCGAAGTTCAGAAGAACGTGAAATCCCGAAGATGGGCTAAAATTTACAGACGCGCGAAATTTGGCACGTACTTCGATGCGAGATGCCTTTAATAGGTTCCACAACGAAACATGGTCTCGAAATTTGGTAGAAAATCCGAAGAAATTCTGGTCGTGTGTTAAGTACACAAGCGGCAAGACGCAGTCAATACCTTCGCTGCGCAGTGCCGATGGTACTGTTATCGACGACTGTGCCGCTAAAGCGGAGTTATTGAACGCAGTTTTCCGAAATTCCTTCACCAGGGAAGACGAATGGAATATTCCAGAATTTGAAACACAAACATCTGCTAGCATGAGTTTCTTAGAAGTAGATACCTTAGGGGTTGCGAAGCAACTCAAATCGCTTGATACCGGCAAGTCTTCAGGTCCAGATTGTATACCGATTAGGTTCCTTTCAGATTACG